>NC_071355.1:58323448-59523448 GCF_943734655.1 Sabethes cyaneus
ATCATATCGCTACCCCTTCTGCCATAGAGAAGAGGTCCAGCGTCAAATAGACAAAATGCTTAAACAAGGCATTATTCGAGCCTCAAATAGTCCATACTCCTCGCCAATATGGGTAGTACCAAAGAAGCTGGATGCTTCTGGCCAAAGAAAATGGCGCCTGGTTATCGACTATCGTAAGTTAAACGAAAAAACGGTAGACGATCGATACCCAATACCTAACATCACCGATATTTTAGACAAACTCGGTAGATGTCAATACTTTACAACCTTGGACTTAGCTTCTGGATTTCACCAGATAGAAATTCATAAGAAAGATATACAAAAAACAGCTTTTAGTGCCGATGGCGGACACTATGAGTTTATTAGAATGCCTTTCGGGCTAAAAAACGCCCCAGCTACGTTCCAAAGAGTAATGGATAACATCCTCAGGGAGCACATCGGAACACGCTGTCTAGTTTATATGGACGACATCATTATCTATTCAACTAGTCTACAAGAGCATTTAGTCAACTTGAGACTAATATTGGAAACGCTAAGAAAATATAATATGAAAGTGCAAGTCGATAAATGTGATTTCCTTCAGAAAGAGGTAGCATTTCTGGGCCATCTCGTTACTCCCGAGGGCGTCAAGCCGAACCCTGATAAAATAAAGGCGATTAAGGAATGGCCACTCCCGAAAAACGAAAAAGAGCTTAAAGGTTTTCTTGGAATGATCGGTTATTATCGGAAATTCATTAAGGATTTCGCAAAAATTGCGAAGCCTATGACGCAACAGTTGCGAAAAGGCGAGAAAATTGAACATACCCCCGATTTCATCTCTGCCTTCAATCGTTGTAAAAATCTTCTTACTAGTAGCCATGTGCTACAATACCCTGATTTCACGAAGCGCTTTGTTCTTACTACAGACGCATCGAATTACGCCCTAGGCGCAGTTTTATCACAAGGCCCTATCGGCCAGGACAAACCTATATCTTTTGCATCACGTACCCTAACGAAGACCGAAGAGAATTATTCAGCTATCGAGAAAGAACTTTTGGCGATCGACTGGGCGTGCAAATATTTCAGACCATACCTGTTTGGGCGTAAATTTACTTTATATACAGACCATAAACCTCTTACCTATGCATTAAATTTAAAAACCCCAAATGATAGACTCATACGAATGAAATTACGATTAGAAGAATACGATTACGAGATAACATACCGCCCAGGCAAACAGAACATCGTTGCCGACGGATTGTCACGGATACCTCAGGAAGTGAACACTCACGAGAATGAGGAGAACGAATCGTCATCAGACGCAGCAACCGTACATTCAGCTGATTCTGACAACGGGGACCTGATCAGTATGACCGAAAATCCAATAAATTTCTACAAAAATCAAATTTTTATCGAGAAGGGAACTAATAATGCAGAAAAATATGAAGAATTATTTCCAGGAATTAGGAGAAGGACCATAACACGCACAACCTTCGGCGTTCCAATAGCAGTAAAAATATTTCGGGATTATATGCATCCATCTCGTGTTAATTGCATACTTTGCCCCGAAGAATGGCTTAATATCCTGCAAGTAACATACAGGAATCATTTCGCACGTGCAAAAGCCTTTAAAATTGTATTAACCCAGTCTATATTGCAGGATTTACAATCGGAGGAAGAACAGAATATGGTGATCGAAGAAATCCATACCCGGGCCCATAGAGGAATCGAGGAAAACCACGAGGCAATTTCCCAAAAATTTTATTTCCCGAAAATGCGGAATAAGGTAAAAACGTTCGTAAACCTTTGTACAACTTGTCTAGAAAACAAGTACGAACGAAACCCCTACAAAATCAAGTACGCATACACACCCACTCCCAACAAACCCTTGGACATACTCCATATGGATATATTCATCTCCTCGCCAAACCTATTCCTATCCGCAGTTGATAAACTATCCCGCTACGCAATTCTAATTCCCCTGAAATCACGAAATATTCCCGACGTGAAACGTGCTGTAACCAAACTAATAACCACTTTCGGCACACCAAAAATGATTGTATGTGATAATGAGGTCGCATTTAAGTCCATCGAATTACGCAGTCTACTGCAAAGATTAGATGTTACCACATATTACACCCCCTCCAACCACAGCGAAGTGAACGGAATTGTAGAACGATTTCATTCGACTTTGAGCGAAATTTTTAGATGTATAAAGAATAAATACCCAGACTTAATGAATAAAGAAATTTATAAAATTGCCACCTCATTATACAATTCCACAAGACATTCTGCTACCAAATTAAAACCTATTGAAGTATTTTTTGGTATTAAAGAAGGCGATGAAAGGCCACTTAACCTCCAAACGATACTTGAAAATAGAAATAAAATGTTTGATGAAATAATCCAACGACTGGAATCTCATCAAAAGAAACTAATCGACTATCGTAATCAGACACGACCTGACGAACCACACTTCGAACCCAATGACGTAATATACAATAGAGCCTCCGGAATACCAGATAAAAGGAAAAAGAAATTCAACAAACAAACCATAAAATCCAACAAGCGTAAAACAGTTTTAGACCACAGAAATATTAAGATCCATAAATCCAAACTCAAAAGAAAGCGAAAACTGTAAACCCCCATTTATTCCTGCGACTCACGAAAACTAAAAACACACTTCGACTCACAAAACTCAGACAACTAATGACTATAACAGAATATCACTCCTCTTACAGACAATTACGTTACCACATATCCTAATTACGGCATGTATCATCTCATTCGCCCATGCCAATCTACAAATACAAGACCTCTCAAGAAACCCAGGACTACTGACCATACAGAACGGAAACTGCATGATAAAGACAGGACATCACAAAATCTACCACGAGATCGACCTAGACAAATACAGCCCCTTACTAGACAAAATCCACAACATTATAACCGGCCTAAAGATATTCCCGAACTTCAGAGACATGACAGACTTATTACATAACAGATACCTGACCGTTGTTAACCAATTCAAAAACCTGTATCCAAAAAGGAGAGAAAGACGAGGTTTGTTTAACTTCTTAGGGTCTAGCATCAAACTGATAACAGGAAATCTAGATGAAAATGATCTAATACAGATAAACAAAGACATTAATGATTTGAGATTAGCTAAAGACAAGCTCATTAGAGAAAACAATGTTCAGATAGAAATCAACAAACAACTCGAAAATAGAATCAACAACATTATAAGAGCCATAAACCAACAACAGGAAATTATAACTAAACAAATTATAGCAGCTAGGCAAGATGTTGTAAATGGTAGGAATGTAAATCAAAACTTAACAGCGCTTAGACAGACTTTTAAGGTATCACACCATCTAGAACTTATGAAATCACATTTCGACAATATTTTCGAAACAATACAATTAGCTAGATTAAACGTTATTTCAAAAAATTTTCTAGAAACTCAAGAAATGAAATTTGTAACTGATAGATTAGAAGAACAAAACATTACATTGCTCAGCACGGACCAAGCCTACGAATTTCTCAGCATCAAAGCCTTTTATAAAGGTTCCAAAATCTACTTTATAATACTTGTACCACAAATAGAACCACTGGCCTTCAGCAACCTCTTACTAGAACCACTTCCGGTAGGAGACAAAGAAATAAAACTTCCTAGCAATATAGCCATAACCAACCAGGAATCCACCTACTTCGCCAAACAGCCTTGCCAAGTCGTAGAACAAAACACCCTATGTAATTTGAAGGACCTAATCAACGTGTCAAAAGACGAATGTTTTTCCAAACTGTTGAATGGCATCTCCGCAAGATGTGCCTTTACAGAAACAAGTAGTAGCATGGAAATCAAAAGATTGACAGATAATCATGTCGTCGTAAAAAACGCGAACTCAATAGATTTAACAACAGACTGTCAATTATCCAAAAGAACGCTATCTGGAACATTTTTAATACACTTCAGCAACTGTTCTGTAAAACTAAACAACCAGAACTTCAGCAGTTTCGAATACCGAAGCCGCCCCTCTCCTCTGATTGTACCACTGGACGGACTAAATATCAAGGAAATAAGTTTTGAACCAATTATTTCCATGGAGAAACTACACAAGCTCAACATACAAACCCGACAAAAGTTACAATATCTAGAAACCGATAACCACCACCAGACATATGCTCTGGCCGGATTTTTTAGTATCTTTTTAGGATCCATACTACTGACATGCATCATAGTCAAAATGAGACAACCTCAAATTCGCCGAATAAACCGTAAGCATATCAACCCGGAAACAAAGAAAGAAGAAAATTAAAACAACAACGGACAAAACCAAAACATTCAAATCGGGACGATTCGAACTTAGGGTGGAGCAGTTACAGAAGAAACTATTCAGCCCTCAGAGCTGCATCTACATAACAGACTTAGCTGATAAGGCGGTACCAACTTCCTCAGAAAGACATTTGGGAAAGGCCAAAGCCTGCATCTGCATAATGCTAAACATCTACAAAACAGGAAAGTACAAGAGATAACAACGAACCAACTTCCCCGGAAAGATACTTGGGAAAGGCCAAGCCTGCATTTGCATAATGCTAAACATCCGGAAAGTACAGGAGATAACAATGGACCACAATGCAACGAAGGGACGAATAACGGACGGACGATAACTACACGAGAAGTTAGGGCAAGGCTAGAATAGATAAGGAAAACATTATGTTATAGTAAAATCTGAATAAACGATTCATTATTAGTTTAGAGTTCAAAGCGAGTAGTCGTAGTTTTTTTAAAAAGACTAACCGAAACCCTAAAGTTGTAACTTATATATATATATATATATATATATATATATATATATATATATATATATATATATATATACAGATATACATATATATATATATATATATATATGTATATATATATATATATATATATATATATATATATATATATATATATATATATATATATATATATATATTGTTCCGTGATCGTCGTAAGGGGGGCCGGTTACCAACGGGACTGTGATATTATTATGCAATATATAAACACGTGTTGCGATTTGCACACCACCGCCAGCGGCGGTGGCTGCGAACGGACTGAACTCAAGACTCACTTTTATTATCCTCTTTATACATATTTCGACAGCTTATTGTTACTATATCTAGCCAGAACAACAATGAGACAAAGCGCTATTGTTGTTCTGCTACATGTGAAGGTCAACGCGGTCATATTGCGGCTTTGTGCCGCAACATACTCCCGCACCAAAACCGAAGGTTTTACACTGCGATATACAAAACGAGAATGGTTCTAGGTCTTAGCAGTAAGGCAAAAAATTTAACTGGTGAGTTGTAGTTGAAATCTCGTAGACTGACTATCACTTGAACTGGCGCAGAGCGGCCGGAATAACGTAACTGGACCGGGCGTCCCTACAGAATGGCACGGAGTGGCCGGAATAACGTATCTGGACCTGGTGTCCTCCCAACATGGAGCCGAGTGGCTGGATCATCGAAAACGAATTGGCGCTGGATGGTCGGATTATCACAACTGGACCTGGCGTCCTCACAAATTGGCGTTGATTGGCCGGATTATAACAACTGGACCTGGCGTCCTCACAAATTGGCGCTTGGTGGCCGGATTTTATCACACGTGAATTTTTCTACGATGTACCGATGAAGCGAAATGGATGAACGTCAAGTGTCAGCGAGTTAGCTTCCTTCTGGCGAACGACCCAGACGAAACTTCTAACCGCAACCAAGCACTTGCTGATAAGAATACACCCTCGGATGCTGCAAGCTTCGGTGCTGTACAGCCCTCCTACTACTAGCTGAATCCAAAACCGGGGATTCAGAAGCTGAATGCATTTTACTAAGCGGCTGTGATTCGCCCACACCGGCATAGCTCCGCTCGGGGATTTGTTGCTAAGCGGCTGCGAAGTCACCCACACCGGCCTAGCTGAAGCGTAGTGAATGAAATCCTATTTCGACTATCGATATGCCGTACTTCCTCTGGAACGACGAGCACAGCAAGGTTCATCAGCATCATCGCACTACGTGGATGCCAAATGTAATACACTCTTGTAGCAATGCAGCAACACGGTCGATGGATTTGATGTCCCGTTAGTAAACTGTTACTGTTCAAGTCACTATCCCACTACCGAAAATATCACGTGTTACTGTGGACCGATAACACGATCGATAAAACTGAAGTCCCGTTGGTAAAACGTTGTCAGTGCCAGGACAAATCCTGGTCACGGCACCAATGTTCCGTGATCGTCGTAAGGGGGGCCGGTTACCAACGGGACTGTGATATTATTATGCAATATATAAACACGTGTTGCGATTTGCACACCACCGCCAGCGGCGGTGGCTGCGAACGGACTGAACTCAAGACTCACTTTTATTATCCTCTTTATACATATTTCGACAGCTTATTGTTACTATATCTAGCCAGAACAACAATGAGACAAAGCGCTATTGTTGTTCTGCTACATGTGAAGGTCAACGCGGTCATATTGCGGCTTTGTGCCGCAACATATATATATCTATACCTATAAAGAAGGATTTCTGTCTGTCTGTCTGTCTGTCTGTCTGTCTGTCTGTCTGTCTGTCCTGTGTTCCTTATAGAATCAAAAACTACTGAACCAATCGGCGTGAAAATTTGCATGTAGAGGTTTTTGGGGCCAGGAAAGGTTTTAGTGATGGTTAGAGACCCCTCCCCCCACTAAGAGGGGGGGCTCCCATACAAATGAAACACAAATTTCTGCATAACTCGAGAACTAATCAAGCAAATAGAACCAAATTTGGCATGTGGGTGTTTTCGGTGACAAGAATTTATTCTAGGGTAATTTGAGACCCCTCCCCTCTTTATAAGGGGAATTATAACTCCTCTCCCCTTTAAGAGGGGGGGTTTCCATACAAATTTCCTCATAACTCGAGAACTAATCAAGCAAATGGAACCAAATTTGGCATGTGTGTGTTTTTGGAGTCAAAATTTTTTTCTATGATGAATTGGGACCCCTCCCCACTTTAAGAGGGGGGGGGGGCTCCTATACAAACGAAATACAAATTTCCTTATAACTCGAGAGCTAATCCAGCAAATGGAACCAAATTTGGCATGTAGGTGTTTTTGGAGGCAAGAATTTTTTCTATGATGAATAAGAACCTCTCCCCACTTTAGGAGGGGGGGCTCCTATACAAATGAAATACAAATTTCCTCATAACTCGAGAACTAATCAAGCAAATAGAACCAAATTTGGCATGTGGATGTTTTCGGTGACAAGAATTTATTCTATGGTAAATTGAGACCCCTCCTTCTTTATAAGGGGAATTGTAACTCCTCTCCCCTTTAAGAGGGGGGGCTTCCATACAAATTTCCTCATAACTCTAGAACTAATCAAGCAAATGGAACCAAATTTGGCATGTGAAGGTTTTCGAGGGCAGGAAAATTTTCTACGGTGAATTAGGAACCCTCCCCACTCTAAGAGGGGGGGCTCCTGTACAAATGAAATACAAATTTCCTCCTAACTCGAGAACTAATCAAGCAAATAGAACAACATTTGGCATGTGGGTGTTTTTTTTTGGTGACAAGAATTTATTCTATGGTGAATTGAGACCCCTCCCCTCTTTATAAGAGGAATTATAACTCCTCTCCCCTTTAAGAGGGGGGGCTTCCATACAAATTTCCTCATAACTCGAGAACTAATCAAGCAAATGCAACCAAATTTGGCATGTGAAGGTTTTCGAGAGCAAGAAAATTTTCTATGGTGAATTAGGACCCCTCCCCACTTTAAGAGGAGGGGCTCCTGTACAAATGAAATACCAATTTCCTCATAACTCGAGAACTAATCAAGCGAATTGAACCAAATTTGGCATATGTGTGTTTTTGGAGACAATTTTTTTTTTCAATGATGAATTGGGACCCCTCCCCACTTTAGGAGGGGGGTCCTATACAAACGAAATACAAATTTCCTCATAACTCGAGAACTAATCCAGCAAATGGAACCAAATTTGGCGTGTAGGTGTTTTTGGAGGCAAGAGTTTTTTCTGTGATGAATTAGGACCTCTTCCCACATTAGGAGGGGGGGCTCCAATACAAATGAAATACAAATTTCCCCATAACTCGAGAACTAATCAAGCAAATAGAACCAAATTCGGCATGTGGAGGTTTTTGGAGGCAAAAATATTTTCTACGGTGAATTAGGATCCTTCCACACTTCAAGAGGGGGGACTTCTACACAAATGAAATACAAATTTCCTCATAATTCGAGAACTAATCAAGCAAATGGAACCATATTTGGCATGTGGGTGTTTTTGGAGGCAACCATTTTTCCCATTATGAATTAGGACTTCTTACCTTTTTAGGAGGGGGGGGGCTCCCATTCAAACGAAATACAAATTTGCTCATAACTTTAGAAGTAATCAAGCAAATGGAACCAAATTTGGCATGTGAGAGTTTTATATGGCAGAATTTTTTTTCTGTGGTGTATTACGACCCCTTTCCCTTTTAAGAGGGTGGGCTCCCATACAAATGAAATACAAATTTCCTTATAATTTGAGTACTAATCAAGCAAATGGAACCAAATTTAGCATGTAGGAGATTTTTGAGTCTTGAATTTATTTTATGATAGTTAGAGACCTCTCACCCCTGTGGTAGGGGGATATGGACTCTCATACAAATAAAACAGAAATTTTTGCGAAACTCAAAAACTAATCCAACTCGAGAAATTCGAGACTCTTCTATAAAACATTAATCAATAACAAGACCACAAAAACTATCTATAGTAACACTAGATCATTCAGGACGAGCCGGTCGCGAGTGTTGCCGGTGACCCGCCGTCGGAAGCGCCGCCCACTGGGGGGCTTGCAAAACTCGAGATAGTGACAAAGATCATCCGAGATTCATGATTTATGTATAACACAGGTTAATTTGTGGCAATACGAAGTTTGTCGGGTCAGCTAGTATATATATATATATATATATATATACTAGCTGACCCGACAAACTTCGTATTGCCACAAATTAACCTGTGTTGTACATAAATCATGAATCTCGGATGATCTTTGTCACTTCTCGAGTTTTGCAAGCCCCTCAGTGGGCGGCGCTTCCGACGGCGGGTCACCGGCAACACTCGCGACCGGCTCGTCCTGAATGATCTAGTGTTACTATAGATAGTTTTTGTGGTCTTGTTATTGATTAATGTTATATGGAAGAGTCTTGAATTTCTCGAGTTGGATTAGTTTTTGAGTTTCGCAAAAATTTCTGTTTTATTTGTATGAGAGTCCATATCCCCCTACCACAGGGGTGAGAGGTCTCTAACTCTCATAAAATAAATTCAAGACTCAAAAATCTCCTACATGCTAAATTTGGTTCCATTTGCTTGATTAGTACTCAAATTATAAGGAAATTTGTATTTCATTTGTATGGGAGCCCCCCCTCTTGAAGTGTGGAAGGATCCTAATTCACCGTAGAAAATATTTTTGCCTCCAAAAACCTCCACATGCCGAATTTGGTTCTATTTGCTTGATTAGTTCTCGAGTTATGGGGAAATTTGTATTTCATTTGTATTGGAGCCCCCCCTCCTAATGTGGGAAGAGGTCCTAATTCATCACAGAAAAAATTCTTGCCTCCAAAAACACCTACACGCCAAATTTGGTTCCATTTGCTGGATTAGTTCTCGAGTCATGAGGAAATTTGTATTTCGTTTGTATAGGACCCCCCCCTCCTAAAGTTGGGGAGGGGTCCCAATTCATCATTGAAAAAAAATTGTCTCCAAAAACACACACATGCCAAATTTGGTTGCATTTGCTTGATTAGTTCTCGAGTTATGAGGAAATTTGTATGCAAGTCCCCCCTCTTAAAGGGGAGAGGAGTTATAATTCCTCTTATAAAGAGGGGAGGGGTCTCAATTCACCATAGAATAAATTCTTGTCACCAAAAAAAACACCCACATGCCAAATGTTGTTCTATTTGCTTGATTAGTTCTCGAGTTAGGAGGAAATTTGTATTTCATTTGTACAGGAGCCCCCCCTCTTAGAGTGGGGAGGGGTCCTAATTCACCGTAGAAAATTTTCTTGCCCTCGAAAACCTTCACATGCCAAAGTTGGTTCCATTTGCTTGATTAGTTCTCGAGTTATGAGGAAATTTGTATGGAAGCCCCCCCTCTTAAAGGGGAGAGGAGTCACAATTCCCCTTATAAAGAGGGAGGGGTCTCAATTTACCATAGAATAAATTCTTGTCACCGAAAACACCCACATGCCAAATTTGGTTCTATTTGCTTGATTAGTTCTCGAGTTATGAGGAAATTTGTATTTCGTTTGTATAGGAGCCCCCACTCCTAAAGTGGGGAGAGGTTCTTATTCATCATAGAAAACATTCTTGCCTCCAAAAACACCTACATGCCAAATTTGGTTCCATTTGCTGGATTAGCTCTCGAGTTATAAGGAAATTTTTATTTCGTTTGTATAGGAGCCCCCCCCTCCTAAAGTGAGGAGGGGTCCCAATTCATCATAGAAAAAAATTTTGTCTTCAAAAACACACACATGCCAAATTTGGTTCCATTTGCTTGATTAGTTCTCGAGTTATGAGGAAATTGGTATTTCATTTGTACAGGAGCCCCCCCTCTTAAAGTGAGGAGGGGTCCTAATTCAACATAGAAAATTTTCTTGCCCTCGAAAACCTTCACATGCCAAATTTGGTTCCATTTGCTTGATTAGTTCTCGAGTTATGAGGAAATTTGTATGGAAACCCCCCCTCTTAAAGGGGAGAGGAGTTATAATTCCCCTTATAAAGAGGCGAGGGGTCTCAAATTACCCTAGAATAAATTCTTGTCACCGAAAACACCCACATGCCAAATTTGGTTCTATTTGCTTGATTAGTTCTCGAGTTATGCAGAAATTTGTGTTTCATTTGTATGGGAGCCCCCCCTCTTAGTGAGGGGAGGGGTCTCTAACCATCACTAAAACCTTTCCTGGCCCCAAAAACCTCTACATGCAAATTTTCACGCCGATTGGTTCAGTAGTTTTTGATTCTATAAGGAACACAGGACAGACAGACAGACAGACAGACAGACAGACAGACAGACAGAAATCCTTCTTTATAGGTATAGATATATATATATATATATATATATATATATATATATATATATATATATATATATATATATATATATATATATATACTAGCTGACCCGACAAACTTCGTATTGCCACAAATTAACCTGTGTTGTACATAAATCATGAATCTCGGATGATCTTTGTCACTATCTCGAGTTTTGCAAGCCCCCCAGTGGGCGGCGCTTCCGACGGCGGGTCACCGGCAACACTCGCGACCGGCTCGTCCTGAATGATCTAGTGTTACTATAGATAGTTTTTGTGGTCTTGTTATTGATTAATGTTTTATGGAAGAGTCTCGAATTTCTCGAGTTGGATTAGTTTTTGAGTTTCGCAAAAATTTCTGTTTTATTTGTATGAGAGTCCATATCCCCCTACCACAGGGGTGAGAGGTCTCTAACTATCATAAAATAAATTCAAGACTCAAAAATCTCCTACATGCTAAATTTGGTTCCATTTGCTTGATTAGTACTCAAATTATAAGGAAATTTGTATTTCATTTGTATGGGAGCCCACCCTCTTAAAAGGGAAAGGGGTCGTAATACACCACAGAAAAAAAATTCTGCCATCTAAAACTCTCACATGCCAAATTTGGTTCCATTTGCTTGATTACTTCTAAAGTTATGAGCAAATTTGTATTTCATTTGAATGGGAGCCCCCCCCCTCCTAAAAAGGTAAGAAGTCCTAATTCATAATGGGAAAAATGGTTGCCTCCAAAAAAACCCACATGCCAAATATGGTTCTATTTGCTTGATTAGTTCTCGAGTTATGGGGAAATTTGTATTTCATTTGTATTGGAGCCCCCCCTCCTAATGTGGGAAGAGGTCCTAATTCATCACAGAAAAAATTCTTGCCTCCAAAAACACCTACACGCCAAATTTGGTTCCATTTGCTGGATTAGTTCTCGAGTTATGAGGAAATTTGTATTTCGTTTGTATAGGACCCCCCCTCCTAAAGTGGGGAGGGGTCCCAATTTATCATTGAAAAAAAAAATTGTCTCCAAAAACACACATATGCCAAATTTGGTTCAATTCGCTTGATTAGTTCTCGAGTTATGAGGAAATTTGTATTTCATTTGTACAGGAGCCCCTCCTCTTAAAGTGGGGAGGGGTCCTAATTCACCATAGAAAATTTTCTTGCTCTCGAAAACCTTCACATGCCAAATTTGGTTGCATTTGCTTGATTAGTTCTCGAGTTATGAGGAAATTTGTATGGAAGTCCCCCCTCTTAAAGGGGAGAGGAGTTATAATTCCTCTTATAAAGAGGGGAGGGGTCTCAATTCACCATAGAATAAATTCTTGTCACCAAAAAAAACACCCACATGCCAAATGTTGTTCTATTTGCTTGATTAGTTCTCGAGTTATGAGGAAATTTGTATTTCATTTGTACAGGAGCCCCCCCTCTTAGAGTGGGGAGGGGTCCTAATTCACCGTAGAAAATTTTCTTGCTCTCGAAAACCTTCACATGCCAAATTTGGTTGCATTTGCTTGATTAGTTCTCGAGTTATGAGGAAATTTGTATGGAAGCCCCCCCTCTTAAAGGGGAGAGGAGTCACAATTCCCCTTATAAAGAGGGAGGGGTCTCAATTTACCATAGAATAAATTCTTGTCACCGAAAACACCCACATGCCAAATTTGGTTCTATTTGCTTGATTAGTTCTCGAGTTATGAGGAAATTTGTATTTCATTTGTATAGGAGCCCCCCCTCCTAAAGTGGGGAGAGGTTCTTATTCATCATAGAAAACATTCTTGCCTCCAAAAACACCTACATGCCAAATTTGGTTCCATTTGCTGGATTAGCTCTCGAGTTATAAGGAAATTTGTATTTCGTTTGTATAGGAGCCCCCCCCCCTCTTAAAGTGGGGAGGGGTCCCAATTCATCATAGAAAAAAATTTTGTCTTCAAAAACACGCACATGCCAAATTTGGCTCCATTTGCTTGATTAGTTCTCGAGTTATGAGGAAATTGGTATTTCATTTGTACAGGAGCCCCTCTCTTAAAGTGAGGAGGGGTCCTAATTCAACATAGAAAATTTTCTTGCCCTCGAAAACCTTCACATGCCAAATTTGGTTCCATTTGCTTGATTAGTTCTCGAGTTATGAGGAAATTTGTATGGAAACCCCCCCTCTTAAAGGAGAGAGGAGTTATAATTCCCCTTATAAAGAGGGGAGGGGTCTCAAATTACCCTAGAATAAATTCTTGTCACCGAAAACACCCACATGCCAAATTTGGTTCTATTTGCTTAATTAGTTCTCGAATTATGCAGAAATTTGTGTTTCATTTGTATGGGAGCCCCCCCTCTTAGTGGGGGGAGGGGTCTCTAACCATCACTAAAACCTTTCCTGGCCCTAAAAACCACTACATGCAAATTTTCACGCCGATTGGTTCAGTAGTTTTTGATTCTATAAGGAACACAAAACAGACAGACAGACAGACAGACAGACAGACAGACAGACAGACAGACAGACAGACAGAAATCCTTCTTTATAGGTATAGATATATATATATATATATATATATATATATATATATATATATATATATATATATATATATATATATATATATATATATATATATATACTAGCTGACCCGACAAACTTCGTATTGCCACAAATTAACCTGTGTTGTACATAAATCATGAATCTCGGATGATCTTTGTCACTTCTCGAGTTTTGCAAGCCCCCCAGTGGGCGGCGCTTCCGACGGCGGGTCACCGGCAACACTCGCGACCGGCTCGTCCTGAATGATCTAGTGTTACTATAGATAGTTTTTGTGGTCTTGTTATTGATTAATGTTTTATGGAAGAGTCTCGAATTTTTCGAGTTGGATTAGTTTTTGAGTTTCGCAAAAATTTCTGTTTTATTTGTATGAGAGTCCATATCCCCCTACCACAGGGGTGAGAGGTCTCTAACTATCATAAAATAAATTCAAGACTCAAAAATCTCCTACATACTAAATTTGGTTCCATTTGCTTGATTAGTACTCAAATTATAAGGAAATTTGTATTTTATTTGTATGGGAGCCCACCCTCTTAAAAGGGAAAGGGGTCGTAATACACCACAGAAAAAAAATTCTGCCATCTAAAACTCTCACATGCCAAATTTGGTTCCATTTGCTTGATTAGTTCTAAAGTTAGGAGCAAATTTGTATTTCGTTTGAATGGGAGCCCCCCCCCTCCTAAAAAGGTAAGAAGTCCTAATTCATCATGGGAAAAATGGTTGCCTCCAAAAACACCCACATGCCAAATATGGTTCCATTTGCTTGATTAGTTCTCGAATTATGAGGAAATTTGTATTTCATTTGTGTAGAAGCCCCCCCTCTTGAAGTGTGGAAGGATCCTAATTCATCGTAGAAAATATTTTTGCCTCCAAAAACCTCCACATGCCGAAATTGGTTCTATTTGCTTGATTAGTTCTCGAGTTATGGGGAAATTTGTATTTCATTTGTATGGGAGCCCCCCTTCCTAATGTGGAAAGAGGTCCTAATTCATCACAGCAAAAATTCTTGCCTCCAAAAACACCTACACGCCAAATTTGGTTCCATTTGCTGGATTAGTTCTCGAGTTATGAGGAAATTTGTATTTCGTTTGTATAGGACCCCCCCTCCTAAAGTGGGGAGGGGTCCCAATTCATCATTGAAAAAAAAATTGTCTCCAAAAACACACACATGCCAAATTTGGTTCAATTCGGTTGATTAGTTCTCGAGTTATGAGGAAATTTGTATTTCATTTGTACAGGAGCCCCTCCTCTTAAAGTGGGGAGGGGTCCTAATTCACCATAGAAAATTTTCTTGCTCTCGAAAACCTTCACATGCCAAATTTGGTTGCATTTGCTTGATTAGTTCTCGAGTTATGAGGAAATTTGTATGGAAGCCCCCCCTCTTAAAGGGGAGAGGAGTCAAAATTCCCCTTATAAAGAGGGGAGGGGTCTCAAATTACCCTAGAATAAATTCTTGTTACCGAAAACACCCACATGCCAAATTTGGTTCTATTTGCTTGATTAGTTCTCGAGTTATGCAGAAATTTGTATTTCGCTTGTATATGAGCCCCCCCTCCTAAAGTAGGGAGGGGTCCCAATTCATCATAGAAAATATTCTTGCCTTCGAAAACCTTCACATGCCAAATTTGGTTCCATTTGCTTGATTAGTTCTCGAGTTATGAGGAAATTTGTATTTCGCTTGTATATGAGCCCCCCCTCCTAAAGTAGGGAGGGGTCCCAATTCATCATAGAAAATATTCTTGCCTTCGAAAACCTTCACATGCCAAATTTGGTTCCATTTGCTTGATTAGTTCTCGAGTTATGAGGAAATTTGTATTTTGCTAGTATAGGAGCCCCCCCTCCTAAAGTGGGGAGGGGTCCCAATTCATCATAGAAAAAATTTTGGTCTCCAAAAACACACATATGCCAAATTTGGTTCCATTTGCTTGATTAGTTCTCGAGTTATGAGGAAATTTGTATGGAAGCCCCCCCTCTTAAAGGGGAGAGGAGTCAAAATTCCCCTTATAAAGAGGGGAGGGGTCTCAAATTACCCTAGAATAAATTCTTGTTACCGAAAACACCCACATGCCAAATTTGGTTCTATTTGCTTGATTAGTTCTCGAGTTATGCAGAAATTTGTGTTTCATTTGTATGGGAGCCCCCCCTCTTAGTGGGGGGAGGGGTCTCTAACCATCACTAAAACCTTCCCTGGCCCCAAAAACCTCTACATGCAAATTTTCACGCCGATTGGTTCAGTAGTTTTCGATTCTATAAGGAACAAAATACAGACAGACAGACAGACAGACAGACAGACAGACAGACAGACAGAAATCCTTCTTTATAGGTATAGATATATATATATATATATATATACTAGCTGACCCGACAAACTTCGTATTGCCACAAATTAACCTGTGTTGTACATAAATCATGAGTCTCGGATGATCTTTGTCACTATCTCGAGTTTTGCAAGCCCCCCAGTGGGCGGCGCTTCCGACGGCGGGTCACCGGCAACACTCGCGACCGGCTCGTCCTGAATGATCTAGTGTTACTATAGATAGTTTTTGTGGTCTTGTTATTGATTAATGTTTTATGGAAGAGTCTCGAATTTCTCGAGTTGGATTAGTTTTCGAGTTTCGCAAAAATTTCTGTTTTATTTGTATGAGAGTCCATATCTCCCTACCACAGGAGTGAGAGGTCGGTCTCTAACTATCATAAAATAAATTCAATACTGAAAAATCTCCTACATGCTAAATTTGGTTCCATTTGCTTGATTAGTACTCAAATTATAAGGAAATTTGTATTTCATTTGTATGGGAGCCCACCCTCTTAAAAGGGAAAGGGGTCGTAATACACCACAGAAAAAAAATTCTGCCATCTAAAACTCTCACATGCCAAATTTGGTTCCATTTGCTTGATTAGTTCTAAAGTTATGAGCAAATTTGTATTTCGTTTGAATGGGAGCCCCCCCCCCTCCTAAAAAGGTAAGAAGTCCTAATTCATAATGGGAAAAATGGTTGCCTCCAAAAACACCCACATGCCAAATATGATTCCATTTGCTTGATTAGTTCTCGAATTATGAGGAAATTTGTATGGAAGCCCCCCCCTCTTAAAGGGGAGAGGAGTTACAATTCCCCTTATAAAGAGGGAGGGGTCTCAATTTACCATAGAATAAATTCTTGTCACCGAAAACACCCACATGCCAAATTTGGTTCTATTTGCTTGATTAGTTCTCGAGTTATGAGGAAATTTGTATTTCATTTGTATAGGAGCCCCCCCTCCTAAAGTGGGGAGAGGTTCCAATTCATCATAGAAAAAATTCTTGTCTCCAAAAACACCTACATGCCAAATTTGGTTCCATTTGCTGGATTAGCTCTCGAGTTATAAGGAAATTTGAATTTCGTTTGTATAGGAGCCCCCCCACTTAAAGTGGGGAGGGGTCCCAATTCATCATAGAAAAAAATTTTGTCTCCAAAAACACACACATGCCAAATTTGGTTCCATTTGCTTGATTAGTTCTCGAGTTATGAGGAAATTGGTATTTCATTTGTACAGGAGCCCCCTCTCTTAAAGTGAGGAGGGGTCCTAATTCAACATAGAAAATTTTCTTGCCCTCGAAAACTTTTACATGCCAAATTTGGTTCCATTTGCTTGATTAGTTCTCGAGTTATGAGGAAATTTGTATGGAAACCCCCCCTCTTAAAGGGGAGAGGAGTTATAATTCCCCTTATAAAGAGGGGAGGGGTCTCAAATTACCCTAGAATAAATTCTTGTCACCGAAAACACCCACATGCCAAATTTGGTTCTATTTGCTTGATTAGTTCTCGAGTTATGCAGAAATTTGTGTTTCATTTGTATGGGAGCCCCCCCTCTTAGTGGGGGGAGGGGTCTCTAACCATCACTAAAACCTTTCCTGGCCCCAAAAACCTCTACATGCAAATTTTCACGCCGATTGGTTCAGTAGTTTTTGATTCTATAAGGAACACAGGACAGACAGACAGACAGACAGACAGACAGACAGAAATCCTTCTTTATAGGTATAGATTTGTATTTCATTGGTGTAGAAGCCCCCTCTGTTAAAGTGTGGAAGGGTCCTAATTCACCATAGAAAATGTTTTTGCCTCCAAAAACCTCCACATGCCAAATTTGGTTCTATTTGCTTGATTAGTTCTCGAGTTATGAGGAAATTTGTATTTCATTTGTATAGGAGCCCCCCCTACTAAAGTGAGGAGAGGTCCTAATTCATCATAGAAAAAAAACTTGCCTCCAAAAACACCTACATGCCAAAGTTTGTTCCATTTGCTTGATTAGTTCTCGAATTATGAGGAAATTTATATTTAGCTTATATAGGAGCTTCCCCCTCCTAAAGTGGGGAGGTGTCCCAATTCATCATAAAAAATATTCTTGTCTTCGAAAACCTTCACATGCCAAATTTGGTTCCATTTGCTTGATTAGTTCTCGAGTTATGAGGAAATTTGTATTTCGCTTGTATAGGAGCCCCCCCTCCTAAAGTAGGGAGGGGCCCAATTCGTCATAGAAAAAATTTTGGTCTCCAAAAACACACACATGCCAAATTTGGTTCTCTTTGCTTGATTAGTTCTCGAGTTATGAGGAAATTTGTATTTCGTTTGTATAGGAGCCCCCCCTCCTAAAGTGGGGAGGGGTCCCAATTCGTCATAGAAAAAATTTTGGTCTCCAAAAACACACACATGCCAAATTTGGTTCCATTTGCTTGATTAGTTCTCGAGTTATGAGGAAATTTGTATTTCATTTGTACAGGAGCCCCCCCTCTTAAAGTGGGGAGGGGCCTAATTCATCATAGAAAATATTCTTGCCTTCGAAAACCTTCACATGCCAAATTTGGTTCCATTTGCTTGATTAGTTCTCGAGTTATGAGGAAATTTGTATTTCGCTTGTATATGAGCCCCCCCTCCTAAAGTAGGGAGGGGTCCCAATTCATCATAGAAAATATTCTTGCCTTCGAAAACCTTCACATGCCAAATTTGGTTCCATTTGCTTGATTAGTTCTCGAGTTATGAGGAAATTTGTATTTCGCTTGTATAGGAGCCCCCCCTCCTAAAGTGGGGAGGGGTCCCAATTCATCATAGAAAAAATTTTGGTCTCCAAAAACACACACATGCCAAATTTGGTTCCATTTGCTTGATTAGTTCTCGAGTTATGAGGAAATTTGTATGGAAGCCCCCCCTCTTAAAGGGGAGAGGAGTTATAATTCCCCTTATAAAGAGGGGAGGGGTCTCAAATTACCCTAGAATAAATTCTTGTCACCGAAAACACCCACATGCCAAATTTGGTTCTATTTGCTTGATTAGTTTTCGAGTTATGCAGAAATTTGTGTTTCATTTGTATGGGAGCCCCCCCTCTTAGTGGGGGGAGGGGTCTCTAACCATCACTAAAACCTTCCCTGGCCCCAAAAACCTCTACATGCAAATTTTCACGCCGATTGGTTCAGTAGTTTTCGATTCTATAAGGAACAAAATACAGACAGACAGACAGACAGACAGACAGACAGACAGACAGACAGAAATCCTTCTTTATAGGTATAGATATATGTATATACTAGCTGACCCGACAAACTTCGTATTGCCACAAATTAACCTGTGTTGTACATAAATCATGAATCTCGGATGATCTTTGTCACAATCTCGAGTTTTGAAAGCCTCCCAGTGGGCGGCGCTTCCGACGGCGGGTCACCGGCAACACTCGCGACCGTCTCGTCCTGAATGATCTAGTGTTACTATAGATAGTTTTTGTGGTCTTGTATTGCCTATTGTTTTATGGAAGAGTCTCGAATTTCTCGTTCGATTAGTTTTTGAGTATCGCAAAAATTTCTGTTTTATTTGTATGAGAGTCCATATCCCCCTACCACAGGGGTGAGAGGTCTCTATCTAAATGAATTCAAGACTCCAAAATCTCCCACATGCCAAATTTGGTTCCATTTGCTTGATTAGTTCTCAAGTTATAAGGAAATTTGAATTTCATTTGTATGGGAGCTCCCCTCATGCCAAATTTGGTTCCATTTGATTGATTAGTTCTCGAGATAAGAGGAAATTTGCATTTCATTTGTATGGAAGCCCACCCTCTTAAAGGGGAGATGGACCATAACTCACTTTCTAAAGAAGAGAGGGGTCTCAATTCACCATAGAAAAAAATCTTGCGTCCAAAACCACTTACATGTCAAATTTGGTTCCATTTGCTTGATTAGTTCTCGAGTTATGAGGAAATTTGTATTTCGCTTGTATAGGAGCCCCCCCTCCTAAAGTAGGGAGGGGTCCCAATTCGTCATAGAAAAAATTTTGGTCTCCAAAAACACACACATGCCAAATTTGGTTCTATTTGCTTGATTAGTTCTCGAGTTATGAGGAAATTTGTATTTCGTTTGTATAGGAGCCCCCCCTCCTAAAGTGGGGAGGGGTCCCAATTCGTCAAAGAAAAAATTTTGGTCTCCAAAAACACACACATGCCAAATTTGGTTCCATTTGCTTAATTACTTCTCGAGTTATGAGGAAATTTGTATTTCATTTGTACAGGAGCCCCCCCTCTTAAAGTGGGGAGGGGTCCCAATTCATCATAGAAAATATTCTTGCCTTCGAAAACCTTCACATGCCAAATTTGGTTCCATTTGCTTGATTAGTTCTCGAGTTATGAGGAAATTTGTATTTCGCTTGTATATGAGCCCCCCCTCCTAAAGTGGGGAGGGGTCCCAATTCATCATAGAAAATATTCTTGCCTTCAAAAACCTTCACATGCCAAATTTGGTTCCATTTGCTTGATTAGCTCTCGAGTTATGAGGAAATTTGTATTTCGCTTGTATATGAGCCCCCCCTCATAAAGTAGGGAGGGGTCCCAATTCATCATAGAAAATATTCTTGCCTTCGAAAACCTTCACATGCCAAATTTGGTTCCATTTGCTTGATTAGTTCTCGAGTTATGAGGAAATTTGTATTTCGCTTGTATAGGAGGCCCCCCTCCTAAAGTGGGGAGGGGTCCCAATTCATCATAGAAAAAATTTTGGTCTCCAAAAACACACACATGCCAAATTTGGTTCCGTTTGCTTGATTAGTTCTCGAGTTATGAGGAAATTTGTATGGAAGCCCCCCCTCTTAAAGGGGAGAGGAGTTATAATTCCCCTTGTAAAGAGGGGAGGGGTCTCAAATTACCCTAGAATAAATTCTTGTTACCGAAAACACCCACATGCCAAATTTGGTTCTATTTACTTGATTAGTTCTCGAGTTTTGCAGAAATTTGTGTTTCATTTGTATGGGAGCCCCCCCTCTTAGTGGGGGGAGGGGTCTCTAACCATCACTAAAACCTTTCCTGGCCCCAAAAACCTCTACATGCAAATTTTCACGCCGATTGGTTCAGTAGTTTTCGATTCTATAAGGAACATGGGACAGACAGACAGACAGACAGACAGACAGACAGACAGACAGACAGACAGACAGACAGAAATCCTTCTTTATAGGTATAGATATATATATATATATATTCAATATATATATATATATATATATATATATATATATATATATATATATATATATATATATATATATATATATATATATATATATATATATATATATATATATATACTAGCTGACCCGACAAACTTCGTATTGCCACAAATTAACCTGTGTTGTACATAAATCATGAATCTCGGATGATCTTTGTCACTATCTCGAGTTTTGCAAGCCCCCCAGTGGGCGGCGCTTCCGACGGCGGGTCACCGGCAACACTCGCGACCGGCTCGTCCTGAATGATCTAGTGTTACTATAGATAGTTTTTGTGGTCTTGTTATTGATTAATGTTTTATGGAAGAGTCTCGAATTTCTCGAGTTGGATTAGTTTTTGAGTTTCGCAAAAATTTCTGTTTTATTTGTATGAGAGTCCATATCTCCCTACCACAGGGGTGAGAGGTCGGTCTCTAACTATCATAAAATAAATTCAAGACTGAAAAATCTCCTACATGCTAAATTTGGTTCCATTTGCTTGATTAGTACTCAAATTATAAGGAAATTTGTATTTCATTTGTATGGAAGCCCACCCTCTTAAAAGGGAAAGGGGTCGTAATACACCACAGAAAAAAAATTCTGCCATCTAAAACTCTCACATGCCAAATTTGGTTCCATTTGCTTGATTAGTTCTAAAGTTATGAGCAAATTTGTATTTCGTTTGAATGGGAGCCCCCCCCCCCTCCTAAAAAGGTAAGAAGTCCTAATTCATAATGGGAAAAATGGTTGCCTCCAAAAACACCCACATGCCAAATATGGTTCCATTTGCTTGATTAGTTCTCGAATTATGAGGAAATTTGTATGGAAGCCCCCCCCTCTTAAAGGGGAGAGGAGTTACAATTCCCCTTATAAAGAGGGAGGGGTCTCAATTTACCATAGAATAAATTCTTGTCACCGAAAACACCCACATGCCAAATTTGGTTCTATTTGCTTGATTAGTTCTCGAGTTATGAGGAAATTTGTATTTCATTTGTATAGGAGCCCCCCCTCCTAAAGTGGGGAGAGGTTCTTATTCATCATAGAAAAAATTCTTGCCTCCAAAAACACCTACATGCCAAATTTGGTTCCATTTGCTGGATTAGCTCTCGAGTTATAAGGAAATTTGTATTTCGTTTGTATAGGAGCCCCCCCCACTTAAAGTGGGGAGGGGTCCCAATTCATCATAGAAAAAAATTTTGTCTCCAAAAACACACACATGCCAAATTTGGTTCCATTTGCTTGATTAGTTCTCGAGTTATGAGGAAATTGGTATTTCATTTGTACAGGAGCCCCCCCTCTTAAAGTGAGGAGGGGTCCTAATTCAACATAGAAAATTTTCTTGCCCTCGAAAACACACACATGCCAAATTTGGTTCCATTTGCTTGATTAGTTCTCGAGTTATGAGGAAATTTGTATGGAAACCCCCCCTCTTAAAGGGGAGAGGAGTTATAATTCCCCTTATAAAGAGGGGAGGGGTCTCAAATTACCCTAGAATAAATTCTTGTCACCGAAAACACCCACATGCCAAATTTGGTTCTAATCAAGCAATAGTTCTCGAGTTATGCAGAAATTTTTGTTTCATTTGTATGGGAGCCCCCCCTCTTAGTGGGGGGAGGGGTCTCTAACCATCACTAAAACCTTTCCTGGCCCCAAAAACCTCTACATGCAAATTTTCACGCCGATTGGTTCAGTAGTTTTTGATTCTATAAGGAACACAGGACAGACAGACAGACAGACAGACAGACAGACAGACAGACAGACAGACAGACAGACAGACAGACAGACAGACAGACAGACAGACAGAAATCCTTCTTTATAGGTATAGATTTGTATTTCATTGGTGTAGAAGCCCCCTCTGTTAAAGTGTGGAAGGGTCCTAATTCACCATAGAAAATGTTTTTGCCTCCAAAAACCTCCACATGCCAAATTTGGTTCTATTTGCTTGATTAGTTCTCGAGTTATGAGGAAATTTGTATTTCATTTGTGTAGGAGCCCCCCCTACTAAAGTGAGGAGAGGTCCTAATTCATCATAGAAAAAAATCTTGCCTCCAAAAACACCTACATGCCAAAGTTTGTTCCATTTGCTTGATTAGTTCTCGAGTTATGAGGAAATTTATATTTAGCTTATATAGGAGCTTCCCCCTCCTAAAGTGGGGAGGTGTCCCAATTCATCATAAAAAATATTCTTGTCTTCGAAAACCTTCACATGCCAAATTTGGTTCCATTTGCTTGATTAGTTCTCGAGTTATGAGGAAATTTGTATTTCGCTTGTATAGGAGCCCCCCCTCCTAAAGTAGGGAGGGGTCCCAATTCGTCATAGAAAAAATTTTGGTCTCCAAAAACACACACATGCCAAATTTGGTTCTCTTTGCTTGATTAGTTCTCGAGTTATGAGGAAATTTGTATTTCGTTTGTATAGGAGCCCCCCCTCCTAAAGTGGGGAGGGGTCCCAATTCGTCATAGAAAAAATTTTGGTCTCCAAAAACACACACATGCCAAATTTGGTTCCATTTGCTTGATTAGTTCTCGAGTTATGAGGAAATTTGTATTTCATTTGTACAGGAGCCCCCCCTCTTAAAGTGGGGAGGGGCCTAATTCATCATAGAAAATATTCTTGCCTTCGAAAACCTTCACATGCCAAATTTGGTTCCATTTGCTTGATTAGTTCTCGAGTTATGAGGAAATTTGTATTTCGCTTGTATATGAGCCCCCCCTCCTAAAGTAGGGAGGGGTCCCAATTCATCATAGAAAATATTCTTGCCTTCGAAAACCTTCACATGCCAAATTTGGTTCCATTTGCTTGATTAGTTCTCGAGTTATGAGGAAATTTGTATTTCGCTTGTATAGGAGCCCCCCCTCCTAAAGTGGGGAGGGGTCCCAATTCATCATAGAAAAAATTTTGGTCTCCAAAAACACACACATGCCAAATTTGGTTCCATTTGCTTGATTAGTTCTCGAGTTATGAGGAAATTTGTATGGAAGCCCCCCCTCTTAAAGGGGAGAGGAGTTATAATTCCCCTTATAAAGAGGGGAGGGGTCTCAAATTACCCTAGAATAAATTCTTGTCACCGAAAACACCCACATGCCAAATTTGGTTCTATTTGCTTGATTAGTTCTCGAGTTATGCAGAAATTTGTGTTTCAATTGTATGGGAGCCCCCCCTCTTAGTGGGGGGAGGGGTCTCTAACCATCACTAAAACCTTCCCTGGCCCCAAAAACCTCTACATGCAAATTTTCACGCCGATTGGTTCAGTAGTTTTCGATTCTATAAGGAACAAAATACAGACAGACAGACAGACAGACAGACAGACAGACAGACAGACAGACAGACAGACAGACAGAAATCCTTCTTTATAGGTATAGATATATATATATATATTTATTCTTGACAGATACGTATTTCGCCTACGACTTGTATACTTCGAAACCGAAAACAGACACTGAGGAAGCCTGCAAGTCGTAGGCGAAATACGTATCTGTCAAGAATAAATATACATGGTAAAATTAAACTGGATGTTTTCTTTTTATTTCCAGGCTTAGAAAGACGTTTAAGCTCAAGGCTTTGTTAGGCATTGTTTGAAGAGATTTTCATCGTACATTTGAAAAAGTTGGTAGTCTACGGTAAGCTGGACACGTCGTAAGGATGTCGGACGACAGTGCGACGAAAACAATATTCTCTTCAATAACCCCACCGGCACCAGCAACAGGCAGGGTGGCTAAACGTGCAAGATGGTTCGACCAGGTCGAAAGTGATTTACGACTTCTCAGATGACTGTTCTAACCAGGGCCGGCGCTAGCCAATTTGTCGCTTCACGCAAATTCTCAAAATGCCGCCCCCAGAATAAACGAAAAACAACCGGCGTTGTGTGCCGACATTCTACTACCTACACACTCGCAAACGCTCAGTCTCGTAGCGTCTTTCTGCATAACCACTTACGTGGCAAACAACTCGTGGGCAGCCAGCTGCCCGTGAGAGCTAACGGCACACTGGGATACAGATTTTGCATTACTTTTTGTTTTCTTCTTCATCTTACGGCCTCGATTCTAGACAGGGGTAGGAGTGCGAGTCCTCGCGAGTGATCGGTATCAGTTGCTTCATATCGGTTCATATTTCCTGTTACTTCCGAAACTTCGTCCTCATACCTTGCTACTTCATCGAAGATGAATCTGCTGATTGCGGATTCTAAAGAGATTCGAAAATCTCTCCCGAAAAATCAATGCCACTTTCCCATCACGTTTATCTCAGTGTTTTGATTGTTGTGTTGTGTTGTGCGAAGAAATTTTCATCAGGAGGAGGTGGAGCGCAAACGGAAAACGAAGAATGGCGTATAGGCGTATGAACCATGCACTGCAGGCACTACTTGGAATGATTCTCAAAGTACACTTTCGAAAGTTGGAAGAGTACAATGGGTCGATCACGTCGCAAGAATACCGGATGACCGTCCAGTGAATCTGTTCTCTTCTAGACCTTCATCGGCCGTAAGGGCCTCATACACGTACGCATATGTTAGGCTGGAAACAAATAAAATGGTGGCTGGTCATTCAGGTAGAGCGACAAACCCAACATCTTTAATTGCCTGCTTGGTTCGTGGCGCTCATACACAGGCGTGAGTGTTGACCGAACATTGTGAGGAACGTGCTGCTCGAGCCAAAGATGCTGATACCTGACCGAACATGAATTTACCAACATTTTCGGCCAACATGTTCGTACGCGTATGAGGGCCTTTAGAAAAAGGGAAACCCAACTTACTAGATGGCTCGACCGGGTTGAAGCCGATTTGCTTGTGTCGATATGCTCAACGAATTGGTGGCAAATAACCCAGGACCCAATACAGCGGATAGTTACTCTAGCTAGATACACCATCTTGCCATCCCGGCTTTAAGGCCCAAACAGAATACAGCGTTAACGCATCCGTCAACGTCAATTTGAAAGTAAACCCATGGGAAAACTGTCAGAATAACGCTGACGGACGCGTTGACGCAGCATTTGGTTTGGGCCTTTATGCTGCTAAAGGAGAGTAAAGAAAGTTATTTATTTAATGCTACAGTTTTTTTTAATGTAGGCGAAATGGCGCTCCAAGCAGCTGCTTGTTCTGCTTAAGGGATGCGCCGGCCCTGGTTCTAACACCTGTCGGCCATTTTGTATGATAATTCGCGTTGACGGCATTAAACGATCTCTTGCACACTCATAGAAATGCCCGTATGTACGTGTGGGTGAAAATCTGCCAAAATGTTTCGATCTCTTGCGCTCTTTAAGAAATCCGTATTCCGCTTCACCCCTACAGTAAACTTTTGGAGGTGGCAGCAGCTTACGTTCGTCAACGCGAATAGATAATAAAATTATTTTGAAAAATTTCACCATGCCCTTGAGTTTAGGTTGAGTAATTTCAACTAACTTTGCGGTAAAAATGTTTAGGCGTATAAAACGACATTCAAGAGAAAACATTGGCAGAGATGCAAGCAGCTATTTTTGCCGTTTATATAAGGTTTTGTTTTGCCGTTAATGTCAGGGATGCCAGATGTGAAGATTGTCTTCATTTTGAAGACGTCTGACTCTAGAGTTAAGTGAAGTGCCTTTTAAAAATAATATTGGTTTCACCATAAAACTTTAATGGATTGGAAAGAGAGTGAATAAGACAAAATAATAACATTTTTCCATGGATTCTGCAGGCTTGAAAACATCACCAACTTTGTTATTTTCATTTTTAATCTATACCCGAATTTTACCAGAAAAATGGGGAATTTCAATTCCCAGAACAAACAGGAACACTGAACCTGAACAGGCAAACGTCGTTTCAAGCGTATGACGATGACGTCCGTTCTTTTGTCAGTAAACAACCAAAGTGTAAAGCTCGCTTCGGAGTGTGTAGTAAGGAAACTCTGATACGAGATAAGGGTATTATAGCTGTGTTTTTGTCTTATCTACTACCGTATACGAAGTCAGTCGATGAACGTGTTCCGTTTAGTGGGTGGAAACGTGAAGCAATAATCGCACAATGTTTACGTTAATGTGGTTCTTCTTACTAGTGATATGGTCGCTGGTCGCTGCTGGATTTTCTTTGCCGGAATCGGCTACCTTGGAACGAAAGGTATGTGAATGTAGGACAACCGAGTGTGACTAATGCGTTTCGTAATCAATACATATGTTCTAGGACAGTGATTTGAATCATGCCTAACAAAGAAGTGGAGTAATGACTGTGAATCTAACCCTTTTCTGTTTTGTAGCTCACAGCAACTTTGAACCCAGGCTGTCCTGCTGATATTTGTTCCGATGATTTGACTGAGGGCCAGGTTACTTTAATTTATATCCGCGCGGAGGGAGCGGCCGACACGATTCACTATGTTTGGGATTTTACCGGAAAGCCGACCATCCTTGTCGCGTTAACGGAACGGAATGCTTCTTTGATTATTAACTGGGAAGATTTCTGGCAGGGCAAACCAGAATCAATTGGATTTGGGAATAAACATCCCAAATATGTATTTATGACCGTCATCAATAGAGTAAGTTTTTTTCAAGTGTTAAGTGCTTGCAAACAGCTTTATTTTTTTGTTCTTTTTGTAGATATTTCAGTTTGATGATCCGAAAGATAAAGGAATATTCACGAGTGATTTGCCCGTACATGTGTATGACCCGCATCAGTTTCTTTGGAATCGAACGCTATACTGGTTCAACGAAAAAGATGTTATTGTTGCGCTGAACGCTAATAATGAGTTCTTATTCAAGGTTGGCTTGTGCTTCAATGCTATAATGAATATTTTGCCTAAAGTTTTCCATCCCACTAGTTAAACGCCTATTCTTCACGAGATCACGGGATGGACTACCCGCATCTGCTGCATACGTCCAATTCGACACAGATTGATATCGTTTTTAACAATGTAAGCGCCAAGTTTGCTCAACCACGGTTTGCTATTGAGCTGCTGTTCGTGGTTTCGGAACAAGCCGTTGCTGGATCGAATTTTGAAGTGACTCAGCGGAAGGGTCTGGATGATGAGCACACACCAGGGATTTTCGAAATCATCGATGTACTGTCGCCGGGTGCATTTAAATTTTCTACCGGTAAGTGTCGATTGTGTCGTGACTCAAAATCGATTGTTTCTTGATTTCGTTATTGTATTGATGGAGAGATAAAATTTTTGGTTATTCAAAATACTACAAAATTGGAATATATAATTTTAGGTGGCTATATAGAGTATCGTCCGGTATCCTACACCCATCCGGAGCGCGATGTTTCCACGTCAACTGAAACACATCAGAGCGAACCAAAAACCATCGAATCAGCATCGGAGGAACTGAACAATACCCTTGCATACGCTATGTATGGAACAGCTCTGGATTCTCGACTTGTGCAGGGAATGAATATCTCGTTTGGTCTCAGTGGTGATGGGTTCTATAGCAAAACCAACTACACTACGATGACATTTCAGATGGGTTATGGTACACCTCCGGTGGAGCAACTATCGGCATTTGTGCTCATTGTGGCCGGAATTGGAATTGGTGTACCGCTGGTTCTATTGATATTTGGCGGTCTGTACTTGTGTTTGAAAAAAATGAGAACACAGCCTGCAACTAACGTTTGACCGGTGTGGTGTCGCTATGGCTAGGATGTTAGATATACCTTAGAAGCAATTTCGTCCACAGATGACACTCAGAGGAGTCCTCATTTCAAATCGGTTTTGAGTTCAATAGTCAATGGTATTGGTGAAATTTTTGTTAAATTTGTTCGACTGCATTCAGAGGAGATATGAGGTTTTCTGAGCTTAAAAACGTTTTGAAAAGTTGCTATCCCATCGCCGGGCACGTCAGTGATGACAACCAAACTAGTGGCGCATTTCTCAGTTATGTTTAAGTGTTGGAAAAGAAAAGTATTGATATCATTTACACATATACATAGTTTAAAAGGGAAATAGATGATAAACTATGCAGAATATTTCAATTGTGATAGCAGACTATATGACTGGATAAAAAGTAATAAAGTTCAATTTGTAGGAGGCTACTGACTCAAACAATCTTTTGTACTTACTTGTATGTGATTGGAAAACTCATACATTGCATTAAGGCCAGTGCAAAGCACATTCACAAGGTATCAATTTGCATAGGTTTGTGCGTCGATTATGCATTTCCTATGTCAACGGAGACGCAAGCATTAATTGGATGCACTCACTCTATGGTCACCTATAATTGTAGCCAGCAAATGCTTACGTTCGAATCAGTTTCCTGTCAATTATTTATATTGGCAGTTTTTCAGGGAATGGTTTTATATATAAAATCTGTCAACGATGAACATTGCCGCAATTGTATGGGATACTTTAATCGTTTGATAGCCGGACAAATAGTGGCTTTTTTGGTTATGAGCTTTCAAAGGATTACCTCACTGGCGTTTCTAGCCTTGGTGCTGCAGTTGGCGATGATGGTTGAAGGCGTGAATATCTATTTAAGGAACTTTTAATCAAAATACTGATTGAGAATTTTATTTTGTTCTTTTGATGAACAGAAATCAACAATGGAACAGATGGCAAAAGCGAGTGAAATGATGCGAAACGTGTGTATAGGAAAGTTTAAACCTCCGCTGGAACAGGTCGAAGGGCTTGGTCGGGGAGAATTTGCCGACAGCAAGGAAATTAAGTGCTATGCTAACTGTGTGCTGGAAATGATGCAAGCGGTAAGCACGTTTCTTTATTTTTCGTAATCAAAACACCATCTCTCTCCTGGTTCTTCAAACTGTTTGTTTGTACGTGTGCTTACGTTCAACAGATTCGCAAAGGTAAAGTAAATGCAGATGCTGCCATAAAACAGATTGACATGCTGATTCCCCCGGAAATTGGAGAACCGACAAAAGCAGCATTCGACACTTGTCGAAATTCAGGTGAGTATTGCTTTCACTGAATCTGGTGGGAGGGTACTAGCAACAGTTAATAATTGATTATATTAAAGTTATAATATCGTTTTAAATAAGAATTAGCTATATCATGAGCGACATAGACTGTAATATTACAACCATGGTGTATAGAGCATGGTGAAACGGTATGCCGAAAAGCAGAAGCAGTCATATTGAAAAAAGCTATAAAAGTCTGTGACGTAGGCATCTTTTTTACAAAAGCTTACAGTCTAAAACACGTGCTCGTGTTATATATACAACAACATCAAGGCAGGCGGAGTGCGCTTTTATGATGATGACGTTCTTGTCATAGCGTAACTATCAGAGTTAAAGCAAAGTATTTATTTCTAAATCAAAAATCATATTTCTATTTATGTATCATTTAATAATAATGTATAACAGTTTTTCATAAACAGGTTTTTTCTTGAAAGTAATGAACCGAAGCATCTGCTTCTTGTTCATTGTCCATTTTTATACGCTTTTCTCGCCTCCGAGGTATCAGCGTATTCGAGCCCGGCTTTAGAGTTGATTGTTTCAATAGGCACCTCTACATAGTACGGTTCCGACGATACTTTCTATGTTTGGGAGATGATTTGCGTGACAATTTGAACGGTTTGAATTTGTGGTGCTGACTCAACGGCAGCCTGTAGAGGATCTGACAATTTATCATGTTTTTGGATCTAAGCCGTTTGCGCCTTTGCGGTGTGATAGAGGAGGTTCCTTGGTGAAGCGTTCATTTCTTTGACGGGTGCGTTTGTAAAATTTGCATGCACTTGCTATGGCGCTGCACTTGTGTGGCAACGATCACTTCACTACAGGGGACAGGGATAAAGGTAGCGGTGATTTTTACTACTTTTTCGTACCATCATGCAAATCGAGCTTGTACAAATGAATTCAACTCCGCTGCAGAGGTTTTAACCTTGGAGTTTACGCATTCGAGCTAATAGTCGTGATCCCACTATAAGACAGGTAAAAAGTTTCATTGGCAGGCGACGGATTCGCAGATGCGCTTTCTCCCGTTTCTGCCATTCTTTTATAATTAGCAGCTTGCTTTCATTCACCTCATCACCATGAACTGGATGAAATTCTCCAGTGCCGAATGATTAACGTCCGTTTGGAAAAAGAATGCGTGTTGGTTCGCCGGTATTTGGGTGAATTTGCAGCTGAAAAGAATACATTAGAACCGCTTATAAATATTATTACAGTATTACTTACCTTAATTTTAGTTTTCGTAAAACCAAACAAATATTTTGTCATCGATCACAAGCAAGTGATTCCTTTTAGCAGATAGCAAACAATTGGTAACAAACATTTGTTGCTATGGGTGTTGTTAATAAAACCAAAGCAACGAGAAAAAGCTGCAAACTTCCTACGTCACAGAGCATCGTGCCGTCCCTTGCCCTGCACAACAAAAGCTTTTACTCCACTTCGCCTACTGTTGATCATTAGCGTTTCACCATGCTCTATACATCATGATTACAACATTATTTAAAAAGATACATTGGCGTTGACCAGCATCATTCACCCAGCAAATTATGATTATTTAACATTTTTGGAGTTCTTCTCGATTTGTGTTATTTTTGCAGGAGAATGTTTTTAATGCAAGTACGATTGCTACAGAGTCCTTTTACCTTCGGGTACGATGGAGGTTGCTTATCAGTGATTAGCGCTGTTATAGTGATAACCTAAGCGACTATTGGAGTCTGCAGGCTAATAATTATTAATTTTAATATTCAATGGACTTAGTAAACAACTTTGTTTGTATGTATGTCTGCTTGTGATACCCCCAGTAAATATTTTTTCTCATTAACTCACTTATTCAACTGTTTAATAGTCAAAATGCAAATAGTAAGAGATTAATATGCTATTCTACAACTATTTAAATGCGGTTTTGCAATGGGGTGAAAACGGTACTTTTGTTTACTCAAAACCCAAGGAATAATTTTGATTTTACAAACGTTTATTCGATAAAGTTTTATTCAGCGCATGCTGTACAGCCGCTTTTAAAGAATACAAAGCATTACTGGTTAATACTTGTACAATTTATGTTTCCATTTTTCTAAAGTAAAAGATTCATTTATTTCAAATCAAATGTTTGTTGTATCACTCGGAGTGATTCACTCCTAATTATTCAGCTAGTTTCCACTGCATTTGACAAGGAATTTCCTCGCTTTCAATTCTTCGTCTTTGGACTTTTTTGCCTGCCTAGAGCGAGGTTTATCATCACCACTGAAATCTTTAACAACTCGAAATAATTTCCAACACAATTTTCCAGTAGAATCATTGTCGTTATGAGTGGTCGTCGTCGTGGTGAGTCAGGTTGGTGAATAGCTGGATAATTATCTGGCAACTCCTATCCTTGCCTCCTCGTGCTACCAACCGAAATACGAGTTACCTTAGAGGAGACCCCGGTGGAAACTAAGGTCGTATACCGTCAGAGATCCCCAGTGTCTCGGCACCTAAGATGGCAACCCCATCACGAGACTTGGTAGCGTGGCTCTAGTAAGACAACCTACCCAGATTAGTTACTACGGAGATTCAAGCGAATATGGATCGGAATATTCGGCATCAACCTAGGCGACGAAACAAGGACGATGAATGGTAACTCGGTACTTAGAACTGCAGATCGTAAAATTTTACATTTTTTTTGGGTGTTGCTCGAACAGTTTAAAACCTGTAAGTTCGGCATCGTAGCTCTGTAGAAAATTGGTCGCAAAGGAGAAAAAGTTAGAAAGTTTCGCGGTGGAAAGTCCCAGTTTTACCAGAGGACTGGTACTACCTACGAACTAGGAACGGGCTGTGTAGTGTAGGGCAGAATGCAGAATCGCGTGATAGATTGGAAGGCGATATATGAGAGAATGTTTCTATTGAGCATAAAGGGCCGTTTCTTCAATTACAGCATCATCAATGTGCGCTACGGTAGACCTGACGATGAGAAGGAAGCGTTCTACGCGAGGATGTAAGCAATATACAACAGCTACGTGTCACCGGAAATCAAGATCGTCATCAGGGATATGAACGCCCAGGTCAGTAGGAAAGAAATGTATAGATATATGTGCGCTCAATTCTATCAACTGGGTACCAGACACTACCAAAGCCGTCCGCCTTCGCTAAACACCAGACAGCTAGATAATCCGCAATTTGCCGAGAATTACGCACGAATGCTTCAAAGTTCGAAGACGGTTGGGGCAGAATACACTCATTATCGAAGAGGCCGCTACCGCAAAAGAAAGGCACTAAGTAAACGTCCCCGGAGTATACAAAATGATTGGTTAGATGGGGAATGCCAACCAGCGGTGGCCAGCGCCAAAAAGGAGGACAGAGATAGTGATAATTTAAAAAAAAAAACTATGTCGAGCTAATGTCAAGCGTAAGTTTTACGAGAAGCAGTTCTTCGATGAACAACTCAGTGGCGAAGTTGCAGAAGGAGGCTATACGGAAGTCAACCTAGGAGTCCGCATGGAAGATAGTAATGTCCGACCAATTGATCTCCAAGAACTCTAAGAACGAGAAATCGGGTTGCTAAAAACCAACAAAGCCGCTGGTAAGAACCGCCTACCGGTAGAGCTTTATAAACATGGCCGAGAAATGCTGGCAACGGCTCTACGCTGGGTTATTTCCAAGATTTAGGAGCAAGAGAAGCTACCGGAGGAATGTATGGAAAGAGTGGTTTTTTCTAAAGGATGGTCTGCTAGACTGCTGCACCGGTAAACATCGTCTACAAGGTACTCTCCTAGATCATATTACGCCGGCTGTCATCGATAGCACAGGGTTTCTCAGGGAATTACCAGGCGGGCTTCATGGGGACTAAGTTTTTACCATCCGACAGATCTTGCTGAAATATCGGGAGTACAACGTGCCCACGTATCACATCTTTATTGACTTCAAAGCCTTATATGATACAGTCGATCGAAACCAGCTATGGCAGATAATGCACGAACACAGTTTTCTGGATAAACTAACACGACTGATCAGAGCTACTTTGTAGCGCGTGATGTGTTTCTTGCGCATCTCGGAGACACTCTCGAGTCCCTTTGAGACGCGGCAAGGATTAAGACAAGGTGAAGACTTATCCTGCGTGCTGTTAAACATCAGTTCTTGAGAGGGTGATCCGACGAGCGGGCATCGCAACGAGAGGAGCGATTTTCTCCAAGGGTCGCCAATTCCTAGGCGGAGGCAATCTACGCCAAACTGAAAGCGGAGTCTATGAGGATCGCGGTAACAATAAATGCGTCGAAGACCAAATACAAAGAAACAGACTGAAAGGAAACAAACGCGTACCTCCTACGGACGATAACCGTTGACGACGCCGAACTGGAAGTGGCAGATGAGTTCGTGATTTGGGATCGCTGGTGACCGCGGACAATAACACTAGTAAAGGTGATTCAGCGGCCCATTCAAGAGTGAAATCATGCCTACTTTGCTGTTCGGAAAAAGCTATACGATCAAGAAGCACACCGCTGCACAGTGGGGCGACTCCATACAAATGCTGGCCAAGCAAAAAAATATCTTTAAATCAAGGATGATATGTGGTTCTTAAGTAATTTTGGGGTGCTGAGCCCGAATTTCAGGTTTATTTTGCATTAGAACGTATATTTTTTGTGTGAGGGAGAATTTTCAACTATTTTTCAAGTATTTTTTAAGTATAATGCCGTATAAGAAATGAGAGTCACTTGGAAAACTATTGCAGATGGATTTTTATAGGACAAAACATTATATAAAACAAAACAAAGCAAGTATGAGCTTCAATAATCAACACAAAATCCATATAAGTTAATATTAAACAAAAATCAAAACTTTTCCCCTTATTAGTTTTCTTAATCTTCTTCATCTCCATCTTCTTTTTCTTCTTCTTCTTTTTCTTCTTTTTCTTCTTCTTCTTCTTTTTCTCCTTCTGCAGAATCACTCGTTTCACGTTTCGTCTTCAATAGTAATATAGCGTTCTCAGAAAGATTTTTCTAATTACATTTTTTCGTTTCGAAGAAACTATAAGCTTCATCCGGCGAAATAAGAAGACGAGTAATTCTATCACGATTTATATTTTTACACTCATTTTTGCATGTAAAACATTGTTTTGTATTTTTATCACTATTTTTAGCATAAGGCAATAACCTTATTTTCGTGATACACTCAAGTCTTTTTTTACACGGTTTGTTTTTTTCGATTACTCGAAAACGGTGCAGCTAAAGAACTATTTACAATCTACGTGAGGAATGTCGAGCTACTCCCAAATGTATTGAGAAATAAATGAATGGTCTCTAATTTACCCCGTTCTTAATACTCAAAAAACTAAACCGTGTAAAAAAAGTACTTGGGTGTAGTCAATACCGGTGTAGTGGCTAACATTCACGCCTCTCACACCGAGGACCGTGGTTCAATTCCCAACCCCGCAGAAGTCACGAATGACCCGAGTTGTTAAAGTGACTATAATTAAACAAAAAAACTCCTATCAGCAATATAGTCCTATCCGCAATATAGTTGTCTAGATTCATTTATGACCGCGAATACGAATTCTTTGCATTGCAGTGGACGCATTATATGAGGACTATACCCTGATATAAAGGTTTTTGGTATGCAAACAATAAGTTCCGAATTTTTCTGAAATAATGTGTTCAAGAACTTGCTATAAGAAAGTTTCTCAACCTTTTAATTAATTTCATATCTATACCCGTGATTTCAGAACTAATACCAGAATTGGCATAAGATCTTCGAGCTGTATTTCCGTCATTACTATCGCTGTATCCTCCAGATTTCCTCCAACCTCTAAAATCTAGTCAATATGCAATATGGACCATACATTCGAAGCAGCTTATCCAACCATGTAAAGGAGATATCCCATAATTAAGATATCCTACGTTTACTTGGAGTGTTTGCATTTTGCCTATATTGTTGAATTCTGATATAGTAGCCTTACAAGAGTAATATTTGTGCTCTGCGCTACTCTGCGCTAAATGAGACTATATCCATTTGAAAGCTCATATTTTACGCTAATTTTTACCGGTAGTGTCAATAGTGGCGAACCGTGGCTTCAAAACTTTTAAGCGTGTTTTACGCGAAAATATGGCACTTTTTTAATGAAAATTAAAATTGTGGCATACTATGATAAAATTACTGCATACTCAATTAATGGGTTTTATTCAGCACTATTTTTTGAAGAACTTTTCCTTAGACACCGTTGAAATCCGAGCTACCATTAGACCTCTAGCATGTTTTGAAATATTGGGTTATTTTTCAAAAAAACGCTAAAACCTGCTGAGATAGCATACTTTCATGATTCATAGAAAATTCAAATTTTGTCATATTGATCTAATATTTTGGATTTGAACACTTCAATAGTATAGAATCACAGGAAAAATACAACGGAGAGTCGAAATGAACTTTCATTTTTTGGCTGCTGGCCAGCGATTCCCCACTGTGCGCTGTATGAAGCTGACAATGTACAAAACGCTTATTAGACCGGTAGTTCTTATGGACCTAAAGCCGTGATGCTGCTCACGGAGGACATATGTGCCCGTACCGCGTTCGAGCGGGAGGTACTGTATGAATCACGAATCACGAGGAAGTATTGTATGGAGAGATTCCCATCGTACATCTGGCGAAAGTCAGTAGACTACGGTGGGCCGGACCCGTCGTTACACTCAAAATATTCTGCACATAACTAATAGTAAATTTCCATATGAAATTCCCTATAATTATCATGAGCCGCATATAAACACAATTCTCCTAGAAATACACATAAAACTTATATGCATATGAATAGTATGTGCAATTATACACATAAACAATATACACATATGAATAGTATGTGCAAAAGTTTCGTGTACCCATAAATTATAACTGTTTGGCATATAAAGTTCATTAACTGGGCACATTGCAAAAATCTATGTGTGGGACTCATAGAAACTATACGAAAAGTTTTCTCAGTGTAGGATGCCGGACAACAGTGTGACGAAAACAGTTCTCTTCGGCAACCCCACCGGCACCAGGAACAGGTGGGCTCTACGTGTAAGATGCCTCGACCAGGTCGAAAAAGATTTACGACTTTTGAAACGTCTGAGAAATTGGCGATGAGCTGCCTCGAAATTTTCCTTACACACGGCTCATCATCCTTTGCACTGAAAAACGGTCAGGCCAAATTCCCTTTTTGTTGCATTTCGGCATTCTCAGTTCTATAGTTCCAGTTATTCCTCCGTCGGCGTAGGCTTCTGGATATTGGCCGCTTTCCACTTGTTGGGCACTGCGATTAACGTTGCACCACTGTTTGGTTGAATTTGAATAGTGACGGTTAGTGCCAAGTAGGAACTCAAAAGGTAGTGCAACCTGGTTCATAGCCCAGGAGTTATGAAAGCGACGTACTCGGGATTTTATGAGTTATATCATTTTTATAATCATTTGTTTATCCTTTTGTTTCAGCCGATGGGATTAAAAATAACTGCGATGCAGCCTACGCACTGGTGAAATGCCTACACAAGAACAACCCAAAATATTTCTTCGCTTAGCTAGGAGCACACCCTCTTCCCTTGTGCGTCCGTGGTTCTGTACGTATTCTGACAATTTATGATTCTGTCAATGGATTGTGTTGTGTATATAGTTTCCGTAATAAATTATACCGGCAAGCAAAATAAAAATGAAACTATGAGTCGTTTTTTATATATCAAATATATCACATATATTTTCTTCTGGTGCCTAATCTACACACATAACATTTAAAAACTTCTTACTCAGTAAGTATATTGCGTTATTTAAATCGTTTGCCAAAAACGTTAGCCTGCGGTTTGCGTGGATTATTCAAGGGAAGATAAACTTAGGATTGTTGGCGTAAAAACAGTTTAGTAAAACATAAGCCGATTCGCAGTGGTCCTTCACTCCTTGAGCTGTAAAAGAAGACGGTAACTGTTGATCAACCTGAAGTCGCTAACTTAATGATAAGAAATTGAAGTTTTGGACAGGCTTGATTGTAAATTTTGAAGTTCTATCTTTAACTTAAAACTGTGTTTACTTACTATATTTCCTCTATCGAGGTTTACCTACCAGCATCCTTGCATGCATCCAATCCCTGTCGATAGGAAGGCTTGAAGTCTTCAGGTAGGAGCTGATCAATTTGCTTGAGAGATTTTTCGTAATTTATTTTACCTTTTTTCGTCTGGAAAAGTCAAACGTATTTTTAATTTTTATTTTTTTGAATTACCAATATTCACATCAAGTAGGGAGAAATTGAAGTTTTCGTGCAATCTGTTTCAATTTGAGTGACGTAATTAGTGATTGTTCATTCGATATTTCTTATACCACAGTTCTTTTTAGAAAGTGATAAACGATTATAAAAATTGAAATTTTTATAAACAGACGTTGATGAAAGCTGCAAATCGTTGACGCAATGCACTAGCCAACTGTTAGAATAAAATATTTAATAGAATTTAACCCCCAAAAAATTTCGATTTTTCTTTATTTACTCTGAACAAAGAAACTTAAGTTTACTGTCTTCAGAATTTTCTTCAACAAGTAAAAATCTGTCATGAATGCTTGTAGTAGAAGTAGTTTCATCTGATCACGCCATAAAGTCTACATTTTAGAGAATACTTCGGTGTTAAAATGATATAGACCTTAGAGGGGTTGGTTTAATTAACTTAGAAGTCAAGTAACAATTGCATTGGCTCACCACTTGCATCATATCCATCAGACAGCTTACGTAACATTTAAAATTCTTTGTTTCAGGGAAAATTCCACTTTTACCACCTTCCAAAATTTCTGTAAAAAGAACGAATATTGTCATGTTCATGGTTCGTGCGGAAGCATTTGCTGCGAAAGTTTATCACCTACCGTCCGATAGTTTGTGTTTTGGTTGGCACACCTGGCGAAACATTTGGGCCGTTTTTTCCATCTGCTCCTTGCTAACACCCTGTAGAGACACCATCAAAAATGAATACATCAATCACTTTCATTAGTTATATGCATCATTCAATAACAATAAATTTAAAGACGAATGAGAAAAATCACACTTGAAGAGGTAGGTGAATTGCAAATAACAACTCATTGCATCCCCTATTTGTAAACACCTACACAGTCATGTTGACCGAACAGGCTGCACCAAATGAGGGTTGTCAGCACTAGAAACCACTGGTTGAGTTCCATATCTCTTTACTCCGTCACGCGATGCTTCTTCACTGGGGACGTCATCTTTTAGGGGGAGGAATCACGCAATTCGGAATGGGATTTCGGGTTCGGTCAGAGCGCACTTACAGCCACTTTTAACAAGTCATCACTCGCTCGAATAACGGTCGGGGTGTAACCCACCCTAGTTGGGTTCGGCAAAGTACTTTTATGGGCTCTCTAATGGGCGGGATTTATCTCTGATTGGTTGCACTTGAGATTGAATTGTTTTCACTTAAGATTGACACCTACACTCGAACTGATTAGCTTGCTCCGGAGGGGATTTCGTTTTATAGCTGCTGACAGCTGCAGGGTATTGGAATTAAATTAATTGATTAATTAGGAAGTTGAAAATATGTGGTGAGCTGCTAATTGCCCGTTTAATATCCGATTTCAAAATGACTTACTGTATCTTGAGTGGGGCAGCAATCGTGCTCAGCATAGGTAGTGATTAAACATGTCAGCATGTGAAATTGATTATCATTGGTTTCAACGATGCAATTTAATGCATTATCATTAAATCCTCTTGAGATTTCGTAAATGGTACTTTCTTATCTGGCTGCTGAATTATAGACATTTGTATTTGCTATGTGGAAGTTTATTAAATTTAAAGTGTATTCAATAAAACAAAAAACAAAATAAAGGAATGTTTTACCCATTTATAAATAATCTTAGTGGAAAATTTTCCTTTATTGGAAAAATGGAAATGTCTAGGCTGAAGCTGATTACATGTACGAATTTCTACAAACATGCCTTTTTTGTCTATGCCATGGTTGACACAACTTAGATATGTTTTTGAAGTCATATATTTTTAAAGTCATGTGTTTTTGAAGTCTCAGACAAGTGTAGTTCTTGGTAGGCATGGTGATGCTAATTCGTGCTTCTAAGCTAACAACATTTTTTGTTTTTCCGAATGAATTATAACTGCGAACGTAAAACCGATCCTTTCAGAGTAAACAAAATTTTAAATCTTTTTCTTTAAATTCATAACTTTTGTACCACTGATTCAGTTTTATTTATTGGTAAATGATAGCAGAAAGTAATGAAACATTGATGTCTTATAGTATCATCAGGGCGGGGTAAGACGTGAAGAAGAAAGCGCGGGAAACTAAGTAAGGGGTGGGTAATTGAAACCGCACTCATAGTTCTTTCCTCCTATTTACCAAACTGGGAGATCCGCAAAATGTTGTTCCGCAGAATGTTGAGTTTTATAATTATAATGCAAGGTACGATAATATTAAGGTGCTACGGTACTGAATCTTAACATGGCCGGAAAAATGGCGTCCATGTGAGGATATAGTACAGAGACTATATATTACAGAGGCGACAACTCAAGTAACAATTTGGGTTTTATTACACTCTTATGATGACTATAGATTACAGAGGCGACAACCCAAGTAACAATTTGGGTTTTATTACACTCTTATGATGGAATTTAAGACCAAAATTGGTCTTGAAGACCACCATAAGAGTACAATAAAACTCACATTGCTGCTTGGGAAGGCACTCACAAACCGCTAAATTTTGAATGATAGCGGAGAGTTACCTTTATTTATGATGGTACTCTCCGCTGTGATTCAAAATTTAGCGGATTTGAGCACCTTGTCGCCTCTGTAATCTATAGTCTCTGAAGGATATAGGTGCCATCGATGGTCATGTTGGGTTCAGGTGAAACGGTACCTTAACAGGCATTTTAACACTCCCCCTTTTCCACTTACTTTTCTGAAAAGAACAGAATGAAATTTTGTTAATGAAGGTTAGATCCTCTGATTCATAGCCTCTAGCCTGATGAAGTATGCCATCAAATTCTGAGCAGATGATGTGGCACGTGCTATCGATAAATTAAATTGTCATTGCAGCAAGTCGTATTGAAGTGTCTTACGCTTAGTGCTTTAAAGTTTAGAAGTATCTTCTCACTAATGACTTAATAAATCAGCAGTAAAAAAGTAAATGGCTGAACAGCTGTAGTTTAATCGCTGCGCGAATTATGCACCACATTTTCGATTACATTTCTAACTAAAATGACTTTCAGTTTTCAAGCATCAACGCTAGGCCCATAATTATTTTACTTCAACTTGAGCTGCGGGAATCTGAACAGTACAATGCTTTAATCGTCGATGCAGCTTGTTCACTTTTTGCGACAATTGACAGTGAAACCTGCTATCGTGAACAGCGCGACGACAGCTACTGATTTTTGGATATGAAAAAATTGGCTGTCAATTCGATTTCAACAACAAAATTTTCAACAATTCAATTTAATAATTTTATCCCATTTAATGGCCAAAATAGTTAATAATTATACCACTTAAGAATTCCAGTAATTCATAGGTACAGAGAAAATTATGGGGTGCCAAGTTTTTTCGTATACACAGACCTGAACTTGTGGCAATGTGATTCGTATAAATGTTATAAGTACTCCAGCTACCCAATTTAGTTTGTATTTAACCTTCTGATTTCGGTGGAAAGAAGATCCGGGATGTTGCGAACTGGTGTGCTAGTGACAATTGCAACATTAGCATTGTTGGCGGAACGTGATGGTGTCCTGGGCGGTATGACACAGGCAGATATGGATCGAACTGCAAAGGCAATGAGGAGTGCGTGCCAGCCCAAATTTAGTATTTCCGATGGTAAGACCGAAAGTGACCTTGGTAGGTGCTGTAGTAAGATGTACACTTATATTTTTCGTTTTCAACCGTACGCAGATATTGCTTCCGGTGCGTCAAAAGGGGAGTTTCCGGACACGCGAGACTTTAAGGTAAATTGTTTCCAATGAAATCATACCCAGAATGGATGACAAAGCAAAAGTCTATTCATCGTTTCAGTGCTATGCAGCGTGTTTGATGGATCTCACGCAAACCGTAAGCCGTTACAATGTTTAATCTAATGGTTGCTGCTTAAAATGTTTGTTTTTGATTTAGGCTAAGAAGGGAAAATTAAACTATGAGGCGGCCGTCAAGCAGATCGAGCTTCTCCCAGACCACTATAAGGAACCATTCCGTCTCGGATTGGATGCATGCCGTCAAGCGGCAGATGGAATTGAAGACCATTGTGATACAGCGTATGCACTTTTGAAGTGTTTCTTCAAAGCGAGTCCAGAATTCTATTTTCCGTGAGCTGCAGACCACGGAAATTGTGCTTTGAGCTAAGTTTTCTACTTGTCAAATAAAATGTTTTGGTGACAATTGATTCGCAGCGTTTAGTTTTTGTTGTTGCAAGGGTTTGGTGATTCGAAAGTTGATATTATCCTCTGGAAATCAATTAAACCTGCTATAACTGAAATAAAAACTATAGTTGCCAGCAGCAGTTAAAACGGAAGTACAATCCGGATGCCTAAAATCGGTCGATCTTCGTATCTTAAACACCAAGATCGCCTCGCTCTCCGCTTTTCAATCCGTATGAGGATAGAAATGTGTACCGCGTCTGATCCAATGCCAGGGGCGGAACTTGACGAATTGACATTTCCTTAACCAATCCTGAATTTGTTGCACGACGTCGGCCGTCTATACACGTACCAGCGGGGTGCTATCCGTATCTTAACGAACGGTGTTTGACAGTCCACTTAACGAAGGGCGCTATTTCAAAAAATGCAAGAAATAGCGCCCGTCTGACAGGTAGATTTGCTGCCAACCTTTGTCGAGATGTGCTGAGATGTTGGCAACAAAAACATGGCACCCATCGCAAGCCCCTGACACGTACGTACATGTTGGCCGAAAATGTTGGTGAATTCATGTTCGTCCAACACGCTCGCTTGTGTGTGAGTGCCACGAACCAAACTGGCAGAAGAAAATGTTCGGCTCGGCGCTCGGTTGGAATGAACCTCCAACATTTTGTTCATTTCCAACCCAACATATGCGTACGTGTATGGGGGGCTTTGTCAATCGCGAACTGGTTTACCGCAAAAAAATGTTCGACGAAATGTTTCCCAACTCAACCTCAGTATGGCTTGGCCATAGACTTTTCCTCTCTAGTGATGGATTAATTCCTTAGAACTAGTGGTCAAATGTATGAATAGTAAAAAATTAAACATAAACAATAGTAAACAGAAACGGGTAAACAAATTAATTGGACCGGCTGAAGAAACAGTTGTAGGGATGGGAACTATCATTAAAAATCGCTACTGATAACTATCAGTAATTTCAGTACGTTACTGATAACTATCAGTAAATATCAGTAATTTTACTCATCAGGGCATATTGAAGTAAAAAATGGAAAATTGTAATATTATAACTGCGTTCTTCACTGTAAGTTTACTTTGTAGTTTACCAAGCTGGTTTTATGGAGGCTCGCGCAACTACGAACCAGATTTTTACCACCCAGTAAATATGATCGGAGCACCTCATACCTACGCATGACATGAATCAGTCGATCAAGACCAGCAATTGCACTTACTGGATGAACACGGTTTCCCAGATAAACTGACACTACTGATCAGAGCTATTGGATCGAGTGGTGTGTTTTGTGTACATCTCAGGGACACACCCGTCGAGACACGGCGAGGGTTGAGACAAGGTGACAAGATGACTGATATCATAGCTAGGAACCTTGCGATGGTGGAGGCAACCTACGCCAGGTTGAAAGCAGTAGTCTAGGAAGATCAAATTAATAATAAATACGTCAAAGATCACATACATGAAAGGAAGAGGCTCCAAGGAACCAAACGCGTACCTCTCACGGATAGTAACCCTCGACGGCGACGAACTAGAAGTGGTAGATGAACTCGTTTATTTTGGATTGCTGGTGACCGTGGACAACATTAGTAAGGCAATCCAGCGGCGAAGTCAAGCGGGAAATCGAGCTTACTTTGCCCTTCGCTATACGCTACGATCAAGAAGCATATGCTACCGTACGAAGCTAATAATGCACAAATCTTTTATTAGGTCAGTAGTTCTTTATGGACTCGTAAGGTCGCTCACGGAGGATATACGCACCCTTGCCGTGTCCGAACGAAAGGGTACTGCGGATACTTGGCGGAGTTCAAACTGAAAGCGAAGAGTGGTGGAGACATATTAATCACGAGCTACAGGCATTGTTTGGAGAGAATCCTATCGTACATTTGGCGAAAGTCAGTAGGCTACGGTGGGCCAGACGCGTCGTAAGAATGTCGGACGATAGTGCGACGGAAACAGTTGTCTTCAACAACCGTACTGGCATCAGGAACAGGGGCTCAATGTGCAAGATGGCACGATCACGTCGAAAGTGATTTTTGACTTTTGAGACGACTGGAAAATTGGCGACGAGTGGCCAAAGTTCGAGTTAAATGGAGGCGACTGCTTGTATCAGCACGAGCTATCCCGGCTTTAGGCTACTGACGATGACTACAATATATTGTGTCAGCCACGTTTATCATACGCAACTACCGACTAATAAGTTTAATCCAATTAATTTTTCTAACGGGAGAACGTGTAACTATATCAGTAAATATCAATAATAGTGAAACCTTACTGATATTTAGTGATATTATTGCTTACTGATAACTATCAGTAGTTAATGACTAACTAAACAGTTGAATCGCTCACGTAGGGTTTGCGTGAGAGGTGGAAATCGAATATGGACGCTACTTTGTCAAACGTCCTCTGGAGACCGCTGACGGCTCCGTATTTGCTATAGTTCGTACAGTAATGTGATATTATCAACATAGCAGTATTTCGGAGAAATCTAGACTGCATAGGCCGAATTTGAGGGTAGTCCGTTTTTCCTCGGAGACTGCCGAGAACTGTCAGGGCTTTAGATATTTTAGCGCCTCCTAAAAAATAGTGCGCACAACTTCGCCAAACGTCAGCCGAACAAAATGCACACTTCGTCTGAAACTGTAAAATTCTAAAATTGAGACGAATATCACTTTTCTTGTTTATGACTGGTCTGTTTTGGTATGGTAATGATTCCTCACAATTTTTTCTCATTTATCCGTGAGTTCTACTGCGTCGCTCGAAAATAATTTATAAGTATAGACGATGTGCATGATTCAAGTGATTCAGCGAAGACTACAGAACTCAAGTCCAAGATTGCGCATAATGTCAAATGTCTACGGATAGGGTTAATCACAGAGACAATTATAGAATACAGAGACCACACGACAATATGTTCGCATGTCTTTGGGACCTTTAAACACAAATTTTGTTGGCTGGTACTAATTCTGTATTGTACAACATGTTCGTTCTTGGGGACCTTAAATTAAAATTTGCCAAAAAACAATTTTCTACTCGCGGCACTTCAATTTTATGTTACGTGGTAATTATCTGGGCCTTGAATATTTGACAGGGGAACTTCCCCGTCTGATTTAAGCGGTGAGTGTCTTGACGCCTCTGTATTCTACAGTCTCTCTAAGGAACCCTTGTAGGGATAATGGCGTATGTTAGTGCTGTCGAGGTGTAGGTATGGTATGGGCCAAATCAGATCATCAAATAGCATTCGTGTCGGATAGCATTCTGCTCCACCTTTAAGGTTTGTCCAGTCTTGAGTTAATCTTTGGATTCAGCTTTCAGCAATGAAAAAGACAAACGGCTTCTGATAATCAGATTCAGCCGTTCGAATTGACAATGACTGACTCGAGTGGTGTTTTCTGAATCAATTTACATGATAGAGTTCATATCTTCTTCTTCTATACCTATAAAAATGGATTTCTGTCTGTCTGTCCCTATGCTCCTTATAGAATCGAAAACTACTGAACCGATCGGCGTGAAAATTTGCATGTAGGGGTTTTTGGGGCCAGGGAAGGTTCTTATGATGGTTAGAGACCCCTCCCCCCAGTAAGAGGGGGGGGAGGTTCCCATACAAATGAAACCCTAATTTCTGCATAACTCGAGAACTAATCAAGCAAATGGAACAAAATATGGCATGTGGGTGTTTTTGGAGACAAGAACGTTTTTTATGGTGAATTGAAACCTCTGCCGCTTCAGGAGGAGGGGCTCCTATACAAATGAAATACAAATTTCCTCATACCTCGAAAACTAATCAAGCAAATGGAACCAAATTTGGCATGTGGGGAGTTTTGGAGGCGTGAATTTTTTTAATGATAGTTTGAGACACCTCCCCCCTAAGAGGGGGGGCTTCCGTGCAAATGAAGTACAAATTTCCTCATAACTTGAGAACTAATCAAGCAAATGGAACCAAATTTAGCATGTGAGGCTTTTGGGAGGCAGAATTTTTTTCTCCCTCTTTAAAGAGGGTGGCTCTCATACAAATGAAATACAAATTTCCTCATAACTGGAGAACTAATCAAGTAAATGGAACCGAATTTGGCATCTGGGGGATTTTCGAGTCTTGAATTTATTTTATGATGGTTAGAGATCTCTTATACAAATGCAACAGAAATGCAACTCGAGAAACTATCATAAGAACATTCCCCGGCCCCAAATGCAAATTTTCACGCCGATCAGCTTAGTAGTCTTCGATTCTATAAGAAACATACCGACAGACAGACACAAATCCATTTTTATAGGTATAGATGTTTTAATACATTACATTTATTAAACACTATTCATTATAAACCTGTTTTTTGTAAATAACCTTCAATAAAACAATAGGTTGGAAAGCTTTTGTAACTTTAATATTGGTCGAGTACAATTTTGTTCTATACATTCTCGGTTTTAGTTGTTCATTATTATGAAATTACCATGAATAACTTACTGCTTGATTAAACCGGATGATATTCCACGCAATGCGATCAATCATGGAACAGCTGGTATAAAAATTGAAGCTTAATCATCTTAATTGATTTAATAGAGCATATTAATTCAACAAGAAGTAAGTATCTATATTTGCAATTGAGTAAGGTTCCGTTAAAAATCATGGAGATTATCAAGCCATTTTGCATCTGATATTTAACCAAACCGATAAATTATTCGATAGTAATTCAAATATGCTGGTTCTAGTCTTTATTAGAAAGCTTTAATCAAAAGCTGCACTGCACTATAAAGTTATTTTCCCGAGCTTTGTATTAACATACACATTACATCTGCCAAAATGAACGTTCTTTCAATAGATCTCATCAGAGACCCATTCACTAGTGCACTTTTCGCTTTTCTCAATCATTTTATTTTAACTTACTTATCTGACTACTATGGTATATGCATCATTAGAACGGAAATAGATAACGTTTACATAAACGTTTCAATTCCAACGACGGTGATTGTAGTGGACGAAAACTTTAAAGATACTATGTTCCTAGCGGTCGAAAACGGTTGCCAGTCGTTTGTAGTGTTCGAAAGTGCCCTAATTTCGTTCCTAGACGTGTTTGTGGAAGTCCATGATCTGGCCGACCAGAGATCGGCCAGCAAAAAACTAATCGCTGTGATGGATTCATTTAACATATCAACGATGGAAGAAATGAAAGACCATCCCAATATTAAGGAAATACCGGATACGACTTTTGTTTCCTTGCGCGAAATGGATTCCTCTATTCAGCTCTACACAATAGGACTTTCGAATAATGGAACACGTGGTACGGTTGATGTAACGATTCGACCATTTACAGTTATTAGTCAACTTCCGGATCCTATTAATAATATGGGAGGAATGCCAATTCGCTTATGTATGCTGATGTATCCACCATTTATATATTACAAAGAAGTGGTAAGTGAAATATTTGATAATAATCTTTTCCAGAACTAATAATTTAATATTCCGGTACCAGGACGATCCAAAAGAAGCAAACGCCCGGTATAACCCGAAGTATAAACAGGAGGACACGCCATTATTTTTGGATGGAACTGAAGTAACGTTACTGTTTGAATTTTGTAGCAGACATAATTGCACCATTGAAGCTACGATTGGTAAGTAAGTTGATGTTAATAACTTGTTGATGTACTCAGTTTGTCTTGGTAGATGAAGTTAGCTTCTGGGGTGAAGTCTTCGATAATCACACGGGAACTGGATTACTGGGAGCCGTTGTCGAGCGTCGTGCGGATATTTCCATGGCTGCCGTCTACTATTGGTAAGTCTATTTTATAATTTTGCACCAACATGGAGTATCAGTTCTTTTCACACTGAGTGTCTTATCAATAGGAGACAACCGTATAAATACGCGACTTACACCCTGCCGATTAGTCGTTCTGGAATCACGGTACTAGTCCCGAAGCCCCGGGCGTTAGAACCATGGCGAACTCCATTTCTCTCCTTCAGTGGGTATCTTTGGATAGCTGTTGCCGTGGCATTCTGTGTTGGGGCTCTGGCAGTTTGGTTGATTGAAAAAGTGCGGTTCCAAATACTGAGTCCCCCTGAAATGCCCATCACAATTAGCGATGCGATGTTGACCATGATTGGATTCTACATGGAACAGAACGCTCGCATGCGAACGGATATTGCATCGTGCGTATTTTTGTTTACGTCTCTGCTTTTTGCCGGATTTATGGTCGGTAATAGCTACGGATGTGGCCTAGCAGGTGTCATGACCCTAGCGCAATATGAAAAACCTATCGATACCACTAGAGATTTGGCGGCTAGTGGAATGCTATTTGCCGGTGGTGCTCTTTCGTGGATTTACTCAATGTTGAAATCGCCTCAGGTATACTATTATATTATCCTAAATTTAAGGCTGCATGGTTAAAACGTACTCATTTTTTCAGCCACATATACAAACCTTGGTGAAAAACTTTCGTATTAGAAATGACGACTATCTCAGTCAGCATACTAAAACTCATGACCTGGGTTTCATATGTGAATATACGGAGTTTTCTCATTTTGTGCCATCGTATTTTCTCGATAATGAAGCTTCTACCATGCTGCAGCTGTTAAAAGATGATCTCTACTGGGAAGCGGCAACGGCCTTAGTGACCAAGACATGTCCATTTCGTCAAGCACTAAATGATCTCATAATGCAGGTGAAGCAGTCAGGAATTCAACACTATTGGGAATTGCGCGTAGGTTGTTTTGATCTTTTTTATGTATCTTCTTCCTTTCATCTTGTTTTTATATTTTACAGACTGCAAATCGATATCTTCATACTACCGCCCAGCGTAATATCTGGAATGCTCGCTCGTTTGGATCTGGGGACGAAGTGGTCAAACTCACGATATCTCACTATTTAGGTGCTTACATGATCCTAGGAGCAGGATTGGGGCTCGCGACTTTGGCATTTGCCATAGAGCACCTCCGGTTTCGGTTGAAAAATTCCAATAAAAAAAGAAATAACGCTTGGACGAAGTGATTAAAATCTTAAAATCATCGTTTTGGTATCGTTTATAGGCAATGACAACAAATAGCCGGCATTAGTACGCACGTTTCGTAAATCAGTTATTCAATAGGATGTATCCACGATTAACTATTCTTAACTTTTAACTATCGAACTCATCTACACTATTCTATTAGAACAAATGTTAATAAACAATGTAAAGATATTTATCGTCAATTCTATAGCCTCGTTACAATGTCATAGAGCTATAATGAATAAAGTTGTTGGTTGTAGTATTGATTGAAAATCATCTATATTTCATCGTTTTTTCTAGATTATAAAATAATTTGAAGAATTTAAGAGTTCTTCGATGCATTTTTAACAATAAATGTTGAGCTCGAAAAAAACCCGTAGCTAGTGGACAGAGCTGACAGCTGAATTTAATTTCTTCAGTTTTTTTTTCAGTCGACGAGTCGACTAGAATTACTCAATAGGCATGCTTACCTAGCGGTAATTGGACGAAATCCAGTCCTTGAGAATTACTGGGACGCCATTGTCGTTGTACCACTGTTTGATGAATTCAGGTAGCGATAGTTTGTCTAGGCGGGACAGAAAAGGCAATCAATTTCAGGCAGCTTCGTCGTTGGCAGCAAAAAGTTGGGGTGGATCGTGCTACTTCAAGTAATCGTCTCCATTCAACTTAATCATAGGCTACTCTTCGCTAATTTCGTAGGCATCTCAGAAGTGCAGGTAGCCTTCGACCTGGTCGAGCCATCTCACACGTTGTCCCCCTCTGCTACCAGTGGGGTTGTTGAAGGGAACCGTTTTTACCACACTCTCGTCTGACATCGTTGTGACGTGTCCGGGCCACCATTGTCAGTACCTTGGACAAATAGTTTTGATTGTGATTTTGATTGATTGTTGACATTGAAATTGACAAATTGATCCATAAATGTATGCGTTATATTGTGATGACTTGAGCAGTGTTATTATATTTGTAAATTGCAATCAACAGAAACATCGGAGGAACGTAGCTGCTAAACCTGTGCGAGATTTTGCGAAATTTCAAGTTTACCGAGATTTAACGAAATCGTACGAAATTTAGCATAGGTTTTATGGAAGATCAGTATTAAACTACAGTTGAATCAATGGTAAATTTCGTTTGATTTCGGTAAAGACGAAATTTAGTGAGATCTCGCACAGCCTTAGTAGTTGCATATCATAGGGTTACTTAGCATTAGGAGAATACTTAGGCGCTTTTGTCTAATACTCCGGTTATCTTGAAGTGACCAGTTTTTTTTCTGGATGAATCCGGGACGGCACAGGCAATCTACGTCAGACTGAAAGCAAAGTCTATAGGAGGATTGGGCTAAAAAAGCGTCGAAGACCAAATACATGAAAGCAAGTGGCTCAAAAAAAGGCTTCTTTTTATCGTTTCAGGTATTCTACTAAGACGCTCAAATAAACATTAGTAAACTAGTAAAGAGATCCAGCGACGCATTCAAGCGGGAAATCGAGCCTGCTTTGCCATACGCCAAACACTTCGGTCAAGAAGTACACGCCACCGTACGAAGCTAACGAAGTATGGTGTAAAACACTCATTAGACCGATAGTTCTTTATGCACTTGAAGCTGTGATGTTGCTCACGGAGGACATAAACGCCCTTGCCATGTTCGAACGGCAGGTGCTTACTTACTTACTTAAGTGGTTTGCCGTCCTACCTAAGACAAAGCCTGTTGAACAAGGTTTCTCCAGTTAACTCGGTTGTGGGCTGCCGCTGTCCGATTCCTCGAACACCGAGTACTCTCTGGCAGATATCTTTACCTGGTCTAACCATCCATCCAGCTTTAGCCACCTTTTGGATATTGGGTTCGCCATAGAACTGTGCGAGTTCATGGTTCATCCTCCGCCTCCCTACTTCGTTCTCCTGTACGCCGCCAAAAACCGTTCTAAGCACTTGTCTTTCGAATACTCCAAGCAGTCGCCGGTCTGCCTCGTGAATTGTCCATGTACGGGCATGACGTAGAGGACAACCGGTCTAATAAGCGTCTTAAGGGTAAATTTTGACGGGGGCTTAGTCTGCTCGACCGCAATTGTTCGTGAAGCACATATGTTGGGATGTTCCGCATCCCAAATTCTAACAATTAGCCGGTGCATGTAAACGGCCAACATTACTGGTTCCATTTTAATGAGCTCCGCTCCGATGCCATCTTTCCCAGCTGATTTATTGTTCTTTAGCCGTATGATGGCCTCGTTAACTTCGCTTATCGGGGCGGGCATCTCTTACTTGTTTGTTGCACCGTCGAAAATGCTTTCCCCGTTGCCATGGTTCTCCGCCTGGGCGCCTTTCAGGTTTTCATCGGTGTGCTGCTTCCACCTATCGGTCACTTCACGATCGTCCGTCAGAATACTGCCAGTCTTATCCCGACATATTTCGGCTCGCGGCACTAAACCTTTGCGGGATCCGTTCAGTTCCTGGTGGAACTTTCACGTTTTCTGAGAACGATGCAGCCGTTCCAACTCCACATAGTTCAGCTCTTTCAGGCAGCGCTTTTTCTCCCGGAAGATATGGTTTCGCTACATCGTCTTCGGTTTGTGCACGTTCTGACGTGTAGCATTACGCATCACGCATTACTATATTCATCGCAAACCAATCGTTCCGTTGATTCCGTGTCACATGCCCAATAGAGTTCTTCGCTACACTGCTGATAGCTGTTTTAACGGTGTTCCAAAAGTCCTCGAGAGGGGCCTCGTCCAGCTCGTCCTCTTCCGGCAGCGCAGCTTTGAATAAGTGCACGTAGTTTGCGGTGACGTCTGGCTGCTTCAGCCGCGCAAGATCTAACCGAGACTGGCGTCGGTACTTAATGATATTCACAACGGAGAATTTTGGGCGCACCTTAACCATCACTAGGTAGTGGCCCGAGTCAACGTAAGCGCTTCGATAGGATCTGATGTCGATAATGTCTGAGAAGTACCGACAGTCGATCAAAACGTGGTCAATCTGTGATTCTGTTTGATTTGGTGATCTCTAGGTGTACTTGTGTAGGAGTCCGTGCTGGAAGAAGGTACTACGTACGGCCATGTTCTTGGATGCGGCAAAGTCGGCCCATTTCATTGCCCAGTTGGTGTGCGCTGAACCCTCCAATCACCGGTTTGTGTTCCTCCTCCAGTGCGACCTGAGCGTTGAAATCCCCGATGATGATCTTGATATCATGTTTCGGGTAGCGGTTGTATTCACTCTCCAACTGAGCGTAGAATTCATGCTTGTCATCGTTACTTCTGAGGTGAGAGCTGTGCACGTTGATGATGTGTACGTTGAAGATCCAGCCCTCTTAACCTGCACATTCGAGGATTGATTGGCCGTTCACCCAATCACCTGCTTCCGCATCTCGCCCATTACACTCATGTCTTTTTTTACACGGTTTGTTTTTTTTAGATTACTCAAGAATGGTGCAGCTTAGGGACCAATTACAAAATACGCGACGAATGTCGAGCCTCTCCCAAATGTATTGAGAAATAAATGAATGATCCCTAAGTAGCCCTGTTATTATCATTCAAAAAAAAACAATCCGTGTAAAAAAAGTACTTGAGTGTACTATGAAAGCTGTACTCAGCTCGTGTGTGTTGCCGCAGCTCTGGTAGATGGTTTGTCCAGCTCTGAACGTACGTACCGTTGAGCTCTTCCAACACATTGCTTAATTCTGTCTAAAACATGCTCCCCCGTATCCTGGTCTGTAGACTGAGAACGTTCACGGAGTTCGGATCAGATGTTTACCCTGCGTCAGTTACTAAACAAGTTCCAGGAGTACAACTTGCAAACTCATTATCTGCCGGTGGACTTCAAGGCGGCGTACGATTTAGTCAAACGAAATGAGCTGTAGCCTATAATGCTAGAACATGGTTTTAAGACAAAACTAGTTAAGCTGTTTCGAGCGACACTGGATGGGTCAAAATCATGCGTCAGAATAACAGGTGAGACCTCAACCGCTTTCGTGACACTGGTTGAACTGAAGAAGGAGGAACCTGCTACATTCAACATTGCCTTGGAAGGTGCGAAGAGCAATTGTGAAAAGGTACGGGATTATCACCGCGAAATCTCACATGCTTTTTGTTTTGCCGATGTCGTCGATATCATCGGAATCAACCTTAGAGCAGGCCTCACCGTTAACACTGCTAAAACGAAGTACATTCATGGTTACTGGCAGAGAACGTGGGAGTCCAAGTGGTATTGGTGCCTAGGTGGGGCTGGACGGGGGGCGATATGAAGTAGTAAAAGTAATGACTAGGTACTACATTCCGTTATCCAAACTTGATCTTCTGTTTTTTATACGACAGACTTCGCAGCCAGCTGTTAGAGTGCAGGACAATTGCAGGGCCAGTTGCTACGATCCTATTGACTCTAACGGCCTCTCCCAGTCGAGATTCGAACATACGACGACTGGCTTATTAGGCCAGCGACATATCTCAAAGCCAACTGGGAGGGATATGAAGTAGTGGAGGAATTCATATACCTTAGTATGTTCGTTACATGTGCCAACAATGTAAACCTTTCTACGGAATGCGCAGCCAGCAGAAGTTCAGTGGTTTGCAAATTCGCACAAAATTGGTGCTCTACAGAAAACTAATTTTACCAGTGGCCCTTTACGGATATCAAGGATGCTAAAGGAAACTGATCGACGAGTGCTTGACGTTTTTGAGCGTACAATCATACGATCTATACTTGGTAGCAAGATGGAAAATGGAGTGTAACGCGGACGCATGAATACAAATATGCTGATATAGTGAAGGTAGTACAATGTGACAGGTTGCGGTGTGCTGGACACGTGACCAGAATACCCGACGAGCGGTAGAAAACCAGGAAGAGTTCGTAGACTTCGGGGCAGACCCCGCAGCCGATGGCTGTGCGCTGTCGAGGACGACGAGGTTTAGTTGGTGGTCGAGGGAATTGGCGAACGGCCGCTCATGACCATAATTCGTTCAGCGCAGGATCGATAACGGAACGTCGCCTTTAAAGTAAAGTAAAGTAAATAAAAAATACTCTTAACATTACAACTATAATAATAAATTTTACTTTGTTTTAATTGACATATTGGTTTTAAATCTGTTATTTTTTATCTAATAATGAAGTCGAACGAAAGGAATGAATAAAATATTACTGGTAGGTATGACAGTCTACAGACTGTCTGAGATTTTCCTGCGCACCGATGTTAACGTGAAGTTGCTCAATATTATTATGATATTTCAATTGCTTAATTATTTTGATGGTAGTTCAATTTGAATAATAAAATCCGATTGTGTACCTGTGGAGAAAGGTCGATGAAAAAGCAGCATTACCAATTAATCGTAGCACGTTACGCTTCTCGGAAATTATTTGTATATCAAATTAATGTGCTCGTTAATCACTCTGTCTGTTATCGTTTGTAAAACTAGTTTATAATAGAGCTAATTCAGCACATAAAAGAATGCTGGCTTCCCCGAACACCCACTAGTCAACAATGTTACAGCAAACATTATTAAGCACGCAATCCGATGTGGCCGATTCGCCTGCAACGTACCTTATCAGTTATCTTGTATTAACGTACCTGTCTGAGTATTATTGTATCTGTGTTATTAAAACAAACGAAGATTTGATAAAATTTGAAGTTGATTTCCCATCGATTATAATCAATGCAGATGCAAATTTCAATAGAAGTTTTCAGCATGGTGTAGATAATGGTTGTCAGTCGTTCGTGGTGTACGAAAATGCCTTATGGTACTTTCTGAATGCCTTCATCGTAGTGCACGACGATTCAGATCAAAGATCTGCTCGGAAAAAACTTATTATTGTAACTACTTTTCTGGATTCTGAGACCGTTAACAAATTATCTGAACATCAAGCCATCAGAGGTGTGTAATTTGCTCCAAATAAATTAAACGAAAGGTTATAAAATGTAAACATTCACAGAACTACCGGATTTACTGCTGGTTGTTGTTAATAAGCATAATCTTCAGCCTGAAGAATTTTATACAACGGAAATTTTCAGTAACGGCTCTAGGGGCTCAGTCATCGTGGAGCTGCGTCCAATAGATCCTCCCGAATATTTTCCAGATAAATCCTTCAATATGAAGGGAATTCCGATTCGGTTTCGCACGGTTATGTACCCTCCATTTTCGTACTATGAAGAGTCGGTAAGATACAATTACATCTATACATCTTGTCAGAAAATGGGAAAACTTTTAAATAATTTGCAGACTCCGGAAAAATCCAATGCACGATATGATCCTCAGTTTAATGATACGGACGATACTCCGTTGTTTGTTGATGGAACGGAACCAAGGTTGCTGGTGGAGTTCTGTCGTCGACACAACTGCACAATTGAAACCTATTTTGGTATGCTGTCGAAAATTTATAACAGTTACTTTTGCTTTGTGATTTATAAAATATTAACTTTTGTTCCTTAGACGAAGTCGAGGCTTGGGGTGAAGTCTATGCAAATCATACTGGAATTGGCATTCTCGGAGCAGTCGCTACTCGCAAGGCCGATTTCGCCGTCTCCGCTATTTATTACTGGTTTGTGAAATTTGTTCGGTAAGTTGATTCATCATTTTGTGTTGCATTTTATTTCCAGGCTCGAACCTTACCGATTTGCGTCATACACTGCTGCGATCAGCCGATCTGGAGTGACAGCACTGGTACCGAAACCGAGAACGCTCCCACCCTGGCGTACTCCATTTCTTTCGTTTTCCAAAAATCTCTGGATGGCGGTCGCCATAACGTTCATAGTTGCAGTCTTGGCCGTTTGGTTGATGGATAAAGGCCGCCGTCGCACGTTCGATATACCCGAGCAAGAAGCAATAACGCTAAGCGATAGCGTATTGACTATGATTGGGTTCTATATGGAACAGAATGCTTACTTAAGGAACGATGTCATGTCCAGCGTAATATTGTTTACCTCACTTTTGTTCACAGGATTCATGATCGGTAACCTGTACGGAGCTGGGTTGGCGGGTATTATGACCATTCCTCAGTACGAACACGCGATTGATACAACTTTCGATCTGGCCAGCAGCGGAATGCTGTGGGGTGGAACCTGTCTAAATTGGATGTTCGCTGTCATGAACGCTCCTGAGGTGGCAATGTAAAATATTTATTTCATAAAATCATTACTTTTTTTAATCAATAGCCCCACGTGAAAACTTTGGTGAGCAACTACCGAGTTGTCGATATGGACTACCTCATACAGCATCGGAACACCCGTGACTTCGGCTATGTTGGTGAACGCACCGAATTTGGCCACTTTGCCCCGATCGACTATCTGGATGCTGAGTCGTCGAAAATGACGCGTCTCTTGAAGGACGATTTGTTCTGGCAGAGCTGTACGGCTGCTGTGACCAAAACAAGTCCATTCAAGCAAAGCTTTGACACTATGCTCATGAACATCAGACAATCTGGCATCCAGCATTTTTGGGAGATTCAGGTGCGGTCCTTTCGATTTGATTAATTGTTATACCCCACTGAATGTATTTCCGGCTTAGGTGGTGAATAACTATTTAAACTCTACCCACGAGCAGCGCATACTCAATGGCAGACAGTCAGCATCGGACAGCGATGTGACGGTTCTTACTCCATCACATCTGATGGGTGCCTTTCTCATACTTGCCACGGGTTTAACTGGTGGTGCTCTTTTATTTTTTGCCGAATGTTTGTATATTAAATTTAGTACACAGCAGCTGACGAAGGTTCAGTATTTTTGAATCAGATAAGTGATAATGCGTTTGAAGTAAAACCAATATCTACAGAGTTAACCATTTTGGGAGTTAACCCATTACATTTTACGAAGAAACATTGAGGTTGCGAATCGATGTTTACGAGCGGTCTATTAGCCGAAAACTTTAATTTTTTTATTTATTGGAGATAGAAGAAACAGTCACACTAGAAAATTGAATGAGATGCAAAGAAAATGCGGTTGCATAATAAATTCAAATGATACCAAAGTAATAGTTATCAAAAGCACAAAGCAGAAAATTCATGCACACCGCTGTTTTTTATAATTCTCTGTTGTAGTAGTTATGTGGAAATGTGGCAAATAAAATAGTGCATAACCAAGTGGTATATTGGTTTTTTGCCTTCCGATAAAGATAACTTTGACGTAGGAATTAGTAACGTTTCTGAAAGCTTTAGCTTTACTGCGGTGCCTCTGCGAAACAGAATTTGAAGGAGCGGCTTTATCTGTGTTCCTACCGAAGATCACTGAAAAATATCATTTATTATGGATACACGTTTAACGCTGCAGTTCCCAATCCCGCCATTTTGCGCTTTAAAAAAATACTCTTCTTTTTAAAGTAACCTAATTGCTCCATAAATTGGAATAATTGCAATAATAAAAGGGCTTACAGAAGAAAAACGTAAACCGATTGTGATCAAATACTGTAATGAAACTGTATTATCGATGAGAAAACTGGTGAAGAACGAAGGAGTTAGTCTTCACGGTCCAAAATGCGTTTAATCGGTTTGGTATACATTACACATTGAAAAATTCACCTAGTCAGGATTGAAAAACTGTTCCATCTAATCCAGATTTGGACAAAAAGATTTGTAAGATGTTGGAAAGAACAAAGGAGATATCAGTTAGCGATTGCGCTAAAAAGTGTAGAACATATAACATATTGATAACAATAGGAATGGTTTCGCACGCAACTCTCTTAAGAACTACAAAAAGCAAAAATATCCTAGAGGCAACAAAATTCAAGTTTACTTACTTTACTTTTTCAGCATAGAGCCAACGTGGCTCGTACTGTATCAAGAACATTGCCTCCACTGTACTCGGTTCTGGGCTACTCGTCGCCAATTCCTTGAGCGTCTCGACGCGCGCAAGTCGGTTTCATACTGGTGGAGTTGTCTAGCACGTTGGGCCCCTCTATTGCTGATGCCGGGTTCTTGAAAAGAGAACTGATTTCACTGCATATTTGTTATTCTTGCGACGTAGCATACTGCATACTGTAGTCTCCCGACTTACGTCAAATGTACAATGGGAATTTCTCCAAGTAGTGTCTGCAGCTCGGGGGCTCATTCGTCTCCGCCACTCTTTGCTTTCCTTTTGCAAAGCAATGCCTAGGTGCTACATTCCGTTATCGAAACTTGAGCTTCTGTTTTTATACGACAGACTTCGCAGTCAGTTGTTAGAGTACAGGAGAATAGTAAGGCCAGCGGCTGCGATCTTATTGACTCTAACAGGCTTTCCCAGCTGAGATTCGAACATACGACGACATCATACCTCGAAACCAACTGGGAGGCTTTCCTTTAGTACACCGCCATAAATAGTCCTCAACACCTTTCGCGTGTGTCTTTCGTAACAATAGTTACAGTCTCAAGTCCGTAGTGAAATTCGGTCTGATTAGCGTTTTGTATATTAGGCCTGACTTCCAGCTTGAGTGCGTCGTTAAATCTCTTTACTCGTATTGCTGTCGGCGGTGACTAGAAATCCCAAATATATGAACTCATCAACCACATCCAGTTGATCACAGTCGGCAGTCGCTGCCGTGGAAGGCGAACGTGGTAACCTTTGAAGCAACTTAATACCATATATATGGTTTTTAGCGCATTGACGTATAACCCAAATCTCCAACTTACTTACTTACTTATGTGTCCATGTCCGCCGGTCCGGCAGAACAAATGGATGAAATCAGAGATCTCCACTGCTGACGGTTACCCGCCATGGCTTTTACCTGTCGCCAGAACAGGTTCTCGTCTTCAGCCCGGATGTCATTGGCTAAGCTCCGTCGCCATGAGCCTCTGGGTCTACCTCTTCTACGCTGTCCTTGTGGATTCCAGTCGAGTGCTTCTCTGCAAACCTCGTTCGCTCCTTTCCTCAAGGTGTGTCCGATCCACTTCCACCTACGTTCACGAATTTCTGTGGCTATTGGCCGTTGATGACACCGACAATGGAGTTCCTCATTGGATATCCAGTTATCAGGCCACCAGGCACGAATGATATATCGCAGGCACCGGTTAATGAATACCTGCAGTTTTTGCGTTGTCTCCGCTGAGACGCACCACGTTTCGCAGGCATACAGCAGTACGGATTTAACGTTTGAATTAAAGATTCGGGTTTTCGTACGTAGAGTGATGGTTTGAGCGCCAAATGTTTCGCAGACCTGCAAAGGCACCCCTGGCCTTCCTGATCCGTGTGACTATATCAGTTTTGGTACCACCATCGGGCGTTGTTTGGCTACCAAGATATTGAAAGGCGTCTACCTGCTCAACTTGTTGTCCCGCTACTGCGAAGTTGGTGGAATTGTCAGTGTTCACTACCATAGACTTAGTTTTCGCTACATTGACTGTGATACCTGCTGCGTGGGAGCTCTCGGAGAGGTCGTCTAACTTGCTCTGCATATCGTTTCGGCGTTGTGCGAGCAAGACAATGTCGTCGGCTAGGTCGAGGTCATTTAACTGCTCCATCGTTAGAGGATTCCAAGGCAATCCTCGATTTGGTCTACTATCAATTGCTGTCAATTGTCAATCCATAACGATGAGAAACAGAAGCGGTGATAAAATGCAGCCCTGTCTCACGCCAGCAGTAACCCTTATGGGGTCGGACAAGACGCCGTCGTGCAAAACCTTGCACGAGAACGCCTCGTAGTGAGCCTCGATGAGATGGACTAGCTTATCTGGAACTCCTCTACGCCTAAGTGCGCTCCAGATGTTTTCGTGATTGAGTCGGTCGAACGCCTTTTCGAAGTCAATGAACACCAGCAGAAGAGAGTCCTGGAATTCGTTGATCTGCTCCAATATAATGCGGAGCGTTGTGATATGGTCTACACATGATCGGCCAGCACGGAATCCAGCTTGCTGCTGCCGGAGAGTAGCGTCGATCTTCTCCTGGATCCGGTTGAGGATTAGCTTACAGATTACTTTGAGAGTAATACAGAGCAACGTGATGCCACGCCAGTTACCGCATTCAGTTAGGTCTCCTTTCTTAGGGACTTTGACCAATATGCCCTGCATCCATTCCACCGGAAAAGTTGCGGTTTCCCAAATATTCCTGAAAAGCTGATGCATCATCTGGGCTGACAAAGATGGGTCAGCTTTGAGCATTTCGGCTGAAATACAATCTATCCCTAGCGCTCTATTGGATTTCATACTCTTGATGGCTGCTGCAATTTCATCCAGCGATGGCGCCTTCGAGTTCACGCGATTGATTCGACGAACTGTAGCCGTCATACGCTGCTGGTTTTGTTGGTCTCTGACATTTGAAACTCGGAAGAGTTGTTCAAAATGTTCAGTCCATCGCTTAAGCTGTTCTGTACGGTCAGTCAATAGCTGACCAGCTCTGTCCTTTAGCGACATCTTTGTATTCATCCTGGCACCACTAAGGCGGCGAGAAATATCGTACAACAAACGGATATCACCATTAACGGCGGCGGTTTCTCCTTGTTCGACTAGGGAGTTAGTCCAGGCTCTCTTGTCCCGCCTACAAGCACGTTTAACAGCCCTCTCCAGTTCGGCGTATCGTTAACGGGCAGCTGTCTTAGCCGATCTTGTCCGCGCTCGCTCAATGCCGGCTTTTGCCTCTCTCCGCTCGTCGATCTTCCTCCGAGTTTCATCCGAAATCCACTCCCTCCGCCCGCTGCGCGCTTCACCTCAGGATTCTCCAATCGGCGGACGTCGTAGCGGCATCCAACTTTTTCCTCCCGTCGTTGGACACGTGCGACGCGCGGACATATCTCAGCGATAACAAGATGATGGTCGGATGCAATATCAGCGCTGCGTTTGTTGCGTACATCAAGAAGGCTCCTTCTCCATTTCCGGCTGATGCAGATGTGGTCGATTTGGTTTTCTGTTCGGCCGTCGCGGGAAACCCACGTGACTTTATGTACTGGTCTATGGGGGAAGAGCGATCCACCAATGACCATGTCGTTATTACCCCAGAACTCTGTAAACAGCTCCCCGTTTTCGCTCATCTCTCCTAGGCCATGGCGTCCCATGACGCGTTCAAGCTTCGCGTTGTTTGAGACAATCTTCGCGTTGAAGTTGCCTATGTGGATTTGGATGTCCCCCTTAGGGATTTTCTCAACCACCGCTCCAACACTCTGGTAAAATTGGGCCTTTTCGTCTTTGCGACAGATCTCCTGCAGTGCCATAATGCCGAACTATCGAGGTTCTAGTTGTTTGAGCAGCACCTTGCCGCCACCCACGAAATTTAGTGATCTGCTGCTTCAAGTATTAAGGATGCCTTTATTTCGTCGCTTTATCCATACCGAATGTTCCGAGTAGTATTTTCTTAAATATTCATAGGTTGTTTTACTAGAACCACGCTATCGAGTTTCATGATGAGGCTACCATTTTAGCTTTAATGCCGACACATCACGTTTCTTAATTCATCTACCCGTTTCAGGTCAGACGCTGTCGTGAGCCGCTCCTAACTTAGAATGACGCTCGCTAGGATGAGGAAACGATGTTCCACCTTGAAGTGGAATCATCGCCAAGAGAGCCGTCTCTAACATGAAATCAGACACTTGAGATTGGCAATGACAAGGCTATATTCTCATGCCAACACACTTTACTTCCATGACTGCCTCCTTTCCTGTTAGCATTTCACCATAGTTTCCAGTGGGGTTGGTTTATCGATCTTCACTAAGGTTGCTTATATTCCGAAAGGTACAAAAAGGAGGTAGTGCTAAGACTGATTGCAATTTTAGTAAATAGATACGATGGGCCTCAAATTACACAATATAGCATCTAGGCACCAAAGTTCGGGATAGCTTGTTGAGGTTTGTCGCTTTCTTGGACATTTAAATCTCTTACACAATTCGTTACAAGTTACAACATAAAATATTTCCTGATTCTGGTCACATAGAAAGATTAAATAATAGAACATTTCAGCAGTTCGGTTAGTTCGGCAGGATTTTTAAATTTATTTTTTTTAACTTACGTGCCATTTATGAGGGCACTTGAACTTCTTCCTTTTCCGTATAACCCCTCAACCCTATAAGTTACAAGGGTGTAGCCAAGCCAGAACGATAACAGTGCTTTGAAGATGAAGACTATATCTATGTAACTGAACCTCACGTTATGTGTTATTGATAACGAAAATAAGTTATTTGTTTCCTTGGACAAAGCATTGTTACTGGCACTAACTGTGAACTGGAAAAATGTTTATGCTCTGTTATGCTATTTCCATCAGTACAAGAAAACGCATTTTTTACTTTACTTTGTGCAGAAATAGTTTATTTGTGCCAGTTGATATCACTAGGCTTTTTGAAGGCATTTGACCAGTAACGTTATGAGTACTAATTTAACAGTTTAGAAAAGATGTTTTTTACTCTTCAGACTTCTAGCTCTTCCCTATACTCTCTATTACACTGTACGAGAAAGATGAGTGGCTTGTATGTAATTATCGTTTTTTCGTGAAACAATAAAAAAAAGTCCACTGAAACATTTGACGAGAAATGTTTGATCATAGTTCAATTTTGAAACGACTAATAGTACTTTATGATGTGAAATAAATAATTATTGTGACAGAAATTTTTCTCGATTACTTTATCTGTGAGTTGATGAGTTATTTAAGTTGTTTAGTTTCTATCGTACAGTGTAATTATCTTTCACTCGAGATACAATGCATAATGCTTTAACTTACAACCTTACACCTAAACTTCCTGCATGGAATTCCTACACTACTAGACTAGACATTACATTTCACCAATGATGTTTTGAATGGTACGGACGGAATAAACACTGGTTGAGAAAGGCACCAACAGTTTATAGTTATTGGACTTTTATCGGCTTGAATCGAAAACAAAATGGACCCGCAGAAACAACCTACAAAAATCCATGCTCGTTAAGAAACTCGTCGCTTATTTCCTGCTCATTGATATTTATCAAATTGCCAAAATCTTGCTCGTCGAAGTTGCCCATATCGGGCAGGAAATATGGGATGGTTTCGACGATCACGTTCGGTCCATTCTGAGCGGCCTGCTGACCGTTAGTACCGAAGAACGGTACAATGATATCGTCGTTTGCCGGTTGCGGAATTTCGTTGCCTGAGAAGATCTGTTAGTGAAGGACAATGGGTCAGAATTACTTCTATTCAAACGATATAAAACTTACCTCGTCAACATTCAGATTTGTAAAAATGCTGTTACCGGTTTCAGCATTGATAATTGAGTCAAAATTGATGTTACAGTTTTCCACCAATGAACTGGTTTTGATCAGTTGTTGCTCAAGAATTTCGATTGATGGCGATTCATCTAGATTACATGGCTGGTTTTCCGTAGAACTCACGACATTTGTATCGACGGCATTGATACAGTTTACGGTTTGCGCAATCGTATCATCTACGGTCGAGATTTCGGCACTGGCATTTACATGGCTTGTTGGTGGATTGCAATGGTTGTTGTTTCCGTCCGGGATCTTCGATGACGAATCATCTTCATCCAGGCTTAGATTATTGTTAACTGTCAACTCGTTGTTGTTGTTGTTGTTACTGGTTGTTCTGCGCAGACGATTGCGGCTTCGAATGGAGGGAACCGACCCTTTTCCTCGATTACGTTGTCTTACTCGTACTCGCTTTCTCTCGCTTTTGGCCACGTCCATTGAAAGTTCCCAATAACCACCCTTTCCTTTTTCATCTTTGGCTCGAGATACTTTGGTGAAGTAGAAGCTTAATGATAAGTTGTGTCGTATGGAATTCTGGGAATATAGAAATAATGTTAATTTTATGACTTCCAGTTATATGTATGATTGCCAATTACATTCCAATTTTTGTGAACTTTGTAGTACGAGAATTTCTCTTGAATCCACTTGCAAATCTGCTTTAGAGTCATCCGGCCTTCGTCCAGCATAGCCATAGCGATAATTTGGGCATAGTTGAACGGTGGTTTTTCTTCCGAGTTTGAGATGGAAGTGTATTGCTCTTTCCGTTTATCGTAAGATTCGCGGCTTCTGTAAGTTGGAGAATTTCATCTTTGTTAGGTATATACTATTATTGTACAGACACCTTGTCAATATACCTTCGAACTTGAGCGATGAACTTATTAAATCGCGCAGTAGGAAGATCCGTCAAAGGAATATCCGAGGGCGTCAGATTGGTAATGTTTTTCAACTCTGTCAACCAGGATAGGTTAGTGAGCTCCGGTTCGGAATCGTCTTCGGCTTCCATTTCATCTGCCTCGCAGTCTGCTTCGTGAATGCTTCCGGATGTGTTCGCTACAGATTCAGCTAGCTGTTCGCTGCTGTTGCTGCTAATGGCACTGCAGGTGTCCTCATGACCATTTTGGACGGATTCGTTTGATGTTGATGTGCTCGGTGATCCAAGCGGCAGCTCCGAAGGGATGGTTTCTACGTTGATTGAAACAGTATCGTTCAAATCGAACGATTCATTCGCTAGAGCTGCACTGCCGGTACTGGCTAGAGGAATTGAATTGTGACCATTGAGGACATAATTGTAGGCTGCAATTTGAAAGTACGTACACATTGGTAAACAAATACATCACTGGAAATAATTTAAAATGCATCAAATATTCACACGGTACGGTAATTTAGGCAATCATATACTAATTTAAATGCGGATAGAGAGGGATTATTGGATAATGACTGTGTATTGAGACAACTTCAAATGACATGTCTTTTATTCAGGTTTGATAAGAATAAAACTCTGTACCTTCTCTAATCTATTAGAAATAAAAAATTTGGTATAATTCAGGTAGCGAGCTGCAAGGCATTTATTGTATCTATATGAATTTTTGTCTGTCTGTCTGTATGTACCTTAAGACTCGGAAACTACTGAACCGATCGGCGTGAAAATTTATATGCAGGGAATTTTGGGGCCTGGGAAGTTCTTATGATGGTTAGAGACCCCTCCTCCCTTTAAGAAGGGGTGGGGGGGGGGTCTAGCATACAAATGAAATGCAAATTTACTCATTACTCAAGAACTAATCAAGCAAATGGGACTAAATTTTGCATGTCAGGGTTTTTGGAGGTAGGAATTTTTCTATGGTGAATTGAGATCCCTGCTTTCTCTAAGGGGGGGGGGGGGGCTCCTATACAAAAGAAGCACCAATTTCTGCATGATCCGAGAACTAATCAAGCAAATGGAACTAAATTGGGTACGTGCAGATCTTTGAAGGTATTTTTTTTTCTATGGTGATTGGCATGTCGGGGTTTCTGAAAGCAGAATTTTTTTCTATGGTTGTTTGAACCAAATTGGTATACGGAAGTTTTTGGAGGCAGGAAATTCTGCTATGGTGAATTAAAACCCTTCCCCCCTTTAAGAGGTGGGACTGGGGATTCCATACAAATGAAATACAAATTCCCTCATAACTCGAGAAATAATCAAGCAAATGGAACCAAATTCGCCATGCGGTGTTTTTGAAAGCAGAATTTTTTATGGTGGTTTGAGACCCCTTCCCCTTCTGAGAGGGGAGAAGGAGGTGGAACGGAAGTTAACCTAGGAGCGCCCATGGAAGATAGTAATGTCCTAGCACCTGATCTCCAAGAAGTCAAACGGAAATCGGGCTGCTGAAGACCAATAAAGCCGCTGGGCAGGACCGCCTACCGGCAGAGCTTTATAAACATGGCGGAGAAACGCTAGCAAAGGCTCTACACTGAGTTATTTCGAGGATTTGGGAGGAGGAAAAGCTACCGGAGGAATGGATGGAAGAAGTGGTTTGTCCTATCTACAAAAAGGGTGATCGGCTAGACTGCTGCAACTATCGTGGCTGGTAAACGCCGCCTACAGATCCTGTTACGCCGGCTGTCACCGATAGCACAAGGTTTCGTAGGGAATTATCAGCCGGGTTTCATGGGGGCTCGCGCAACTACGGACTAAATTTTTACTATCCGACAGATCTTGCAGAAATGTCGGGAGTACAACGTGCTCATGCATCACATCTTTATTGATTTCAAAGCAGCATACGATACAGTCGATCGAGACAAGCTATGGCAGATAATGCGCGAATAATCAGAGCTACATTGGATCGAGTGATGTGTTTCGAACGCATCTCTGGGACACTCTCGAGTCCCTTCGAGACGCGGCGAGGGTTGAGACACGGTGACGGTTTATCCTGCATGCTGTTCAACATCGCTCTTGAGGGGGTGTTCCGACGAGCGGGCATCGAAACGAGAGGCACGATTTTTACCAAGGGTAGCCAACTTCTAGGTTTTGCAGATGACTTCGATATCATAGCCAGGAACTTTGCGATGGCGGAGGCAATCTACGCCAGATTGAAAGCGGAGTCTAGGAGAATTGGCTAAAAATAAATGCGTCGAAGACCAAATACATGAAAGGAAGAGGCTCAAAGGAAACAAACGCGCGCCCACGGACGGTAACCGTTGACGGCGCCGAACTAGAAGTGGTAGAGGAGTTCGTGTATTTGGGACCGCTGGTGACCGCGGACAACAACACTAGTAAGGAGATCCAGTGGCGCATCCAAGCGGGAAATCAGGCCTACTTTGCCCTTCGTAAAACGCTACGATCAGAAAACATACGCCGCCGCACGAAGCTAACAATGTACAAAACTTTTATTAGACCGGTAGTTCTTTATGGACTTATAGCCGTGACGCTGCTCACGGAGGACATACGCGCCCTTGCCGTGTTCGAGCGGAAAGTGCTGCGGACGATATTTGGCGGAGTACAAACTGAAAGCGGAGAGTAGCGGAGGCGTATGAACCACGAGCTACAGGCACTGCTTGGGGAGACTCCCATCGTACATCTAGCGAAAGTTAGCAGGCTACGGTGGGCCGGACACGTCGTAAGGATACCGGACGACAGTGCGACGAAAATAGTCCTCTTCAACAACTGCACCGATCGAAAGCGATTTGCGACTTCTGAGACGAGTAGGAAATTGGCGACGAGTGGCCCCAGACCGAGTTGAATGGAGACGAGTGCTTGAAACAGCATGAGCCACAACGGCTCTATGCTGAAGAAGAAGAAGAAGAAGAAGAAGAAGAAGAAGAAGAAGAAGAAGTAAAACAACGAAGGGTAATAGCCTTCGCTTGCTGCCATATAACGCAGAGCTGTTAGACATCATACGAGACAATGCCGAAATAGCTGTGGAACCCTTCTTGTAGGCATAGTCGACGTGGCTCTCGAACTTGAGCTTGTCGTCGACCATGACTCCCAGGAGTTTTAAGGACCGCGTCGACAAAATAGTGCAGTCCCCGACGCTGATATTTGCTTGCTGCACTGACTTGCGGTTGTTCACCACGAAACCTCCGTTTTATGATGCGCTAGCTGCAGTTTCCTGGAGCGCATCCAGTCTTTAACAATGCTTATAGAGTGAGCAGCCGGCAACTCAACCTATCTGATAGATTCACCTTTCAAAGGTGATGTCGTCCGCAAAGCCGACAATCACAACCCCTATCGGGAACTTTAGCTTCAACACCTCGTCATACATGATGTTCCACAACACCGGGCCCAGTATGGAACCTTGCGGAACTCCTGCGATGATTGGAACGCACTTCTGACCCTCCTCCGTGTTGTAGCATAGCACACGATTCTGGAAATAATTTTCCAATAATCTTGTACAGCGACACCAGCACTTGGACGTTCCGAAGCGAGTTGGCTATGGAGTCCCAACTAGCGCTATTAAATGCATATCTCACGTCGAGCGAGACAACTGCGCAATAGCGGATACTCGTCCTCTAGCGTTGGATTGGCACCTCGGCTGTTTTAGTGACAGACAAGATGGTATCCACCGTAGATTTGCCTTTTCGGTAGCCGAATTGGCTCGTTGAGTGACCGTTTGTACCCTCAGTGCACTGTACGAGTCTGTTAAGGATAACCCTCTCTAGCACCTTGCCGGCAGTATCGAGTAGACAGATCGGCCTATATGACGACGGAAAACCCGGAGGTTTTCCCAGCTTCGGCAATAGGACCAGGTACTGTTGCTTCCATCTGTCCGGGAAAAGGCCATCTTCCAGGCATCTACTCATTACTGCTCCGAATAATTCGGGAGCCTCTAAAATAGCCGCTTTAGTGGCCAAATTCGGGGTTCCTTCTGGTCCTGGTACCTTGCTCACCTTCAGGGATTTAGCGGTCTCAATGAGTTCTTCGGTTGTAACCGTCACTTCCTCCCCGACCTCTAAACCGCCGTCGCCCACGTTACTTTGGATGTTCGGCTGGGAGGCCGACCGTCTTACGCTATGGTCTGAGATACTGGAACATCGGCCGTGGGACGACTCAGCAGCTTGAGCCCAGGCCCTTGGCTCGTGGCGCGGAAAGAAGCCCTCGATGATCCACTCCAGCATCTCTGGCGATCGCTCAGCGGGCGCCATCACGCCCTTGGTCTTTGCCTTTACGGCCCTGTAGGCATCACTCCACGGGTTCGTTTTGGCACTAGCACATAACCTTTCAAAGCAGGCTCGTTTACTAGCTTTTACCCAATCTTAAGCGCTGCGCACGCAGCAACAAGCGCTACCCGGCATTCAGCCTTGCCTTCGTCCGAACGAGCTCTTTACATAATTCTCCTCACACGAAAGCACGCTCCGCGGAGTTCCGCAATTTCATCTGTCCACCAGTAAGCCGGTGACCTCCTAGGATACCTAGGACGGTCTTTCCTAGGCAAAGTAGCGTCACAAGCTCGTGACAGTACCTCAACCAAATGATCAGCGTTCGGATCGGATATGCCGCGATCACCTCACTCTCTTCGGATCGCTTCCATAAATACTTCGGGATCGAAGTATGATGTCTTCCATCCAGGGGTGGTTGGATTGTCGGTTCTTCTCGCCGCCTGCCGCCTGGTCATCTGACCGACACCATAGCAGACCGCCTGATGGTCACTGTGAGTGTAGATTGTGTAGCCATTGTCTACCCTCCAGTCTCCTATCAGACCAGGACTGTCACCACTGTCGAATGTAACGTCGATGATAGACTCCGCACCGTTCCTACTGAAGGTACTTGTGGTGCTGACATTGGCCAGATCTACGTTGAGCTTTGCCAGAGCCTCAAGCAGAATCCGACCCCTATGCGACGACTTCCCCACTCACCCCGCCCAAGCGTTAAAGTCGTCCACCCCTACCACCGGCCTTAGACCAGTCAGTACAACTGATACTCAGTCTACCATCCGCGTAAACTGTTCGATAGACCAACTCGGCGGAGCATAACAGCTGCAGTAGACCCTCGTCTGCAGTTGACACAACCTATTGAATCGGGAACCTGCTTGTCGTCCATATAGCCGCCGTCCCGGACCTATCCGAGACCCAGTTGCCGTTTCTGGCAGGGACGTGATATGGGTTCGAGATGAAGGCAATGTCCGTTGCTGACTCAGAAACTGTTTAGTGTAACAGCTGCTGAGCCGTGCTGCTGTGGTACAGGTTGAGTTGTGTCACTTGCACTATGAACATGGCTTGGTCGCCGGTACACCGGCCGGGTACCTTGGACCTCCCGTTACGTGCCTTGCGTCCCGTTTACCGGAACAGATCAAGTTTACCGGTACACTTGGGAGGCTACGCGCAGTTTCTTGCTTTATGGTCAGCACGGCCACATCTCCTGCACAATTGGCTCCTATCTGGCCCCTTGTAGATCCTGGGGTTATGTCCGTGCTCGAAGCACCGGAAGCAAGCCTCCGACTGCTTGAACACGCTCAGTGGGCATACCGACCACCCCGAGCCAGTTTGCCTGGAAATCATTATCCGTGCCATTGCTGGTCTCCATCGATTATATCGTATGCGCATACCGCTTTGAAGTCGATAAATATAGAATGTGCAGCTATTATGCGAGATTTGCTGAAAGGTGAATATTTGGTCCGAAGTCGCATCAGCGCTTATGAAGCCCGCTTGATGCTTCCTTACGAATCTTTAGGCTATCGGTGATAGCCTATATAACAAGATCTAGAAAACTAATTTGTAGGCGGTGTTTATCAGTATCATGCTGCACCTGCGATAGTTGCAGCAGTTAACCCTATCACTCTTCCAATTCCTTCCATTCACTCCTCTGTTAGCGTCTTCTTCTTCCAGTTCCTGAAAATCATCCACTCTTTACAGTAGTCGCAGTCGTTTTCTACCGAATTTGTAGAGCTCTGCTGTTAGTCGAGTCTTTCCAGTGGCCATGTTGGTCTTCAGTAATCCGATTTCTCATTCAACCTCTTTGAGGTTTGGTGCTGTGACACTACTATCTTCCATGGGCACTCTTATATTAGCTTCCCTTTCGTCTCCCTGCACAATCGTCATTAAGATGTTCATTTAATAACATTCAGTAATCGTTTATTGTTTGAAAACCCCTACAAACGCCATTTTTATGAAAAATGACTTTTTGGCAGTTTTTGAATCCTTGAGAATTCCTACATCTTCTCTCTAGATTCAAGAAAAAGTTAGTTCCACGATCTCCTTTTAATTGGGGTTGCGAATATCCGTTTGTTTGGGAAACCCGACGATCGGCACTTCTATAAGTACGACACTTTCATGCATTGTTTAAGTCCAATTTTGTGAGCAGAATAAAAAATGTCTTTGGATTCGGAAAACACTTGTCGAACATAGCCAAAAAGCGGAAACGAAAAGCTTTTCGGTGAAAAACGGAATATACAACGGAAATTATTAAAAGAGCAAAAAAATATTGACAAAGTTTTATTGGTTTCAAAAATAATTCCATACTACCAAGCAATGGAACTTTGGGTTGGGCCCCAAAATCAAAAATATTGCATGTGGATAAAGTAAATTTCAGGACTAAAAATCCTGCCTGTCGCAAATCCAAATTGCTTATGAAGATATCTATTGTTAGCCAAATCCACAGTGCGAGCAAGTCTACTAAAACAAACAAATTACGAAGGTAGACTATTAGGTATCATTTCATTTTCTTTGTTTTGTAAGTATACCAAGAGATCATTATACTACCTAAAACAAACACAGTATCAATGAGTTGAAATTATCTACATATGCCCAGAAGGATGTAAAATTATACAATTAATATTAATTTTAGATGACGGTTCGTGCAAACATTGTCTGGAATATGTGCAATTTCTTATGGCAAATAAAGGAGAAAGTTTATCTACAATCAATGCGTGGCGTGCCAATGTTGTCATTATCTGAAAACTGCACAGAAAATATTTTTTTGAACATCCAAATTACCTTGACAGAAAAGGGAGAAGTAGGTCATTTAACCCGAAGCATAAAAAGGCATGCCATAAGTCGAAAATGGGCCATTCAAATCATGAATACCACTTTGTTTCTCTTACCAAGCGCTCCATACGAGCTCGCGCTATCGTCGCTGTTCGTTCATATTTGTAAGTATGATAGTTTGATGTCAGTACGAAATTTATAAATTTCTTCCATAGTTACTACATACTTTATCGGCGTCTACGCGACCTGCATTTTATCAAACAGCACAAGTTCACAACTTCTCCGAAGCATTCCTTTCATCTCCGAGAATGCTTGGGTTTCCCTGGATATAAATTTTCTACGCGGAACGAGCTACGATCCTCGGTTAACCATTGCCATCGATTTGGGTTGCCATGCTTTTCTGATGGATCAGCACACCGCGATCACTTTTTTAGATTCATTCTTGCACAGCCATGATTACGCTCTGTATAGGAATCCCAACAAAACCCTAATCATTTTGTTCGATCCCAACATCGAGGACAACAATGGTTTCGATAGCTTGCTGGAGATTCGTCAACATCCAGCTTTGCAAGAAATTCCTCGAACTTTGCTGTTGCTTCTTAGTGAAGACAGAATCGAAATTTGGACACATAATTTTAAATCATCACCGGAAGAAGCACAAAAGTTAATACCATTGGATTCCTATCATGTGACCGATGAGTCATTTATGTTGGATGCTGATTTATTTCCAAATAAAATGCTCAATATGCAGCGTCGTATGTTCCGTTTGGCTAGTTTCCTTTGGGGGCCACATTTTACCTACGCTCCAACCAACAGTGCTCAATGGTTGGCAAAGTATAAAAATCAAACGATCACGGTGGATGGAATGGGTGGACTGGTGATGGTGGAGTTTTGCAAGAAGTATAATTGTACGTGGGATATAAAGATTGGTAGGATTCCTTTGACACACTTTGAGAAGCTGACGATAACAGTTCGTTTCTTCGTAGATCAAGCGGGAGAATGGGGAACTATTTACAACAATTGGACCGGAAATGGTATTATCGGAACAATAGCGGAACGAAGGGCAGACGTTGGTGTGGGATCGCTCCTAACTTGGCAAACTGTTTATCAATTTCTTGGATTCACTGCTACTATTCGGAAAGTTGGAGTTACTTGTTTTGCACCTCGACCTCAGTAAGCCTGCTAACACAATCAACGAAATCAATTTTCTCAAAATATTTTTTACAGCTTAATACCTACTTGGCAGACCATTGCGCTAGTATTTCATAGAGATGTTTGGATTTGCGTCCTCGTTAGCATGGTTTCGTGCATTGTCATGTACCGTTGGATATCACATATTAAATCGCATCCCTATTTTGGACAAAACAGTGTCGCTTGGTATGTTCTGAATGTTACGGCGATCGTTTTATTTCAGGCGGCGGAAATTTTGCACCGCTCCACACCGGAAACAATACTCTCAATTGCATTGCTGATATTTGCCATCAATCTTGGAAATATCTTCGTAGGAAAAAACGCTAGCCTGCGTACATTCCCGCTGTTTGAAACACCGATCGACACCTTTCAGGATATGGCGGAAAGAGATACGATTTGGACTCAAACCCACGAAGCTTGGGTTCACTCACTCTTGTTAACTCAGAATGTATTATTTGGTATTCTTTTCTTTTAATAAGAAATTAATCATCTGTTCTTTTTTACAGCCTTCTCTGCAACTTGTTAGACAAAATTTCAGAATTCACAGTGTTGAGGAATTGGAGGTTCTAGCGGACCAAGGTCACATGGCTTTCGGTGTGAGTAGGCTAAACTATGGTCACTACATGATTGGCTCATTCATCACGGCTAACAATGTTATGCTGTATCGATTGATGAAAGAAGATCTATACTCCGAATATGAAGTGTCAATGACTACCAAGACGTGTCCCTTGCGAGATCAGCTGTCCGATTTGATTCTACGTATCGTCGAGTCCGGCATTCGGGCCTATCAAGAACCGATTGTGGCTAAACGTTACATGGACTACGGAGTTCAGATCAAGATTTACCATTCTCAGGACCGCGAGCAGACGGCTCCGTATCCGATGAGCTGTGAAGATTTGTTAAGTGCTTTTATTATCCTCGGAGTAGGTGTCCTCTTTGCGATCGTTATTTTCTTAGGAGAATTATTCTATGATAGATATACGAAGCAAAGAGAATTATGTTTTGCTAAAAGCAGGGGTGAATATTTGCATTAAATATTTAAATAACTGTCGGTTATTTGTTACGACTACAATGATGGTTCAGTTGTAATTTAAAAACACATTACATAAATATGTTCTCACAATGTTAAAGTAAATGAATATTAATTGATGATTGCACCAACAAATGAATTTTTTTGTAATCAAAACAAAACAGGTTGATGTGCCATGAAAATGAAAATCATATGATATTCTAAAGTATGTATAATTTTTACCTTTGTTATACTATAACAAAGGTTTAAAAATTGGTCGATAAACACGAAATTGATCCGAGGCCCGGAGGGCCAAGTCACATATACCAATCGATAGGGTTCGACGATTTGAGCAATGTCTGTGTGTGTGTGTGTGTGCGTGTATGTATGTAATGATTTTTTCTATCGCCTGTTTCTCAAAGATGGCTGAACCGAATCGTTCGCTATTACTTTTGTTTGAAAGGTATTATTGTCTAGTAGATCACTATTGAGTTGCTTCGTGACACGACGTTTCGTTTAAAAGTTATAAGCAAAAATGTGAAAAATACGTGACACGGGTTTCTCTAGAACTACATGACCGATTTCAACGATCTTAGTATCAAATGAAAGCCCTTATTAAAGCTAAATTATTCAGAAATTTTTAATTGAAAACAAACAAGTAGTTTAAAAGTTATGCTTAAAAAACCTGTTTTGACAAGGAAATAATTATCGCCTGTTTCTTAGAGATGGCCAAACCGATTTATGCGCTATTAGTCTCATTTGAAAGATAATATATGCTAATAGATCACAATTGAATGGTTTTTTGATTGGACGTTTAATTTGAAAGTTATGAGCAACCGTATACACCACACCAAAATTAACAATAATTTATAATGATTTTAACCAAGAAAATTTACCTAATTTCAATTATTTTAATATCAATCGAGAGGTTTTGACTCTACGAATATATATGCAAAATTTCATAAGAATTGGTTGTACCGGTCAAAAGATATTAACCCTCGAACACTCGCGCCAACTTTTGCAACACAGTTACTCGCGCGCACTATAATCCCAAACCAAAGAAAACGTGCGCACTAGAGGTTTGACTGGGAAAACTTGGTTTTAGGTTTATCGAACCTTTAGAATAGTTTCTTGAAATTAAAAGCTCTATCGTCTGGTGGAATCTAAATTTTGATTAATCCCCCTAAAAGTGAAATAAAAAAAATTATTTTTCTTCAGTGTCAATATAACAAATTGATGTGCTCTGCAAAGTTATAGAGCATATTATTACAAGAAATTTTGCTAGAGACAGTAACCTTCCATCTCTGCAGCTAAGATAGAAAAATCTTATTTATTGTATATGAATTTGTAAACTCAGTTTTTATATTTTTGCTCTTTTTGTAATTGTTGTATGACTTTTTCTTGTATTACAAAATTGTACAAATGATAAAAATACACAACTTTGCTGAATATAGTATACCTCTATGTTTGCTTGTTTAGGAACTGTAGAACTTTGATTATAAAAAATACCTTAATTTTGATTACGAATTACTCGACTACCAGCAGACGGATACATTTTAAACATTTTACATTGGCTAGTTTTGCTGCACACAGACACCATTTTTCCATATGAAGAAACGAAAGAAAATTCCACTTGGGGTCAATTGCGGTACACCTCGCATGCTGATTGTTTCGTTTCTGTGATGACGGTTTATGCTGATCTATTTTTCCAACAATTTAAATTATTAATGCATTGAATAATTATGACATTTTGCTCAGAATAAGTTTATTGAAGAATATTCGTTAGTTAAACAACGATTTGTAACTTTATAACAATATGGTGTTGAAAAACCTACACGTGTTGTACAAAATACAACAGCGTGAGTAACCGAAGGTTAATAAAAATTGATTAAAATTATTCAAGTAAACTCTATTGATGTGAATCAAATAGAATGGCATTACAGGAAATTATGCATAGTTCAAAAACCTATAAACTAGACCTTTACTAGGCAATGTATATGTTAAAGAATAAGATTTCGTCTTACAACTTACTTTTATTTGCACTTACTCAAATTAATAACAACTTACTTATCCTTACTCAGGAATTACATGAAAATAGGATCTATCAAAATTTAAAAGTGTTCCTATTTTGTTCAAAATTTGTAAACTTATTCAATTTTCAAAAATTTTATGTAAACCAACGCATTACGCAACGTTAACCAATAGATGAATTATGTTCCGAAAACGTATCGATTTCTATCTCAAATATCAAGTAAGACCGTATAACAAAGGTTCCTTTCACCACTAGGTGGATTAAATCGGGTTTTTTCCTGGAATTCGAATGGTTCAATCTGTGCATTTAATGGTTGTAAAGTCAGTCTTTTAACATAAAACTTTCCGACCAACTCTCGGCAGAACTATACAAAAGTGGCAAAGAACCACTAGTGACAGCACTTCACCGGATAGTTTCAAGGATTTGAGAGGAAAAACTATCGGAAGAGTGGATGGAAGGTGTGGTTTGTCCCATCTATAAAAAGCGATCGGCTTGATTGTTGTAAATACCGGGGCCTTACGCTGATCAGCGCTGTCTGCAAGGTGCTCTCCCAGATCTTGTTACGTCGTCTATCTCCAATAGCAAGATAATTTGTAAGACAGTATCAAGCGGGCTTTATGAGGATCCGTGCTACTACAGATCAAATTTTCAATCTCTGACAAATCTTCTAAAAATGTCGGTAGTAGGTACAACGTGCCCACTCATTATATTTTTGTGGATTTTGGGGCTGCATACGGTACAATCGAGCACGGCAGATGGCAGATAATGCACGAAAACGGTTTTCCGGACAGACTGACACAGCTGATGAACGCTGCCCTGGAGTGAGTGCTGAGCTACATGCGTGTTTCGGGGGCATTCTAGAGGCCCTTCGAATTGCGCAGAGGTTTGCGGCAAAGAGATGGTCTGTCCTGTATGTTATTTACCATCGCTATTGAAGGTGTGATCTGGCGAAAGGGCATCGAACGTTCTTCGGTAAAAGTAGCTCCTCCTCCTCCTCCTAGCCTTCACAGACGACTTTAACATCACTACTAGAGACCTTGGGATGATGGAGGCAATTTACGCAAGACTAAAAACGGTGGATAGGAGGATAGGGTTACAAATCAATGCATCGAAAATCAACTATCTATATGGAATATATGGTTGGATGAGGTTTCAGAGAAAACAGCGTTCGCCTCCTACGGACAATGACTATATTGAGTGCAATAAACTAAAAGTGGTTGATGAGTTCATATATTTGGTATCTCTGGTCACCGCCAATAATAATACGAATAAGTAAATTTAACGGCGCATTCAAGTTGCAAGTTTGGGTTACTTTTTGGCACCGTTGTTACAAATCGTCCTTAGTTTTTTCTATAGTGCTAGTTTTTTAAACAACTATTGTTTTTCTGTATTAGTAATTGTTAGTAAAATTAGTTGATGTAAATAAAAATATTATTGTTTGTTTAATAGATTAGTACGAAACACAAATACATAAATTGTTAGAATTAATAAGGCAAAAAGGAGGACATCGACTGTAGCTACAGGAAAATTCAACCCTGAAGGGGGTGGGTGTAGTTAATAGCGAAAGGAGAAGAAAATGGTGTGTGGTAAAGAAAGGGTAATGAGATCATAGAAAAACCGCCAAACCGTCAGATATATGGTGGCGTTCGTGTGTGAATCAGTAACGAACCTCAGCGCTTAACCCCAATTTAGTCAACCAACCAGTGCTGATTTCCTTTTATCAAGAAACATATGTGGCAAGTTTGATGAAGAACCCTCTAGGAGCTTCAGAGTAGAGATGGTCGAGTCTCGGGTTTTCAGACCCGAAACCCGAAAAAAACCCGAACCCGTCGGGTTCGGGTCGGGAACGGGCTTGACACTTTTACCAGGTGTCGGGTTCGGGTCGGGCTCGGGTTTGGCCAAAAAAAAAATTCGGATTCGGGTCGGGTTCGGGCTTAGCGAAAAAAATTAGTCCGGGTTTCGGGTTTGGGTAATGAGAAACCGAACCATATCCACATTCAGTTGTTGTAAAAGTATTATTTTAACATAATAAAATAAACAGTACTTTAATGATATTTAGTATGACTCAGATATCAGCTTCATTGGACTGGTTGCTTTTTAGACGGTTTAGTGTTTTCAGATTTAGATCGAGTTTAGACCAAAAGTTACATAATCCAGAATTCGTTAGTTGGTTCATGTCATAACTGCGCCCAAACTAGTGATTGGGTGGACTGACAGAAGACTACAGTTGTCTGCTATCATAAATTATTGGTTTCTATTTCGATTTCCAAAAAGTTTCGTGCCTCGGAATAGTTGTAGTTTAGCTGTCTTTAACACTATCATATCGTACATCTACACATATCGTCGTGAAGGGGTCATTTGACCCATTGCTTTTCCGGTCTTCTCGCGAAAATTATTTATAGAGTGAAGTCGATATGTTTAGTGTTAAAATCAATCCCTTTTATGTTTGCTACCTTTAAACTAAAGTGCTAGTGCTTTAGACTAAGAACTAGCTTTCAGCTATTAGATACCGGTATAACATAATGAAACAAGATCCAAGTATTTCAAAATAATTTTTCATGTAAATTTTTCTTTTCGCTTTTTACAGGTTTCATAGAAAACTTAAGAGATATTCCCGCGAAAAGTAAAAGACACGATTCTGGTGTATACTTTAATTTTTTACAATTTTCAATTCAGTTCCAAAAGAAAGGTGAAAAAACCTAAAATTTTAAATGAATTTTATAGCTCGAACGTTATAGAGAATACGAAAAGAAAACTGCCGAGATTCAAATCGAGGTGTGAGTTTTATGAAAATTAATATAAAATTCAAGTTCAGGACGGGATCAAATTTAACATAATATAAAAATTAGGGTTCGGATCGGGTTTTGGTTTGGCCGAAAAAAAAATTCGGGTTCGGGTCGGGTCGGGTTCGGGCTTAGCGAAAAAAATAAATCCGGGCTCGGGTCGGGTTCGGGTTTGATTGAAAATAAAATTTCGGGTTCGGGTAGGGCTCGGGTTTGAAAACAAAAATAAAAATTCGGGTTCGGGTCGGGTCCGGGTTCGACAGCAAAAAAATTTTCGACCCGGGTCGGGTTCGGGCTTGGAAAATATGAAACCCGACCATCTCTACTTCAGAGTTATGGCGGAATATGCAAACATACAAACTCACGCTCACTTTTATTAGATTGATCTATTACTACAGTATTCCTCAGCAAGCCCGCATTTGTGTTTCTAGACAAAGACGTTTCAATATTTTTCTCCTGGGTTCTTGCTAACTTGTGTGGTCCCCGTGGCTCTGTGGTAAGTGACGTCGATTGATTTATTCCCCGAACACGGCACATCATCCTTTGCACTAGCGATTTCCCCACTTGTTTGGCAATCAAATTCCATTTTCGCTTCTCGACACAGTTGCACCTTCTCATTTCCTTGTCGGTTTGCCCTTTACAATCAATCGTCCTTAGCTTCAGGGTATTGGCCGGATTCTACTCCTTGGGAACCACAGCGGGGCTATTGTCGTTGTACTACTATTACCATCACTAGGATTTGGGACAGAAAACCATTCATAAAGACAAAATCGTATTTCGAAAGTCAATGATTCTGGACCGTTTTTGTCTGCAGAGTTTGCTTTGCGTTACAATTCGGTACAACTTGTGACTTGAACCTTGTCAAGTCCTCCCTCTTCTTTGTTTTCTGGACATACGATTTGGAAACTCTTGCTAATTTCGCCGGGTCTTTCGTCCATAACTTTGGGTTCCTTTTGAAAAAAGCCACCACTTTCGACGTAGCTTTAGAATCAACCGATTTTCTTTTCTGCAACTTTTGGGTCTCCGGTCGATAGTCAGACATTCCCCAAATCGTTTCACAGCATCACACATAGGTAGAATTCGCTAGCTTAGCTGCCACACGAGGGGATAGTCCGAAATTTTTATTACGAATGTGCCGAAACGAATCGTAACGTGCTTATTGCGGTGATACCATACACTTCTTAATGTAATTCCGTGAAATTTTGACAGTTTTACTGATAAAATAAATAACGGATGGCAACTAAAATTTAGGAATTTTTTCGCGGCCCTTATGCTCAACAACTAAACGAGCTCAGAGCGAAATGAGAGTATGTATGTGTTAGCTCTCTCTCTCTCTCGTCTTTTTGTTAATATTTTTTGTTTTGTTTATGCTTGCCCAGTTTTGCTAAAAATGGCGTCGGAACAAGAAGCATTTCGGAAGCGCGTTGTACACTTCTACGAACTGCAACAGAAATCTCGGCCAAAAGTATACGGTACAACATTTAAAAAGCAAATATGTTGCGGCTTCGACTGTTTACCATATCCTAAGATGCCCAACAACTACTCGCAAGCAAGGTAGTGGAAAACCAGCCAAAATTATGGACGCAGACGGACATCGTTCTCTTTCTCGTTTCTTCAACAACAAGTCCTCTGGTATCCGTGCCATAGCTGGTCTCCATCGATTATATCGTATGCGCATGCCGCTTTGAAGTCGATAAATATAGAATGTGCAGCTATTATGCGAGATTTGCTGAAAGGTGAATATTTGGTCCGAAGTCGCATTAGCGCTTATGAAGCCCGCTTGATGCTTCCTTACGAATCTTTAGGCTATCGGTGACAGCCTATATAACAAGATCTAGAAAAATAATTTGTAGGCGGTGTTTATCAGTATCATGCTGCACCTGCGATAGTTGCAGCAGTTAACCCTATCACTTTTCCAATTCCTTCCATTCACTCCTCTGTTAGCGTCTTCTTCTTCCAGTTCCTGAAAATCACTCACTCTTTACAGCAGTCGCTAGCGTTTTTCTACCGAATTTGTAGAGCTCAGCTGTTAGTCGAGTCTTTCCAGTGGCCATGTTGGTCTTCATTAATCCGATTTCTCATTCAACCTCTTTGAGGTTTGGTGCTGTGATACTACTATCTTCCATGGGCACTCTTATATTAGCTTCCCTTTCGTCTCCCTGCACAATCGTCATTAAGATATTCATTTAATAACATTTAATAATCGTTTATTGTTTGAAAAACCACAGAAACGCCATTTTTATGAAAAATGACTTTTTGGCAGTTTTTGAATCCTCATGAATTCCTACATTTTCTCTCTAGATTCCAGACAAAGTTAGTTCCACGATTCCCTTTTAATTGCGGTTGCGAATCTCCGTTGGTTTGAGAAACCCATAAATCAATGGTTCCGACTTCGATAAGTACGACATTTTCATTCATTGTTAAAGTCCAATTTTATGAGCAGAATAAAAAATGTCTTGGATTCGGAAAACACTTGTCGAACATAATCAAAAAGCGGAAACGAAAAGTTTTTCGGTGAAAACGGAATATAAAATGGAAATTATGTAAGTATGAGAAAGCTCACACTGCCCTGCTGGCTCGCTTTATCTTCTCAGGGTCGTAGCGTGTTCGGGGGACTCAGCACATTCGACTACTTACCGTCTCAATCAAACAAAGCGGAACAACGAACGAGGGATCAGAGGAAAAGGGATCGGCTCTTTAAACTTAAAATCTAGAACTCCATTTTACTTATTTATTAATTCGAGCTTAGAGTTGAAAATCACGTTGCGGTACCGGTTACGATGCGTTGGGGCCCATCGGCGACATGCAGGAAAACGGATGAAAGAGAGAGTGTACATACCTCGACCGCTTCACGGTCGATTTTTAAGATGCTGGCACGATGACGTACTAGATCGAGGTTAAGGTTGACAGGAACTATGCTTCCGGTGACTTCCAGGAATCCAGATGGGGAGCATTGCATTACGTTTTCCACCCTTCAGGAACACTCAGCGTTGCCTTAAGCTGTTTGCCGTCCAGATTGGCAATGGGGTCACACGTGGTTCCACGTAACACCTGCTATACGATGGCTGATTCCGTAGTTGAAATAGGTATGGATCACAACGTCCGACTGCTTCTGGCCGCTGTCTGTCACATCCAATACGTTGGTACACGGACAGCCATACTGTCTTAGCCGTCTCAATATGAATTCAGCTCTTCGGCTTTAAGAAAGACTACGCTTCGGATGACTAGCTACTTTTGCACAGCTTTGAATTTTTAGCTCTCTGGCGTTGGGTGTAGTTCACCGTATGGTTCGAGCTCGACTGTCCCCTCCTTTTGGGCCTTTCAACCTTCGACCCACCTTCATCCTATATCTCCCTCTCGTCGACTATCTCTCTCCTCCCTTCTCTCTATCTGGACACAGTGGGTTCGCTATCGAATTTCCCTTCGTTTGCTGATAGGCGAACCGGTTGAGAGTTCCCAGGGTTGTGCCGTGATCAATGGGTTAGTTTATTAGTTGGAAATTTTAGTGCGGACTATTTTGCCGTCTTTTGCCGTTGCGGTTTTTCCGGTACATGCCTTTAATTAAATTTGTGACCGTTTACAAGTTTTGGCTGCCCTCTGGGAAATAAATAACGGCTCCTTGTGAAGCACGTCCAACGCCCCAACGTCTGGTCTGCACGTTCCGGGGTGTGCTCAGAAGGCCCAGATTATCATGCGGCAGAGATCCCACGGACTTGTAAGCGGCCACAATACAATACTCATTTTTTTCGCAATTTGTCGTTGCCTAATTATAGGGTTTTCTTTTATGTTAGTGTGTTAGCAAGGACTTAAACCTAGGTTAAACAAAAATAACAAATTTTAATAAGCAAAAGAAATTAACAAACTAAAGACAATAATTCAGAGCCAATCAAAACAAAACAAAATAATTACAAACTTAAAACTAAAACGCTAAACTGAACCAACTACTTCATTGTGCCGATCAATTTAAAAGTGATCGGTAACAATTATTAAAAAAGCAAGAAAAAAAATATTGACGAAGTTATTTCGCAATCATAATTCCATACTACCAAACAATGGAACTTTGAGTTGGGCTCCAAAATCAAAAATATTGCATGTGGATAAAGTACATTTTAGGACTAAAAATAGGACGTGGTTCCATGTCAAAAATTCTACCTGTTGCAAATCCAGCAGACTTGATTATGAAGATATCTGTTGTTAGCCAAATCCACAGTGCGAGCAAGTCTACTAAAACAAACAAATTATAAGGTAGACTAGGTATTAGGTATTATTTCATTTTCTTTGTTTTGTGAGTATACCAAAAGATCAATATAGGTACTACCTAAAACAAACACAGTATCAATGAGTTGAAATTATCTACATATGTCCAAGGATGTAAAATTATACAATTAATATTAATTTTAGATGACGGTTCGTGCAAACATTGTCTGGAATATGTGCAATTTCTTATGGCAAATAAAGGAGAAAGTTTATCTACAATCAATGCGTGGCGTGCCAATGTTGTCATTATCTGAAAACTGCACAGAAAATATTTTTTTTGAACAACCAAATTACCTTGACAGAAAAGGGAAAAGTAGGTCATTTAACCCGAACCATAAAAAGGCATGCCATAAGTCGAAAATGGGCCATTCAAATCATGAATACCACTTTGTTTCTCTTACCAAGCGCTCCATACGAGCTCGCGCTATCGTCGCTGTTCGTTCATATTTGTAAGTATGATAGTTTGATGTCAATACGAAAATTATAAATTTCTTCCATAGTTACTACATACTTTATCGGCGTCTACGCGACCTGCATTTTATCAAACAGCACAAGTTCACAACTTCTCCGAAGCATTCCTTTCATCTCCGAGAATGCTTGGGTTTCCCTGGATATAAATTTTCTACACGGAACGAGCTACGATCCTCGGTTAACCATTGCCATCGATTTGGGTTGCCATGCTTTTTTGATGGATCAGCACACCGCGCTCACTTTTTTAGATTCATTCTTGCACAGCCATGATTACGCTCTGTACAGGAATCCCAACAAAACCCTAATTATTTTGTTCGATCCCAACATCGAGGACAACAACGGTTTTGATAGCTTGCTGGAGATTCGTCAACATCCAGCTTTGCAAGAAATTCCTCGAACTTTGCTGTTGCTTCTTAGTGAAGACAGAATCGAAATTTGGACACATAATTTTAAATCATCACCGGAAGAAGCACAAAAGTTAATACTATTGGATTCCTATCATGTGACCGATGAGTCATTTATGTTGGATGCTGATTTGTTTCCGAATAAAATGCTCAATATGCAGCGTCGTATGTTCCGTTTGGCTAGTTTCCTATGGGGGCCACATTTTACCTACGCTCCCACCAACAGTGCTCAATGGTTGGCAAAGTATAAAAATCAAACGATCACGGTGGATGGAATGGGTGGACTGGTGATGGTGGAGTTTTGCAAGAAGTATAATTGTACGTGGGATATAAAGATTGGTAGGATTCCTTTGAAAAATGACACACTTTGAGAAGCTGACGATAACAGTTCGTTTCTTCGTAGATCAAGCGGGAGAATGGGGAACTATTTACAACAATTGGACCGGAAATGGTATTATCGGAACAATAGCGGAACGAAGGGCAGACGTTGGTGTGGGATCCCTCCTAACTTGGCAAAGTGTTTATCAATTTCTTGGATTCACTGCAACTATTCGGAAAGTTGGAATTACTTGTTTTGCACCTCGACCTCAGTAAACCTGCTAACACAATCAAAGAAAATTATTTTCTCAAAATATTGTTTACAGCTTAATACCTACATGGCAGACCATTGCGCTAGTATTTCATAGAGATGTTTGGATTTGTGTCCTCGTTAGCATGGTTTCGTGCATTGTCATGTACCGTTGGATATCACACATTAAATCGCATCCCTATTTCGGACAAAACAGTGTCGTTTGGTATGTTCTGAATGTTACGGCGATCGTTTTATTTCAGGCGGCGGAAATTTTGCACCGCTCCACACCGGAAACAATACTCTCAATTGCATTGCTGATATTTGCCATCAATCTTGGAAATATCTTCGTAGGAAAAAACGCAAGCCTGCGTACATTCCCGCTGTTTGAAACACCGATCGACACCTTTCAGGATATGGCCGAAAGAGATATGATTTGGACTCAAACCCACGAAGCTTGGGTTCACTCACTCTTGTTAACTCAGAATGTATTATTTGGTATTCCTTTCTTTTAATAAGAAATTAATCATCTGTTCTTTTTTACAGCCTTCTCTGCAAATTGTTATGCAAAATTTCAGAATTCACAGTGTTGAGGAATTGGAGGTTCTAGCGGACCAAGGCCACATTGCTTTTGGTGTGAGTAAGCTCAACTATGGTCACTACATGATTGGCTCATTCATCACGGCTAACAATGTTATGCTGTATCGATTGATGAAAGAAGATCTGTACTTCGAATATGAAGTGTCAATGACTACCAAGACGTGTCCCTTGCGAGATCAGCTGTCCGATTTGATTTTACGTATTGTCGAGTCCGGCATTCGGGCCTATCAAGAACCGATTGTGGCTAAACGTTACATGGACTACGGAGTTCAGATCAAGATTTACCATTCTCAGGACCGTGAGCAGACGGCTCCGTATCCGATGAGCTGTGAGGATTTGTTAAGCGCTTTTATTGTCCTCGGAGTAGGAGTCCTCTTTGCGATCGTTATTTTCTTAGGAGAATTATTCTATGATAGATATACGAAGCGAAGAGAATTATGTTTTGCTAGAAGCAGGGGTGAATATTTGCATTGAATATTTAGAACGTGAATTATATAACTGTCGGTTATTTGTTACGACTACAATGATGGTTCAGTTGTAATGTAAAAACACATTACATAAATATGTTCTCACAATGTTAAAGTAAATGAATATTAATTGATGATTGCACCAACAAATGAATTTTTTTGTAATCAGAACAAAACAGGTTGATGTGCCATGAAAATGAAAAGCATATGATATTCTGAAGTATGTATAATTTTTTTCCTGGAATTCGCATGGTTCAATCTGTGCATTTAACGGTTGTAAAGTCTGTCTTTTAACATAAAACTCTCCGACTGACTCTCAGCAGGAATATACAAAAGTGGCAAAGAACCACTAGTGACAGCACTTCACCGGATAGTTTCAAGGATTTGAGAGGAAAAACTATCGGAAGAGCGGATGGAAGGTGTGGTTTGTCCCATCTACAAAAAAGCGATCGGCTTGATTGTTGTAAATACCGGGGCCTTACGCTGATCAGCGCTGTCTGCAAGGTGCTCTCCCAGATCTTGTTACGTCGTCTATCTCCAATAGGAAGATAATTTGTAAGACAGTATCAAGCGGGCTTTATGAGGATCCCTGCTACTACAGATCAAATTTTCAATCTCTGACAAATCTTCTAAAAATGTCGGTAGTAGGTACAACGTGCCCACTCATTATATTTTTGTGGATTTTGGGGCTGCATACGATACAATCGAGCACGGCAGATGGCAGATAATGCACGAAAACGGTTTTCCGGACAGACTGACACAGCTGATGAAAGCTGCCCTGGAGTGAGTGCTGAGCTACATGCGTGTTTCGGGGGCATTCTAGAGGCCTTTCGAATTGCGCAGAGGTTTGCGGCAAAGAGATGGTCTCTCCTGTATGTTATTTACCATCGCTATTGAAGGTGTGATCTGGCGAAAGGGCATCGAACGTTCTTCGGTAAAAGTAGCTAACTCCTAGCCTTCACAGACGACTTTAACATCACTACTAGAGACCTTGGGATGATGGAGGCAATCTACGCAAGACTGAAAACGGTGGATAGGACGATAGGGTTACAAATCAATGCATCGAAAATCAACTATCTATATGGAATATATGGTGGGATGAGGTTTCAGAGAAAACAGCGTTCGCCTCTTACGGACAATGACTATATTGAGTGTAAATGAACTAAAAGTCGTTGATGAGTTCATATATTTGGTATCTCTGGTCACCGCCAATAATAATACGAATAAGTAAATTCAACGGCGCATTCAAGTTGCAAGTTTGGTTTACTTTTTGGTACCGTTGTTACAAATCGTCCTTAGTTTTTTCTATGGTGCTAGTTTTTTAAACAACTATTGTTTTTCTGTATTAGTAATTGTTAGTAAAATTAGTTGATGTAAATAAAAATATTATTGTTTGTTTAATAGATTAGTACGAAACACAAGTACATAAATTGTTAGAATTAATAAGGCAAAAAGGAGGACATCGACTGTAGCTACAGGAAAATTCAACCCTGAAGGGGGTGGGCATAGTTAATAGCGAAAAGGAGAAGAAAATGGTGTGTGGTAAAGAAAGGGTAATGAGATCATAGAAAAACCGCCAAATCGTCAGATATATGGTGGCGTTCGTGTGTGAATCAGTAACGAACCTCAGCGCTGTAGATCCGGTACGTATCGCAGTGAAAACCCCAGTTGTCCCGGAAAACACTACACACCCACACGCACACTTTTACGGTAATAAAATATCAAGAGCTAAAATAGAGTTTGAAATTTCCAAAATTCGTACAGCCTAGGAATACCGTAGTTGTTGCACGATTTCTCCACGTAGCCCCTCCGATTGCCCAGTGCAAGCCGACCCGGTGATCCAAGATCTACGGTGTCTTCCTCTGTGAGCTTTCCCAGGAGATCTGTTGACCCGAACAGTATTATTTTCCTTCCGCCGCACAAAACTGATCAAAACGCACAAAAATGGTCAAAACGCTAATCTGACCGGAGTCCTCTATGGACTACTAGAGACTGTAACTTTGGTTACAAAAGGCCTGCGTGCACTTGCCGTATGTGAACGAACGGTATCGCGGACTATTTTTGGTGGAGTACAAGCGGGGAGTGGGGCAGGCGTATGAACTATGAGTTGCCGTGCAAGAGAAATGCACCCCTTTACCTATTTAAACTTTCCTCTCCTTGTAAGAGACCATTTCCCTCTTTTGTCAACCCCTTGCGCTTACGCTTTTGTGTCAAAAAATATGTTTTTGACCTACAATGTTTGACGAAGACCCGTCCAGACGTGCCGGAGTTACGGCGGAACATACATTCATACTATCGTTCCTCGTCCCCTCGCTTCTGTTGGCACCCTTCCAGTCAGCAACCCCTTCTTTCGCGTAGGTTATTATGCATCTGTTTGCTCTCTGGAAATTCCGAAAGAAAAACAAACCCTTTTTTCTAGATATCCTTCCTCGGTGGACCTCCCTCTCTTCCATTACCTCTCCATACCATCTTGTCTCGCAGCCACTTGTGCAACTGCAATCGGTCCAAATGCAAGAGAAACGCAACCCCGTTTACTTATTTGGACCTCCCCCCCTTGTTAGGAACCCCAATTTTGTCAACCAACCAGTGCTGATTTCCTTTTATTAAGAAACATATGTGCCAAGTTTGACGAAGAACCCTCTAGGAGCTTCAGAGTTATGGAGGAATATGCAAACATACAAACTCACGCTCACTTTTATATATAGATTAATACATTACTACAGTATTCCTCAGCAAGCCCGCATTTGTGTTTCTAGACAAAGACATTTCAATGTTTTCCTCTTGGGTTCTTGCTAACTTCCCGAGCAGGAGCGAAGAGCAAAATAATATAAAAACAATATCAAACTGTGTTATAATACTATATTTTGTTATTGAATTGATAAGGAGATACATTGATAACACATTTTTTTATTGAGTAGATATTTAAAACATGGTCGTAAGATGAGTATAGTAACTAATTTTGTTATCATATCTTATTTTGACCTTAAAATGACATTCGATGTATCTCATAAATTTTGTTTTATTGATTAAAGAGATTTTAGATTATAAATATTTTAGAAAATGATGTTTGAATATCTCATATGCTACTGCATTTGTTATTCAATACCCTAATAATACTAAAATATGTTATTGTAATCTCAGAATACAGTTATTCAAATAACACAAGTAGTTATTCTTTTGGCCTTGAAGGGGCAAAATTTTGATATTATTTTTTGTTATTTTACCAACTATGTCAGCGAAAACAAGACCAAATATTGATATGAGTTATTCGATTTCCATAACATATTTTGATATTATTTTGCTCTTCGCTCCTGCTCGGGCTGTGTGGTCCCCGTGGCTCTGTGGTAAGTGACGTCGATTGATTTATTCCCCGAACACGGCACATCATCCTTTGCACTAGCGATTTCCCCACTTGTTTGGCAATCAAATTCCATTTTCGCTTCTCGACACAGTTGCACCTTCTCATTTCCTTGTCGGTTTGCCCTTTACAATCAATCAGTAAGCTTCAATCGTCCTTAGCTTCAGGGTATTGGCAGGATTCTACTCCTTGGGAACCACAGCGGGGCTATTGTCGTTGTAGTACTATTACCATCACTAGGATTTGGGACAGAAAACCATTCATAAAGACAAAATCGTATTTCGAAAGTCAATGATTCTGGACCGTTTTTGTCTGCAGAGTTTGCTTTGCGTTACAATTCGGTACAACTTGTGACTTGAACCTTGTCAAGTCCTCCCTCTTCTTTGTTTTCTGGACATACGATTTGGAAACTCTTGCTAATTTCGCCGGGTCTTTCGTCCATAACTTTGGGTTCCTTTTGAAAAAAAGCCACCACTTTCGACGTAGCTTTAGAATCAACCGATTTGCTTTTCTGCAACTTTTGGGTCTCCGGTCGATAGTCAGACATTCCCCAAATCGTTTCACAGCATCACACATCGGTAGAATTCGCTAGCTTAGCTGCCTCACGAGTGGATAGTCCGAAATTTTTATTACGAATGTGCCGAAACGAATCGTAACGTGCTTATTGCGGTGATACCATACACTTCTTAATGTAATTCCGTGAAATTTTGACAGTTTTACTGATAAAATAAATAACGGATGGCAACTAAAATTTAGGAATTTTTTCGCGGCCCTTATGCTCAACAACTAAACGAGCTCAGAGCGAAATGAGAGTTATGTTATGTTAATATTTTTTGTTTTGTTTATGCTTGCCCAGTTTTGCTAAAAATGGCGTTGGAACAAGAAGCATTTCGGAAGCGCGTTGTATACTTCTACGAACTGCAACAGAAATCTCGGCCAAAAGTATACGGTACAACATTTAAAAAGCAAATATGTTGCGGCTTCGACTGTCTACCATATCCTAAGATGCCCAACAACTACTCGCAAGCAAGGTAGTGGAAAACCAGCCAAAATTATGGACGCAGACGGACATCGTTCTCTTTCTCGTTTCTTCAACAACAAGTCCTCTGGTTTGGCTATCAATTAAGATGCACCAGACGAATGTTTTAACAAAAATTTTGATCCCGTTTCTACAAAAACATTATGCAGATGGACAATACGTGTTTTGACCGGATAGAGCATCATCGCATTACGCCAAAAAAACACAATCGTTCCTGAATACCCATTCGATCCCATTTTTACCCAAAAACCACGACCCGAAAAATCTGTCTCAGTGCGCCCAATCGAAGATTTCTTCGGGATTTTGAGTTCCTTGGTGTACAAAAATAACTGGAAAGCCTCGAATTGCAAACAGTTGATTGGTAGAATCAAGAGATGCATTCGTAAAGTTGACATGACGGTCGTACAACGCTCGTGTTTTGACGTCAAACGTCAAAACGTCTTCGCCGAGCTGCCGATTACGGACCGTTTTCAAATATACACTAATTTTTTTTCAACAATGGATAATGTATCTTTAATTTCGGTAAATCAGATCTTCTTCATGTATATTTGTCTTTTTTTGACAGCTTGAAAAAAAAATCCAAAATTTTAGTTGCCACCTGTTACGTGACAGCATTTTTTGAGTGTCCAGATTTTTTCATGTACAACTTTTATGTTGGGTCCTCATGGTGAAAAATGAGTTTTATTAGTTTTACGTTTTTGTTCATAACTTTTAAGCAAAAGTTCAATCAAGACAATGTAATAATCAAATCGTATAAAATACATTTTTTGCATAGCAACACTGCACGTAATTATTGCACCCGAAAATAACCTTCAAATTATATTATCGCACGCTTCGCGCCCAATTGTTATACAGCTTTTGTTTTGACTTTTCCTCATAATTACAATTGCCAAGTTGTTTTGTTTGTGGACAAAATCACTTACATATACTACAGCATTACCCTTAACATCCATTGTGGACCAGGAAATCTAGCAATAAACGGGAAAAACTACGGCTACCACCGCTTGCGTTGATAAACAAAAAGCAACACCGCAGAGAAGTGATCTGTTAAATGCGCGTTGCAGAAAAAAGCGGTAAGGACGTGCGCAATAAAATTGAAAGGAGTGTTTTTCGTTGTTTTAATTTTTGAACTTACGAATTTATCGGCCATTTGTATTGTAAAGACCCAATTTTATTTACTTATTGAGTATTCAGCTTTGCAGCAATTTCAAAAGTTCTACGCAAATTCATATTTGAACGTTAATTATCTTTTAGGTACTCAACAATACATTGAAGATATTCCTGCCAAACAAAGAGGTGTACAGAGGTGCCAAATTGGAGGTAAATAGAAACGTCAAATTGCTAAATTGCAAATGTGTATATGAGACGCAAAAAACACCCTAATAATAGAAGGTGGATTATCTGCAATATAGTAAGTTTCTACCAAATCTACGAACCCCTTATAACATGTTTATTTCATCTAATGTTCGGTAAAAGCTTATTTTGTAAATCAACTTTCTAATTTTGACAAGAAAATCATTTGCAGTAGTTCATACACTTGTGTTATGCTTATGGTTATGCTTAGAAGCAATACCTTTTTAAACATACCTATACTATTAATAAACAGCACGTGCGTTGTTTTGAGGCTATTAAATCCAGATATTAGTGCTTCAATTAGTTTATCCATTGAAATCGGCGTATTCGAGTAATCTATTTATATTTATTCATTTTGTAATCTATTAATATTCATTTTACACATTTTAATTGCAAAAGGCTTTGGAGTTCTCAAAGACGGGAATGAAACCTTTGTATTCTTATCACGGATAGAGAATTTATGGAACTTTTTCAATGCACTATTTTTGCGTTTAAATATATATGGCAATATTAACGGACGAAATTGAATGTAAATTTCCAACAATAACGTATTACTTATTCTATTCTTGCGAAACGCAGTTGCTTTCTGCTTTCGTAAAATTATGCAAATGAGCATTATTACGCATTAAAGCAGCGATTTACCAACCGTACTTACTATTTAGGTCATTGTTGTAGATAATGATCGTCCCTGGAAACTTGAGTAAATTGTTCAGCAGAACATCATCCTCCAACTGCGTCATCCTACCGTTACCGGGATAGTTCCGGTTACCTTCAAACACGGGATAAAATAAGTCCTTTTGCGGATATGGCGTCGATTGAGTACTTGTTCACTTTTCCTTATTTCAAACACTGGAAATTTCTGTTACGCGTCAGCAAAATTTCACGTTTACTGGCTTTCTTGATTTCAGCCTATTTTATGACATTTGCCAATGACATTTGAGCACTTTTAAAACACATCACTGCTTCCTGGTAAATTAAAAATTATTATTCCACCAATTTGACGCATAATACGTTTTTCACTGAGCTTGTAATTTTAATGCTGAGGATGTTGATTTCCGTTTCTTAACTGATAAAATTATTCAGTTTGAGCACAAAATTTGAAATATTCCATTACAGTGAGCATTTCGGGCACAATCCGAATAATATTGCTGAGATAATTCCAAGGATTCTGAAAAACGCACAAAATTTTCACCAATCGACAAGTGCTGAGGTGGCCATCTTTTGTTCGTCGTTTTTGTTCGTTGAAGAGAGCCAGGGCTTTCAGGACGCGGCGACGCGTCACCGGACACTTGCACTGGACAAAGGCTCGTTCTCTCTGATTTCTCACAGTCGCAGGTTTCTGCCCAGGAGACGGCGCAGGACGGCATCCGTGTGGGCTATATCTATGCCGCGAATGTGTGTGGAATGCACCGCGTCGGAGAGAAGGCTCGCTCGTGACCGTAGGAGGCACTGCTAAGGACCCTTCGACGACGACGACAGCGGCGGCGGCGTTGACCAATCGGTACCGATACAAGGACTGCTACTGGGTGCTGGCTATAGGTGAAACAATTGCGGACCACTAGCCCTGGCACGAATAGTTGTCAGTAAGCTCGACGAGACTTGGACGCGTGTCGCACAGGTAAACGAATAAACAGAGAAGAAAGGATAACGGCGCGCGGCAGGCGGCTCGCTGATGGTGGCAAGTGAACCGTGGAAAGGAAACGAAAGCATCGAAAGGAAAATAGTGCCTGGTACATAAGGTGAATAGGGGGAATTTCTAACCGTCGCGCGTTTGCCGGACGGTCTGACGTCAGCTTTGCCTATGTTCGGGTGGCAAGCACCTCGTAACTTCTCAAATATAGGTAAACTTCAGGGTTGATGTTTGGAGCTGATTCCATACTTATGTAGGTACTTTATGGTTCAAAATATATTCTAACTTCAAATGTTATTCATTTGAAATATAAATTTTGCACAATATTTGTAAACATTTGAACTGAAAGTCATAAGATTTAAAAATCTGTTCATAGCGTTAATTTAAGTAGCTTTATCAAGAAATTATGTACTGCTTGCGTTTAGTATCGTTTACAATACTATCAAATTTATGTCAACAACTACTCAAGTTCATTTTACATATCTAAATTTACATGCAACGATTAAAAATTCAACAAAAACAACCCTTTGCATTTGAGTTTTGCTTTATTTATAGCTAAATAACATTTTTCTGCGATGTGCATTCAGCCAGAAAGCTCGCTTTGTACCGATGTCCATATTCCTATATACATGTTAAATTACGTTGCGTCGCGCTCGTAGCAGCGAACTGTGACACGAATGTCCTGCCAGTATGCCAGGCAGCTTGCATAAATGAATGGCGTTCACCGTACATATCATATCTACATAAGATGTTTTTTTTTGTTTCGACTGCTACGGGGACCATATGTAAGGAAGGTTTTTGAAAGTTTTATAATCTATTGAATGATGCCTTTAGTGAGGCCATATGGTATGCGCTTCCAAGACGATTCGAATCCAGAAGGAATTTACTGTGGAATTTGAAATTTAAATGTCGTTTTGTCTACAGAAGTTTTGTGCACCGAAGCCTGAAGCGTTATGTGTTTGTAATAACCACAGTAAGGGCCCGATTCTAAGTGAATAATAAAACATTTGTTTGGAGATGTTGGGCAACCGAATTCAGCTTTTATTCAGCTATTTTTGATAGTTTACTGAATGTTCTTTTCATCTGTATAATTATAATTACATTGAACACTTTTCCAAAAAATAAATTCACATTTGCGGAAATTGATCTTTAATAAATCAAAATCCTCATGTGATGCCTTCCTTAGTCAGCGACATTTCTTTGAACATATGCTGCAGGCCATTCAGACATATTTTTTGAAACTGTAATTCATGTTTAATCTTTCCGTCGGTGCTGTAAAACTTAGGCCTTTTCAAAGCCGATTTTTTTGTTCCAATTTTTTTTCCTACTTTTGGAATTTATTTTTGTTATCGTTGTTGTATTCTCAATTAAAACTATTGTTAATTTTATGCAACGTTCCATATTTTTGCCGTTTTTACTGTTGCTGTGTAATGCTCGTGCTCTTCTGGACTCTTGAAAAAGTTAAAAGATTGCTGGTATTTTATCTAGCTAGTCCGTATCCAACCAATCACAATTTGCACGTTACACTTGATAACATCAGTAGATGAAATATATGATCATTACTCTTCATTCGCATATATGACTAAACCTTGTCATTAAAGTTATTTTCTCTGCTACTTTCGTTTATTTAGTACGGCATGGATAACGATGGTCTGCACAAAAACTACAATGAATCCGCTGATTGTAGCTAAGAGTGTAATGTTTACGTTGGTAGAATTTCATCGTAGTTTGTTAAGTGGTCATCGAGACGACGTCAGAGCAAGAGCAGATCTCCCATAAAACCATTTGCACTATTATTCGACGGTGGCCGGGAAGTGAAGTCATTAAAGATGACCCAGGCGACCTCGCGGGGTCAGGCAACGACGAATAATCAACGACATCTAACCTGGGGAAGGCCAAAAAATTGTTGAGTCTGTTCTAGCGTCAACCGAAACTATTGATTCGCGATGCGGCGAAGATGGCAGATATTTCCATTTCTCGACCAACATGTCACCAATGTCGCTTCTCTTACGCTTATCACGGCGGCATAAATGCATTTAAACGTAATTTTTTTTAACGCCAATAACGCCAATAACGCTAGTAACCGTTTCATGCAAAACAATGCATTCAAGTGCATTTGCATCAGTGGGATAAGCGTAAACGAGGAGAAGCACAGAGAATCTCTCATTTGCACATTGGACCTTTTCACATGTTACTCGTGATTTAAGTTTTCCAAAAACGATAAAACGTGCAGGTTCTTACGCCTTAAAGGCCCGAAAGGTGCCGAACCGGAATGACAAACAAAACACGGTGTCCAAAGCCAGCGTCAGGAAGCTGTACCGAGACTGGCTGACGAAACCAAAGCGCGATGAGAAGGACGTCGAGATTTGCTGCAAGGCGGGCACAAAGGAGTTGCCGGGCAGGAGTTTTACGTGGCTACATCTTATTCGACTGTTCCTGAGGAGGTAAGAAAAAAGAAGGTGTATCAATACGCAAAAGAGCTCTTGGTTTGGCAGGTCATCTTCGCGTGCAGTAAGATGAATCAGCCGTACATTATAACGGGGTGACCGGGGTGGCGCTGGCGCTGCTTTGGCCAGATTTGGCATCCTGTCTTGAGGCGCGGCCGGACTAGTTTGAGAAACTAGTACAGAGATAACAATGTTGTTTTTGTACCAAATGACGTCAGCGCATTGAAATCGTCGGAACATTGCCCGATTGTCTACGGTGTTGAAGAGCAAGCTGACTTTGAACAAACAGTGGGTTAAAGTATTAAAAGAAATCGACCCCACCATTGCACTAAGGGAAAAAACGAGAAAAAAACGGACGCAATTAAGATACAACTTGAAGATGAAGACTGATAAAATATAGGTGAGCTTATGTACAATTTTTCGGAAAATCACGTGGAGTCAATCCTTTTGCCGTTTGTCATTGATAAGTGCCCCATTTTGCTCATTTTCTCCTATTTTTACCATTTTCGGCACTTATTGGACCATACCAAGCATGTATTGGTTACTCCATCTATTTTCCAGGGATGCCAGTCCATGGACTAATTCATTTCTTACCTCTTCTTGAAAGCATAATAAAAACAACGTGCGTATAGACAAAAGACTTTCTAACTACTAGACATGCAGTGGGACTCAGGGAACGCCCGATCACTTTGACTCAATTTTGATTCATTTGACAGTACCGTCTCAGCCGAGCAAAATTCGACAAAGTTATGCATGGGACATTTGTAGAACTAGTTATTATCTACAATTTTGCGGAATAAAGTTTTGCGGTATTTTTTGAGTTACGAAGCTACAACGCTACAATGAAGGTTCACTTAGTTAATAATGAGGTACTAGCATTGTAGCACCGTAACTACAAAAGATACAGCTAAATTTTTTCAGCAAAACTGTAGATAATAACAAGTTTTACAAATGTTCCATTTGTAACTTTGTCAAATATTTCTTGGCTGAGACGGTACTGTCAAATGAATCAAAATTGAGTGAAAGTGATCGGACCATCCCTGAGTTCCACTGCAAGTCTAGTAGTTATAAAGTCTTTTGTCTATGCGCACTTTGTTTTGATTATGCTTTCAAAGAAGAGCTGTTATTGCTGAACATTCTGAAAATAAATGTAGGTAGGGTACGGGAGGGTATTTTCAGCCCATTAAGCGATGGCATCTATTTTTTCGGCCGATGGCATAGTTCTAGTGGAAAAATAGGTGCTTTAGACGTTCTTTGAATAAAAAATAGTAGATTACTTACAGTCTTGAGACAATAGTTATAAAATACTAAAATTTTATGTCGGCAAAGTATTTTTATTGGTGAAAGAAGAGGCAGATAAGCTGAATTTAGAAACCTGCTGAAAATACCCTCCCGTACCCTACCTCAAACATCTCAGGACAGAAGATATCGGTAAGTATAAACGAGTAGTAAAGAGGACAAATCAAGATCAGGAAGTAAAAACATTATGAGAACACCAAATTTGACGGAAGCCTGCACAATTTGCTCGGGAATTGGCTGGGAACCTCCATGTTAGTTAAGAATCCTTTCCATTGCTCCTCAAAGGTGCTTTGTCCATGTCGTTTAGGAAGCTACAAAACAAAAGATTTATCAAAAAATCGCGCGAGTTACCCCTTAAATGCGAAATTCAAAAAAGATTATTATCTCTTGTTTTCATGGATAATGGTGTAAAACTGTTTTTCGTTTTCGCAATTGCTGGTAAAAAATGAATTAGTTCTTAGGATGACTACTTGAAATTGCAGTACGAATCAGAGTATTAGGCATGTGTCTACCAAATTGTGGATTAAAAACTAATCAGTCAACATTTTCTCCAGAAAAGGTAGTTGCATGATCTTCCGGTTGCATTTACCGGGTTGTAGCGTTCCGGTAAAAATAAACTTGCTCACAATCAAAGGTTTACGGTGTACCTACCTATGATCCTAGGAAAGAAGTTTGATTATATAGAAATAGAATTCTTCCCCCCAAAAACAACCGACCAATAAAAAACGAATTAAACCAGTACTGTAATAGCACACGGCACGACCAGTAAAAAGGGCTGAAAACTCGACATGTGGCACAATTGCATCAATTCTCGTTTCAATTAGGATATAAGAAGGGTAGAAAACAAAAAAAGACTTGTCGCAGGTGTTGCGTGGGAAAACTATCAAACAGAGCAAGTTTGGTAATAATAAATGCACCACGTATAGCATAGGGTAAGGCACTCACCATCCCACCCGCTTGGGTCAGGGGAAAATCCTCGGTGTACCTACGATAGCGAAGGGTGCCTACCGGGGCGCTGCATGCACATAGTTCAATGTTTTCTATGTTTTCTGTTCTGTATATAGATGAGGTGTTTATTTATTAATCACGCAAACACTGGACTCACAGCAAAGCCGCGACTGCGGTTTCCTGATGGATTATAAAATATTCAAATTAGGTTTTGTTTTTGCAATCAGCACGAAAATAAAAGCAGTTGTTGATCATTTGAGTGAAACATTTTTCAAGTAGGAAATATTTCAAACAAAAGTTGGTCAATTTCGTTGAGGGAAGCTTGATCAACTGTTTAAAATCTCTTGATGCGGATTTTAAAAAAAGAAAAGAATCACAAAGAATTGAGTTAGATCAAACAATCCTTTACCGGGATATCGTTGGGAATGAATAGGCGTCACAATTTGCCAATCATAGTGCACCTATAAAGGGAATAATCTATCCCATTCGACTGACTATCTCCGTTCAAATTTCAAAGACGAATGACGGAAGCGCTCTGTCCCAAGATGGAATGAGGAGGGCGTATGCGGACATGCGCATATCATAACTTTGAGATGCAGTCACTCATCGACTAAAATGAGTGCCGGGTTATCAATGCTTGTAGAGGAAAGCATCGTACCTTGGTACAAAATCGATGACATGGTGTTTTTTGATCCTCTGCTTATTTGATCGGTGAGCCTCAACTAAGTAAAATCTTACGTATGCCTCATATGCATAGCTAATTGCTATTTGTAATATAAGCATCTTAACTTAATTTCCATTCCGACTTTCGTTTAATCTCGGATGGCAAAGAAAAAAAATACTTTAAAGGATAATTCAATAGAATAAGGTTTCCTTAAATCCTGGTTTAAGGAGAAACCGAAAGTGGCTAACGTTATTGTGTTAGTGCGACAAACACTGTACTATACATCTCATGTGTTCGGTAAAAATCCAAACGTTTATTTGAATGTTGCATAAGTATTGGTAATACATGTCAAATAGCGGAGCTTGCAAACATAAACACAGCTGATCCGCAGCCAACCGCACAGACTACGAACATCCCGAAATATAGTTTGTTTTTTTTTTTATCAAGATATTCCGATGCATTTAGGATTGCCAGCAGCAACTGAATGATGCATAGGTTCAATAGGATGGTTAATTAATCCGTTTGCATTGAAGGCCAGTTTTTGATTCCTGATCAGCGTTTGTTTACATCACTCTAAGCTTATCGATGCGGTAAAAGTTGAAAGCTCTTTAAAAGCTCATTGATGTGGCGAAACTTTGAGACCGTTTTGCTGTTTTCGGAAATCGCTAGTGCAACGAAATATGTGCGCAACCAAATATTTATTAACTAATTCCAGATTATACGTTTTATGAACACGTAATGATCTATTCTTCTTCTTCTTCTTCTTCAGCAGCATTGAGCCGGGGTGGCTCGTGCTGTTTCAAGCACTCGTCTCCATTCAACTCGGTCTTGGGCCACTCGTCGCCAATTTCCTAGTCGTCTCAGAAGTCGCAAATCGCTTTCGACCTGGTCGAGCCATCGTGCACGTTGGGCCCCCCTGTTCCTGGTGCCGGTGGGGTTGTTGAAGAGGACCGTTTTCATCGCACTGTCGTCCGGCATCCTTACGACGTGTCCGGCCCACCGTAGCCTGCTAACTTTCGCTAGATGTACGATGGGAGTCTCCCCAAGCAGTGCCTGTAGCTCGTGATTCATACGCCTCCGCCACTCTCCGCTTTCAGTTTGTACTCCGCCAAATATCGTCCGCAGCACTTTCCGCTCAAACACGGCAAGGGCGCGTATGTCCTCCGTAAGCAGCGTCACGGCTTCAAGTCCATAAAGAACTACCGGTCTAATAATGGTTTTGTACATTGTTAGCCTCGTGCGGCGGCGTATGCTTCCTGATCGTAGCGTTTTACGAAGGGCAAAGTAGGCCCGATTTCCCGCTTGGATGCGCCGCTGGATCTCCTTACTAGTGTTGTTGTCCGCGGTCACCAGCGATCCCAAATACACGAACTGTTCTACCACCTCTAGTTCGTCGCCGTCAACGGTTACCGTCCGTGGGAGGCGCGCATTTGTTTCCTTTGAGCCTCTTCCTTTCATGTATTTGGTCTTCGACGCATTTATTTTTAGTCCAATTCTCCTAGACTCCGCTTTCAGTCTGGCGTAGATTGCCTCCGCCGTCGCAAAGTTCCTGGCAATGATATCGAAGTCATCTGCAAAGCCTAGAAGTTGGCTACTCTTGGTAAAAATCGTGCCTCTCGTTTCAATGCTTGCTCGTCGGATCACCCCCTCAAGAGCGATGTTGAACAGCATGCAGGATAGACCGTCACCTTGTCTCAACCCTCGTCGCGTCTCGAAGGGACTCGAGAGTGTCCCAGAGATGCGTACGAAACACATCACTCGATCCAATGTAGCTCTGATCAGTCGCGTCAGTTTGTCCGGAAAACCGTATTCGTGCATTATCTGCCATAGCTTATCTCGATCGACTGTATCGTATGCTGCTTTGAAATCGATAAAGATGTGATGCGTGGGCACGTTGTACTCCCGACATTTCTGCAAGATCTGTCGGATAGTAAACATTTGGTCCGCAGTTGCGCGAGCCCCCATGAAACCCGCCTGATAATTCCCTACGAAACCTTGTGCTATCGGTGACAGCCGGCGTAACAGGATCTGGGAGAGTACCTTGTAGGCGGCGTTTACCAGCGTAATACCACGATAGTTGCAGCAGTCTAGCCGATCACCCTTTTTGTAGATGGGACAAACCACTCCTTCCATCAAATCCTCCGGTAGCTTTTCCTCCTCCCAAATCCTCGAAATAACCCAGTGTAGAGCCTTTGCTAGCGTTTCCCCGCCATGTTTATAAAGCTCTGCCGGTAGGCGGTCCTTCCCAGCGGCTTTATTGGTCTTCAGCAACCTGATTTCTCGTTTGACTTCTTGGAGATCAGGTGCTAGGACATCACTATCTTCCATGGGCGCTCCTAGGTTAATTTCCGTTCCGCCTCCTTCTGCGACTTCGCCATTGAGGTGTTCATCGAAGAACTGCTTCCATCTGTCGACCACCTCGCGCTTGTTTGATTAGATTCCTTCCCTCGTCCCTACACATGTCAGGTTTCGGTGTGTAGCCCTTCCGAGTTTGGTTCACCTTCTCATAAAACTTGCGCGTGTCATTAGCTCGGAATAGTTGCTCTAATTCTTCACGATCTCTGTCCTCCTTTTGGCGCTTTTTTCTCCTCAGGATCGTGGTCAACTGGTTCCTAGCTCGTCGGTATTTGGCCAGGTTCTCTCTAGTGTCAATCATTTTGTGTACTCCGAGGCCCAATACCTAGTGCCGCGGTAGCGGCCTCTCCGATGGCCGAGCGTATTCTGCCCCAACCGTCTTCGAGGTTTGAAGCACCTAACTCCTCGGAAGAAGGCAGTGCCTCATTCAGTACTCGCGCGTAGTTCTCGGCAGCTTGTGGGTAGCTGCCTGATGTTCAGCCGAGGAGGGCGGCTTTGACGTGTCCGGTATACGGTGGACAGCTTTGAGCGCACATGTACCGCTACTAGGTAATGGTCAGAATCAATATCCGCACCCCGACGGGAGCGTACGTTCGTGATGTTAGAGAAGAACCGGCCCTCTATGAGAACGTGGTCAATTTGGTTCATTGTACGTTGGTCAGGTGATCTCCAGGTGGCTTTGTGGATATCCTTGCGCGGGAAAAAGGTACTTCGGATCACCAGGCCTCGGGAAGCTGCGAAGTTTATACATCGTTGGCCGTTATCGTTTGTGTCGGTGTGCAGACTATGGGGTCCGACCACCGGTCTATACATTTCTTCCCTACCGACCTGGGCGTTCATATCCCCGATGACGATCTTGACGTCCCGTGACGAGCAGCTGTCGTACGTTGCCTCCAGCCTCGCGTAGAACGCTTCTTTCTCATCGTCGGGTCTACCTTCGTGCGGGCAGTGCACGTTAATGATGCTATAATTGAAGAAACGGCCCTTTATCCTCAATACACACATTCTCTCGTTGATCGCCTTCCAATCTATCACGCGATCCTGCATTCCGCCCAGCACTACAAAGCCCGTTCCCAGTTCGTTGGTAGCGCCACCGCTCTGGTAAAACTGGGCCTTTCCGCCACGGATCTTCCATACCTTCTCTCCTTTGCGACAGATTTCCTGCAGAGCTACGATGCCGAGTTTGCGGGGTTCCAGCTGTTCAATCAGCACCCGCTCGCAACCTGCGAAATTTAGCGATCTGCAGTTCCAAGTCCCGAGTCTCCATTCGTCGTCCTTATTTCGTCGCCTAGGTCGATGCCGAATATTCCGCTCCGAATATGCTTGAATGTTGTTAGTTAAGTTTAGTTTAGATGTGTAGCCGTACTGGGGCAACACTACCGAGTCTCGCGATGGGGCTGCCATCTCATAGTGCCGAGACGCACTATACCTCCTTCCCGGTTAGTATACGACCTTAGTTTCCACCGGGGTTGGTTACCCGATCTCCGCTAAGGTTGCTCGTATTCCGGCTGGTACCACGAGGAGGTCGGGATCGGAGTTGCTGGATAAGAGGCTAACGACAACTATGGGGTCTATATTCCGCATTATCTAGCCGTTTACCAATCATGTAATGATCTATATGATCAGTTAAATTCATTTTACATTAGCAATTATGTTTTGCTGAGCGTTTGTTGATATATAGCGGATCGATAAATGAAATGACAAATTTTAGGAAATTATAACAGCACTGGAAGCACTGATTACGTGGCGAAAGCGTACGCTGCCAATACAGATGCATTTTTAAGGTAGAAAACAAGACATGCATCGAAAGGCAGCCATTTATCCAGCCATCTTTGAGCCATTTTCGGGTTCCTCTAAAGTTACACCTGTACAGACCAAATTTGACAGCGTTATCAGTTGATTTGCGGCTGCCATAGTTCAGCAACTACGCTCCATGCTTTGTTCGTACTGCCAGCTCCACCCCTGGGCTTGGTATGAGAGATCCATATATTTGACGTCATCGCTTATTTTGTTGGCGTGAGAAGTAAAGTACCTGATCCCCTGCCAGTCGTTGTCGTCCAGCATCATGCAGGTCTCGTCATCCATTATGACCGCTTCAGTTTTTGTTGCACTTTGCGGTCGCGTAGCACCGTCGAACGGCCGGAGGAATCGCCTATATCCGGCGGACATGAAATACCACACGATGATCAACTTTTTCGCTCCGAGGTGGAGTCGGCCCTTCGAACAAAGCATTGAGCAACCTGCACATTGTGCCAACTGCTCATTGAGGAACAACAGAAGATTAACATTCGATTTCTCGTGCGACTGCTTCTTGACGTGGACCATTTTGTTACACTTTTACTCCTACGTAATCGAAAGAGCACAATGGGAAAATGAGTGTGTAAGAAAGTGCTTCTCTATGATTCCATTCTCATGGTGTGGATGGATTTCTTAACGGTTGCAGCCATTCTGCTCAATGTGATGATGCGAAAAGATACACTTGGTCGACAATAAGTGAGAAAATAATAAGGCTGTCCAACCAAGAACGCAAGTTTCATTGCGGGTTTCTTTTGTCATAAAAGTCATCATAAGAGTATGATAAAACCTGAATTGTTGCTTTGATGGTGCTGGTGGTGGTGGTGGAGAGAGAGAGCGAGAGAGAGAGGCTATTAAACTAATCTCGCACCTCACATGAAAAAATACAGGTCGGACTCGTTTATCCGGGTGAAAAAAATTTTCAACCGTGATTTTTATCGGGAGGTTTTCCACCACTCTTACCAATAACGTTTAAAATCACTACAATGTATTTTGCCGTGTTTTGATGATTCATAATGTTTTCTGTTTGGTTGCTTCAAATGATTACATAAGAATTACCATTTTGTTAACCGATAACGAACGATTGACTGTCACAGAGATGCAGACCGGAGGAAATTGTTATTTTATGTCGTAACGCGTTTTGTATAATTATTGTTCCATAATTGCGCAAACAGCTTTCTGCACTTTACAATACACGTGTCATACATCAACTCGAGAAAAAACGCCACAAGACCTCCACCCAATCCCATGGCGAGTAGCAGAAATGCTCCTAGAAGATGTGTTGGTTGAAGTTTTACCGGTCCAGAGCTTTCCCGGTGTCGCGATGTACCGATGGACAGCTGAACGTTGTAGTCTTCGTAGATGGACACAACCTGTAGGAGAGTATAAATGTAATCAAAAGACAGGGCAAGCATTTCTGCCGTACCTGTTGTTCCCAGTAGCGTTGGATGCCGCTTTGAAAAATTACCAAAATCAGTTCATCCAAATGTTGCATCATTGGCCATGTTTTTGTAGACATTGCTACACAATTTTCCCAGTAAATATCTTCTATCATGTAATGATATTCGTAGGACGACTTCTCATCGATGTACTCGCCTATAGCGAAATGACCGTAAGGCAATCGCTCGATACTGAAAGCAAGCTCTTGTTGCAACGCTCGTGAGTGTAGAAACTCCTTAGGGTGGGTTTCGAAGTTGTGTAGCAACTTTATAACTGTTGGTTGCGTTGCCATCAGTATAGAGAAAATCCACGCATCATGAGTAGATGCCCAGTGTAGGTTACTATCCGCAAGATCCTGAACGGTGTTAATTGGAGGCTCATAACGCGGAATGGTCATTATGCTAGACAATCCTCCGCTGTATGTATTTCCTACCATAAGACCCACGAATAGCAAAGATCCCATCAAAATCATCTGAGAGACAAACTGGCTTCTATTAATTCTCAGAAGAACAGTTTGAAGGATGAATATGCAGCCGATAACCATAAATGATTCGCAGAGGTCCACTGGACGATTCTAAAATAATAATATTATCAAGCGCTCCTTTCATATCTGTTTCTAGTTTTACAACTTACGAGTTTTAGTAACAAATTTTGCACAATATATTCTGTGAAAACAGACACAAGACTAACAACCGCAAACGTTGTTATCACGGCAATCCACAGATTAATCGAAAACGGTAGAATCGGTGTCATCCAGCTGCTGAGCAGCTTCGGCTTTGGTGTAATACAAGTAACGCCCGTTCTCGAAATTGGCTTCGATAGTGTAAGAAATTGGTTTTCGTGGAACCACGAGTACAAAGCTCCGACGCCAATATCAGCGCGTCGTTCCACGACCGCTCCAATAATTCCATTTCCGGTCCGATTATCGAATATCTCTCCCCATTCGCCTGCTTCATCCAATGATATTTCTAAGCTGCAGTTGAATTTTGCACAAAACTCTAGAAATATTCGAGACTCGGTTCCATCAACGTACAGTACTGGTTTGCCATCGTGGAGTACGTTAGAAATTTGATTGGGTTGGATCACATTCCATAACGTGTACGGCGAATAGTTGAATATGGCCAGACGCACAAACAGTCCATTCAAATCACGAATTTTATCTGGGAACAGATCATTACCCTGGAGAAACTTATTTTGGGACGGCACGAAACTGTCCAGAACAATAATATCTCGATCAGGTCCTCGGGTGTTGTACGTAGTTGTGATCAAATCGATTTGGTCGTCTTCTTTCGAATAAACGATAAGCAATCGCGGAATATCTAGGATGGCTTGGTGATGAACGATACGATCCAGAAGGGATTTTTCCGACTGCTGATTCAGTAACACTATGACGTATTTATTGGCGAAGCGCTGATTCGCTTGATCGTGCACCGTATGAAATCGATCAAGGAAATCGATAGCTGATTTTTCAGTAAGGATGAACGATTGGCAGCCATTTTCAATATTGGCGAGAATTACATCGTCGTTGGACTCCTCAATGTCCGACCAAATAATGGGATAGGAGCTAGTAAAACCGTCAAAAAGTTGCCGTTCTGTGACGCTTCGAATAATACAGGTAGTAAAAAGGTTGGCGAAATACTGGAAAACTGTAATTATAATTAGAGATCAGCGTCTTAGTAGAATGTTGAGCTAGTTTTTTTTGAGTCAAAAAGTATTTCAATTATTTCCAATTTTTTTTCTTCAAATTTCAACTTACCAACTACGTTGAGCAACGACGATACGCCGTAGTTCAAGGTGGCTGTTGAATTGAAATCTGAGACGTTTAACATTTTGACTTGTTGGAAGCACAAGATGGTAGAACTCATTTTATAGATGGTTAACTGTTTAATAATTAATCAATAATGGCTAATTTAGTTGACCCGCGAGCGTCCTATAATGATTCAATAGGCCCGATTATTGCTGTCAATTTGACTAATCCTTTCCGCAAACATAGTAGCAATTCTATTTCGCAAACAATCCATTAAGTCTTACTCGGATGGTAATTACTTAATATCTGTGTTGTGTATCACTTCATTTTCCTTGGAAATTGATTCAGAATAGAACTTGGCTTGATAGTGATAATGAATAAAATATTTTTATATTATTATTTACTTGACCGCTAGTTGGTGATCAAAAAGCTATAATAATAAAAGCAAATTTGCGCAGAACTTTTCTTAAATGTTTCAATTATATGGTAATTTGATTTAGTTTACGTCTTCAATTACTTATCAATAGCAGATTTTTTCTAGTTTAATATCAAAAGCATATATGTAAAATGTTGTCATAAAGATTGAAATGGTCATACTTACTTGTTGGTAACTTTTCACCGAGTGAGTAAAAATGACTAACATTTGGACTGAAAATAATTGAGACTTTATTGTTTTGTCAGAAGAAATTTCAGATTGTCATCAAAAACCATTGAGTGGCTACAGTGATGGCTTCGTAATGAGAAAAGTGTGCAAAAAATTTTAGAATCAAAACGTTAACGTATCAGATTGCCAAGCGGGAGGACAGTACCGGCAGCAATATCCAAAGAAGCCAAAGTAAATGTAATTTGTTTTGTGAAAAACATGGTAAAATGGTATGCAAATAATTGACTGGACGGCTGGAACTTGAACCCATATTTCCCCAACATTTCCCCGAACGCGGCTCGTCATCCTTTGCAGAAGCCGTTTTCCCACTTGTGTGGCTGTCTCAATCCTCAATCTTTTGATGTCAAAAGAAAAATATTTTTATAAGGATTCCAATAGTGTGGTGCTTGTTTGCGGCACACATCTGTTTCAGACAGTTTTTGCCAAAAGAAGGGTCCTACTTTTCTCGACATGAAGAGATGTAAAAGTTTATATCTTCGGATTCCGTTGGGAGAAAATTGATCTGTTTTGCCATAAATAAGCTACCTTCAAGAGGAAACCGATGACATGGTATTTGTTTACGACACATGGTTGTTTCTTGTTGATTTAGTCAAATAAACGGAATTTTACCAAAGTTTTATCAATGATCATCAATAAATGTGAATATCTCTGGAATCTGCTGGGATAAATTAAATCTTTTTTCTCCAAACGAAAGCTGTTATTATTATTTTTTAATGTGGTTTTAACCAATTGGTCATTTACCACAAAAGAAAGTTATTATTATATGCAGTCAAACAGTATGGTGTTTGTTCACAGCACCTGTCTGTTTCTTGTAGTTTTGGTCAATTAAAGATCATGCTACCTTAATTTGGCCACATTAACTGAGAAAGTTAGGGTAAAATGACTAATTGTGCCGCAAACAAATACCCTGCCATCGGAATCTGTTTAAAGATACCTTTCTGGTGACGAAAAAAGATCGGTTTTATCCCAACAGGTTGCAGAGTTATTGATCAATACATCTCTGTACTCCTAGAAAAGTAGGGTAAAATCCCCTTCATGTGATAAAAACTTCTAGAAACAGATACTGGGCTACTCGTCGCCAATTCGTTGAGTGTTTCGACTCACGCAGGTCGGCTTCAATCTGGTCGAGCCATCTAGTGCGTTGCCTGATTCCTGCTGGTGTGCCTCTTGAAGAGAACGGATTTCACTGCACAGTCGTCTGGCATTCTTGCGACGTGGCCAGCCCACTGTAGACTCCAAACTTTCGCCAGGTGTATGATGGTAATCTCTTCAAGTAGTGCCTGCAACTCGTGATTCGTACGCTTACGCCACTCTCCGCTTTCCGTTCGTACTCCTACAAAATTAGTCCTCAACACCTTGCGTTCAAATACGACAAGTGCACGTATGTTTCCATAAACAAAGTTACAGTCTGAGGTCCATAGAGGACTACCGGTCCGATTAGCGTTTTGTAAATCGTCAGGTTTATGCGGCGGCGTATGCTTCTTGATCAAAATGTCTTGTGGAGAGAAAAGCAGGCCCGACTTCCAGTTTGAATGCGTCGTTTAATCTCCTTACTCATATTATTGTCGGCGGTGACCAGAGATCTCAAACATATGAACTCATCAACCACTTCCAGTTCATCACCGTCAATTGTCACTGTCCTTTGGAGGGGCACGTTGTTCTTGCTGGAGTGTCTTCCTGCCATATATTTTGTTTTCGGCGTATTGCTATGTAACACAAGCCTCTGATTTTAGTCTGGCGTAGATTGCCTCCGCCGTCCTAAGGTTTCTAGTAACTATGTCGAGGTCGTCTGCAAAGGATAGGAGTTGGCTACTCTCCTCGCCGAATCAATCACCTTCAATAGCGATATAGAATAACATACAGGACAGTACCTCGTGCACGCAGCGCATCACACACTCCAGGGTAGTTTGATCAGCCGCGTCAGTTTGTTCGGAAAATTGTTCTCGTGCATTATCTGCCATAACTGTTCGCGTTCGACTATTTCGTATGGTGCCCTGAAATTCACGAAAATGTGATGAGTGGGCACGTTGTATTCCCGACATTTCTGGAGTATTTGTCTGGGGGTGAAAATTTGATCGGTAGTGGCACGGACCTCAGTTAAAGCTTGCCTGATACTGTATAATAATTCTCTTGCTACTAGGGATAGACGACAGAACAAAATCTGGGAAAGCTCCTTGTTGGCGGCGTAATGTCGCTGTAGTAGTCGCTATTTTTGTAGATGAGACAAACCTCACCTTCCATCCACTCCTCCGGTAGTTTCTCCTCCTCCCAAGTTCTTGAAATTATCCAGTGCAGTGTCGTCGCTAGCGGTTTTCGGTCATGTTTGTAGACTTGTGCCGGCAGTCGGTCCTTTCCGGTGGTTTTGTTATTCTCCAGCTAACCGATTTCTCGCCGGATCTCCTCAAGATCGGGAGCCGGCGTGCTGTTATCGTTTGTAGACACTCCTAGATTAATTTTCGTTACGTTTCATTCTGTTATATCATCGTTCAGATGCTTACCGAAGAACTGCTTCCACCACGTCAACCACGTCTCGCTCGTTTATGTCCAGGTTTTCCTACTCGTCCCTATACATATTAGGCTTTGGCGTGTATCCTTTACGAGAGTGGTTCATCTTCTGATAGAACTTGCACTTCTCATTAGCCCGGAATATTTGTTCTAGCTCTTCACGATCTCTGTCCGCTTCTTTCTTCTCAAGATCGTGGTCAACTCATTCCGCGTTCGCCGATACTTGGCCAAATTCTTCCTCGTGGCAATGCTTAGATTGTTATTTCAGGCTCATTTTTTCCTTTCCATCGCGTGTTGCCATTCCCATTCAAACCAATTATTTCGAACACTCGAGGTTTTTTTCACCTAACACCGCGTTTGTGGCTTTGTCGACGACCGAGTGTATCCTGCCCAGCTAGCATTTTCATTTGTATAAAAAAGGTAAAAATCAGCATTACGTACAGATATACATGCTAAATAAATCGTATTTCATGCGCAAAATTGGCATATCCGTACAATTTTGGAGGCGATATACGTGATTACGAATAATTTTGAGCGTTACGACTATGTAAGTACAGTGGTATTCCGATTATATCTACACCTGGTTTAATCTACACCCGAATTTAGGTACCCCCGATTTTGTCTACCATTTAGACCCGGTTTTATCTACTTTTTTTAAATTGTCATTTCGGCATGAAATTTTGGAAGATTTCATGAATTTATGCATAACACGGAACATTTCTCTGTATTTTATAGTTTACTATGTGGCATCTGTGGTATGTAATTATACACAAAATGAGTATAATAATGCTGAAGTCAAATACGCGAAATAACTTCCATTTATTTTGTAACGCTAACGGGCACACCCTGTTTCCGCTAGAAACTTTGGTTATCACTTTTCTTTCCTTAAAAATTCTGTCAGATATCTGACATTTTTAGTTTTTGAGATACTCTTTTTTAAGAAATAAAGATGCGAAAATGCAATGGACTCGCATCGCGTTTTAGAGAGGCATTTCTTTGTCAAAAAACCCCTTTTCTTACAAGTAAAAACAAAAACCATGCGTCTCCATTGTATTCTCGATACTTTATGAAAACTCAGAATTTCTTTGGTCTACACACCATGGAAACATAAAAAGTGAATGTTTTCAATGTTTCTGCGATAATAATATAAGTTTGGGCTTTAGTCCAATATTTTTTTCTGAAAAGCTCATTAAAATATTTTCCATTTGGTATAAACATCATTGAAATCATCAATTGAACGATCAAAAGTGATGAATTTTCAAAGAAAAAAAGGTGGAAAAAATGGTAATTTTTGGAACCACACTGACTCAGAAAAGAGAACCCTAAGTACCAAATAAAATTACGGATCTAAAATTTACTGCAAAGGAATAAGTACACAAAATTTGAACCGGAGCATTTTTGAATTTCGATGTCTTTTTACCTTTGTTATACTATAACAAAGGTTTAAAAATTGGTCGAAAAACACGAAATTGATCCGATGCCCGGAGGGCCAAGTCACATATACCAATCGATAGGGTTCGACAAAATACAACAGCGTGAGTAACCGAAGGTTAATAAAAATTGATGAAAATTATTCAAGCAAACTCTATTTATGTGATTCAAATAGAATGGCATTACAGGAAACTATGCATAGCTCAAAAACCTATAAACTAGACCTTTACTAGACAATGTATATATTAAAGAATAAGATTTCCTCTTACAACTTACTTTTATTTGCACTTACTCAGGTTAATAACAACTTACTTATCCTTACTCAGCATTTTCATGAAAAAAGGATCTATCAAAATTTAAAAGTGTTCCTATTTTGTTCAAATTTTGTAAACTTATTCAATTTTCAAAATTTTTATCTAAACCAGCGCACTACGCAACGATAAGCAATAGATGAATTATGTTCCGAAGACGATTTCGATTTCTATCTCAAATAGCAAGTAAGACCGTATAACAAAGGTTCCTTTCACCACTAGGTGGATTAAATCGGGTTTTTCATAATATTGCTGAGTTGACATGCTTTATGGCTAATGGTTGGTATGAATAAAATGAGCCCCATGCGTAAAATAACGCTAAAATAATTAATAATTGAAGAAAATGATTAATATTAACTATATTTTTTGTTCATTTAAATTATTTTAGAGCTATTTATTTTTCCCCAAATTTGTCTACTTTCCAAATATATCTACCACAAATTTTCGGATGGGTAGATAAAATCGGTAAACCACTGTATTTATATACGATAATATCCGATTAAGCGCGAGTCGCTCCGTACTGCTCTACGATTTTGTGCTGAACATCGTATGTATGTCAGTCATTATCATTATATACGACAGAAAATCAACTTGATCCCACTTTATCCAGCTTTAGTTACGATTTCGAGTTTGTTAGGAGATATTTACGATAGTTTTCGTACATTGATATACGAGTTGGTGCTCCATGCGTCTTCAAGAGTCGAAGCACCTGGCTCCCTAGCTTTACCCAGTACGCGTACTTCCCAGAAACTCGCGGGTTGTCTAATTAGCGAATGTTTAACTGCGGCTTTGTCGCGATGTATAAACCGTCGATAGTTTTGAGCTCGCGTGTACTGCTACTAGGTAATGATTCAAGTCATACCCCGTAGGGGGCGTACGTTGGCGATGATCGAGAAAGACCGGTCGATATGGTTCTATATTCGTTGGTCAGGCGATCTCTAGATGGTCTAGATGGTACACCTTTGTGGGGAAAGAACCAGGCCTCGGAAAGCTACAAAGTTAATGCTTTACTGGCCGATATCGCTCGTGTCGGTGTGCGGGCTATAAGGTTCGATCACCGGTCTATATACTGCTTCCCTGCCGAACAGGGCGTCTATAAATCCCCGATGACGATTTTGATATCTTGTGGCGAGCAGCTGTCGTACATTTCATGTGCGACTGTATTAGTGGTTTGAGTGCTTCTGGAAAAAATTTCGCTTCGAAAAAAAATTTGCAGATGCATATACGTATACGCGGCGAAGGTGCGTGCGGTAAATGTCAGCAATCTCTATCTCTAGAACGCAATCTCTAGAACACTTTCTTCCCGTCGTCAGGTCTACCTTCGCGTAGACAACAGGGCCCGGCATCGTCGAAACAAATAAATGAAACTGACTTTCTCTTACCTTCGCTTGATACATGAAGTGACTTGCTTCGTTTGTTGAACTGAACGTTTCAAGCAAGCTTCAGTTGAAGTTGGCGGCTGTTTCAATTGACGACGGCAGAAAGTCAGGCACGATTTGTCGACATTGACAAGGTTAACTTTAATATGCGTTGCATTGCAGGAATTGTTACTCAAATTCAATTCATTTGCATTCATAGCTGCTAGTCTTCTTCTGAATATTTGATAGAAAAGTACTAATGAAAAGTTGAAACTGATCGTCATGACGAAGTTAAACCCGTTTTGCTGACGCTGACTGAAGCAAGTTTGAAACTGAAGCGGTGCTGCTTCTGTAGAATCTGAAGCTTCACTGCTTCATTTATGAGTGACGCTATGCAATTAAAGGTGACGTTGTATAGGGCCCTGGTAGACAATGCACGTTTATGATGGTTATGCTTGAAGGAACGGCCTTTTATCTTCAACACACACATCCTCTCGTCGATCGCCTTCCAGATCCTGCATTCTGGCCATCACTACAAAACCCGTTCTCAGCCCGTTGGTCGCGACACCACTCTGGAAAAATTTGAAGATCTGTCTGCAGTATCATGTTATCTCAGGTATCATATTTCTATTCCGATATTCCAAGTCTAATTTTATTAATCGTTCAACTACACGAACAAACTCGTTCAACTACAACTTACAAATTTTGCTTTCAGTAGTTTAAAAAAAGTAAAAATTCCGCATGGTAAAGATTTGGTTCGTTGAAACCGGACCTTTGATTTGAAGATTTGAAATGGGAGTTCTTCTTGTACTCGGCAGACAATACACAGTTTCTCTAATTCGAGATTCTATGGTAATGTAGAAGAAGTTTAGAAAAAAGGTATATGAACAATTTTATTTCAATATAACGTAATCCAGAAATTTGATTTGCCCCATTTTACTCAAGGTTTTTGCACTACAGGCAAAATGTCAATTCTATACATTCACCAGAGATGTTCAAGAAGGCATGCCTGTTATGAAGGTTGAAGCTGTCAGAAGATTAAATGACAAAGGGAATGTTTTGTTTTGTTTTACCCTACTACCCTGTAGTTTAAAATCCTTGAGTAAAATGGGGCTAATCAGACTTCTAAAGTATGTTATAACAAAATAAAATTATCCATTTACCTTTTTCCTAAACTTCTACTTTCCTTACCATAGAATCTCAAATTAGAGAGAGTTTGCTCATCATTCTTTCAAAACTATTAGAAAATAGAGGTGAATGGGGCAAATGGGCTATTTCTCGTCATTTACGCGCGTTGAGACCATCACCAATCGATTTCTCATCATGTTTTACATAAGCAAATTCATTTTTTATGCCTTAAAAATGGCGGCAACAAAAGTTCCGTTTTTCATTCCAATGTCCAATGATTTAGTTTCGAGTTTAGTAATATGAATTTATATTCATTTTATGTAAAAGCAAAATCTTTTAATGTTATAAATTAATTAATTGTAACAGAAAATAACAATGACCTGGCTTGGTATTTTTGATCCACGATTGTCATCGGGTGAGAAAGATTATTTAACTTATTCCGTGTAACAATTTTTTGGCAATCAAGCTTTGACGTTACTGCAATATTTTGTTTCAAATGCATAGTCATTACATTTGTTTTAAACTTGGTTTACAAAAAGCATAAAGAAACCACAAATATTATTGGAATAAACAATACCATTCACACAGTGCACATTTTCACTTTCCATAATGTCAATCAACAACGAATCCACTAGCTTTGTTTTTCTTGTGATAATATTGGTTGATGCAATATCAGTATCAAACGAATATTTTTAGGCTGGCTCCAAACCGATATCGATTTGACAAACTATTGACCGATAGTCTCGATAGTTATTTGCCAAATAAAATATCATGAATATCGTAAATCCGCTGTATCCTGAGGGACTATATAAAGAAAATAGGACACATAAATGGCTTCCAATATTACTTTTGTGCTGCTGAGTTGCTGGAAAAAAATAATGCATCCATTGGCGAATTTTACCTTCGAACTTGCGTACGAAAATCTGCTGAATAAAATTCGTAAGTGAGAATACTGTTTCGCAAAAAGTTGTAAAATAAGTTTGTATAACATAGGAGTCGCTAATTTTTAGTAACATTTTAAATGATTTAAGTTAACTTTAACTTTTAATTGCAATGAAATAGGAATTTTTACAAAAATAAGTTCCATCAAAAAAAAAAAATCAATAGTTCTCGAGTTATAACTTTTTTAAATACGTATGTGAAGACACATACAACCTTTTGAAGAATTAGCTTTAAGTTGTAATGATCAAGTGTGGTCAACAGACGACATGGTTTTTGTATTGATTTTGCGACAATGTATCCCAATAGCTCAACATGTACCAAATCATGTAATTGTAAATCGAACAATATGACAAACATAACGTTTCAAATAGTCCTTGGGACAGCCCTCTATAAAAGGGCAAAAATAATATACTGTAACAATAGTTCTTGTTCATTACTCGGTGGAAAGTAAATCATTTAAACTACAGATATGATATTCTTACGCCAAAAAATATCTGAAGAAGCGTTTCTTGTATCTCAAGGCGAACTAATACGTCGTATTCGTAATAGCTTTTCTACTCAATACATTCTTTTATGCAGCATCAATTATACACACTTTTGTTTTACAGTGATTACCTATTTTTTGAGTGTCTACACCGTATGTAGGGTGATCCCTAGCACTCCTAAGCAACACCAAGTGTCTCACCTTCAAGTCGGGCTACCATTCGCTGTAGTCACAACCGAACCATCGTCTAACATTTCGCAAAACTTAAGAATGCACCGCGCGATCGAACTGGGCTGTACCGCATTTATCGTAGATGAGGACTCCGCCATTCAGTTTCTTGATAGTTACATTCCAGTTCATGATGGAACAATTTTCCGTCGACCGGAGAAGTACATTATCCTGTCGATTCACTCTATTGGTCCGGCAGCGGAGATGCTGCTACGAAAAATTCAACAACATCCCGCAATCGAGGAAATCGCGAATTTGCTGCTGGTGGTAACTAATTCCAGTAAAATCGATTTACTGACGCATCGTTATGTGGGCAACCTGCCGAAATCCCGGGAGTTGATACTACTGGATTCCTTTCGAGTAGAGAATCAAACTTTTGACCGCGGGAGCAATTTGTTTCCGGATAAATTGTCCAACCTAATGGGAAAAAGGATGCGCGTAGCAACCTTCCAGCTTCTACCGTGGTCAATGATGCGTCAAGCAGACGACGGGATCGTGCGATATCTGAACCAGTCGTACACCATAGATGGACTGGATGGGTATATTCTAATTCAGTTTTGCCTATGGTACAATTGCACCTGGGATCTTTCAGTTGGTGAGTTGAAATGTATCTTTTCACGTATTATTAGGAACGTGTTATTAAATAGAGGAAGAATTTCAGATCAAGAAAACCAATACGGCGTTGTATTTGAAAACCATACCGGAAACGGAATGATCGGATCGTTAGTAGAACGCAAAGTTGATGTTGCAATTGGAGCAGTCGGCGCTTGGGCTTCACTATTTCAGTACTTTAGCTTTTCGAATCCGATCATGTGGATCGGAGTTACATCGCTTGCTCCAAGACCTAGGTAAGATCCATACAATCAATTTATGTTCCATCATAATTGGGACATTATTCCAGGTTAATTCCATCGTGGAAAATCGTTTTTATGATGTTCACCAAAACCGTTTGGTTTCTCCTAATTGCCACTTACATATTGATCGTGTTTTTTGACTACTATTTGCCGAAAAGTGCTGCATCACATTTGCAATACAAGAAGAGTCTATCACGAAGTTTCCTCAATGTGTTCGGCGCGTTTCTGCTGTTACCGTCTGAATTGAGAAGAGGTCGCATTTCTGAAAACATTTTATCGATTTCACTGCTAGTTGTTACTTTCCTTGTTGGATACGTTTATATTGGAAAAATTCATAGCATTCTTGCGGTTCCAGTTTTTCAACCCCCCATCGACACAATTTACGATTTGGCTATGAGTAATAAACACTGGAATGCACCGCATGAAGCTTGGATGTACGCACTGATTGGATCCCTAAATGTACTTCCTTCATTTGCTTACAACGCGTTATACCTTGAAGCTTACCATCCTTCTTCTTCTTGCAGCCGTACGTCCAAAAGATCCTGTCAACCTTCAAAGTTACTCCAATCGATGAACTTAAACGCATCGCAGATGAAGGTGACGAGGCTTTGGTTTTCGCCGTGCTTAATTTTGGGCATTTTATGGTCGGACCCTGGTTTACGGCGGAGAACATCGAAAACTACCGACTAATGTCGGAGCTGATTTACTTTGAATATGATACGGCGTATGCTAGCAAAACCTGGCCCCTGTTGGACCGATTTGACTACCTTACCGGATGGATTCGCGATGCCTGCCTGTGTCGCTATGTGGAATTGGTGGATGTCTATCACTATATGAATTATAGAGTTCAAATCTCGATCGAGCATTCACGAGACAAACCACATAACGTGCTGAAGCCTTTCGGAGTGGATAGCATCGAGGGTGGCCTGCTCATGCTTGGTTGCGGTTACTTAGCGGCACTGGCAGCACTGATTTTCGAGATTTTCACACGGAAGCTTGAGAAACAAAGAGAGATAGCCAAACGGTTGGCAGGCAAGTGGAGGCAGCAGATACAACGAAATAGGGGCATTCAAAGGAGCCGGGTTGACTGGATGGTTTATTGAGAAATTGAGATTAAGACATTTGTATTATTAAATTTTTATCTAAATTTTTATATTTAAAATCGCACACTAAATAAACCGCTTTCTTAGTGACACTTACAGCAATAAACTTCAAGTTGATAAAAATAAAAGTTATAACTCCACTTCACACGCGTGTGGAATAATTATTTGACTTGCACGGCAATTTTATAAAAGCTAAACTTTGATTTATCTCAAATATAAGTTGCATGAAGTCAAAGCCAGCTGATCCAAAAACTCATTCGAAAGTAATGGTTTCTTTCTAACAGAATATTTATGGCAACCAGATACGCGGCGGTTTGGTGAACAGTTGGATAATGTGCAATACAGACCCCATAGTGGTCCTTAGCCTCTTTTGCAGCAACTCCCATCCCTACCTTCTTGTGGTACCAGCCGGAATAAGTGTAACCTTAGCGAAGATAGGGTAGCTAACCCCTCTGGAACCTAAGGTCGTGTACCAACAAGGAAAGAGGCACTGTGTTGTCTCTGCTTCTAACATAACAGTCCCATCATGAGATTCGATGGCGTGGCCGTAGTAAGGCAACCTACCTAAATCAAGTATTACGAACATTCAAGCGAATACAGATTGGAATATTCGGCATCGACCTAAATGACGAAGCAAAAATGACGAAAGGAAACTTGGTGCTTGGAACCGCAGATCGCATTACGCAGATGGCGACCGGCTGTTGCTTGAATAGCAAAGGAGAGAAGTTTTGGAGGACCCGCGGCGGAAGGGCCAAGTATTACCAGAGCGGTGGCACTACCAACGAACTGGGGACGGGCTTTGTAGTGTTGGGCAGAATGTTAGATCGCGTGATAGAATGGAAGGCGATTAACGAAAGAATGTGTCTATTGAGGTAAAGCGCCGTTTCTTCGATTACAGCATCATCAACGTGCACTGCCCGGACCCAACGATGAGAAGGATGCATTCTACGCGAGGATGAAGGCAACGCACGACAGCTGCTCGCCACCGGACATCACGATCGTCATCCGGGATATGAACGCCATGGTTGGTAGGGAAGAAATGTGTAGACCGGTAATAGGATCCCATAGTCTGCACGTCGACACGACCGATGACGGTCAACGATGTATATACTACGCAGCTTCCAGTGGCCGAGCAGCGTTTCGTAGGAAATTACCAACCAGGCTTCACGGAGGCTCGTGCAACTGTGGACCAAATTTTTACCATCCAACAGGTCTTACAGAAATGTCGGGAGTACAACGTGGCCACGCATCACAACTTTATTGATTTCAAAGCAGCATACGATACAGTCGATCGAGACCAGCTATTGCATATAATGCACGAATACATTTCCGGAGAAACTGACGCGACTGCTCAGAGCTACATTGGATCGAGTGATGTGTTTTGTGTGCATTTCGGGGACACTCTCGAGTCCCTTCAAGATGTGGCGAGGGGTAAGGTAAGGTGAGGGCAAATCCTGCATGCTGTTCAACATCGCTCATGATGGAGTGCTACGATGAGCGGACATCGAAACGAGAGGAACGATTCTCATCAAGGATAATCAACTTCTAGGCTTTCCAGATGACTTTGATGGCGGCGGAGGCAATCTACGCCAGACTTAAAGCGGAGTCTAGGGGGATCGGGCTAAAAACAAATGCGTCGAAGACCAAATACATGCAAGGAAGAGGCTCAAAAGAAACAATCACGTGCCTCCCACGTACGGTAACCGTTGACGACGACGAACGCGGTTGCTGGTGACCGCGGACAACAACACTAGTAAGGAGATCCAGGGGCGCATTTAAGCGGGAAAACGGGCCTACTTTGTTGTTCACAAAATGCTACGATAAAGAAGCATATGCCGCCGTACGAAGCTGACAATGTACAAAACTCTGATTAGACCAGTAGTTATTTATGGACTTGAAACCGTGACGCTGCTCTGAAGGACATACGCGCCCTTGCCATGTTTGTAGTATTTGGCGGAATACAAACTGAAAGCCGAGAGTGGTGGAGTCCTATGAATCACGCACTGCTGGGAGAGATTCCCCTCGCTGGCTCACGGTGGGCCGAACACGACGTAAGAATGCTGGACGACAGTGCGAAGAAAACAGTTCTCTTCAACAACCCCACCGGCACTAGGAACAGGGGGCTCAACGGCACGATAGCTCGGTCAGGTCGAAAGTAATTTGCGACTTCTGAGACGACTGGGAAATTGGCGACGAGTGGCCCAAGATTGAGTTTAATAGGGACTATTGTTTGAAGCAGCACCAGTCATACCGACTCTAGGCTGCGGACGATGACGACGAGATGCGGCAAAAACGGCAAGAGTGCGCAAACTTATGTCCAGAAAGCAAAGGAGAGAGTTGGTTTCAGAAGTTTCAAGTTGTACCGAAGCAAAATCTGACAGTAAAAAAAACACTCAAGGAAGCTCTAGGAGCATTTGCGGACAAAATGCGATTGCATTGTCATGTATACATACTACAAGGCAGTTAATAGCCAATTTTCTGGACACGATTTTTATGATTAGTTTGATTGGTAGAGTGACAGACTGCCAGATGTTTTCCGATACATCTGTGATACATAGTCAAAATTTTTGGCGGATGTGCGTTTACTCCGATGCCATCTCGATAACCACTTAACATATTGTGATGAAGCTCGGACAACGTAAATATTACACTCTTAGCTAGTCCAAAGCATTTCGTTGCTTTTATCGGGATAGTATTAATTGCTTTCACTATCGATCCTTAGAGATCAATTTCATTTTTCATAGAAAATACACAAAACGTCAACGCCACCAAATTTATTTTCACATTACCTAATGCCGTATAAACTTATACTAATTCTTGTTATTTCTCATACAGAAAATCATTTCAATTGCAAACACAGCAGCAGATATCAGACATCCACATCCGAACAGCAACAAACCGCCACTTATTTCCTCCAGGGCCAGTGCTTTCAAATTGTACCTCAGCCTATCCCGGGAATGTTGAATAGAGCTTTGAACGCGATAGTCCATGTACTTGTACACTTCAGATAGTTCTATATAACGGTAAAGGCAAGCATCGCGTGTCCACATGGCGAAATTGTTGAAGATTTCCAACAGTGGCCATGTCTTGGTGGCGTATCCAGTGTCGTACTCGTAGTACAGCAATTCGGACATCAGTCTGTAGTGTTCAGAATTTTCAGCAGTTAACCATGATCCAACCATAAAGTGGCCATGGTTAAGTGTACCCAAAACAAGTCCTGCATTCCCTTTGTTTGCCAGCTCCTGTAGTGATGAAGATGATCCTGTGCGATATGTGTCAAGAATCCTCTTGATGTAATACTGGAAAGGAATAGTGGAAGTGTGATTTTTTGAAATATCCATCATATTTGAGCAATTGTTACGTTTTCAGAATCCATTATGGCATATATCCAAGCATAGTGAGGACCATACCAAGGAAGGTTACTAATAGCAAGGTCCTGAATTGTGTCGATCGGTGGTTGGAAAACCGGAATAGCAAGGAAGCCGTGAATTTTTCCTATATAAACGTAACCGGTAATGAATGTCACCAAGAGTAAGGAAATCGAAAGAACTGATTCCGAAACTCGAGTCCGTTTGAGCTCCGTTGGTAGCAGCAGAAAAGCACCCAACACATTGATGAAACTGCGTGATAGGTCCTTTGGTCGTTGGCTTGTTCGAGATTTTTCAATTATTACCGATTGAACGTATTCAAATAGAGAGATGATGATAAACGTTACGGTAATCATTATCCACACTGGTATAGAGAACATTAGGAATACTATTTTCCAAGAGTCGATTAATCTATAACATTGCAACTATGTATCGATCGGTATAACGCCATATAAGCAGAAGTATTTTCAATTTCCTACCGAGGTTTTGGAGTGAGGCAGCCTACACCAATCAGCATTATGGGATCTGAGAAACTGAAATACTGATAGAACGGGTGCCAAGCTCCGAGTGCTGCTAGCGCGAAATCCACCTTGCGGTCAAGCAGTGCTCCCATCATTCCGTCACCGGTGTGGTTATCGAAAACCTGTCCATATTGTTTATTTTGATCTATGATTTAGTTTTTTATTAGAAAACTTTTGGCTTATTTCAAAGGGGGTACTTACCAATCGATAACTCCCAGGTGCAATTGTGTCGAAGGCAAAACTGTATCAGCAAGTAACCATCCAGGCCGTCAAGTGTGAACGATTCGTTCGCATGTCGAACTAATCCATGGTCTATTGATCGCAGTACAATCCACGGTAGCAATTCAAAGGTAGCCAATCCAATTCGTTTTCCCATCAGATTGTCCAGTTTGTTTGGAAATAGATTGTTTTTGTGGTGAAACGTACTGTTGTGGGGAAAGTATCTATCAACAATGCGATGTACTGAAGAATCCGGATAGTTTCCGACAAAGCGGTGAGTAATCAGTTCGAAAACATCCTCACTTGGTTTCACAATAAGCAAGTTGGCTATTTCTACGACAGCAGGATGAGTTAGAATAAACTGGAGCATGTCGGTCGAGTTTGCTTCGCTTGTTTGTAGAGTTATTAGGACAAATTTGCGGTGCACCCGTTGTATACTACTATCATGTTTAGATATGAAATTATCAAGAAATTCAAAAGTTGCTTCTTCCTCCACTATAAACACGGCCGCACCCAAATCGATAGCGGTAATCATTGGATCATGTAATTGTGATGACAACAACCGGCCAGGATTGGTTACGACAACCGGAAGGTCAGTTTTAACGTTTATCATCGAATTGTGTCCAGTGCTGGGACGTAGGATTATCCTGCAAATTGTGTACATTCCTACAAAGTACGTTGCAACTAGAAAAAAGAAAATGCTTAGTACACATAAGTCATAGAAAGTTACCACAAACATGTAGCATACCTATTTGACTTAAAAGTTTCTCGTAAGCGAGTTCATGCTCTATAAAGTAGTCAGTGTTCTGCAAGGATGTCATGTCTACTATATTTCAAATTAACGTTATTGGGCCACCTAGGATTGGGTCCGCTTATTACTCTCAATATGCACTGTTATGTGTCTTTTGAATGTAACAAGCAACCTGTATTGTCAACAAATCGTTTAAATCATTACGGTACAATCGATTAACCCTTCAATGAAAAGTGTGTTGAAACACACTTCAGCGTAGTGTCTGCTTTGTGTCAGCATGAAAAATTGATAAATAAAATGTAAGTATTGTTTTGTCAATTATTGTTTTGCTGTTCAAATGAATCACGTGGCCAGTAACAGGTTAATTGTCAATCTGGTTCAAATAGCATCATTGCCTTAATTCTTTATTTGAGCAGTTAGAAGATCAAACACCAAACTCGTTGCCTTCGATTGGATTGAATGAATGCAATTGTTTACTGTTTTACTTTGGCTTGCATATGCTGCTCTAACGTTTTACTTGCAGTTACATAAATAGGAAGAATAACGACTACTGTTCCAGTGACGCAAATTTTATTCTTCAATTTGAGTATGGGCATGATTGAAAACATTATAAACAAAGATTGAACACAACAAAACCTGTTCACACATTACTGTGCTATGCTTATTTTAAGACCATTGTTTCAGCCTAGTTATTAAAGAAGGGTCAAGTCTTACTTCTTACTTCTACCAGCATAGAGCCGAGGTTGCTCTTGCCGTAGCAAGAATTTCTCTCCACTTTTCCATCAACCACTCCCAGTTCCTCGCCGTCAATAGTGATTGTCTGTGGGAGGCAAACATTGTTTTCTCTGGAGCCTCTTCCTACCATACATTTAGTTTTCAACGCATTGATTTGTAACCCAATTATGCTAACCTCTGTTTTTACTCTGGCGTAAATTACCTTCGCCGTCCCAAGGTTTCTAGTAATGATGTCGTGGTCGCCTGGGAAGGCTAGGAATTGGCTTCTCTTGTTGAAGATCGTTTCGATGCCAGCTCGCCGGATCACACCTTCAATAGCGATGTTGAATAACATACAATTCATCCCTTTGTCACAACCCTCTGTACGAGAGTGTCGCGTCAGTTTATCCGGAAAGCCGTACTTGTGCATTAACTGCCATAGCTGTTCGCGCTCGACTGTATCGTATGCTGCACTGAAATCGACGAAGATATGATGCGTGGGCACGTTGTACTCCCGATATTTGAGGAGGATTTGTTGGAGTGTAAATTTGATTTGCAGTAGCACAGACCCTCATAAAGCCCGTCGGGTGTGCCTTACGAATTATCTTGCCATTGGGATAACGATGTAACTAGATCTGAGAGAGCACCGCAGTAATACCGCAGTAATTACAGTCATCTAGCTGATCGCTTTTTTTGTAGATTGGACATACCACACCTTCCATCCACTTACCGGAGGAGTGGAGGAGTTTCTCTTCCTCCCAAATCCTTGAAATTATTCAGTGAAGTACCATTGGTAGAGGTTCGTGGCCATTTTCGTAGAAGTCTGCCGGGAGTCTGCCCATTCCGGCGGTTCTATCACTCTTCACTAGACTGATTTCTTGCCGGATTTCTTCGAGATCGGTAGCCGACACGTTGTTTTCGTTTGTAGGTATTCCTAGGTTTGCTTCCGTTATGTCTACTTCTGCTGTATCGCCATTGAGATATGCATCGAAGAACTGCTTCCATCAGTCGACCACCGGGCGCGTTTCTATACATACGCAGGAGAACATCGGTGTGCATCCTCTGCGAGATTGGTTTACCTTCTCATAAAGCCTGCGCGTCTCATTAGCCCGGAGTAGTTTCTCATAAATTATGTTAAACCATTTTTCCAAACTTCCGTGTTTAGTTCTCAAAAGGTCAGATTACCCATTCAAAAGGGTTGTTTATGCGGCCTTTTGAAAACTAAAGCCAAAATTGGTCCTTCTCGATCGAACAGTATTCCTAAGTTGGTCTTAATTTCGGAGTAGATACTGGTCAGATTCCACTCCGTGCAAACCGCAGTGACCCCATTGGCATTGTACCATTGGCATTATTAAGTCGGGCAAGTCAAAGTGCTCTCATTAGCTCTTGTCTTTCTAGAGCTGGAGCAGCTTGAGGTTGTTTGCTATTTCTGGCCTGATTGCTGTGCTTCGCAAATAATAAAGCAGAGTCATTCGTTATTAATTGACCTGCTGAGTTAAAGCAATTAACTTTATTTCCGAAGATATCAAGCATTGATATCCATACTGCGTAATGAAGGTGGCACATTTCCATTGAAATTGATACTCTAATTTTGAATGCACTGTAAACAATAGCATATAAGTGGACGATCATCGTTTCGTACCAGTTGAAGTACTAAGTTGTATGTACATCTCACCAATTGTAGAGTTAGCAATAGACATCGCCATGGATCGGTCCAAGATTTTCGACGAAACTACAAATAATTTTGAAACTTCTTACCGACAGCTTGTAGCACACATAAGTAACATTAGGTATAAAGAAAATTTTACGAATATCTTATTATTCGATAGTTTCAGTTTATCTCATCGGAGGGAGTACAATCTGCATGATAGCAAACAATATGCGGGGAAATCTAGCGATAATTCCTTTTGAACTATCCTTTCCCATAGTAACACTTGGATCCATTCATGGTACCAATTCCTTGATGGTTTCCGCAATCGAATGTGGATGCTACAATTTCATTGTGCATGATGAATCAATTGAACTGTTTTTTGATCACTATATCGATATGCACGATCAAGCAATGTATAGAAATCCCAACAAAACTGTTATATTACTGTTTAATCAAGCATATTCCAACAATTCCACATTATTGAATCTCCTCACTAAACATACAGCTTTAGATGAGATCCTGAACTTGCTAATACTCTTACCAACCGTCACACAGGAGTCAATTGATATTTTGACACATAATTATGCAGTCGAAAGTAGACAAACGAGAGATCTTCTTTTGCTGGATTCGTACGATATTGGTAGTGAAAAATTCCGTTATGGTAGTAATTTATTACCGGACAAAATGGCTAACCTTCAAGGTAAAACGATAAGGGTGGCGACTTTCACCTTCATCCCCTATATGGTGTATAAGGAAAGTGAACCAAGTTTTCCGCTGGTACAATTCGACCATCAAGCCCTTGAGCTGGACTGTTCAGAAGGACTGATACTCACGCAGTTTTGCGGAAAGTATAACTGTACCCTCGATATGATAATAGGTAAGCATTTATGTGTCCAGTTCGACAAATTCCTCTTATCTTGCTTGCAGACGAAGAAACCATGTGGGGCGATGTGTATGACAACAAGACGGGTAAGGGAATCCTTGGTAATCTGGTCGAACGCCGCGCTGACATTGGGGTGGCAGCACTTAGTAATTGGCATCGATATTATGAATACTTCACATATTCTGCAACTTTAGGCAGAGGAGGTGTAACGGCAATCGTTCCGATTCCTAGGTGAGAACAAGATAAGTAAAAATCTATCACGTCAGCTTCGATTAAGGAACATTATTTTAGACCTGCACAGCCATGGAAAACAATGATGCTTGTTTTTCCGAAATCTGTTTGGATACTGACGGCGGCGGTATTCTGTATTTTGGTGATTATCAATTATTCACTGCATCGAGTTGAAACCCGTATTCGCAATGAACGCAAAAGCATAGCCTGGAATACTTTCAATATGTTGTCCATTTTTCTGCTGCGACCAGCAAAAATTGAAAAACGAACCATTTCAGAAACGATCCTGTCGGTCTATTTACTCCTCTTTTCTCTAAATCTGGGCAATATTTACACTAGTAAACATGCAAGTTTGATGACCATGCCACTTCATGGTAACCTAGTAACCTTCAAGTAACCTCACCCTTCTACAGACGCACGAAGCCTGGATTTTCTCACTGCTTCCATCAAAAAATGTAATAAGTATAATTTGAATAAGTTATCCAGAGGTGATAATCAAATTTAATGAACATTTTTAGCCCACAATAGTAAAGCTTTTGTCACGCTTCGAGGTACACCCACCGGACGAACTGGAACGGATGGCCGACAAAGGCGATGTAGCCTTCTGTATGGGTCGTCAACAAAATGGACATCTCGTGTTTGGAAGCTGGATAACCGATCGGAACGCTCACCAGTATCAGCTTTTAGTTGAGGATTTATATTTTGTGTACCACGTTGCAATGGCGACCAAAACATGGCCGTTAATGGAGCGATTCAACGAAATGATTCTGCGCACCACAGATGCCTCGGTTCGCTACTATCAGGAACTGGTGGCGTATAACAAGTATCTGAACCCGTACATTAACAATTTGGTCGATCATGCGCGACGAAGAACACCGAAAGAGCCCAGTGCGGTGGTGCTAAAGGATTTTCTTGGTGCAGTAATTATTTTGGGGTTCGGAACGACATTCGGTGTAATAGTGTTTTTAGTCGAATTATTGATAGCTCGTTTTGCTACTTCACAGCTGGAGAGAAAACATTAGAAGAAGTTCATTACTTTTTTTACTTACAGAGAATATAGCACATTTGTTATTTCAGTAGTAATTCTGGTGTATCATTTTTGATTTGTACTACTGTAATTGTACTACTACTACTCTTCCTCCTCTAATAGTGTAAAGACGCGGTGGCCCGATCTGTACGGAAATCGGCTTTAACTTGGTTCGGCCATCTAGCATGTTGAGCCTCTATTTCTGGTGCCGGTGGAGTTCTTAGCAAACGAACGGTTGGATAATGCGTAACATCGGTGTCTAGCGTATCTTCAGCTGTAAAAAAGACTCCATAGTTGTCCTCTTATCCAACAACTCCCATCTCTATTTCCTTGTGGTACCAGCCAGAATATGAGCAACCTTAGCGGAGATCGCGTAACCAACCCCGTTGGAAACGTAGGGTGATTTATCTATTTTGGATAGGCGTTACGCCCACTCTATTTTGGATATCTTCTATTTGATTTTGCCGTAAAAGTCTAAAATAGAGCACGCGTAACGGCTGTCCAAAATATATAAATCACCCTATAACGATAGGCAAGGAGGCATTCATGCGAACGCTGTATGTAGCAACGATGAATAGCTTTGTTAGCATTGAGCGTCTGTTCCCCTATTAAGCGCAGCTCTTAATGGTTTTACGATTCCTCAATTAAGCAGCGGCTCATGACAGCGTCTGATCCGGAGCGGGCGACAGAATTCAAAAAACGTGGTGTCTCGTCGCTAAAGCTGTAGAGATATCCTTACGTTTTTCATCAAATAAGGGGGAAGGTGTGTTGTACAAGTTACGTCATAAAGCGTTAAGAAACAAACCAATTCAAAAAAGACTATGGATTTATGACTTCTTTTGAGATAGTCATATACTAAATATCATATTTAAAAACAAATAATTATCTTTCTAATACAGCCATTTTTATTTATGGAACTCATCGGCCATACAAAACTATCACTTTTCTTCACACCATTCTCCCTGCGAATTTGTTCCTCTTCTTCCGGTGTAAAATCATTTTGTTGAACGTCTGCCTCCGGCGGCTTGCCCTTGATCATATTCGCCACCGTTTTACAACAAGTATCCAAAAGAGCCTTGATATCCAGATAGTTGTCGGCCAAAATCAGCTCGAACAGAGTACCCTGGTCGACGCGGAGGAACTCCTGATCTCACTGGCAGATATCGTCCGACCGTTTCTCCTGGTTTTCATCCTCATCTTCAATCGGTGCCGGATCGTCCTTGTGGTAGGTGGCCTACTCCAGTACCTTCCGAAGGATTGCGCCGGCCACGTTCGGCAGCGGAACGTGGTCCTTAGTCGTAATGTCCAGACGTAGATCTTCGATCATGGTTTTCAACGTTCCAGAACATTTGGCGATTTCAACGGCTGTATCGAAAATCTCTCCATCTGAGGATTGCAGTTTAAAGGAATTGCTAGCCATTGCAGGTTATTTTTTTAGTCTGTCTTGTCAACTTTTAATAACAAATAATGAGATTGTTGTTGTTTTCAACGAAACTGATGCTCTTCAACAGAAGTACCTCCACCAAATTTGGTTTCTTACTGCAAGAATTCAGACTTAGCAAAAACAGACATGAACGCCTTTTAGACTTTGTAATATATGTATAATATAACTTAACAAGACTCGGTAGTGCTCAACGTGAGGATGAGTCTATTGAGAATAAAGGGCCATTTCTTTAAGTATTAAAGCTTGCTTCAGATAGTATTGGGACAAAAACAATTAGGGTAGATGCTCCAGTAGTTGTGGTAGTACCTATAGTGGTGGAAACTCCAATTATTCCGTTATTCTTGCAGATTTTGGTTTGATAGGTATCGAACTACCAGTACCAGTATTATCGGTAAGCACCAAACTTGCACCAAAATCTGCAAAAATAACGGAATAATTCGAGTTTCCGCCACTATAGGTACTACCACAACTACTGGAGCATCTACCCTACGTGTATTTCAGTTATTTATTATTGAATTCAAGATCTTTTCTTACACAAATGTAGTTTTCTTCATACATTTAAGAAAAAATACGGATAAAATTATTGGTCACAGTGTCGAAGGAATTCTCGTACTTTTCCTGTAATATGAGTCATTAGGCGGCGCAAACTTTCTTCGTCCATCGTTTTGGCTATCTTATTCCATCAGGTCTTCATCTTAATATTTTTTTGAAATGGTGGTTCTACAAGTGATGAAGGGACGGTAGGGGAAAGTAATGAAATTTTTTTCTGGAATGGTGGGGAAAGAGCGGAAGGGTGAGGGGGGGGGAGGAGCTACGCTTAACAAGTAGTCGTTGTGACTCCTACCGCTTGTCCAATGCTGGAAGGTGCATGGGTCGAACGAAGTTCTAATCTGAGATTATAACCGGATTCGAACCCACAACACCCGCCAGGGCGTGTGGCTCGACGGAACCCATGTACCTTTGACCCACAGAGGCACTGGGCACCAGGTTGGTCTAAGTCTTTATCTCATTGATGTCTTTGACAACTTTTCCCTTTGACTTTAGTCTCCTCTTCATGATTGCCCAGTATTTCTCAATAGGGCAGGTAATTGGGTGGGTTAAGGTCTTTCGGAACAAACTGGATCCCTTTCTCTGCATACCATTCTTGAACGACTTTGCTGTAATGACAACTTGCCAAATCTGGCCAAAATAATCCCATGAATCCCATGGTGGTGGGACCAAATGAATGGCAAAATTCGGTAATACAGTTGGAACAGTTCCGACGACATTGTCTTATTTGTAACGAACACTTTCGTTTTTTTGCCACAGCTGCAAATGCCCTGCCAAATCATAAATTTTCGTGCAAATTTGTCGAAAAAATAATTTTAAATTTGCTTACAGCATCCCCCGAGCCATTGTCAAATAAAATTTTTGACTTGGCATTTGCCCGAAGTCAGTCTTGACATTGGTTTCATCGTCCATCGGAAAACACCCGTCGAACTTGGTTAGCACGGATTTAGGCCACACTATTCTGTTTTATGGCTCGGTTTGGCTGTTTGCTAGCTCCATGCGACTTGATTCCTTCCCTCAATCGAATTCTCCTCACGGTACTATGGGCAGAACCAAATTTTCTGGTCAAATCATGATCCGACAGATTGGGATTCTTCTTGATGGTCTGCAAAATCTTACCCAGCAGTTTCTGGTCGACAATTCCACTCCGATGAGTAGCTTGAGGCTTCCGAATCGTCGTCAATGCTTCCTTATACCGTTTGATAACACGCCATACGGTATTTCTGGAAAATTTTAGCTAAACAGTAGCCTAGATGCAGGCTACAATGGATTTTGCAAATACAGCCTGAATTCGTTAATTGGGCCACGACTGCACTCTAGCTGATTCGCTAATTGGGCCGACTGACAGTTGTTAGAAATTTCTAAACTCGAAAATTCCATACAATTTTGACATTCATTCATTCGTTGTCACATAGCCCAATTAGCGAACACCCAATTAACGAACCGCCCAATTAACGAACCACCAATTAACGAAACTTTGCTGTAACTGTGCAAATTTTTTTCCCTCTCGGCTTCCATGTAGCTTGTTTACAAATTACACTCAAGTCGCTTTTTACACGAAGGATACGTTCCGCGTAAATCAAACTCGCGTAAAAAAACCGCGTAAATTCCGAAATTCGCGTAAAAACACCGCGTTAGTTCTGAAATCCGCGTAAAAAACGACTTCAGTGTACAGTCGTTTTGCGGAATGTCAAAAATACATAAGTGAAGCTAACAAAATTTCTGACACATGGGCGCCAAGAACTTCCAAATCCGTCCACCAAGAGCGCCACATTATGAGCAAAAGTTTGTTTCAATTCTAAATAAAGCAAGCTTTACAGCATAATCAACATGAACTGTGTAAGTTATGGCTAAGCACAGCCACGAGCGTGGTATGGACCCCCTGAACCAATGCCCCAGGGTCGACCTGCCTATCCAAGTTTTCGCGGGTTATTGCAAATACTCGCAGTCATCAATGGAAAACTCGTGATTGGTTTACAAAGGTTCACAATTTTATTTAGCGTTCACATTCACTTGTGGCTTCACTATTCCCACTTTTTTATAGACTATCTAACCTTTCTATCTTTCTGAATTTGATGGGACCCCGTTTCCACAGCACACCTACCTTTTTCCTCCAGAATCCGGACCACTAGCCACTTCGTTCCGCTCCTCTCCTTTCGCTTCTACCACTATAAACTTTCGTTACACTGCGGGCCTTGCCGCCAAGTGATTCGTAGAATGGCCTCTATTACAAGAACCGGGATCCACTTTACTAGATTGTGGCCGGCTCAGCGTTGATCCAAACTCCGGTGCAGGTGATGAAACTTTCTAAAAACGACTCAGCGAGGCTCTGCAATTTGAAGCATGGACATTCAGACTTTAGTAGGCTGGCGACGGGTAACTTGACGAAGGGCAAATAAGCGAAAGGCAAGGGGAAGGTTTACCTGCAGTTCTTGTTCGCAATTTGTGTTGGCACTTGGCAATTGGTTTGTCCAATCACTTCGATTTGTATAGTTCTTCACATCCAATTAATTTTTAACATTTTATTGTCGACTGTATCAACCGGATTGATTTGCGCAAGTGAGCTTTTGTGTATCGCCAAGGCCTTTTTGATGCCTGCAGGTTATTCCCCTTAGCCAAAAGGACATTGCCCTCGTCAAGTATATAAACAGTCCCCGATATGAACACCCAGGCTGGTAGGGAAGAAATGTATATTTAGACTGATTGCCTACATGCCGACACGAACGATAACGGCCAACGATGTATATACTTCGCAGCTTCCCGAGACATGGTGATCCGACACACCTTTTTCCCGCGCAAAGATATCTACAAATCCATCTGGAGATCACTTGCCTTGGTCATTGACCATGTTCTCATAGATGGCCGGTTCTACTCTATCATATTTCCTTGTGGATGTACGGTGCGGATATTGGCTCTGACTATCACCTAGTAGTAGTATATGTGCGCGTAAAAGCCGTCCTCCTCGACTGAACATGGGGCAGCTAGATAACAAGCAATCTACCGAGAACTACGCGCGAATACTGGAAGAGAACGAACGGTCATCGGAGAGACCGCTATCGCAGCACTAAGTGAAGAGCCCCGTAGTATATGATATGATTTGATGCGGTATGCCAACACCCGATCTCCTAGAAGTCCAATGAGAAATCGAGTTGCTGAAGACTAACGAAGCTGCTAGTAAGGATCGGCTATCAGCAGAGCTTTAATAACATGGCTGAAAACGTTGCCAACGGCTCTACACTAGATTATTTCCGATATTTGGGTGGAGGAGAAGCTACCGGAGGAATGGATGGAAGTAGTGGTTTGTCTTACATCTACAAAAGGGGTGACCGGCTCGACTGCCTAAACTGGTTGCGCCGCCTACATGGTATATCTAGCAGATTTTGCTACGCCGATTGTCACCGGTAAAACAAGGTTTTGTGGGGAATTATTAGGCGGGGTTCACTATGCTTCTCACATTCGTTCGCATGAGAGTGGGCATCGTTCGCTTCTCGCTCGATTTGCAACATTGCTAAACATAACCGGTAGTTCTTGCCGTGTTCGGACGGAAGCTACTGAGAATGTTATTTAGCGGAGTACAAACTAAAAGCGTAAAGCGGAGTGTGGTGAAGGCGTATGAATTACGACCTACAGGAACTGCTTGGAGAGATTCCCATCGTACATCTGGCGAAAGTCGGTAGACCGGACACGTTGCGTTGTAAGGATGCCGGACAACAGTGCGATGAAAACTGTTCTCTTCAAAAACTCCACCGGTACCAGGAACAGGCGGGCTCAACGTGCAAGATGGCTTAAACAAGTTGAAAGTGATTTGTGACCTCTGAGACGCCAGGGAAATTGGCGACGAGTGGTGGCCTAAGATCGAGTTGAATGCAGACGACTGCTTGAAATAATACGAACCACCCCGGCTCTAGGCTGCTAACGACGATCGGATGTTTAACATTCCATAAAATTCCATCCCATACCATTCCTCTCGAACTATTTTCAAACCGCTGGACAGCCAACTTAGCTTTGTAAATATCCTTAGTATAATTTGGGGAAATAAACTTTCTGGAGCTGGAGCTGGATGCTGGACAGCCAACTTAGCTTTGTAATTATCCTTAGATAATTTGGGGAAATAAACTTTTGCAACACGCAGTAGACCAGTTTTGCCACTTGTATTAATACGATACAACTTTAATTTCATTTTATTTTAATGAACATATTATGTTGTCTAAAGGTATGAAAAGACAACTGGACAACTAGGAAAAAGCACCCAACACAGCTTTAGCCATCCCAAGCCCCTACCTAGCGCCTCCACATGGCCATACCTGGAAATACTTCAATTTGTATGATTGAGTAGCCAAGCTAGGAGGTGCGGAGTATAAATGCCTGGCTTCTGGTATAAATGCCATTAGTTCAACCCCGAGGGTCCGGAGTATCACTAAACCTTTATTAGCTAAGATACTCCCAACGACTGTAAATAAATCATTTTCTATATGGGAAACGTTGGGTACGAGAAGTCCACGCTTTCTTCCTCTTCCTTGATTCCTTGGAATTCTGTTCGCGGTTGGCCTGGCCGTTGACAAGAAAAATGATTGATTCAAGTAACCGTCCTTTCCCAGGATGCTTTCAAAAACTGGCTGCGTTAGTGTGAGATTAGATTAGATTAGATTAGATTAAACGTATTCTGTTGTCTAAGTCGTCTTGGTATTGCAATATTTTTATTTATTAAGCTATGTACTTCAATTTTATTTTAATCTTAAACCAATATGTTCAAGATATTACGACACTCGCTGTTAGGCAAGCGAGTGTTTATACTTCATATTTATGAAAAGATACTAGCGATAAAGCTACAGTTTACAGCATCTATTATCATTAGGAATAAGACGAATTTCACACTCTTCGCCATAACATTATGACAGGCTACGCAACATATTCTATTCATAGCTTTGGAACCATATTTCGCTTGACAATCAACTTCATGATAATAAACTAATTTTTTGAACTAATACAGGATGTTAATTCAAAATAGTGGAAATAGTAAAGCGTTTGTGCTACATTTCGTTTTCGAAACCTGACCTTCGGTTTATATTCTGTTAGAGTACATGACAATTGCAGGGCAAGTGCTACGGTGCTATTAACTCTAACTGCCTCTCCCAGTCGAGATTTGAACATACGACAACTAGCTTGTTAGACCAGAGTCTTACTTCAAAGCCAACTGGGAAGTCAACTCAAAATAGTAGTGTGCCAAAAAAAACATTGGATGTAAATTCTGTTTAGATATCTAGCTTGGATTAACTTATCCTCTTATGCAAGTTGATACAATGCTTCATTTCCATGCAGCTGCATAATCGGCTGTCGATTTTGGAACATTATGTTGCACCGCAAAGGCTCTAAATTTCCATCTAGCGGCCAGCCGCCTAGCGAGCCTTTTACGTTCAATAGCTTTGGTAATAAACTCGAAAATAAAGATTCCAACCGCGACCGAATATCCGAACCCCAGAATCAGCAGCCCGCCAGCTACTTCGTCCACCCCAAATGGTTTCAGTTCATTTTTTTGCTTGTCCCGGGAATGTTCGATCGATATCTGCACCCGATAATCCATATAGCGAAACACCTCCATCAGTTCAACGTACTGAAACAGGCAAGCGTCCCGAATCCACATCGCCAGATAATCGAAATTGTCCAACAGTGGCCAAGTTTTAGTCGCATAGCCGGTATCATATTCGTAATAGAGAAACTCAGTCATACGACGGTAGTTTTCAATGTTGTCCGCAGTGAACCATGGTCCAATCATGGAATGGCCGTTATGAAGCGACGCCATAACCAGTGGTTCCTTACCGGTGTCCGCAGTTGCATGTAGATTTGGAATCGGTGCAACATGAAATCTTTGCAGTAACTTGAGGATGTACGGCTGAAAAGAAGAAAAAACCATTAATTTTTATTGACAAAGCGTGATTTAAAAATTACATTTTCGCTCCCTCTCAGTAGGTACATCCAAACTTCGTGAGGAGCATTCCAGGTAAGACCGCTCTCAGCCAGATCGATTACCGTGTCAATGGGCGGTTGAAAAACTGGCACCGCGAGTATACTGTGAATCTTTCCTATGTAAACGTATCCAATAAGGAAAGTCCCCGATACCAACGCCAACGACATAATGACTTCAGAAGGTCGTCCTCTTCGCAGATAGGCTGGCAGCAGCAGGAAGGACGCTAGTACATTCAAGAAGCTCCAGGACAAACCTTTACGGTGCGAGAATGGTGAACCGAGCTTTTTAGGCCAAACGTTTTCAATGATGGAAATCAGAATAAATGTAACCACAACCACACCCCACACGGTTTTCGTAAACATCATGAAAATGATTTTCCACGATGGTACTAATCTGGAAATACAAAAATCATGAACTAAGAATTTTAGCAACTATTAGCGAAGGAATTACGTTGGACGAGGGGCGAGACAAGTGATTCCAATCCATTGAATTGGAATGGAGAAACTGAAATAACTGAACAGCTGAAACCATCCACCGACTGCGGCTAGTGCAAAGTCAGCTTTACGATAGAAAAGTGCACCGGTCATCCCATTACCGGTACGGTTGTTATCGAAAACCTGTCCGTATTGTTTATCTTGATCTGCAATGGTTGTTTCGATTCTGAGCAATGGATTTAGTTTTTATTCAAATTAAGTATTACCAATGGAAAGATCCCAGGTGCAGTTATACCATATACAAAATTGCACCAGAACGTATCCGTCTAGCCCATCTATGGTGTGCTGGGCGTTCAAATAGCGTACAAGACCGTCTTCTTGACGACGCATCATTATCCACGGTAGCAAGTGGAACGACGCTAGTTTATAAGTTCTCCCCATGAGATTAGCGAGTTTGTTTGGAAAAAGGTTGTTCTTCAACAAAAAACTTTTATTTGATGGGATATACGTGTCCAACTCGAGCAGATCCAACGCTTCGGGTGGGTTACCCACATAGCGATGGGTCATCAACTTCAGAGTGTCATTGCGAGGAACAATCATTAGTAGATTTGGTATCTCCTGAAGGGTTGCATGATTCTGTATACGTTTGAGCAATCCTTCGTTGTCAGCGGAGTGCAGGGCAAAGATGACATGTTTTTCAGGCCGACGAAACATACACTCATCGTGCGTCTTGATGTATTTATTCAGAAAATTGATGGTCGCATTTTCCTCTACGAGAAACATAGTACAGCCTAGCTCGATGGCCGGTTTCAGTGGGATTTCCAACCAAAATGTGTGCTTATCGGCAACTACAACCGAGGGTATCGATGTTCGAATGTTTGCAGTTGTGTTTGTTGGTAATTCTGTGCGCTGTAGTACTCTGCAAATTGTGTACATACCGAGGAAATATGTAGTAACTGAAAAAAAGAAATAATAAACATTGTATAATATTTAAGCAGTTTATTACGTTCATATGTATACGACACTAATTATAATTACAAAATAAACATCATTTTGCCTTTTTTCCAACCACTTCCGGTAAAAGTTAAAGTGACTAGTTTATTTCTGGATGAATGCGGGATATTATAGATAACAAATAAAAAATTTAGTACACTAATTCTGTAATGCATAACAAACTATCGAAAAGTAAGTTACATGTATTTTACAGCTCAATAGGTACTGTCATAATTTTCAAAGCAACAAAATTCTGCACAATCTAGCATTCTTCTGAGCGATACCAAATTCAACTGGTTATTTCAGTCCAGACTTTATTTACAGTCCCTCAGTTACCAAGTTGACATAAAACCACAGGGCCAAGAAAGAGAATCCGGTTATAATTGCCTTCCATTATAGCTTGGTTCGATCAGTGGATCCTCCAACTTGCGTAAAGAGGAACGGTACGCATATTTAATTGAGCATTGCTTTCATGACCCTCTTTTACCACATTTTCCGTTTTTTCTCTTCACGCCTTGTCCCATTCTGTTTGAATACTATAAACACCTTTGCTTCATTATTTTCTTCTACCGTCCCCTCCGTCGATTGTAAATACTACTGATTGTAAAAAATTAACAAAATAAACAGCAAATTAACAAATAAAAAAAATTCGATGGTTGATTTTATTCCATCGGAAGGAATGTTTTGGATGGGAGAGAAAAAGTAGATGAACGATAAAAAGTTAATCAATGCGAGGCACAACTCGGAACGAGGGTCATCCGAGACTGTTTCGCAACATTCGTGACGTCTAGGCACCTTATGAAAGTAACGGGAAAAGGTTAACCATCAACGGAGTAATGTGGGACACTAGCCAATAAATTCGGGATAAAACAGACTGGGGAATATGCACATGAATAAATGGCTCAGCTTGACCCTTTACAATTTAATTGAAATTTTCAACATATCTTTTTTAAAGGCGATTTTTTTTTCACATGTCCCTTGATCATTTGCGACCTAAAGCTAATTTTTAAAAAGGACGTATATGTCTTTAAACACGAATTTAAAAAAAAATCATAACTCGTTCTATTATTGCTTGTAATGAAGTGGCGTCTAAGAATGACTGCAAAGAATCTATTACACAAAATTATAATATTATATTTTTTAAGTCAATTTGATGGAATGTTTTTTTTTTTGCAAAAATAAATATTTCTTCATTCCTAACTAAAACTTAATTTAAACCAGTTTTATTATTTCTAAAAACTAACGTTAGGTAGGACTGTTTGCAACACTTTAATAGTTTTCCTACTTACGAATTTCAGTCAGCAGGTGTTCGTATGCAAACTCGAAGGCAAAATTCGCTATTGGATCCATTATTTTTCCAACAACTCAACAACACAAAACGTAAGATTGGAAGCCATTTATGTATCCTTTTCTCTTTATATAGCCGCACACAGACAGGGTACAGAGGGTTCACGATATTCATGATTTTTTATTTGGCAAATAATAATGATGACCGAATGAGACTAACGAGTTTGTCAAATCGATATCGATGGGTTTGGAGCCAGCCTAAAAAAATGGTTTGATACCGATATTGGATCATCCAATGTTATCATATGAAAAACAAAGCGAGTGGCTTTGACGTTGATTGACGTTATGATACTCTCTGGATATTGTAAGGTAGCGGTAGGTAAATATCCAGACCAGTAAGTGGTATTAGCTGTAGTTATGTACTTCAATAATATTTGTGGTTTCTTTATGATTTGTATAATTCAAGTTTAAAACAAGGACAATGGCTGCAGCGACTATGCGTTTGTAACAAGATATTGCAGAGGTATTAAAACGGAATTCAAACTCAAATAGTTATCCTTACCCGTAAAAAATCGTGAAATAAAATTACCAGGCTCATTTGTAATTCTGGTAAATGGCTGGATCATGCGAAATACAGACCCCATAGTGGTCGTTAGCCTCTTATCCAGCAACTCCGGTCCCGACCGCCTCGTGGTACCAGGCGGAATACGAGCAACCTTAGCGGAAATCGGGTAACCAACCCCGGTGGAAACTAAGGTCGTATACTAACCGGGAAGGAGGTATAGCGAGTCTCGGCACTATAAGATGGCAGCCCCACCGCGAGACGCGGTAGTGTTACCCCAGTACGGCTACACACCTAAATTAATTAACTAACAAAATTCAAGCAAATTCGGAGCGGAATATTCGGCATCGACCTAGGCGACGGAACAAAGACGACGAATGGAGACTCGGTACTTGGAACTGTAGATCGCTAAATTTCGCAGGTTGCGAGCAGGTACTGATTGAACAGCTTGAACCCCGTAAACTCGGCATCGTAGCTCTGCAAGAAATCTGTCGCAAAGGAGAGAAGGTATGGAAGATCCGTGGCGGAAAGGCCCAGTTTTACCTGAGCGGTGGTACTACCAACGAACTGGGAACGGGCTTTGCAATGTTGGGCGGAATGCAGGATCGCTTGATGGATTGGAAGGAGATCAACGAGAGGATGTGTGTATCGAGGATAAAGGGCCGTTTCTTAAATTATAGCATCATTAACGTGCACTGCCCGCACGAAGATAAACCCGACGATGAGAAAGAAGCGTTCTACGCGAGGCAGAAGGCAACGTGCGACAGCTGCTCGTCACGGGCCATTAAGATCGTCATCGGGGATATGGACGCCCAGGTTGGTTGGGAAGAAATGTATAGACCGATGGTAGGACCCCATAGCCTGCACACCGACACGAACGATAACGGCCAACGATGTATAAACTTCGCAGCTTCCCGAGGCCTGGTGTTCCGAAGCAGCCTTTTCCCGCGCAAGGATATCCACAAAGCCACCTGGAGATCACCTGACCAACGTACAATGAACCAAACCACGTTCTCATAGAGAGCCGGTTTTTCTCTAACATCACGAACGTACGAACGAACGTCGGGATACGTGGTGCGGATATTGATTCTGACCATTACCTAGTAGCAGTACATGTGCGCTCAAAGCTGTCCACCGTATAGCGGACACGTCAAAGCCGCCCTCCTCGGCTGAACATCAGGCAGCTAGATAACCCGCAAGCTGCCGAGAACTACGCGCGAGTACTGAATGAGGCACTGCCTTCTTCCGAGGAGTTAGGCACTTCAACACTCGAAGACGGTTGGGGCAGAATACGCTCGGCCTTCGGAGCGGCCGCTACCGCATTAGGCACTAGGTATTGAGCCTCGGAATACACAAAATGATGGGTTTGATGGGGAATGCCAACAAGCGGTGGAGGGGAAAAAACTGCTTGGAAGAATTATCTAAGTACACTCAACCCCCGCTAATATGAAAAACAGCTCGTTTAGATTGGGCGAGTTCATTTTTAATCTGAATATTTGGTAACTCTATTCATTTTCACACACGCGCAAGACGCGCACCCTATGAACTTGTTGTTTTGATTTCACGAAAACAAACATATTGAAAACATCTCAAACATGCGCGAATTCTAAAGGTTCGGTTTGTATAATACGAAATTGGCTCGGCAGTTTCGACTAAAATGGTCTATTTTGAATGCTGGAGAGAGATAAGTTGCATATGAGCTATATTGCCAAAGCTCCTGAGCAAGAGGAAACGCATTAAGATTTTTAGCTTTTTTTAATTTACCGCTCCACTTTAACGTCAATTGTGTGTGACGCTTGATCGGTTTTTAATGTGAACGCATTCATACCACCGAGGTACAGATTAAAAATGTTCATATTAAAGAAGTTGTTGACAGTTGACTACGATCCTGAGAAGGAAAAAGCGCTAAAAGGAGGATAGAGATCGTGAAGAATTAGAACAACTATTCCGAGCTAATGACACGCGCAAGTTTTATGAGAAGGTGAACCAAACTTGCAAGGGCTACACACCGAAACCTGACATGTGTAGGGACGAAGGAGAGAATCTAATCACAAACGAGCGCGAGGTGGTCGACAGATGGAAGCAGTTCTTCGATGAACACCTCAATGGCGAAGTCGCAGAAGAAGGCGGAACGGAAAATAACCTGGGAGCGCCCATAGAAGATAGTAATGTCCTAACACCTGATCTCCAAGAAGTCAAACGAGAAATCGGGCTGCTGAAGATCAATAAACCCGCTGGGAAGGACCGACTACCGCCAGAGCTTTATAAACATGGCGGAGAAACGCTAGCAAAGGCTCTACACTGGGTTATTTCAAGCATTTGGGAGGAGGAAAAGCTACCGGAGGAATTGATGGAAGGAGTGGTTTGTCCCATCTACAAAAAGGGTGATCGGCTAGACTGTTGCAACTATCGCGGTATTACGCTGGTAAACGTCGCCTTCAAGGTACTCTCCCAGATCCTGTTACGCCGGTTGTCACCCATAGCACAAGGTTTCGTAGGAAATTATCAGGCGGGTTTCATGGGGGCTCGCGCAACTACAGACCAAATTTTTACTATCCGACAGATCTTACAGAAATGTCGGGAGTACAACGTGCCCACGCATCACATCTTTATTGATTTAGAAGCAGCATACGATACAGTCGATCGAGACAAGCTATGGCAGATAATGCACGAACACGGTTTTCCGGACAAACTGACGCGACTGATCAGAGCTACATTGGGTCGAGTGATGTGTTTCGTACGCATCTCTGGGACACTCTCGAGACGCGGCGAGGGTTGAGACAAGGTGACGGTTTATCCTGCATGCTGTTCAACATCGCCCTTGAGGGGGTGATCCGACGAGCGGGCATCGAAACGAGAGGCACGATTTTTACCAAGAGGAGCCAACTTCTAGGCTTTGCAGATGACTTCGATATCATTGCCAGGAACTTTGCGACAGCGGAGGCAATCTACGCCAGACTGAAAGCGGAGTCTAGGAGAATTGGGCTAAAAATAAATGCGTCAAAGACCAAATACATGAAAGGAAGAGGCTCAAAGGAAACAAACGCGCGTCTCTCATAGACAGTAACGGCAAAGAACTAGAAGTGGTAGAGGAATTCGTGTATTTGGTATCGCTGGTGACCGCGGACAACCACACTAGTAAGGAGATCCAGCGAATCCAAGCGGGAAATCGTGCCTACTTAGCCCTTCGTAAAACGCTACGATCAGGAAGCGTACGCCGCCGCACGAAGGTAACAATGTACAAAACTCTTATTAGACCGGTAGTCCTTTATGGATTTGAAGCCGTGACGCTGCTCACGGAGGACATACGCGCCCTTGCCGTGTTCGAGCGGAAAGTGCTGCGGACGATATTTGGCGGAGTACAAACTGAAAGCGGAGAGTGGTGGAGGCATATGAATCACGAGCTACACGCGCTGCTTGGGGAGACTCCCTTCGTACATCTAGCGAAAGTTAGCAGGATTCGGTGGGCCGGACACGTCGTAAGGATGCCGGACGACAGTGCGACGAAAATAGTCCTCTTCAACATCCCCACCGGCACCAGGAACAGGGCAGCCCAACGTGCACGATGGCTCGACCAGATCGAAAGCGATTTGTGACTTCTGAGACGACTAGGAAATTGGCGATGAGTGGCCCAAGACCGAGTTGAATGGAGACGAGTGCTTGAAACAGCACGAGCCACCCCGGCTCTATGCTGCTGAAGAAGAAGAATTAAATGCTCCAGTTATAGTGGGATTATCTCAGGGGATAGAATTCAAAGACAATTTGAATGCTCAATTTATCGGTTTCTAATTAAACTGATAATTGGTGCACCACAGTGTTGGCTTTAAACACATACCAAAATTATATCATTCTGTTGGTTAATATATCTAAAATATTGCTTTTCCTGACATTAACCTGTGCTCCTAGTGGTAATGTTTCTCTAATAGTGGAAAATGTTCCTATAATAGTGGAATTTTGTTTATCGCCCTAACGCTTGCGGTGAGCATGGCAGCAGATGGATAACAGCGTAGGATATTGATTGTTACAAATTTCTTAATTTTAATTTTTTTCTTTTAATTGCACCATATTGGCCTACTCAAAAGGAAATTGTAATTTTTGCACCAACATCCTAAGTTTTGAATATGTACCATAGATGCCATGGAGCGCCATGCCCCTCAAGGTTGCGCTCCAAGCAGCGGCTTGTTTTGCTTAAGGGATGTGCCGGTGACGAAACACCGAGTACACGAAACGATTCGTTTCACGGAAAATGCCAGCAATCGATGAAGAGACAAACGAACTTGGAAAATCTATTTAAGCACTGCCACGAGGAAGAATTTGACCAAGTATCGACGAGCGAGGAATGAGTTGACTACGCTCCTGGTGAGCGAAAAGCGCCAGAGGGAGTACAGAGATCGTGAAGAGCTAGAACATTTATTCCGGGTCAATGACACGCGTAGGGTATATGAGAAGGTGCGCGCGAGGTGGTCGATTCTTAGAAAATATTAAGAAATCACTAGCAACGGCACTGGATAATTTCCACGGTTTTGGAGGAGGAATTGTTTCTTCGGAGGAGAGGATGTCGTTTTCTAATCTAGAAAAAGAGCTGTCGGCTGGATTACTGTAATTACCGCAGCATTACGCATATCAATGCCGTCTACACATCCTAACGGCTAGCAACTAAAATTTTGGAATTTTTTTGCGGCCCTATACTCAACAACAAACGAGCTCAGAAATGAGAGTATGTATCACGCTATGTCCGAAGGCAATTATTATTTAACTTCCATGCACCTCAGATTTTTCTTCACAGGATGTTAGTATTGGTCAAAACAATTAATTTAGAGAAGGTCCTAAAATATTCTATCTTTGGTTTTTTACAAAATTCAATATTCAAGGTTATATAGGGGTCATTCCCTCTCAAATGATCATATCCGTTGTAATCGACCACCTCCGATTTCAACAAAATTTGGTATAATTACTCATTCCAACCCCACATTCAATTTTCCAAAGTTTTGTACAGATTGATCAATCCCCCTTGCAGTGACGCTTCTCCATTTTTCTCAGTTTTTCGAAAAAACTCATTTTTCATTGCATGTCACTGTAAGGGAGATTGATCAATGCGTACAAAACTTTGGGAAATTGAATGTGGAGTTGAAATGAGTAATTATACCAAATTTGATTGAAATCGGAGGTGGTCGATTACAACGGATATGATCACTTGAGAGGGAATGACCCCCATATAACCTTGAATATTGAATTTTGTAAAAAACTCAAGATAAAATATTTTAATACCTTCTCTAAATTAATTGTTTTGACCAATACTAACATCCTGTGAAGAAAAATCTGAGGTGCATGAAAGTTAAATAATAATTGCCTTCGAACATAGCGTGTGTATGTGTTAGCTCTCTCTCTCTCCTCTTTTTGTCAATATTTTTTGTTTTGTTATGCTTACCCAGTTTTGCTTAAAATGGCGTCGAAACAATGTGCATTCGCAAAGTTGACATGACGGTCGTATAACGCTCCTGTTCGGACATCAAACGAAAGCTTCGCCGAACAGCTGATTACATACCGTTTGCAAATGTACACTAATTTTTTTCAACAATGGATAATGTATCTTTCATTTCTGTAAATCAGCTCTTCTTCGTGTATCTTTGTCTTTTTTGACAGCTGGAGAAAAAAATCCAAAATTATAGTTGGCACTCGTTATTACGTCGTATAATTACAAGAGATTTCATAATACATACTGCAATAGACCAAATCAAGGTGACGTCATCTGGCAGATACTGGCGCCCTTGTTTACAAACAGACCGCAGAGAATAAAAAAGTTTCAGCTGTTAAACGGCAAGTTTGTTGTTTAAACAGCATTATGACTGAATTTAAAACGCCATTATGCCTGTAAAATGTTAAAACACACGCTATATTCGCTATAAACGAAAAGGAAAATTTTCCAAAATGTAAACAAGGGCGCCACTATCTGTCAATTGACGGTATAATGATTTGGTCTATAGACCAAGTCAAGGTGACGTCATCTGGCAGATACTGGCGCCCTTGTTTACAAACAGACCGCAGAGTCCAAAAAAGTTTCACCTGTTTAAACGGCAAGTTTGTTGTTCAAACCGAGTTTAACCAGCATAAGGATTAAATTTAAAAGCCAATATGCCTGTAAACTGTTAAAACACACGCTACATTCGCTATAAACGAAAAGGAAAATTTTCCAAAACGTAAACAAGGGCGCCAGTATCTGTTAATTGACGGTATGATGATTTGGTCTATAGAAACGTCGATTGCAATAGAAACGTCGGATATTCAGCTTTTTATTCACAGGTCATTTCAGGCATCCAGATTTACTTTTCGTTGAAATGGCTACTCAGGCAATCGATAAGCATTACCAATTCAATTCAAATGCAAGCCAATAAGCGTTTAATTCACTGTAAATGTAACTTGAAAACTACTTTGGCAAAATATACGGTTACTGCTGACAATGCTTATTTGCAGCTGATTAATGACAAGAAGAATTTGAATAGACTTTTAGATGCAGTCAAAAAGCTAATATACAGCAACGTGCAGCAAATAAAGCCAGAAATTGGTTGATTTACTTCTTATGTTAATGGTGACTTGGGTAATGATCTGAACTCGAGACTTAACATGAGCTAGTGCACTCTCGAGATACTCGACAGTCACAAATAATCCACATTGGCAAAGTAAAGTACGTGAGCCATCGTAAATTTTTTCTATGATTGACTATAAAGGTATTCCGACTTATCACTAGTTAATCACAGTTAGATATCTGTTTATATCGGCCAACAGTAGAACAAGTACGAGTCACATCACGACTGAAAACACATAACGCACTGTGAATGTGATTGCTTCCTATAAGTCGTTATCTGCTGCTGCACATTTACAGTTTTTGTCACGTTGCGAGGTTTAATTAAAATAAACGATTCTCATGGGCTATCGATTACAAGACTCAAACAGTAAGCTTATGCCATTGGTAATACCTACATATTTTGCATATTTGCTGTTTGAAATAGGTGCGATGGCCATTAACTGATGACTATAGAAATTAATTAAATCGAACTTTTTCTCACAGTGGGAACAAATTTGGAGAACTGATAGCTAATAATTTCTTAACTTTTTATTTAGCTTCCTTCTTAAGCTTTCACTTTATGAGATTTCTTTGGATGTCCGGTACAGAAATTTTTAAAAGAAGGGTGCTCTGTTTTTCTTTGGAATTGGTCAAGCTCACCAATATGACACGGTTACGGTCTTCTTGCATTTTTTTCAGGAATTTACAAAATCGTCATTTTTGCCATGCTGGCAGTGATAAAATAAACGACAATGTGAGCGTGAAAGGCATGCACCTACTCAATAAATTAGTTTACAATTCAACCAATTATTATCAGGTTTTTGAACAATCTTTATATAAATTTTTGGATTTCAAGCAGCTGACGATGGCTTAAACGTTAGAACTTATCTCGATAATCTATACCTATAAAGAAGGATTTCTGTCTGTCTGTCTGTCTGTCTGTCTGTCCTGTGTTCCTTATAGAATCAAAAACTACTGAACCAATCGGCGTGAAAATTTGCATGTAGAGGTTTTTGGGGCCAGGAAAGGTTTTAGTGATGGTTAGAGACCCCTCCCCCCACTAAGAGGGGGGGCTCCCATACAAATGAAACACAAATTTCTGCATAACTCGAGAACTAATCAAGCAAATAGAACCAAATTTGGCATGTGGGTGTTTTCGGTGACAAGAATTTATTCTAGGGTAATTTGAGACCCCTCCCCTCTTTACAAGGGGAATTATAACTCCTCTCCCCTTTAAGAGGGGGGGTTTCCATACAAATTTCCTCATAACTCGAGAACTAATCAAGCAAATGGAACCAAATTTGGCATGTGAAGGTTTTCGAGGGCAAGAAAATTTTCTATGTTGAATTAGGACCCCTCCTCACTTTAAGAGGGGGGGCTCCTGTACAAATGAAATTCCAATTTCCTCATAACTCGAGAACTAATCAAGCAAATGGAACCAAATTTGGCATGTGTGTGTTTTTGAAGACAAAATTTTTTTCTATGATGAATTGGGACCCCTCCCCACTTTAAGAGGGGGGGGGGATCCTATACAAACAAAATACAAATTTCCTTATAACTCGAGAGCTAATCCAGCAATTGGAACCAAATTTGGCATGTAGGTGTTTTTGGAGGCAAGAATGTTTTCTATGATGAATAAGAACCTCTCCCCACTTTAGGAGGGGGGGCTCCTATACAAATGAAATACAAATTTCCTCATAACTCGAGAACTAATCAAGCAAATAGAACCAAATTTGGCATGTGGGTGTTTTCGGTGACAAGAATTTATTCTATGGTAAATTGAGACCCCTCCCTCTTTATAAGGAGAATTGTAACTCCTCTCCCCTTTAAGAGGGGGGGCTTCCATACAAATTTCCTCATAACTCGAGAACTAATCAAGCAAATGGAACCAACTTTGGCATGTGAAGGTTTTCGAGGGCAAGAAAATTTTCTACGGTGAATTAGGACCCCTCCCCACTCTAAGAGGGGGGGCTCCCATACAAATGAAATACAAATTTCCTCCTAACTCGAGAACTAATCAAGCAAATAGAACAACATTTGGCATGTGGGTGTTTTTGGAGACAATTTTTTTTTCAATGATGAATTGGGACCCCTCCCCACTTTAGGAGGGGGGGTCCTATACAAACGAAATACAAATTTGTTCATAACTCGAGAACTAATCAAGCAAATGGAACCAAATTTGGCGTGTAGGTGTTTTTGGAGGCAAGAATTTTTTCTGTGATGAATTAGGACCTCTTCCCACATTAGGAGGGGGGGCTCCAATACAAATGAAATACAAATTTCCTTATAACTCGAGAGCTAATCCAGCAAATGGAACCAAATTTGGCATGTAGGTGTTTTTGGAGGCAAGAATGTTTTCTATGATGAATAAGAACCTCTCCCCACTTTAGGAGGGGGGCTCCTATACAAATGAAATACAAATTTCCTCATAACTCGAGAACTAATCAAGCAAATAGAACCAAATTTGGCATGTGGGTGTTTTCGGTGACAAGAATTTATTCTATGGTGAATTGAGACCCCTCCCCTCTTTATAAGAGGAATTATAACTCCTCTCCCCTTTAAGAGGGGGGACTTCCACACAAATTTCCTCATAACTCGAGAACTAATCAAGCAAATGCAACCAAATTTGGCATGTGAAGGTTTTCGAGGGCAAGAATATTTTCTATGGTGAATAAGGACCCCTCCCCGCTTTAAGAGGGGGAGCTCCTATACAAACGAAATACAAATTTCCTCATAACTCGAGAACTAATCAAGCGAATTGAACCAAATTTGGCATGTGTGTGTTTTTGGAGACAATTTTTTTTTCAATGATGAATTGGGACCCCTCCCCACTTTAGGAGGAGGGGCTCTTATACAAATGAAATACAAATTTCCCCATAACTCGAGAACTAATCAAGCAAATAGAACCAAATTCGGCATGTGGAGGTTTTTGGAGGCAAAAATATTTTCTACGGTGAATTAGGATCCTTCCACACTTCAAGAGGGGGGGGCTTCTACACAAATGAAATACAAATTTCCTCATAATTCGAGAACTAATCAAGCAAATGGAACCATATTTGGCATGTGGGTGTTTTTGGAGGCAACCATTTTTCCCATGATGAATTAGGACTTCTTACCTTTTTAGGAGGGGGGGGCTCCCATTCAAACGAAATACAAATTTGCTCATAACTTTAGAACTAATCAAGCAAATGGAACCAAATTTGGCATGTGAGAGTTTTAGATGGCAGAATTTTTTTTTCTGTGGTGTATTACGACCCCTTTCCCTTTTAAGAGGGTGGGCTCCCATACAAATGAAATACAAATTTCCTTATAATTTGAGTACTAATCAAGCAAATGGAACCAAATTTAGCATGTAGGAGATTTTTGAGTCTTGAATTTATTTTATGATAGTTAGAGACCTCTCACCCCTGTGGTAGGGGGATATGGACTCTCATACAAATAAAACAGAAATTTTTGCGAAACTCAAAAACTAATCCAACTCGAGAAATTCGAGACTCTTCCATAAAACATTAATCAATAACAAGACCACAAAAACTATTTATAGTAACACTAGATCATTCAGGACGAGCCGGTCGCGAGTGTTGCCGGTGACCCGCCGTCGGAAGCGCCGCCCACTGGGGGGCTTGCAAAACTCGAGAAGTGACAAAGATCATCCGAGATTCATGATTTATGTACAACACAGGTTAATTTGTGGCAATACGAAGTTTGTCGGGTCAGCTAGTGATTAATAAATAATATCAAATTATTTTATATCGTTTATATTAAGAAGTGTAAAAAATAGTAAAATTCGAGCCTGCATGGCCAGTTCAATAAATATGTTACGTAAGTTATCGTTTTGAGTTTAATGGTACATTTAAAGCGAAATAAGAGAATCCTTGTCAACTTTGAACCGTGTGATTAATAGTTATTAAGTATTGTTTATGGAAGGTAAACTATTTTAATTTATTCTGACTATTGTGCTCATAATTCAATGACGTGGCTCATGTTTTATCACTGTTTATCTCAGTGTATGAACATTTAAGAATCACAAGTTGCTTCGTAATCGAACGCACAAGTGCGTGTTCCGGAAGTAGTTCAGCCCACCAACATAACGTGGTGCTGGTGGACACCATTGCATTGACAAAGTTAAGATCAATACAGAGGAAAAATATGTTCGTCGGTGTAGTTATAAACAACAAGCACCTCAAATCGGCAAATCATTACCAATAGCTGGTAGTAAATGAATCTCGATTAGCGCAGTGTAATTAGTATATTCGTTATATGGTGCTCGCGATGCCATCTTGTGTTTGCCCGCGTTTGGAAGAAGCGAAGAACATCCGGAAGTGGGACGTTCCCAAGTGCGCAATCAACGGAACGCAATCAAGTGGACTGATGGAATGGCTTGCGGTCATGCAAATCATGGCCGGTACTTTTAGCAAGGGATTCTCGATTATTTTTGTCATCTATTTGATGAAAGTACACTTGTTACTATAAATATGATGTCATCATTTGCATTCGGTTTAGTTAATGGTTTGCGCTCGATCGATTCAGTTAGGAAAGTTTCAGCAAATATGAAGCAGTTTTATATGTTAGCTGTGTTTTCAGTAGTTTTAGTTACCAATTGCAGGGTCCGTTAAATTACCTAAAGAAAATTTAGAGGTAGGATGTAATAATTTATGATTTTACAGGCTGTACCGGCTGAACCAACCGATGAAGAAAAAAAGGAGCAGGGAAAGGAGATGCTGCGCAGCTTAGCACAGGAATGTAAGAAGACTGAAGGAGCCGCGGACGAGGATGTTGAGGCGCTGGTTGAAGACCAGATGCCTGAAACAACGGTGCAAAAGTGTTTACATTCTTGTATGCAAAAACAATTTGGAATTTCCGATGGAACCAAGTTTTTGAAGGAAGGCTTTATTCAGGTTAGCTCGATGGTAATTGGTGACGATGAAGAAAAAATGAAGAAAGCCAAGGAAGTGGCCGATGAGTGTGACGGAACGACAAACGTTGATCGTTGCGAGTTGTCAGTTGATATTATGAATTGTATTCGAGGTGGATTGAAAAAACGTGGCGTTGAAAAACCCTAGACCTGTTTCGGTTTTGACTTCTCCCCTTCCAAATATGTTTACGTTAAATATTAAAAGATTTTATTTTTATTTTTAAGAACAAATTAAAATGGATTGATTGAAAGGAAGCTCACGATTATACTAATAAATCGCTTTTATTTGTCGTACTTAACCGAAAGTGTAATGTTTTGAAACTTCATTGAACAATGGTTTGCAGTCAATTTTAGCATTGAGCCTCGAGCACAGTAGAAAAACACCCGATAACTTTCGATGAAGTGAGTAAATTTCTTCCGGCGGAGGGCACAACCGATGGGCAACCATTACCGGCACTAGAGCTGCAATTTTTTTCGTCGTACTCTGTCTTCCGAATTCAAATTCGCCCTCAACACTAAACACCTCACCAAGAATTAAGACGGCATCGACATGGGCTTGCTCCATTGTTTGTGATTCGTAGCCAGTGAGGAAGCCCATTTTCCGTGACAGCTCCAGGATACGTTTTCGGTCATTTTTGGTGGCCGCTTGGATGACCTGCAAATGAGGAGAGAAATAAACGATAGCAAAACACCAACATTCAATTGTGTTCACTCATTTAGTATAATGTTACAAAAATAAGCTAGTGCATGCCGTCGTTAATCGTCAGTTTTCCAGCATGACTCAGAAACAAAAAATAAGCCCGCCGTGAAACTTTCAGGAAAAGGCATTCCTTTACAAGATTAAAGTTAACATTCGATAATTACACTTTGCGTTATAGAAACTTTGCCCCATTCACCCTCACCGGACTTCGCTCCTATCGATTATTGCGATATTCGCATCGATTCTACATTCCGATCAAGCCCGTTCCGATCAGAAACGTCCCGATCGACGTGTGTTATAGCATACGATATGTAGAATAGAGGCGATTAACTCAGACGATGCCGATATGAAACTGCATGCTCTGTTTGTCACCATTATACACTAGAATCTCATTTTAGGTTCATTCATTTTACGTGATTTTGTTTTACGTCCACTTTTTTACGTCAGAAATTTGAATTACCGTGCAAGCACCATATTCAAAACAGTGCCTAATTCTAAACAGTTGCAAATTTTACTTAAATATTGACAACTCTAGCTATTTAAACCATTTTAATAGTATTAAATCATCAGATGTAGTGATTAAATTGTTTAAATAGCTAGAATTTTGTCAATATTTATGAAAAATTTCCAACTGTTCGGAATTAGGCACTGTTTTGAATATGGTTTGCACGGTAACGTCCTCTCGTTTTACGTCCAGAATTTGAATTAACGTGCTCGTTTTTTACGACCGATTTTTTACGTCCCCCCAATAGTGGACGTAAAACGAGATTTGAGTGTATTACGACAGTTCTGTTTAACCTAGACCTAGTAGAACTTGTTCCACATTGGTAAATTTATCAAACTCTGTTAAAAGTCATCCCAATACATCGAATCAACAATAAGTTCTAACTAAACGGGTTGAACAAACGATAATCAAGTAACCGCAATATTCCTGATATACCTTATACCCTTAATATAGAATAAATATGTTAAGTATACCAACCTGCATGTAATCATCCATAAATGGTTTAGAGTAAAACCGTGTGGCGCCAAAATCGATCAACATGATTTTTCCGGTGTTGCTATCGTACAGGAAATTTGACCAGTTCGGATCCGTCTGCATGCAGCGAAAAGTGAACAATTCATGTAAGCATAATTTCATTACTGCTCGTGCGATGTGATCCTTATGTTCCTGACTAATCAGAAAAATATAATTAACTATTTAGAATTGTTCGATGCTTCGAACGGATCAGCACATTACCTCATATTAAAGCACTTATCCATCGGAACTCCAGCCACAAGTTCGGTCGTCAGTATATTCTTCGACGTCAGCTCCCGTATCACTTTGGGAACGCGAAACTCCGGCATGTGCTGAATCATTTCACCAAACCTTTCCGTATATTCGGCCTCCCTATTGTAATCCACCTCCCAAGCAAGCTCCCGCTTGGCAACCGTCACAACATTATCGATAAACACACCGGCCGGAAATACATCCCACACTTTGAGCATGGAGACTAGATTATCAATGTCACTTTCGATACTACGAGCCACACCGGGATACTGAATCTTGATAGCAACTTCGGTTCCATCGTGCAACACTCCTCGATGAACCTGCCCGATGGAAGCGGCCGCAAACGGTTTCCTGTCAAAGCTGGCCAGCTTACCCGCCCAGTTTTCTCCAAACTCGCTAACCAACTGCTTCTCTACCTGCCAATCGGGCATGTAATCCGCTGCCTGACGGACGCGCTCGAAGGCTTTCACTAATTGAGGCGATACTACATTCGAATCTTGAATACTGAGAATTTGTCCTAGTTTCAAGGCAGCACCACGTACTTTACAGAGAGTATCTACAATACGTTCAGCGTTATCTGCGCTGAAAAGAGCTTCTTTTGGATCTAAAGTTCCTCCTAGACCTAAGACACCTTTGGCAAGTTCATTCACCGTGCCCAAGCCCAATCCAGCGAAAAGCCCTCCGAAAGAAGCCAAACGAGCCACTCGTGAGGACGGAACCTTACGCTGCTTGGCAACGGCACTTAATTGAGGTAGATCGATAGGTGTGCTGGGCGATGCTTGTGCAGCAGGGGGTTCTGATTGCTTGGTTGTCTCGTAAGAGGATACGATGTTCATCATTTTTTTAATTTGTTTTTCGTCAGCTGTTGATGGAGGTGGGGGCTGAAAATCCGTTTGCCTTGGTGAAAGCTCTGGTTTTGCGTTAGGCCGATCCGAACTACTCGTTGATTCCAAAGGTTTACGTTTATCACTTTTGAAGCTAAGATTAACCTGGCGATTTTTGTTGTGCTCTGACAGTATTGCTTCCAGCTCTTTGAGCGTAATTTGAGAGATGTCCAGGTTGCCTAAAAATAGTCGAATTTAAATTATTCTTAATTTTGGCCTATAACCTTTAACTTACCGATATCCGACGGGGTATCTTTTGGATTAGCTCCTCCGTCAGCTGTTCCGGTAGCCGCGCTTTGGTTACCAAAAGTGAACGATTTCCCCGGGGTAGTCGTAAACTGTGGAACGGATATCGCTGTCAGCTGTTTTATTCCTTCGGCTACAACTGCCGTGCGTTCCAGCGTTTCCTTTAGCAATTCACCAGCTTTGGCCAATTCTTGTTCTGGATTTTGAAGAACTTTTTTCACCGTATTCTCACCCTGTTGCAGCTGCTGCTCTAGCAATTCCCGCATACTGGAATTAGCCCACAAGTGCCGGGCGTATTCACTTTGCGTTTTTGTCGCTGCTTCCGCCACTATTTTTAGCGCCCGTAGTAAGGCGACCGCATCCTGAATGCGAGACATTGCGGTCTAATACACTTTGAACTTAAACTGACTACCCAAACCGTACGTAACTAGTAATCACGTTCCAAAATAATAATTTTGATTCCAAACTTGATCAGCATGAATTTCACAACCTGCCCGTCATGGATTAGATAACACCAAAGTAAGCACAACAATAATTCCGCGAATGCGGCTAACGGAGAAGCATCGTTTTATATACAGTACGAACTGTCAAACCAGCTGATAGAAGTAAGAAAACACATACAAGATGTAAATAACGATATCTATATATAACGTAACATAAATTACAATCCGCATTCTAAAGAATTACCTCAAAAATAATGGAAAAATAATGAAACGGTGAAATATACCCAAAATAAATTTTTACGGATTAATCATGTTGAAAATTGTCGCTTTTTATGGATGCACTTCATATTTTTACTCACCACGTGCTCTGTTTCAATGTGTTACAAAAAATAGTTGCATACTAAAACTTGCACACCCAGCCAACCAAATCCGCAGTCATATTTACTTGCACAAAAGATTTTGCGCAAGGGCAATATGAAGGGAAGAATGTGAAACGTTGATAAATATTGTGTACAAGTTATCAGCAAACAGGATGGCACAAAACCGGTGCGGTGTAACGGTGTATAGGTGAGATAATTAGCACCGCTTGCGCCGTTTGTTACCGCACGGACAATTATAATTTCCAGTGTTTGTTTCCGATAAATTTGTTGAATATACATACATACGCTGGTTCATTTAAAATTATATTTTAAATTTGTCGCTTATCTATGTATATTACCCATATGTTCTGTTTATGCATGTTTTATATGATGATTGGGTTGCATGATTAATATAAATATTTCCTTTGTATCAATTTGAAACAAATTTGTGAAGCAAATCTGACTGAGTATAACATAAAGCCGTCGTTATCGAACTATTGTTATGAAAAAAAATATAAAAATAAAAATGATAATTTGACAGTTAATGAGTAAAAGAAACGTACACTCATTTTTCAAATTTTTCAGGCTGTAGAGCCCACAGACAATTGATTTTATAAAAAAATTTAACTCATATCCTACAAATTTTTTTTGTCCCCCGATTTTTCAAACCAATTTTCAAGGGGGGGGGGGATGACAAAAACTTTCAAAATGATTTGCAATGGCCTTATTAAAAATTTAATAAAGATATTTTGTACAGTACTTAAAGTTTAGTTCAAACCTAACCAAACTTCGATATTTTTCGACCCAAGCACATAAAGTAAGAATCCTGGTAGAGATGAACCAGTTTGATCATAGTATGAAAGTGGCACTTTAGGTCCCTACCACTTTTTTACTTGAAACGCATATACTGTGCTACCGTCATGTTTTAAGAAAACAAATCTCTGAAACTATTCACGTTTGAAACCGCTTATTTCTTGGTCAATCGTTTAGTCATGAGTATCAGACCATTCATTCCTCTGCTGATGCTTGTTCTCCAACAATAACGTGTTCACTTTTGTATACCTAGGATGCAAACCGTTTCGTAAATTTCAAGTTTCGAACAGTATAGTGACATCCTTCCTGCATGCATCCAATTCATGGTAAAGAACTGTATCTCTGTGTTTTACGTTACTAACATCCAAAATTAGGGTACGTAGTTGGACACTTTACTGAATAAAACGACCAATTTGGAGCTGCTCAAGCACCAATAGCTGATATTCTGGAGTGTCTAATTTGTCGCGTTTCTATCTTATCTAGTACCTATGACGGGAAAAAATAATCCAACTGCAATTCGGAATTTCTCCGTCAAAAGCGGTACCGAATTTCACTCATATATTGATTGTTTGATTGGTTTTTGCCTCAATTTAATTCGGTTTCTTTTAAAACAAGTTGAATGCAAATGGAACGAACGAACGAACGCAAAATAGTCGCCTGTGACTTGCAGTAGGAACCATAAAGGTTAGTTGGTGAAAGAAAGTTGAATCAATACTAACGGGATAATTGCTTTAACTTTTCACACATTGGATAATTTAAAGATGTAAACTCGTAGAACTGTAAAAAATCTGCTTTTCACTAAAGAATGCAACATAATAATATAACACTTTATTTTTTTGTCGCTTCACATTTCGGAAATTTTTGAAGGGGGGGGGGGACGACATAAACTTTTTTTCAAATTTGTATAAGCCTTAAATATTAGATCAAATTTTGAAATTTTACTATAAAGGTACCGCCAGAGGGCAAAGCGATCTGCGACGCGACGCGACTTTTCTTGTTGTAGTTATACCTACGTGCAGTCCTGTTTTACCCGGACCTGGATTAGGATTGTGCATTTAACGACATGTGGGCGAAGTCATGTCGTGTCGTAGACGCTTTTACTCTAAATGGGCCCTACAGCACTACCCAAGCAACCAAGAGTTCGAATATTACTTGTCAAGCGAACTCGAAAGTTCACAATTAGTTCAATTTCAGTTCCGTAGAACTTTCTTGCTGATTAGTAGTGTATATCAAGTGTACGTAGAACTAAATGCTGCACGAAGTGCTGTGAGTGCTTCACAGATACCTCAAAGCTGTTAGGATGCTACATGAAGTTCTGAAGTAACCCTAGTTGCTAACAAGTTCTGCATGTATGCTTCTGGCCACGAAATGATTGTTATTATTTTTATGTTTACATTTCTGGTGATTAAACCAGCAATCATTTTTGTTTCACTTCATCACTCAAATAAATTTAATCATCGCACATTTCTATATGGTAATGTAAATTAGAATGCAATGCTCTGCAATGCTCCAACTATGCGCAAATCAATAACATATGCTTTAAGTATCTCACTACTGCTTGATTACCTGGCTCCGAACTTTAATGTTCTATAATTACCTCGCGCTGCATCAAGCTGCTGCAAGTTCTAAAACCGAACTTACACTCAAGAACAACTCATTGGCAAAATTCACATCACTTGTATACGACAAAGATGACGCAATGGATCGGGATAAGCTTACAACGCCTAACACCCGGGTTCAAACCCAACAGCAGGCGAATGCAACGAATATAAGAAGTTAGGTAGAAGTATAAAAATAGATATTAGCTTTTTCATAGTTTTTGACAGTTTATTTCAAAGCTACTTAGCGTTCTATGAAGCGAACTCTAGACAACTTGAAAGTTCGGTTAATTACTTAAAAGTGAAGCTGCTTAGCAAGTTATAGACCAACATACATAAAGCTGTTTAACTCTCGTTAGAGATCATTATCCGAACTCTTGGTTACTTGGGAAGCGAGCGTGAACCAGAGCGGCTAAGACAACTGCCCGTCAATGATACGTCGAACTGGAGAGGGCTGTTAAACGAGCTTGTATGTGGGACAAGAGAGTCTGGACTAATTCCCTAGTCAAAGAAAGAGAAACTGCCGCACCGTGGGATGAAACCCAAATCTAGTGGACAAAATTAATTACGCTTAAACCGTTAGTCCTAGGTATATAGTATGTTCGGAGTAAATTTGTTATTTTAACTTCCGCATTTTTTAGTGTATATGACATTAGGGTGACCATTATAGTAAGCTAGTGCAAAATATAAACTTTTTTATGGCTTAAGCTATCTGAATAAAATGTTATACAAAATTAAAGAACATTAAATTTTAAGTAACTTTGCTAAAGAAATAAAAGTTTTATCTCTGATGGTTGTTGGACTGGAGCTATTTAAAGGTTTTTGGTCGGGGTGGACCTAAAAAATCCGTTTTTTCTTTACTAAACATCTATACAAAATTTAATTTGCTGCTTTTGAGCAGTTTTTACGTTATTGACATTTGAAAAAACCACATTTTTTAGAAAAAATGCCCGTAGCTTGAGAACCGAAGGAGATAACGACTTGATTCCTTCTAACAAAATGTGCGTTTTCCATTCGTGTGAAAGTGCCTTCTGACATGATTTGTGAAAAACAAACACGAAAGCAGATATAAAGAAAAAAAAAAACGGATTTTTAGGTCCACCCCGACCAAAAAACTTTAAATAGCTCCAGCCCATCAATCATAAGAGATAAAACTTTTATTTCTTTAGCAAAGTTACTTAAAATTTAATGTTATATAACTTTGCTGAACATTTTATTCAGCTAACTTAAACTATAAAAAACTTTATATTTTGCACTCGCTTACTATGATGGTCAGCTTAATGTCATATACACCAAAAAATGCGAAAGTTAAAAGAACAAATTTACTCCGAATATACTATATACCTAGGACTTACGGTTTTAGCGTAATTACTTTTGTCCACCTAGATTTGGGTTTCATCCCACGGTGCGCCGCTGCCAGTGTTGAAAAATTCATAGCAGCAAAAAACTCGATGAGACTTCAAGCACCATGAAATTTCAACCTTGATCAAAAGCGCCGAACTCACATATGAATTTCTCTCGCTATTATATGCGATGTCTCTGTTGCTATGCGATGTGAACCAAATTCAGCTGTGAGCGTTTTGCTCATTTCTTCCACAGCTGGCATTTCATACAACGAACCAGAGAGAGAAACAGAATTAACCGCCAGAGAAAACATCAGCAACGAAAAAAGCTAGCACACATTCATGAATTAAGATGGCAAACAAATTGGCGGAATTTACATTTTTCCTTTGCGGGAATCGACATTTTCTTAACTAGAAAGTAAAAAGCCTAATAAGAATAAGATAAACATGTAGTTTAAATGTGTGTTTTAGTTTCGCTTTACGATTTATTTAGAGATTCATTCTCTTACGCTCACTCGCAGTTACGTATCGCACGAGAGAATGCCTATGCTGTTCAACAACGAATTTGTATGTATACCTCCGGGTAGCAGTTGAAGCACAGCAGAATGTGATCAAGCGGGAGGAAATATGTGTGAGTTTTGTGCTTCTTACCATGAAAGCAGCATAAGCATAAGCATAGCATAAGCATAGGATACCGCCCGTGTGCTGCTACTCCGTTATTGACCAGAACCGATGAAAATTGCAAAATGATGGCTGGAAAGAGCATACTTGGGACAGCACGCTATTCCTCATTGTGCAACCTTATCAGGTCCCTGCATGCTGATCAATACCGACGCCGGCCACGTCCGAATGCGGGTCCTGGAGGGATGGGAAGGAATGTTAGTCCAATACTTGTTGCTACTAAAGACCAGGGAATCCTCTGCATCTTCACAAGTATTTCGGGAAAGGAATTGTTGTTAGTAGATGGGGGGAGTTATATGAGACTAACCTGACTATTCAAAAATTTTCTGGTAAAGCCAGTAATTACGAAAATTAAGATACCTTTAAAAAATACCTTTTAATAAATTTAATATAATGCCATTGGTGCTCATATACAACCATAATTTGATAATTTATATCTAAAAATATTATGCACATGCGAGATTTAAAGTGACTCGAAAACCTCGTGACAAATTTGAATTTATTATACCTGAAAACAAAAATCAGGCATAATGAAACAAGCCCATATAGTTCCTAAGTTGATAAGCATTTCCTCCTATCAACGCTAATATGCAGAGATATAGCGCCCTACACGCTTAGTTTTGTGCTTCTTACCATGAAAACAGAAAAACTCACGCGTGAGTTTTTTCTGCATAGGATTAAGTTGACATGATTCACAGTTGATTTTGATTTTTGATGAGTTTTGAGATTTAGAGTTTTTAACATCAATGCCGTTGCCAAAGGTGACATTTGTTGTACGATATTTTTCACCGTCTTAGTGGTGCCAGGATGAAAACTAAGATGCCGCTAAAGAACAGAGCTGGTCTGTTACTGTCTGACCGTACAGAACAGCTTAAAACGATGGACTGAATATTTTGAACAACTTTTTCGAGTCTCAAATGTCAGAGACCAACTAAACCAGCAGCGTATGACGCCAACAGTTCGTCGAATTAATCGCATCAACTTGGAGGTGCCATCGCTGGATGAAATTGAAGCAGCCATCAAGAGTATGAAATCCAATAGAGTGCCAGGGATTGACAGTATTTTAGCTAAGATGCTCATAGCTGACCCATTTTTGTCACCCCAGATGATCACTCAGCTATTCGGCAATTTATAGGAAACTGCAGATTTTCCGATGGACTAGATGCTGGGCACATTGGTCAAAGTTTCTAAGCCTGACACCTCACTGAATGCGGTAATTGTATTACTCTGAAAGTACTCTGTAAGGTAATCTTCAACTGGACTCAGGAGAAGATCGACGCTACTCTCCGGCGGCACAGTTGAGTTGGTGGAAGCCTTTCAATATCTTGGTTTTGGTAACCCGACAACGTCCGATGGTGGTACCAAGAATGATATAGCACCCCGGATCAGGAAGACCAGGGGTGGCTTTGCTGGTCTGCAAAACGTCTGGTGCTCAAAGCACACCACTCTGCATACGAATGTCCGAATTTTCAACTTAAACGTTAAATCCGTATTGCTGTACGCCTGCAAAACGTGGTGTGTCTCAGCGGACAAAACGCAAAAACTGCATGTAAATGGAAAGGAGCGAACGTAGTCTGCAGAGAAGCACTCGACTGGAATCCGCAAGAACAGCGTAGGAGAGGCAGATCCAGAGTCTCATGGCGAACACAGCTCACAGCTTAGAAAACGACATCCGAGCTGTTGACGAGAACTTGCACTGGCGACAGGTGAAAGGCATGGCCAGGTAACCGTCGGCAGTGGAGATACCTGACTTCATCCCGTTGTTCTGCGGGACTGGTGGACATGCATACATAAGTAAGTAAGTAAGATAATAGATAATTTTACAATCTTTAATAAGATTTTATAACAATAAGTCAAAAAGACTAAAGTAAACCTAATTCGAATTCGATTTTTCTGTCGCAATAGGTTAATGCGCATAGGTAATAGAATAACTTCTTGTGGAGTACCTTACTGTTACGTAATCCTACTTGTTTCTTCGTGTTAAATATGCTATCGTCTATGAACATTATTTTGGAATCATGAATTATATGCTAAAAAGCAATTGTTCGGATGATTAGCATTCACAAACGAAGAAAAAAAAATTTGCAAAGTTTTGTGCAAACTAAGTTAACTTTTAGCTGACCACCACAACAAATTGACCATGTAACTCACTATCAGAGCTGCATTAGCTTCACCGAGAAAACATATTGTGAATTTATTTAGCCAAGGGCTCTCTTAGGTTCGTTTTAACTTGGAACTGAGTTCACTTCTTTCACTTTTGCAAGCTTGGGTTGAATTTCCTACAAAGACGATTCCGATGCTAATAAATCGACTGAAATGAAAAACGTTGCCTTACGTAAACTACTGTTACATAATTACGGTTAAGATCGGCTATTGTACCTAGTTCCGAATCCGATCGTTCTGATAAAGGTGTTATTTTTTCTAATTGCTGTACTTTCGCTTCTTGAAAGCTTCGCGCTCAATTTAAAAGACTTTGCCTTTTGTTTCGTTGTGGATTTTCATTACTTTGCCCGTGGTGCCATGTAGCTATGTTTGTTTCACTTTTTACTCTCTGCACCCTATGACCGGCAAGAAATATCCATTGACAAAATTAAGGCATTTGAATTTGAATTATTTGTGATTATACGCCCCTTTTTCCCAGGCATGAGCATAACATAATAATTATCCCTTTTAAAAATATTAGGTTATTATTATTATGTGGTTGGATTCTGCTGTGGAAAAATATTCTGAAAAATATGTTAATAAAAGAGATGATAGATGTAAAAATCAGTAAGGTCTTTTCCGCTTGGCCTAATTAAGAATTCCTAGCCACCGCTCACAAACGGATGTAAACATCAGTACGCATATCTGATACATTTTTCATTTTCATTCATTTTCTTGCCGGAACGATGCGGATGTTTCTCGTCCAAAGAGCGGCAATGTCTTACTACAACTACGACATAAGTCTGGTAATTATTAACACCATTCCGTAATTGTACGCTGTTCCGTGCCAGTATGACCCCTGCGAATTAACTGTGCCGGCCTTCGTTTCATCACGATTGCGGTATGTAAGTTCGGAAATAAACTGCAGTTGAAAAGTCATGTTTCTTTTCGCTGCTTTGATGGTTTCATTTTTAGATTAAAATACTTCTTTTTTATTTTTCGATTGTGAGAACTATTAGAAGTATAAAATTATTTGACCAGATAAGAAAGTGCTGACGTCAAGTAGGTCTGACGTATTTTATTTTCAAAAACAAAAAAGTGTAATTATTAAATAGGCAAAAAAATATTCACTAAGAAAGGAAAATATTTAAAATATTGTAATAAGCTACCACATATAATAATAAACATTTGAAATTAGATTTTTAGTTCGTGTAATGTATCCGATGCGGATGATTTAAAAATAACTTTACAATCTACGGTCTAATCAAAAATAGAATTAATTTGGTCTAGTTCATGGTCGTGGGATTTGTTTTACCAGAAGCCGGAACAAAACCGAAAAACAATAATAGCGTTTATTGTACGCACGTTGACGGTGGGAAATTTAATGTTAATCATTTGGAGTGTATCTCACAACAGCAGGTTGTGCTGCTCAAAGTCAAGGCAGGTGAGTGCTACCTTTTTTGTCAGACTTTATATTTATGATTATTTAAAATAATGTTTAAATTACGCTACTGTTTCTACAAGTTTACCAGTTTTTTTCTGTTTAAAAAAAGAGAAAATTACTGTGCAAGTACACATCAGTTATACTAGATCGTAACAAAGGATGAATGTTACGACGTATAACTTCATAATGCTCGAATGCGTTTTTTATTTTGCACTATAATTTCGCTTCGTAATTATAAAAATAATGTTAAAGTTAAGATTGTGTCCGATAATGATATTAGGAATTTTATTAATAATTACTAATATATATTAAATTGCCATACCCACATAATTAAAGTTAAACTGCGTCTATTATATCATCACTGTTAGTTAACCGCCAAGATAAACTTATGTTTGTATGACAGTTCTATTTTTCAGGCTTAGTAGAGCGAGTAACCTGAGAAGTAACGAGTCACAATGCACAAAAAGCGTCTCTTCTTGCATTAGTCGCATGGCAGATACAAACAACCCAACCGAGTTGCATAATTATCGAGATCATTATAGCCACCATTTGGCAGTTGCAGGTTGGCACCTGACAGTCATCTAAAAGCGTTTAGCCTATCAAACGGAAAATAGCCAGCAGATCGCTGAATGCGCGGAGTAACTTTTTCGTTCCTATTGGAACCGACTACGAAAAATGCGAACTCACGCAATCGATTCTTCACCTGCTCACCAGTTCAGTTCCCCTAGCATACATCGCCCAGCCGACCCAGCACGGGATGCGACCACAGGTATGAAAACGAAAGTTAATTGAGGGTATGCACAATTATCCATTGTCTAACCAATTTTCCTGGCGCTCTTCTTCAACGACCAAGTATGACTTACAATATTTATTCAAACTATCGTACCGTCACCCGCAAGCTCGTCGCCGTCGTGGAGCTCAACGGTAATCGACCGTAATTGACGCGATCTGCAACATGATGGACCCGATTTAATTTACCATGTCCGATTTGGTTTCGGCAGCGCGCGCGGCGGGCGGTGGCGCAAAACGTGATTCTTCCATCAGACTATAGGAGATTCGATCTGTGCTGTGCGCTGTTTCTTCGCAATAAAAACAAAAACGAAGTTCAAAGAAAGCATGATGTCAAGTCAAGTGCCACCAACCGGATCGATGCGTTTGTTTGATATACCGGTTAGGTTGCATTGAGAGAGAACTCCATGCGGATATAGCTTTTCGGAAGGCTCGCAGCACCATCATGACAGAGTTGCGTCAGAGTTTTACTATGACACAATGTATATTCAAATATCTAGATAAATTCGTACGAACGTTAATGAACTGTTAGGTATTAAAGTTTGCAGATTTAGTATTGTGATAGATTTGGATTGTCAGTTCCATGGACAACTATTTACTTCGATTTCACCTCAGGGCCTGTGTTCGATTCGTTCAAAAGTTGTTAGTCTATGTTTTCCTTAGATTCTTGTAATAGTTTGAGGATATAATAACTTCGATAAAAATGTCTTTTTTACATGCATAATATTCAAAAATGGGTAAAAATTGGGTATGAAATGGGGATAGTTATCTGGAAGGATACCCGCCCAGTTAGCTTCGAGGTACGATGCTGGTCTAACAAGCCAGTCGTCGTATGTTTGAATCTCGGCTAGGCGGTGCTTGCTAGATAGAATCAGTAGGATCGTTACACTGGCCCCGTAATTTTCCTGTACTCTAACAGCCGGCTGTGAAGTCTGTCGATAAAGAAGGGTAATGATAATGACTAATGACGGTTTTGCTATGTGGAAGTAGCTTCATATGCAGTCCCGGCTGTTCAAGCCCCTACCTAGCGCCACCTCGAAGATCTAAATCAAACGATTACGATTAATGGCCATACCTGTAAATGCTTCATGGCCAAACTGTAGCAACTAAGCCAGGAGGTGCGAACCTGAACGTCTGTTCTCCAGGTGAGGAGCGGCTCAAACAGCGTCTGTGTTGGAGCGAGTGGCTGAATATGAAAATTTCTATCCCGTAAGCTATACTTAAGATGGAAGACCCATCACTAGGATGCAGGTATGGCGATGGCGACCCCGGTTGGTGCCGAAACTATCATTTGCCACAAAAAAAAACGAAAATTGCGGAAAAACGTACGGACCGGATCAATCGGCATAGGACACGGCAAAGAACAAAGAAACCCGCAAATCGGGAGGGAGGAATTGTTCCTTCCTGTCCTTGGAAGACATAGCATTCACCTGTCGACCAATGATAACGGACTGAGGGTCATAAATTTCGCCGCGGCCAGAGAAATTGCCATCTGTATCAGCTACTTTTCACGTATGAATATCACTTGGAGGCATCCAAACGTGGATTTTAGCCAGTGCTGGACGGCAGATCGCGTGGCAGCGGAATACGCCAGAAAGCTTGATCAATGAATCGCAGAACAGCAGGAAAGAAAGAAAGGTATATGGTGCCATTGAAACAACTGCGAGAGAGATGGTAGACACGACGCGTAGAAAACAGCGTAACAGCTGGTTTGATGCCGAATGCTCTCTGAGTGACAGACGAAAAGAATCAGACCAGGAGCCGCATGCTCACTGCGGCTACACTAAAGCGCTGAATTGAGACACAGGCCTCACTTAACACTTACTTATTCAGCCGAGAGCCAGAGTGGCTCTTGCCGTATCAAGAATTCTTTTCCATTGTACTCGGTCCTGGGCTATTCGTCGCTATTTCGTTGAACGTCTCGTCACACTCAAATTGGCTTCAATCTGGTCGAGCTATCTAGCATGTTGAGCCCCTCTATTCCTGGTACCGGTGGGGTTCTTGAAGAGAACGGATTTCATTGCATAGGCGACGTGGCCGGCCCACCGTAGTCTCCCAACTTTCGCCAGGTGTATGATGCGAATCTCTCCAAGCAGTACCAGTAGCTCGTGTTTTATACACCTATGCCACTCTCTGCTTTCCGTTTGTACTCCACAAAAAATAGACCGCAACACTTTTCGTTCAAATACGGCTAGTGCACGTATGTCTTCCGTAAGCAAAGTTACTGTCTCAAGTCCGTAGAGGACTACCAGTCTGATTACCGTTTTGTACACCGTCAGCTTTGTGCGGCGACGTATGCTCCTTGATCGAAGCGTCTTACTGAGGGAAAAGTAGGCTCGATTCCAGCTTGAATGCGTCGTTGGATCTCCTTACTCGTATTATTGTCGGCGGTGGCAAAAGATCCCAAATATACGAACTCTTCAACCACTTCCAGTTGATCGCCGTCAATCGACACTGTCTGTGGGAAGCAAACTTTGCTTTCTCGGGAGCCTCTTCCTACCATATATTTGGTTTTCGGCGCATTGACTTGTAACCCAATCCTCCTAGCCTCCGTTTTTAGTCTGGCGTAGATTGCCTCCGTCGTCTCAAGGTTTCTAGTAATGATGTCGAGGTCGTCTGCGAAGGCTAAGAGTTGGCCTCTCTTGCTGAAGATTGTACCTCCCGTTCCGATGCCCGCTCGCCGGATCACACCTTCAATAGCGATATTGAATAGCATACAGGACAATCCAGCCCCTTGGCGCATCCCTCTGTCCGATTCGAAAGGACTCGAGAGAGTGCCTGAAATGCGCACGTAGCATATCACTCGCTCCAGAGTAACTTTGATCAGCCGCGTCAGTTTGTCCGGAAAACCGTACTCGTGCATTATCTGCCATAGCTGTTCTCGTTCAACTGTATCGTATGCTGCCCTGAAATCCACGAGAATATGATGCGTGACCACTTTGTACTCACGACATTGCTGGAGGATTTGTCGGAGAGTAAAAATTAGATCCATAGTAGCACGGGTCCCCATAAAGTCCGCTTGATACTGTCCTATGAATTCTCTTGCTATTGGGGATAGACGCAACAAAATCTGGGAGAGCACCTTGTAGGCGGCGTTGACCAACGTGATGCCGCGGTAATTACAGCAATCTAGCCGGTCGCCTGCTGCTATATCGCAGTTGAGGTGCTCTTCGAAATACTGCTTCCACCTATCGACCACTTCGCGCTCGTTTGTGATTAAATCCCCTGCCTCGTCCCTACACACGTCAGGTTTAGGTGTGTACCCTTTGCGAGTTTGGTTCACTTTCTCGTAAAACTTGCGCGTTTCATTAGTCCGGAATAGTTGTTTCAGTTCCTCACGATCTCTGTCCTCCTTCTGGCGCTTTTTCCTCCTCAGGATCGCGGTAACTCATTTCACGCTCGTCAATAATTGGCAAAATTCTCTCTCGTGGATATGCTTAGAAAGTTTTCCCAAGCTCTTTTTTTCCTCTCTATCGCTTGTTGGCATTCTCCGTCAAACCAATCATTTCGTGCACTCTAGGTTTCCACCCCTAGCACCGCGTTTGAGGACTCGTTGGCGGCAGAACGTATCATGCTCTATCCGTTTCCGAGGGTCGAAGCATCTAGCTCCACAGAGGAAGGCAGAGCTTCATCCAGTACGCACGCGTAGTTTTCGGCAACTAGCGGGTTGTTTAGCTGCCCAATGTTTAACCGACGGGGGCAGCTTTGTCGCGGAGTATAAACCATCGATAGTTTTGAGCGCACGTATACTGGTGCTAGGTAATGGTCCGAGTCGATATCCGCACCCCGTAAAGAGCGTACGTTGTTGATGTTAGAGAAAAACCGGCCCTAGTTGAGAATATGGTCGATTTGGTTCGAAGTTCGTTGGTCAGGTGATCTTCAGGTGGCTCTGTGGATATCTTTGTGAGGAAAGAAAGTACTTCTGATCACCAAGCCTCGGGAAGCTGCAAAGTTGATGCGATGCATCGCTTGCCATTATTCTTCGTGCCGGTGTGCAAACTATGGGGCCCGATCACTGGTCTATTCATTGCTTCCCTCTGCTCTGGAAAAATTGGACTTTGCCGCCACAGATCCTCCACACCTTCTGGCCTTTGCGATAGTTTTCCTGCAGTGCCACGATGCCAAATTTTCGGGGTTCTAACTGATCGAGCAGCATCCCGTTGTCACCAACGAAATTTAGCGATCTGCAGTTCCAGGTACCAAGTTTCCCTTCCTTGTCCTTATTTCGTAGCCTTTGTCCATGCCGAATATTCCGAGTAGAATTTTTCTTGACTCTTTTTAGCTCTTAGGGTTTAGATAGGTAACCGTACCAAGGCCTACGCTAACGAGTCTCGTGATGGGGCTGCCATCTTAAAGTGTCGAGATATATTGTGCCTCCTTCCCTGTTGATAAACGACCTTAGTTATCCGATCTCCGCTATGGTTGCTCGTATTCCTGCTGGTACCACGTAGATGTAGGGTTAAAAGATGCGGAATAAGAGGCTAAGGACCACTATGGGGTCTGTTTTACGCATTATCCAACCATTCTCAACGCCGCCTATAAAGTGTTTTCTCAGATCACCTTTAGCCGTCTAACGCTGCTAGCAAGTAGACTTGTGGCAAGTTATCCAGCCGGTTTTGTGGACGGGCTATCGACAACGGACCAAATATTCGTGCTGCGACAGATCCTCCAAAAGTGTCGCGAATACCAAGTCCCTACGCACCACCTTTTTATAGATTTCAAGGCCGCCTACGATACTATCGACCGTCAAAAGCTATGGAAAATTATGGGCGGAAACGGCTTTCCGTGGAAGCTGACAAGATTGATTAAGGCCATGATGGATGGCATTCGGTGCTGTGTGAGGATTTCGGGCGCGTTATCCAGCCCGTTTGAAACACGCAGGGGACTTTGACAAGGTGATGGCATTTCCTCTCTCATGTTCAACATTGCGCTAGAAGGTGTTATAAAACGTGCGGGCTTTAACATGCGGGGCACGATCTTCGGTAAATCTAGCCAATTTATCTGTTTCGTTGACAACGTGGACATTGAAGGGAGGGCGTACCTGGCTGTTACTGACCAGTATTCCAAGCTGAAACGTGAAACAGTAAAGAATGGATTAGTAGTGAATTCGTTCAGAACCAAGTATCTGTTAGCAGCAGGAACCGAGCGTGATCGAGCTCGCAAAGGCAATAGTGTGGTAGTCGACGGGGACGAGTTCAAAAGTGGTGAACGAATTTGTATACGACGAATCGTTGATAACATCGGGTAACAACTGTAGTGAAGAAATACGCAGTCGTATTTTTACCGGAAGTCGTGCTTACCAAATGTACCATGTACAAAATGCTAATAAGATCGGTAGTCCTCTACGAGCACGAAACGTGGATAATGCTCGACGGGGACTTGAAAATACAGGTCGTTTGTGAACGTCGTGTGATTAGAACCATCTTTGGCGGTGTATCTGAGAACATTGTATGGAGGAGAAGGATGAACCACGAGCTGACGCAGCTCTTCGGCGAACCCAGTATCCAGATGTTGCTAAAGCTGAAAGGGTACAATGTGTGGGACATGATATGACATGAGCGCCAACTGTTTCGCAGACCTGCTAAGGCACCCCCGGGCTTTTTTGATCCGTGTAGCTATACTAGTCTTGGTGCCACCTTTGGGCGTTATCTGGCTACCAAGATATTGAAAGGTATCCACTTGCTCAACCTATTGTCCCCGTATTGTGAAGTTGGTGGGATTATTAGTGTTCAATATAATAGAATTAGCCTTTGTTACATAGACTGTGAGACCTACTGCCTGAAAGCGCTCGGAGAGGTTTTCTAGCCTGTTATGGAGGTCTGTACGTCGTTGTGCGGGAAAACCATTGTCATCGACTACGTCAAGGTCCTTCAATTGCTCCACCGTTACAGAAGACCAGGGCAATCCTAGATTTGGTCTCCTGCCCCACTAGCACAGTTGTTATAAACTAGTTGTGGCAACCGATTAATAACTAATTTCAGTCATAAATAGGTTGCAGCAACTAAAAATGACAAAAGTATGCTGCTTGGGTGCTCCAACTATGATTCATATTATCCAATGATCCAAAACCTTCTTGACAAATTTTTTAGTGTAAATGGCGTTCACTTACTTCACTTTCAGTGAGGTATAAAGCTGCGGTTCCAGCAGAGTTTTCTGTAGGTCCATAATCATATACCCCGATTTCTTCTTCAGTAGTTTCTTCTATTTCACAATAAGTATCTAGGTGTAGTTCAAGGTTCACGTCCACGTCTCGAGGAGGAATCTTCGATAGCGGACTGCTCTCCAAACCCCTTACAACGCGGGTGAATCTGCCCGACGCTCACACCTTCGTCCTTAGCTAGTTTTCTGGTCGGAAGACCACTCACGGTGCCCCATTTGTGCACAATACTTTTTTTTGCTCGGGAGAATGGCCACGGTTACTTCTTAGTTTATTTATAATTATCGAAAAAGTCTACTATAGATCAAAATTATTTATATTTAAAGACAATCAATACACAGATCGGGTCCATGGGTCATGCGAAATGTTACTGCCTCAAGTTCTTCTAGTCTGGGCCCACCAAACACAATTTGCGTAATGCAACGAAAATATTTTACTGCTTTCGATTGAGCTACTGATTTAAATCAAAATAACACTTACAATTAAATCTGAAAGCATTGATCGTTCTCGTAAAAGTATCTGAGTGAAATGAATTACTGTAATGTATTTATTGGCAGCCACGTAGCCAGAAGGGGGGGCCCGGGGCCCAATTTTGATTTTAACTGTTTTATGTGCATATTTTTTCGTTTAGAACCACAATACATTAAATGTATTATAATATATTATAGTTATAACCAATAAGATATGCATATAATGTATTAGGAGCCAAGATATGACTCCTGACCCCCACCTCTGGCTACGTGGCTGTTTATTGGCGTAGTAAAATAATCTTCTCTTTTGATAAGCATATAACAAAAATTTAAAACTCTGAGCATAACTCATTTAAAATGCCTTACATCTTAGAAAAGCTTAGCCAATGCAAACCACTATTACCCATCGTTGAGCCATATGTGGCAGGCCGAAAGGTTCGATACGTATCAAACGATAATTAAGTTTATTGCTAATTGCTGTACTTCTAAAAAAAACGGAGATCAAAGAGTGGCAAAATTGCTACAAAATGGTATGGTACGAATGCTCAATGAGCCATTACAATGAGGAAATTCGCAAAGTGATCATAAAAGAAGATGCATGCAAAAAACAATGATGCGCAACATGAGTCGATTTATTAAAGAGCAATGAAGTCAATTAATTTGCTTTCGTTTAACAAGACGAGATTTAAATGTTTTATGGTTTCTCTGACTTTTCAAATTATCGTATACTTATCTGCTTATTCAAAAACAAAACAATCTCGCTATACAGTGCAAAATAATAGATGTGTTTTTCAATACTTAACATATTCTGAACTCTATTTAATGGCTTTGTTGGCAATGTAGTATATTGAGAGAACGTTGAAAAGTATAGATGCTTGAAAAGGGTAGATTACAATAACTTTCCCGTTCTCCTGAAGCAATTACGATTACATTTCCAAACAGCGTAATAGCATTTCATTAACCGAGCAAAGGCGACTCCAGCGTCCGTCTCTCTATCTCTCTGTAGAAGGGAGACAGCTAAGTACATTACCAGCGGATCTTTAGGACCCAAGCGCGGAGTGACTGTCCGGTAGGTACAGGTGATTTTTTTGCGTGATCTTCGAAACACGTAGCCGTTGGAAATGAACTGTGTGCTGACTGTCCGACCGACGACGCTCTGGTCGCGCTCTGCTATATCAGACCGTCGTCGCCGTCGTCGTTGTCGTTATTATTGGCAGCGGCGATGTCAGAGCGCCGCGCCGTCTTCGAGAAGAAGTGGGTCGTCGTATATAAACAACTGATTTTTGGCAGCTCCGGTGCATTCCATTATTGTCGACCGCGCGTAGAAAGCATTACCGGTGTTTTTGATGTTCTGTTAGATTCGCGTTCCGCCGGGTGGTCTGTTGTTACGAGCGCTCATCATCGGCCACGAGTCCTTGAGAACTGGTGCACAGTTCGTGGATTAATTGCTCGTTTTGAAGGATTGCAATAAAAGTTTGAAAATTGGATGCTGGTATTGATCGTGATTGGATGAATTTCAAAATGCTGGTTAGTGTGTGCTTTTTTCAATATTTCAGTTATTGGAGTATGCATATGTAAAGAGAAGTGGGAACTTTAAGAATGTGGACATGTGAAAGGAGAGTGTTAGAGAGTGTGTATTGGAGACAATTAGTAATTAAAATGTGAAGGAAGCAATGTTCGCAGGAATTAGTAGAAAATAATAGGATTGATTTCGCTTCTTGAGTGATACACTACACTGACCTATAAAAGTGACACACAGAAAACTGTGTACATATACCGTGGTTCCCCATCAGATGATTCTAATAAAAATATTATAGAATTGTAGCTCCATTTGATATTTCTATCAAAATGTGTTATAGATGTGATAGTAAAACTTACGACACAGGAAATGTTTTACCACGAATTTATCCGTTCTGCTACTTATAACACGGTTTGTTACATTTTGATTATAAAGCAGGACAGAATACTGGTTTTTGTAACTCATCTTGAAATAAACTTGATCAAATTGTTACAATTTTTGTTATTTTAACTACAAGCGAGACCAAATTTATAACAAATGCAAATGAGAATTTGTCATAAAAACTTGTTATCTAGAACCGTGTTTAGAACTCATCCTATTATAAATTAGTTATTTTAATTTGATCGGGTAATGCTCTGTTAACAATATTACAAAACAGTTGTTGTTTACATACTATATTATTCCCTTTAAATTCAATTCGTTATTTGTTTAAACTTATACAGAAACTTTGTTATGAATTTAGCTATTATACTTTTGGACGACATCAAGTTTATAATGAATCATCATGTTTAGCAACTTTACGCTGAATTTAACGAAAAGTTTTAGAATTCTGTATCACAACTATCGAAAACATGTGTTTTTTATCAGAACTAGGTAATAGTTAATAAACTTGAGTTTGTAAATTATGATTCTATCAAGTTGCAGCACATAATACGTCCAATTGGGGTACCCTTAGGTATGTGAAATCTATACAAAAATTGCTGGTATCAGTACAGCATTGAATTGCAATTTTCAAAAACATCATACAAAATGGGCCAATGACTTTCAGAATTTATTGGAATTTTCTACGCGTGCAATGTTAAGGAACTCATAACTCAAAATCAAAATAAGATTAAAAAATTCGAAACTTCCTATTTTCCAAAAAAACTTCGAGGAAAATTTTCTGATTTTCTCGGGTTTATTTGAACATTTCATAACTCTTAAACTAAACATCGTAGTACCAATTGATTTAATATTGATTCTTTTCGCTGTATTGCCCTAGCCAAGCAGAGTTTGAATAACTTTCATGTAAAGGACATTTGTAATTATTATCAACCATCAGCCATGATGAATAAAGCTTTGCTTTAATTTTTGTATTTATGATGCAATATGGCTGCAAGCTCGGTGGTAACTAAATGAACGTTTACTTGGATACAAACGGGTATAGCAGCATTGTAGCAACGTAAAAACAAAAGATACAGCAAAACTTCATTCAGCGATATTGTAGATAATAACTAGCTCTACTAATCTCCCATATATATTTTTTTCAAATTTTGCTTGGCTGAGACGGTACTGTCAAATGAATCAAAATTGAGTCAAAGTAACAAAAACCAAAAATACTAGGGTATGTTGCTACATCGTCGTAATTGCCTATTCCCGTCCTATCCAAAACAAATTATTAAAAATATCAGCATTTTTATGACACAATATGCAAAACTAGTTATTCCCTAATATTTTAGTTTGTTGTCTATCATACGCGATCAATCAAAGTAAGCTGAGATCTATTTAAATGCTTTTTATCATTAAAGAAGTCCTACCAGCCAAATTTCCTACGTTTTTTTGTGCGACGAAGAAGACAATGTCGACTAATCGTTTTAATTTCCGTCATTCATAAATGAAAATAACTCACGCAAGGTATTGTCGTTATTCTACAGCAGGGAAAACTTGCCTGACCTGCAGAAATTTTGCAGAATAACATTTGTCATGCCGTCCTAAACAAATACATGCGCGTTAGCTTCGTAAACATTGGTGTGATTTTTAGTTCGGAGTTCTTGAAAAACTCCAAAAAACTGACAAAATGGGCGACCTCATTTTCTATAATTTTATTTTTATTCACAAGTCCATCAACCAAGCTCCGTGCATAAAGTTTCATTAAATTCTGGACCCTTTGGTTCAAATCTGTATGATAATTTTGAAAAATGATCTAAATTCATTTTAAAATAAAAACTTGGCACCAAGTTTATGCAATAAAGGGTGTCCCACATCAAATTGCACCACGGAAGAAATGCTGTAGAAAATTACCCATTGGGTATTTTCTCTTGAAAATTTGAGTAGAAGTAGTTTAGAGTGTATTATTTACACTCTATTTTTATCGCGATCAGTTTTTCGAAAATTAGAAAAAATGGCGTCACCCGAAAAGCAACGTTGTGAATTTATTTTGCGTAAACACCTGGAAAATCCTCAATTCTCTGAATGAATTCGATGAATGATGAGACTTACGTTAAGGCGGACTTCCGGCAGCTTCCGGGGCTACTGTACTTCACCGCCCAGCACAAGCTATGTTCCGGAGGAAGTAAGGATGTAGAAACTTACATAGTTTGCCAAGAAATACATGGTTTGGCCAAGAAATACATCATGTAGCAAACGGAGTCCACCGTTCGTGACTACCGGGACTGTAAACGGGCAGATCTACCACAAGGAGTGTTTACAGAAGCATCTGCCATCTCTGTCGAAGCAACACGAGGGCCCTACGATCTTCTGGCCGGATCTATCGTCATGCCAATATTCATAGAATGTACCCAAGGACATGAAAGCCTCCAACGCACCGGAACTAAGGTCCATCGAAAACTAATAGACGATTATGAAGCAGGTACTACGGAAGTATCCCAAGGAGTTCAAGTCTGAGGAAGACATGAAGATAAAGTGGATTTCCGTACAGATGAAGCTTCAGCTAGGTTGTACAAAACTTTTTGAGCGGAGTTAAGCGTAAGGGGCGAGCATACGGTTATGGTATTGAAGTTGAATGAAACAAATATGCCAAAAGCTTACTAATGGGTTATATTTTGTTGCCTGAAAGTTTGAAAAGGATCGGTCAATTAGGTAATTTTCTACAGCGTTTCTTCCGTGGTGCAATTTGTTGTGAGACACCCTTTATTCACATATCATTACTTCTTTGTCGTAGGAGTACATCTGACAGGAAGTTAGTCTAAATGTGGAAAAGTGATCCAATTTGAACGCTTATAATGATGATGATGATAATGACGACTCGCCACGTACCCCGTACATGGGAATTAGGCGAATTTATCTTATTAGATATTTAAATTGTTTTGTCTTTCCTCTTGTTTTCACACATACACTTCTTTCGATTGCCAGTTTGTCAATTTTCCTGTTTCACTTTAAATAGTTTTTATATTCCCGCGTACGTCCATCTACCTATTTTATTTTTTACTGTTTACAATTTTAATCAAACCGTATTTCACTTCATTAACCTGGGGAATGAGAATGAGACCACAGTTAGACAAAATGATCGAGACAGGAAAAATTTTGACGAAATTCAAACGACCATAACTTCTACAAAATAAAATATTTTTAGATGAAACTAATTGCATTCAACAGGATAGTAACGTTACATAAACCATATCAATATGAGTATCAAACTTTAAAATTTTAAGAGCCGCTGGCACTGCAAGCATTTCTAGGGCCGCAGCTTGCCATGGCAACCCTGTAGCATGTTCTTGGTACTCCGGTGGAAGCGGTCAATTTAGGGAATATCTGAAACCATGTCAATGTGGGTGTCAAACTTCAGGATTTTCAACCCTCGTAAATCGATCATTTTGTCTAACACCTGTATTTCATACGTAGCACGTATGAGTCCTTTGAAGGTCCTTTTATAACTCATTCATTTCTTGACGAATCAACAATATTTTTGCATTCAAACAGAAATTTACCTACGAATTGGTCCGTACAAAAGAAAAGATCAGATTTCAATCGTAATAGCAAGAACAGGGAGCTGCAGATTAAAATCGAACCATTGCTAGCTGATATTTTCGTGACTGAGACTGGAGTTCCCCAAAATAGTAACCATGGCTCGCTGTTATTTTCGCTTTTTTTTATAATGTGACAGTTTTACTTAATGGCAGATGGAAATTTTTTCGGATTTGTTGGTCTTTATTTACTTATTTATTTATTCACATTATCAACAGGCTTCTTTTATGCCCTAATGATATTTAAGTTAATAAAAATTGCCCTAAAATTCCGTTTGATTGTTTGCAATATATATAGAGTAAGGAGGGGTAAAAGTACGATGGGGGTAAAAGTGCAATTCAATGATTTATCGGTGCAAACTCCGAGTAAATTGACTACGTGGGCATGGATGGGTGACTACTTTGACAGCTTGTATCTAACGTAAACTTTGGTTGCTTACGAAGCATAGTTGCTAAGTTATGCGGAAATGCTATTTTAGGGCGGTTTCAATGTAATTTTTCGTTATACGGCAAATACGATATCAAGAGGAGGATATTACTTGTTGAAAATTTGTAGCAGCGTTTTACATCACTCGTATATCTGTTTTGAAAATACGGTGAAAAGAATTTACTAAATATAATTCGCTTTTCCAAAATTTAATCAGGCAGGCCCCGTCACGCGCCAAGCGGGGTAAAAATGCGATTCACGAACGGGGCAAAAGTGCGATTCTTGGACAAGGCAAAAATGTATAGCTAATTATATACAGCTTTAGGCACTATATTACAGATACTAGAAATGTAAGATCAGCAGAAAACTGTGTGCTCTACAGATGTTGGCCGAAGGAAAACAATGTTTTTCCGCTGATGAAACAAAAAAACAAACGCTGGAAAAGTTTCAATCTGACGGAGTCTGCAATACACCAGCGCTAAACCGGAAAGGTGTAAATTGAGAATATTCCTTACCAAAACATACCGCAGATTGAAGATAATATGGTTTTGTTAGCTACTGCTGTACTAATTTCATGGATTTGAGCTTGTCACTTTTGCCCCGCGGAATTCGCACTTCTGCCCCGCTAGTGGGGTAAAAGTGCGAATCGGTACTTGGTCAGAAGAATGGGGAATTTATTTTGCATAACCCTATTATTCCAGATGATATATAATTGAATGTAGAGACATTAAGTTACTGCATCACTATAAAATATATTTTGTTGTTGTCCTTCTTTACATCTCACGAAAATTGATGACAGCTTGAAACATCGCACTTATACCCTGCCCTACTCTATCTATTGATTTTATGTAGAACGTAAGAACACTAAACATTGGAAAAATGACATACAAGGGGCCATCCATAAAGTACGTTACGCTTACAGGGGGAGGGGGTTGACCTAATCGTGACGATTTGTGACCTAGGGGGGAGGGCGGGTATGAAGTTATGTGACGTCACATGAAAAAAAAATCAATTGGAAAATTTATTCGGGGAATTATAATTTTGCTTTAATTTGAAGATACAATTATTGAAGGCTTCTAAAAAATTAATGTACTGATGGATTTAAAACAAATAGTTTAATTTTTTGAATGATAACTTTTTTTAACATGTATGCGTGAAAATGAGTCATTTATTCTTCTAGTATGAACCCTCCATTAAGGCTTTACAGAATATGCTGTACACCACTGAAGAGCTCTTGAGTATCGTCCTGCCTAAAAGATTTTTGCAACCGCAAATAGCAGTCGCACAAACTCCTGAGGGGCTACGGAGTGCTACTAGAGATCAATGGCAATGTTTCCCCTTGATGTTCGTGCTGAACTCAATCGATGAACATAAACTCATTCCGAAGTCCACGGCTGGTTTTAAAGTTCTTCCGTATAACCAAAAAATACACAAAATGCCAAAATCCGTCACAAAAATTCTTCCACGGCGTGTTGCTGCAAGACGTCAGCGGGAAGTCCTGATTCTTTCAACTAGATCCGACGAATTTGAGTGGATAGTTGTAAATGACGTGCAGAGGTGGGCACCGCTAACCGAAACTTTAGCTTCGCTAACAGCTAGTCCCCTCGGAGGCCCCCTAACACGGCCTAATGAACGGTTAACGTAAAAACTTACCTTACGTAGTTCTACGGTCGTATCTAGAACATTATGCGGTTGTACCATGCACACAACTGTTACTGATTATACATTACCCATCTTAAATTAAGGTGGCAAAAAATTGTTCAGGTTTTGCAAGTTGAATACATGAGCATTGAGCGATTTTAAATTTAAACGCTTTTCAAATTGAACGTGATATACTTTTTAGAGTTTAATTATTTGAAAAACAGAAAATATAGGATACTTACCGGTTATGCAATTTCCCATTCGTTCCTCTTCACGTCCCACTTTTGTTGCGTTTTTCTAATTTATTTTTATGGTTTGTTCCTCTCTTCCATATAATTCTAAGTTTATGTGTTTAATTTAAAACTTCCTGATCTGATAGTATTAAATAATAAACTCTTTGAATCGACAGAAAAGAAATATATTATTAATAAATCGATACTAAAAATAATATTCGTTACGTGTACTCAATCATACTAGTTTTCTTTCATATTTTCGTTATTCAAAGGCCTTTGATAAAACTAGTTTGTAACCAAACAAAGAAAAACAGGAAATGTGTTATTCATGCTAAAAAAAGACATATAATTTTCATTGCCATTTGTATATGTCATAATCATGAATTAACAACCCACTAACACATAACAGACGAGGAATGTCTTAGACTGATAAAAGCTGCTTCGGAATGAAAAACCAACCACATCAATGGAATGCAGGCGAGCGAATCATCTGCACCGGTTTTTATTTGTTTGCACATCGTACAGCTGAACAGGCTAGCACTTTGTAAAAGTAGATCTCGATAAAATAGCCTTCAATCAAATTAAAGAAAAGAAAATAACAGTTTCACGACATTTTTATGCGTCCACTCTTCGCGCTTCAGTGGTATCACTTTGAAGATTTAATTACTAAAAAGGACTATTGATTTACATGAAATGAATTTCACCGGGGCATGTGGGACTTATTTTCAAATTTAATTGAAAAGCATAAAATAACAGAAAATTGTGTAACTAATCCAGCAATGTTAAAACACAGACAATGTTTCTCCGAATAGTTCATCCAAAAGCGCCGTTACAAAACCAGATTACTTTTAAAGCACATCCAGCGGCTTTATTACTATAATATAAAACACAATTCGTGAGCAATTGCACAGTTATGCAGTAAAGTAATGCAATGCAATTGAATATGCAGCTGTATCCAATTTATGCAAGGCGTAATTTATGATTGACCATTTTTTAATAGTTCGTGAACACAATTATGATCTGTTTGTTCTACCATGTCTATTACGATAGCGCTACTAGTAAAACTAGAAATTGTTACGCTATAACAATTATAACGCTTTTTTGTTACACTTCCAGTTGCAGGCTTAGTTGCATGTATCAACTTTGCCTTTTTAGACTCAATTAACATCGTTTATGTGTCGCTAGAATGTGTCCAAACTGGTCGCTCCTTCATAAACCATGTTAATGGACTTCTTTTTTTGAGTCCTCTTGGTTTATTTTAAATTTTGGTTTTTTTCGGTTTTATTTTAAAGCTTTTCCGCTATAAATATTGTGTATTTGAACTGAAAATATTTGGCAGTAGATCAAAATAAATGTATTAATATAGGAAGTTTTGTTCTGAAACACTTGGTTTTTAATAGGTTCCACTTGCCCCGGGTGCTTTGAAGCACCGCGTTCATTTCGAACCATATATTTAATGCTGTTTGTCAAATTATACAACTAGTTTTCGTGTGTAACTTGTTAATACACTAATTATATTTATATACTGCCAGAAAAATATGCACTTTTACGAAAGCGTGCGGCTAAAATATCATTTATAGAAAGGTGCGCCCAGCTTACAACACATTATTGAAAATGACGCTCAAATTTAAAGTTCAATTTTGTTGCTTGGAATGCCAGTTATAAATAATCTATGATTTTAGTGTACGCGTTGGAGTGGTATCTTTCATTTCTAGGTTCAGTTGGAGTAAAATGACGTTGAAGCGAGTGATGAGCTCCGTGTCCACTTATCCCGTTTTCCCACTTGCCCCGGGGTACCTCATCCCAAATTTTAATGCATTTTATATTTTTTCAGATATTTTATTTTGAGTTAAAATGGTGCATTTTCAATTTTAACTCAATGTTTTGCTGCCAATTACATTCTTTCGATTTTTCTTTCATTCACTATAAATTGAATTACATAGGCCACCGTAACCTTAACTATTTTTTAGTTATAAGTGGAGCTAAAATGGCGAGCATTTCCCCGTTTAAACTTGTAATCTGATTTACGTTTTAACGTTACGTTACGCAACCGCTAGTATTATTAAAATCTTCTAGCAAATTATTATTATCAATTCATTTTTTTAACAATTGCCATTTTTACTTTCTTCCACAACAGTGCATAAATATAGCAGCCATCCTGTTGCTCTTGGCATCAGTATTGACTGCCAAAGAGATCCAAACAAAACCATCAACAGCTTCAAAGTCAGCATCACAGAAGACGACATCGAAAATTCCGCACGGAAAACGAGAAGCTCCCGCAAGCTACGGAGCACCAATGGAATTTATAGCTCCAACCATTTCAGGCTTTACATATGGCGCACCGCAGCCTTTGTTCAACGTTCCGCACTACTCGGGCTACAAATATTACTCATCTCCGTACAAATTCACCCAGCCCACACTGTTTACACCAGCAAACCCGCACGGTTTCAATTCTTTTGCTGATACGCCAGTGAAGTACAGCATCAGTTCGAAGGAGCTTTCCGAGCTTCTCAAGGCGTTACATTCACCAAATCCTGCTGTTACCATTAAAGCAGTTCCAACCGAAGGCAGTTGGGACAACTCGTTTGGTTACGACTCGTTTGCCCATTTTAAACCAGCAATGCTAGCGTCGTACGGGATTCCACCAACTTCTCCAGTGAACACATATCTACCACCTAGTTATGGCCCTGCTCCAAGTGCTTATCAAGAACCAAATTACGCTCCCGGAAATAAAGGATTTCGACACTATGCATCGTCAGGAAATTCACACATACCGGATATATACTCCGGCAACAAGTATATTTCTTCCATCAAACCTTTAACCGTACACGCGCCCGCACAGCCGGTCTCCCAATTGCACACCTCGATTCACACCCCGAAGCCCTTCAAACCTTCCACTTACCTTGGATCAAGCAATGAAGCCTCGGACTACATCCACAGCCAACCGGCCACCTCATCTTCCTTCCACAACACGTTCCTAGCCCCGTCCCTCCAGTATCTACCACCGCCAAAAGTTCAAAATAAAATAACCTACGAGCAACCCTCCAAATCCTATTTGCCCCCTTCGGCTCCACCGAAACCAGCCGGAGGATACCTTCCTCCGAAGCCATCAAACACCTACCTTCCGGCCGGTCAGAGCAATCACAATTACATCCCGCTAGCGTCGCATGAGAACGGCAAACACGGTCTGACCTTTAATCACCACAGTCACGAAACTTCCAATGAATCCTACGAATCCTACGGTGGATCGGCATCCGCTTCCGTCGTCAGTTCAACAGCTAAGCCCCATCATCCGTGGCAACCGTAAACCGGAGACCTCCCACCCGCTCACATAAGGTGTTCCATTGACAAACAAAATTCTTGGAAAGAATATGTTAATTTAATTTTGCAGATGCCTAGGCAATGAGGATAAGCTTTGAAACTATGCCATTACACATAAATGCGTTTTCTTTGTAGATATTTTTTTACCTTTAGCTTAGATGTATGCTGGTACATGACTAGCACTAAAGTTAGAACGGAGTAAATTTTCATACAGAATTACAAATTGGTAATTCTAGCGATGATAGGTTTTACTTCACATGAAAGACGGACTGTAAATTATAGTAATATATGTTGTACCGATTTAACTAGTTATTAAGAGAAACAAACTAATAAACTGCTTCCACTAATGTCAATCTATCTGAATGGTGATGACGTTCCATATTCCGATCTTCCAGAAACCAACCAATTGTTGAATGTGTAGCATTGACATTCTGACTATTTTCTGTAATCGTACACACATTCAAGATTTAACTGGTGAGCCAGGTAGGTACAAAAATTTATTTCATTTATTTGTGCTTTTAGCACATTTGTAGGAAAACAAAAAAAAAGATTTTCTCGAAATATTTTCAACTGAATGGGGGTTGTGGAACCAACCTTTTACCAGAATTTGAGAGAAGATGTAGGAATCGCCGAAGATTTCAAACTGTCAAAAACTTATGAAAATTGACTCATGTCAAACGTTGCTTGTGGCGATTCTCAAAGAAACGATTCAATTAGTTTTCTAACTGGCTCAATAGCCAGGAAAATTATTTCGGGTATCCTATATCTAACCAATTTCTTGAAAATTTGCTTTTCAATAGATCATTTTGTGATGACGTCATTTTGCCGTCAAATGACACCACTTGGTGGTTTGTTTACATGTTTTTTGTCACATCCAGCAGTTTCGATTTGAAATTTCGTGAAGGATTACTGCATCAGTTTCTGTAAATGCATGTAAGGCACTTTCTCTTAAATAAAAAGTATAAATTTCTATCATTATCTGCCAGGCAAAGATAGAAAACTCAATTCAAAATTTAACACCATGTAAACAAACCACCAAGTGCTGTCAAAAAAGTGTGGTTAGGAGCTCCCGTGTAATGATCTACATCCTCCCAAGCTTCCGTATTTGTTCCTTTTAACTCATTAATACTGTTATATTGCGTTATGTTCGCATAGAACCGCCAAACAATTATTTCCCAGGTGTTCTTCATTTAGATCAAGACTGCGGTCTGGCGTCTGGCCGTCATTATAGTTCGACTTTCCGGGTGTCGAACCAGGGTTTTGTAACTGAATTGGTGAAAAAATTAACGTTATCTTATTGAAAAACTATTTGTTCGCTTAGAACGGAGCCATGTAAATGTTTTTGATTTTTAATATAATCTAACGAGTTTATTTTGCAAGATGTGAATGTCAGATTAAGCTTTCCAGATGCAAAAAACTGTTGATATGGTGCTACAATACGAGCACAGTAGGTGTCGATGTATAGCAAATAAGTTAGTTCGGTAAAATTTTCATTACTGTTTCACCTGCCAGCCGGAGTAGTTTGTTCCACGGCTCTAGCTAATTCACAAGAGCATATGGGCCCAGCCCCAGTGCAATTAAGTTTCAAACTATTAAAAAACGAACATGACGACTCCAACGACAAGTTCCCAGTCAGGCGAAGGAAATACTGCACCGATCCGGATATACGAATCGTCAAGTCTGCCGTCCATACCCCTTCTGCTAGGCCGCGAGAACTGGTCTGCGTTAAATTAGCAGTCCAGACGTTCTTGTAACTGAAAGATGTTGGGAAAGCTGTTAAGCCGACGCGGAATGAAAACAGAACTCTGGCGGCCGTGGATGTATTGAAAGATCGAAAACCAAAACAAAAATTCTTTTACTGGATCTAGCGAGTAACGTACAAGTGAGAGAAGCTACTTCTTTGCAGGACGCCTGGTCAAGGTTGGAAGTAGCATTCGAGGATTCCGGTTTGGCCGGGAAAATCGACCTGTTGAGAAAACTAATAAGAATGTCCCAAACTACCAGCGAATTTGTGAATACATTCATCTACAGAATCACAGAAACAACACACTAGCAACCGACTTCGTCATTTAGCAAAGGGCCAAAATGTAGGGGCGGTGCCATAAATTTGACCATATTGCAAGGGAACGTTCGTCAAATCCGATCAAAAAGAGTAATGCGTGATGTACGATGCTGTCGGCATTTGAGAAAGACGGCAACGACTGATATTTTGATTTAGGTGCTTCTAATCTTTTTGCCAAATCGGAGTGGTTCTTGGAGAGCTTCTCTTCAGGAGTAGTAATGGTACAGTTGAAGCCGCCAACAAACGAAGAATGAAAGTAACCGCCAACGAAAGCACGAAATTGAAGCCTAAATGCTGTTAAGATGATCCAATTGTGGTGCATGATGTGCAGGTGACACCGGAGCTTTCTACAAATTTGCTTTCGGTGAATCAGATTGTAGTGAAGGTGAAATAATGGCTACTGGAAGTAGGAAACGTGACCTGTTTAGGCAGGATTAGCTGTAGTCATCAGAAGCCCTGGCGTCTTCATATCAAAAGAATACGGAGTTGTGGGTTATGTCAACTATGACAGGGTGCAAAAGATGAGCTGGTCTAGCTTCCGGTGTCGAGTATGATACGTCGTGTTTAACGTTAAGTATTCAGCAGTGCTGCGAGTCTTACACTCGTATAGTCTAGTTATCTCACACAAGCGTACTCGTTCTAACGAACATACCGGCACAAGCAACCTGTTCGAACTCTTGCTCATACTTATTCATGCAATGCGACGAGTTTCCCGAGTGTGTATTTAGCTAACAGTTACGGTTGTCACTCTCTCTCTCGTCATTGCAGCTCGAGCAGCTGATACCGATCACACGCGAGGGCCCGCACTCCAACCCGCGAGTAGAATCGAGGACGTTATGAAGAAGAAAAGAAAAAAATAATGCATAGTCTGTATCCCAGTATGGCTCACGAGCTGTTTACCTCGTAGGTGGGTTGTGCAGAAAGACGCTATGAGACGTTAGCGAGTGTGTAGATAGCAGAATACCTGCACACAGCAACGGCGGCTGTTTGTCGTATGCTTGCGTTAGTGGCGTAAGTGTTGGATGCTATGCTTCTCATACTGGCTCGCATGAGAGTAGGTATCGTTCGCTTCTCGCTCGATTTGCAACATTGGTATTGACAAATGCAACATAATTTCTTTATACTATTTCCGGCCACAATCTATTCCGTGTACAGAGCATCAACGACCTTGAAGTCTTATTAGATAACGAACTGACATTCAGAAACCACTACGACTGCATCATATCCAGTGCTAACAGCTAACTGAGATTTATTTTTAACCCTGCGGCTGAGGTGCCCTAATCTTAATGATTACGCTGATGTGGTAGCCTGTCGGACACCTAAACTTAACTTTATAATTATTATTATTAAATTATGTAAATTTAGTTACCTGTTGGGTGTAATAAAACCGCAGATTTGAGTCGGGAAGACACTGCAATCCTTAGAATCAAAATACAATACGAAACGAATCTGCTTATCTGATTCCTGGTGATTGTCAGACTACCACCTCAGCTGCCGAAGGTTAAAAGTACTGATGAATGTCGTGGTCCTCTATGCTTAAAGTTGTTATATTGCTCCCTTGTCTGATCAATTCTTGAAACGAATTCCTTCATCTGTCTTGGAGAGATCCGCTCAACCTCCCATCGTATGTAGATTGTTGTATGTAGATATGTAGATTATTCAAACAGTTTTTTACCACTTACCGCTTACCCGATCTACTGAACCTAGTTCCAATTTCTCACGATTTTCACAAATGGATCCCTGATCAGTGTTGCCACATGTTCACCTGTACTGTAAGGGATAGAAATTTTTTTCACCTGTACTTTGTATTTCAAACCATTAAAAATATTTGTTGCATAGAAAAATCTGATTTGTTATCATTAAAACGCCGCACCGCATCGCAATAAAATTCGCATATTCACCGTCCTATCCAATACAAATTATTAAAAATATTAGCGTTTTTTATGCACACAGTGCAAAATTAGTTAGGTATTCCCTAATATTTTAGTTTGTTGGCGCGATCAATCAAAGTGAGCTGAGATCTATTTAAATGCTTTTTTTCATTAAAGAATTCCTAGCATCCAAATTTCTTATGTTTTTGCATGCGACGAAGAAGAAAATGTCGACTAATCGTTTCAATTTCCGTCATTCATAAAATGAAAATAACTCACGCAACGCGTTGTCGTTATTCTTTAGCCGGGAAAACTTGCACGACTTGCAGAAATTTTGCAAAACAACATTTGTCATGCCGTCCTACACAAATACAAGCGCGCTAATTTCGTAAACGTTGTTTTGATTTTTAGTTCGGACGATAAAAAATTTTGATGGACGGATTTTAAAACGGTACGACGAATTTAAGAAATAAAGTCAGTTGCGTAATTTCAATTAAATGCTTTAATAATCGCTTTTTAGTGAATTCAAAGTGCACGGATCGGAAGGTAAGTGTGTTTGAATCAAATCAAGAACTTTTGGAGTATTCATTAAATACTTTTATGTACCCAGTCGTAGCTTGAGATCTAGGAAAATATTTTTGGAAAACTCAAACAGAACAAGCTACGCAAAAAAATAGTCCAATCAATCGCATGATTAATTTTTACAATCTGCATTGTGAAAATATTGACATCACCATGTCCAGAAAACAATTTAAAACACGACTAACCAATAGTAATAATGCGTAGTAGCAATCAATGTATAATGTTAAGTAATATTGTATGTAGTCTACTTTTGCTTGACCCATAAATGCATCCAAGAAATGATGAAAATTGAAGTGCCTTTACTTACTACGACGGAAATTAGAAATAAATCCTACATAAAGAATTTACAACTGGCATATCGGCCTGCTTTTAATACACCTAAATAATCATCAGTAACCAAAAGGAAGAATGTCGTTCTATTAAGCTACGTTATAGATTGAATGACATGGTTTTGGGCAATTTCAGCTTATTACAGAACTTTTACGATCAACTATCGTCCTTATGCTTATGTATTGCCACGTACATTCCGAAAGAAAAAGGTTGCTAGTAAAAGGTCTCGTTTATTTTATAACCAATTACGAAGCATCGAATCAAATGTATATTTTAATGTGGAACTAGCTATGACACGGTTAGAATAATTAAAAATATTTCAATTGCCAAAAAGGTTATACAAGTCGTAGTTGAAATACGCGTATTCGTGATAGTAGTTAAAGAGATAATAAACTAGCCATAGTTATGACCTTTGAAACACATGAAATGTTCGGCAGTCCTTATTTTGTCAATTGTTTTTTGATATGCGACATGACATATTTATATTACTGATGTTAAAACGTCCTTTTATGGGAATCGACTCCGGATCCTCGAAACTGCACCAAAGTAATTGATATGACCACATTCGATGATAAGTTGATACAAATCAACATTTTCCAAACAAATTTGAATTTCATAAATTGCTATCAAGGCAATTGATTAAAATTTCACGCCATAATAACCGCATAATATGCAATCAATTACCAATTGTCAAATGTTAATGTGTGTTAGCGCAATTTAACTATTATAGTCGGAGCTGAATAGGATAATGTGCACAACTAATTCAATTCAATATACAGTAGCATAAAAAACAGACTGCAATCATTTATTTCTTTCTGAACTTTGAACTGAGCTGCCGCCCAACAATCGGTTGTTGCCTTTTCTATGTGTGTGATTAGAGACATTGCATAATATTGCCACTAAACGATAGCCAGATGACCAGATCACTTAGTTCAAACCATTGATCGTGGTTGCTGTAGCCAACCTGTTTACACCCGTAAACCGAGCACCATTCGCTGAAAATTGTGTTCCTGATAAAAGCAAATCACCCCGTCTATTTGCCTGTCGGCAATTGTTCACGCGAATTTTGTTTTAATGCTGCCTTGGTCGACGATAAACGAAAGCTCGGCGATAAAGAAACCACATTCACTATCACTTTTCGTTGGATGGTATTACCAGGTAGTCAGTAGCAGTATTAACTCTCCAGGGGAAGAATGCCCGGCTGGTGAGACAGCTAGTTTCTTTGGAAATGGTGGCCACTCCTATATGGTAAGCAAGCGGTTCATCACTTGTGGAGCACTCAGCTCTTTTGACCGGACAGCCTAAGATCATTGTGACGAGTGCGACAAGAAGTGGAAGAAAGTGATCGAGAGTCTAAATGCTATATCAATTGTTGGAAAGTCATTCCATACATATGTTGTAGTCGTTTTCATCTCAATGAATTCGGATACTCGAGCATTTGGGTTAATTTTATTTTCTCATGAGATTAATCGTGTCTCGGTCAGCGATAATGGCTTGGTTATAGATAGTTCAATCATTTAGTATGCCTATGTACCTACATTATCCATTCGATCTCTGAATCAATAACTAATTTCAGTTGGTTGGTTTCACTTTTGCAAGCAAGCCAATTTATTTCTTTTTAAAGTCCAATTTCAAGTTAAGCGATGGTGGAAAACACTAAAAATAAGACGGAAAATTATGATCTGATGAAAAATTGGCCTGAAAAAAAATATAAAAATGATAAAAAAGTGACAGAATGGGAGTAAAAACGTGTCATAATAAGAAAAAAAGTGGAATATGAGAACGAGAATCCGAAACAGAAAACAAGACAAACCAAAAGGGAAATAAAGAATAGCGAAATCTGGAAAAAGAAGTGAAGCGGGATATACAGAAAAATATATAGAAAATCTAGGGAGGATAGGAAAAAAGGAATCCAAAAACAGAAGAAATGTGACAGAAAAGCCGGAAAAACGAGACTTAAAAAAAAGAAAAACGGAACAGACAAACTCCAAAAACGAGAAGGAAAGGAATGAATAACGTGTATCGTGTCCATGTCCATGTGAGATATAGAACCTTTTTGCCAAAAAATCTCTACTGTGCGTTGTACGAGAGCTGATATTCGTTTAGCTTTTCCGAACAATTAACTTTTCTGGGAATTAACTTTTTTGACAGTCCACTGTATTGCGGAGTTTCCACCTATTTAGAGTCCCACGCGAAAATTATTAGCGTGGTTATTTTCTGCGTTTACCACGCATGTTTGCAATTTAGCAATTTGAACTATCAGTTTTTCGTTATTGACTCGCCACTGCACCCCTCCTTGCTTGACAAGCATATTTTCAATGTATTTAGTAAGTACAGGATAATTATTATTAAAAAAAGAATTTGCGTAGGACTCGTTAAATTGCTGCCAGGTGCAATACTTTTATTTTATTCTTTTTCTTCTTCTACGAGCCGAGAGGCGGGGTGGCTCTTGCTATATCAAGAATTCCCCTTTACTGTATTTGGTCCTGGGCTGCTCGTCACCAATTCGTAGCACGTATCGACATACGCAAGTCGGTTTCAACCTGGTCCAACCTCTATTCTTGGTGCCAATGGGGTTCTTGAAGCGACTCGTGGTTCATTCGCCTACGCTACTCTCCGCTATTCATTTGTACTCTACCAAAAATAGTCTGCAGTTCGAATACGGCAAGTGCACGTATGTCTTCCGTTAGCAAAGTTACTGTACTAGTCGTAGTAGTAGTAGTAGTAGTAGTAGTAGTAGTAGTAGTAGTAGTAGTAGTAGTAGTAGTAGTAGTAGTAGTAGTAGTAGTAGTAGTAGTAGTAGTAGTAGTAGTAGTAGTAGTAGTAGTAGTAGTAGTAGTAGTAGTAGTAGTAGTAGTAGTAGTAGTAGTAGTAGTAGTAGTAGTAGTAGTAGTAGTAGTAGTAGTAGTAGTAGTAGTAGTAGTAGTAGTAGTAGTAGTAGTAGTAGTAGTAGTAGTAGTAGTAGTAGTAGTAGTAGTAGTAGTAGTAGTAGTAGTAGTAGTAGTAGTAGTAGTAGTAGTAGTAGTAGTAGTAGTAGTAGTAGTAGTAGTAGTAGTAGTAGTAGTAGTAGTAGTAGTAGTAGTAGTAGTAGTAGTAGTAGTAGTAGTAGTAGTAGTAGTAGTAGTAGTAGTAGTAGTAGTAGTAGTAGTAGTAGTAGTAGTAGTAGTAGTAGTAGTAGTAGTAGTAGTAGTGTTCACGCGCAAGCGCGAATCACCACAGGCACCAACAATAACAACAACAGCATCAAGACATCGAACCACCGCTGCGAAATTAGCCACACCTTTTTCTCGCGTTCTGCCATTTCACATGTTACGTACGAGGCGAGCAGCAGCAGCAGCAGCAGCAGGGAAGAAGAAGATTTTTACGCTATATAACCAGTCCGCGCACTAGCGCGGCATTCAGTATTTTTCCACATTTCAATCTGTTAACATCAAGAAGAATAAATGGAGTAGTTTTTAGAGTAAACTAGTGCTTCCTTCACATCCTCTGAAGACGTCCTGGGAAGTAGCAGATGTATATACAGTCCACTCCACTGGCTTAGTGTTGCTGCAGCAGGCTTGCGGACCAAATCGTCCTTTTAAGGACAAGAAAGGTTTATTTTCTCCATCCTGTTATCCGCCGGTGCCTATGCAGAACACAAATGCAGCCCCCCACTGGTTGAGTGCTAGCTGTCGATGGACTTGCGGACCAAACCCGTCCTTTTCAGGATTAGAAAGAAGAGTAAATTGTTATCCGCAAGTGCTTGAACAGAACACTCGTTTTCCTGACGGCTCCTAGCTTGAGCGGCAACGTTCCTGTTCGGTCTTGTCAAGACATGTTGCTTATGCCGCAACAAGGCTAGGAAGCGATTTTGTTTCATCCCCCGTGAGCCTGGCACGGCTCCGACATGGTCCTTCGAGCCGGATCGAAGGGACCGTTTGCGCGCTACTAAAAACGGAGTATGATGAGGATGTGGAGGGAAGGCTAGTAGCAAAAGTTGATAGTGATTAGTGAAAACCGAAAAGTTAAACAAATTTGTGTGAATCGAACAATTTAAATTAGACATTTGAGTGGAAAGTAAAGAAGAAAGTGCATAGTGAAAGGTTAATTCGCCATAATGTCTGTCTCCCGTACACCCAAGAGGTCCAACACGGACAGCGATGAGCTGCAGTTGCTCATTCACCAGCGCGGCCAGATAAAAGGCAAAGTGACAAAAATTAACAACAATTTGGAAAACGCGGAAGATGATCCGTCGTTAATTAGTGTATCGCTACTAAAAGTGTACGGCAAGAAATTGGAAACACATTATGCACCAACTAGAATAGAAGAACAAGACGAAAAGCTGGATGAGTTTGATGTTCTTCATACCGAAGCGCTCGATCGGCTAGAGCGTCTAGTGGAGAGTTTTGCCAAACCTGTTCCTACGGTTGCTCTCACTAGTGGTGCTGCCCCGGTGATCGTGCAAAATCATCCTTTGCGACCACCGGTACCTTCTTTCGACGGTCGAGTGGAAAATTGGCCGAAATTCAAGGCCATGTTTGAGGATCTTGTGATGAAAAGTGGCGATTCAGATGCCGTCAAACTGCATTACCTTGACAAAGCTCTGGTAGGTGATGCGGCCGGCTTAATTAACGCCAAGATGATACAAGATAACAACTTCAGCCAAGTTTGGAAACAGTTAAAAGAGCAGTTTGAGAACAAACGTGTCATTGTGGATACACACGTTGAAGGTTTGATCCAGCTGAAACCGATGGCGAAAGGCAACTTCAAGGACCTGTTGGAGTTAACAAAGTCATGTGAACGGCATGTTGCAGCGTTGCAGTACCAGGGTCTGGCAGTGGATGAATTGTCTGGTGTTATCATTACGAAGCTGCTAATCTCCCGTTTGGACGATCGCACTCTACAGCTGTGGGAACGGAACCAAGCCCATGGTGAGTTACCAAAGTATGACGATACGTTGCTGTTTTTAAAAGGTGAGTGCCAAATTCTTGAGCGTTTTCAAAATTCTCGTCATCCTGTGGCGGCGAAGGAGCCTTCTTCTAAGCCAATGAAGCCTGTGAATCAAAAGGTCCATACTGTCACGTCCTCTAATTCTGAAAGTCAATGTAAGATTTGTGGTGAAATGCATCGTCATTTTGAGTGCCCCGTTTTTGCCAAGATGCATGTTTCAGACCGCAAAACCAAAGTAAAGCAATTAAGAATTTGTTTTAATTGCCTCCGACCGGGCCACTGTGCCAAAGATTGTTCTTCCAAGCGTACTTGTTCGAAATGTCAAAGACGACACCATACCCTCCTTCACGAAGATTTCCAAGCAAAACCCTCCGAGACGGAAACCCTTTCTGAAAAGGAATCTTGTAGTATCGTCGCCGAAGCTAGTGCAAGTCCCAATGTTTTTCCTTCAACAAGCGCCACGCCATGTTCCTGCAATCATTCACATACTGTAAAAACCGCGATGCTGTTAACTGCCGTTGTGAGCCTCGAGAGTGCCGATAGTCAATCAATTCCTTGTCGAGTGATGTTAGATAGCGGCTCTCAAGTCTCCTTTCTGTCTGAAGCGATTGCCAACCGATTGATGATTTCCCGTGAGCCGGTGTACGTGCCTATTACCGGAATTGGTGGAGCGAAGATTTATGCAAGGGAAAAGCTAACAGTAAAAATCTACTCTCGGTGTTCCAATTTTTCTACTGATGTGGAATGCCTTGTGGTACCAAAAGTAACCAGTATTATTCCTTCCGTTAAGATAGATGTTTCGTCGTGGCCAATTCCCGCTGGATTGCAGTTGGCAGATCCCACCTTCCATGTGCCTAGTAAAATCGACATGTTGATCGGTGCTTCGAAGTTTTTCACACTGTTGAAATCCGGTCAAATTTTTCTTGATGATGGTCTTCCCGAGCTCCATGAAACTCATCTGGGTTGGGTTTTCTCCGGCGAATTCCACACAGAAACCTCCAATGCTGTTTTAGCTCACACTGCATCACTAGGTACTCTTAATGATACAATTAGTCGTTTTTGGGAAGTTGAGGATATTTCGCTGCCTACAAAGGAGAAAGATGAATTAGATACGTGTGAGGAAATTTTTCGATCTACCCATCGGCGTACGTCAACCGGGCGATACATAGTCACGCTCCCTTTCCATGAAGATATTTCCATGCTGCAGGACAACCGATCTGTCGCTCTTCGCCGTTTTCTGATGCTTGAAAGACGATTCAAAAGGGATTCTACCTTGAAAAAACTTTATTCAGAGTTTATTGCTGAGTACGAGGCATTAGGTCATTGTCAAGAAGTAGATGAAGCCAATGATGATCCTTCTCAAGGGCGTTATTATTTGCCTCACCATGCAGTACTGCGACCAACCAGTTCGACAACGAAGTTAAGGGTAGTGTTTAATGCTTCAGCCAAGCCCTATCAAGCAGCCAAGTCTTTAAATGAGGTCCTTCATGTCGGTGGTGTTGTTCAAAGCGATATATTCAGTATCCTTCTCCGATTTCGCTTACATGTCGTCGTGTTTACCGCTGACATAGCCAAAATGTATCGGCAGGTATTAGTTGCTGCATGTCATACTCCATTCCAAAGGATTTTTTGGCGCACGGAATCCAACCAGCGATTACGAGTTTTGGAGCTGCAGACTGTGACGTACGGGACAGCTTCAGCCCCCTTTCTTGCCACCAGAAGCCTGGTCCAGTTGTGCAACGATGAGGGTGATCGATTTCCGCTTGCGTCCAAAATTATCTTAGAAGATTGTTATGTCGACGATATCCTTTCTGGATCCACGAGCGTCGAAGAAGCCGTAGAAGCACAGCGTCAGTTGCAAGAGATGCTTCAGCTTGGTGGATTTCCCATCCACAAGTGGAGTTCAAATTGTTCGAAATTGCTGAGCCAAGTCCCTGAAGAAAATAGGGAGAAATTAGTACGACTGGATTGTCCAACCAACAGCGAAGTAATCAAAACCCTGGGACTCACCTGGAGTCCACAATCAGATGAATTTCTTTTCGTTACGAAGACCTCGGCCGACCCACATGAATTATTCACCAAGAGAAAGGTATTTTCGGAAATTGGAAGGTTGTTCGATCCGTTGGGTTTAGTCTCTCCCATCGTAGTAGTGGCAAAGATTCTTATGCAAAAATTGTGGACCGCTGGCCTATCCTGGGATAAGAATCTTGAAGGAGAACTGCTTGTTTCCTGGTTGAAGTTTCGAGATACTCTGCCACAAATGAATGAAATGACGGTCCCTCGACGTGTTATTTTTCCCAACTTCGTTACTATGGAGATCCATGGATTTTCGGATGCCTCGATTGCTGCGTGCGGAGCGGTTTTATATGTTCGAAGTATTTTTTCCGATGGAAGCGCCGCATTGCGACTGTTATGTAGTAAATCGAAAGTCGCCCCAATAGCAGAATTAAGTATTCCTCGCAAAGAGTTGTTAGCAGCTCGCCTGTTATCCAGACTGATGGTGAAGGTAATCGATACCATAAAGGTAAATTTCGACGACGTTGTTCTCTGGTCTGATAGCCAGATTGTGCTAGCTTGGTTACGCAAACCATTACCAACCCTCCAAGTGTTTGTTCGCAACCGAGTGACTGAGATTATCAATGAAACACAGAATTACACTTGGAAATATGTTCCGACTAAGGAAAATCCCGCGGATATTGTGTCAAGAGGATCGTTGCCTAAAGCCTTACTATCCAATGATTTGTGGTGGAAGGGTCCTCTTTTCTTGCAATCAATAAACTACGAAATTGAATCTCCTGATCCGATATCGGATGATGAATTGCCTGAGATGAAAACGACTGCCTTTATTTCTGCAGTCACCTATAATGTTGATGATCTTCCCGTTTTCGCCAAATTTAGCTCCTTTCGTAAACTGCAAAGGGTAATCGCATATGTTCTACGTTTCATCTCTAACTGCAAAATTAAGAATTGTAATCTCCGCAATCTGAAACGTCACCTCACTGTTTCTGAATTCCGAGAATCGATGATTGTGATCATCAAGGTGGTGCAGCATGAAATCTTAGGAGACGAAATTAGCCGTATTGAAAACAACGAACCGTGTAAAAGAATTGGTTCGCTGAACCCAGTGTACCAGGACGGACTGCTCAGAGTAGGTGGTAGACTAAAAAAATCGTCTATATCAATCATGGCCAAACATCCATACATTTTGCCGAGGCACCCATACATTTTGCCGAGGCACCCGATTGTCGATCTGTTAATACGCGCTTACCATATTGAAAACTTACACGTTGGACCATCGAGTCTACTAGTAATAATTCGAGGACGGTATTGGTTACTGGAAGGTAGATCTGCTGTAAGGAAAATCACCAGGAGTTGCGTCACCTGTTTTCGTGCCAAACCAACAAAGGCAAGCCAACAAATGGGGAATTTGCCATCTTGTCGCGTGACACCTGCATTTCCATTTGAAGTGACTGGAGTGGATTACGCAGGCCCCATATATGTCAAGAAAGGCCAACGGAGGTCGATTTTAGAGAAGGCATATATTGCCGTATTCGTGTGCATGGTTACTCGAGCTGTGCACTTGGAACTAGTGTCGAACATGACCACCGATGCATTTATTGGTGCATTGCACAGATTTACCAGCAGAAGAGGGCAGCCCCGTGAAATACACTCAGATAATGGTTCCAATTTTCAGGGTGCTAAAGCGGAACTGAACGAGCTGTACAGAATGTTTCGATCTCAATATAGTGTCGATAAAATTGAGGGTTTTTGTCAACCAAAGGAGATAGCTTGGTATTTTATTCCTCCTGAGGCTCCGAACTTTGGTGGTCTTTGGGAGGCGGCCGTAAAGAGTGCTAAATATCACTTGAAGCGAACTTTGAAAGATACTCATTTGACTTTCGAGGAATACGTGACAGTTTTGACACAGGTTGAGGCCATATTGAATTCCCGACCACTTCATGCTACGTCACCTGATGCTGACGCCCCCGAGGTATGTACACCTGGACACATTTTACTTGGACGAGCGATTACCGCCATCCCGGAACCAAGTTACCAGAATGTTCCTGTCAACCGTCTTGATCGTTGGCAGTTTGTACAAAGACTACGAGACGAATTTTGGAAGAAATGGAAAAATAACTACTTGCAAACTTTACAACAACGAACCAAGGACCAAATAAGGAAGAATAATCTACAGCCAGGAATGATAGTGCTTCTGGAAGACCAAAATTTGCCACCAATGAGCTGGAAATTGGGAAGGATTATGCGGACATATCCAGGTTCCGATGGACTGGTTCGTACAGTCGACGTCATGGTGGGTAACACTGTTTACAAGCGACCAGTATCAAGGATTGCAGTGCTTCCCATCGAGGATAATATTCAACTATTCGAGAATTGTTCCGAGAATGCTTCTCAGCCCGGGGGAGAATGTTCACGCGCAAGCGCGAATCACCACAGGCACCAACAATAACAACAACAGCATCAAGACATCGAACCACCGCTGCGAAATTAGCCACACCTTTTTCTCGCGTTCTGCCATTTCACATGTTACGTACGAGGCGAGCAGCAGCAGCAGCAGCAGCAGGGAAGAAGAAGATTTTTACGCTATATAACCAGTCCGCGCACTAGCGCGGCATTCAGTATTTTTCCACATTTCAATCTGTTAACATCAAGAAGAATAAATGGAGTAGTTTTTAGAGTAAACTAGTGCTTCCTTCACATCCTCTGAAGACGTCCTGGGAAGTAGCAGATGTATATACAGTCCACTCCACTGGCTTAGTGTTGCTGCAGCAGGCTTGCGGACCAAATCGTCCTTTTAAGGACAAGAAAGGTTTATTTTCTCCATCCTGTTATCCGCCGGTGCCTATGCAGAACACAAATGCAGCCCCCCACTGGTTGAGTGCTAGCTGTCGATGGACTTGCGGACCAAACCCGTCCTTTTCAGGATTAGAAAGAAGAGTAAATTGTTATCCGCAAGTGCTTGAACAGAACACTCGTTTTCCTGACGGCGTGCTTGAACAGAACACTCGTTTTCCTGACGGCTCCTAGCTTGAGCGGCAACGTTCCTGTTCGGTCTTGTCAAGACATGTTGCTTATGCCGCAACAAGGCTAGGAAGCGATTTTGTTTCATCCCCCGTGAGCCTGGCACGGCTCCGACAAGTAGTAGTAGTAGTAGTAGTAGTAGTAGTAGTAGTAGTAGTAGTAGTAGTAGTAGTAGTAGTAGTAGTAGTAGTAGTAGTAGTAGTAGTAGTAGTAGTAGTAGTAGTAGTAGTAGTAGTAGTAGTAGTAGTAGTAGTAGTAGTAGTAGTAGTAGTAGTAGTAGTAGTAGTAGTAGTAGTAGTAGTAGTAGTAGTAGTAGTAGTAGTAGTAGTAGTAGTAGTAGTAGTAGTAGTAGTAGTAGTAGTAGTAGTAGTAGTAGTAGTAGTAGTAGTAGTAGTAGTAGTAGTAGTAGTAGTAGTAGTAGTAGTAGTAGTAGTAGTAGTAGTAGTAGTAGTAGTAGTAGTAGTAGTAGTAGTAGTAGTAGTAGTAGTAGTAGTAGTAGTAGTAGTAGTAGTAGTAGTAGTAGTAGTAGTAGTAGTAGTAGTAGTAGTAGTAGTAGTAGTAGTAGTAGTAGTAGTAGTAGTAGTAGTAGTAGTAGTAGTAGTAGTAGTAGTAGTAGTAGTAGTAGTAGTAGTAGTAGTAGTAGTAGTAGTAGTAGTAGTAGTAGTAGTAGTAGTAGTAGTAGTAGTAGTAGTAGTAGTAGTAGTAGTAGTAGTAGTAGTAGTAGTAGTAGTAGTAGTAGTAGTAGTAGTAGTAGTAGTAGTAGTAGTAGTAGTAGTAGTAGTAGTAGTAGTAGTAGTAGTAGTAGTAGTAGTAGTAGTAGTAGTAGTAGTAGTAGTAGTAGTAGTAGTAGTAGTAGTAGTAGTAGTAGTAGTAGTAGTAGTAGTAGTAGTAGTAGTAGTAGTAGTAGTAGTAGTAGTAGTAGTAGTAGTAGTAGTAGTAGTAGTAGTAGTAGTAGTAGTAGTAGTAGTAGTAGTAGTAGTAGTAGTAGTAGTAGTAGTAGTAGTAGTAGTAGTAGTAGTAGTAGTAGTAGTAGTAGTAGTAGTAGTAGTAGTAGTAGTAGTAGTAGTAGTAGTAGTAGTAGTAGTAGTAGTAGTAGTAGTAGTAGTAGTAGTAGTAGTAGTAGTAGTAGTAGTAGTAGTAGTAGTAGTAGTAGTAGTAGTAGTAGTAGTAGTAGTAGTAGTAGTAGTAGTAGTAGTAGTAGTAGTAGTAGTAGTAGTAGTAGTAGTAGTAGTAGTAGTAGTAGTAGTAGTAGTAGTAGTAGTAGTAGTAGTAGTAGTAGTAGTAGTAGTAGTAGTAGTAGTAGTAGTAGTAGTAGTAGTAGTAGTAGTAGTAGTAGTAGTAGTAGTAGTAGTAGTAGTAGTAGTAGTAGTAGTAGTAGTAGTAGTAGTAGTAGTAGTAGTAGTAGTAGTAGTAGTGAACAACGGCTCATATAAGTACAACCCTACCCTATTTTAATTGCATTTTTGCGAAATTTTGGCGATCTTGTAAAATCAATATTGCTACAATCTCCTTTTCCGAAATGTACAACTACAATGAAAACAAAAACAAAAATCTAGGTTTTTATCGTATTAATTCTGCTTTATTTCATCACATTTTACGTGACTGACATTCTCTTGCGATTATTGCGCTTCTACGCTTAAAATTATGGTGGCCCAACCATGACTACTCAAGTGGCCCGACCTTTACAAATAGCGCTTTTCTAGTATTTCACCTTAGCCTTCCCAAACACCTTACTGGAGGGAATTTTTCTATAGTCTTCGTGTGCAGCACAATTCACTTCATACATTTTCAAAATTTATCTCAATAATTGCATTTCATGAATCATTTCTTATAGAAAAGTTCATTGCGCCTGGAAAACTTTTTTTGTAAGATTTAGTCACTGAATTCAGCACGGGTGTTTTGAATATACGATTGAAGCTCACAATATTGTGAAAACTTAGCTATCACAAAAAGAAGTTTTACAATAGCTGTAACATAGATATTATGAGTTACTAAAACTGTAAAATCGTGATGGCCCGACTATAACAGTGGCCCAACGATAACGACAATAGCCTACTAATGGGTTCTATTTTATTGTCTGAAAGTTTGAAAAGAATCAGTCAATTAGATAATTTTCTATAGTGTTTGTTCGGTGGTGCAATTTGATGTGGGACACCCTTTATGTAGGTAGAATTACAGTAGATCCAAATTTGATTATCAAATGAATTTCACACTAATGATGTTACAGAAGGGCCAAAAAGGAATGGGCGGAGCCACAAGCAGAGGCATTTATGCGTATTCTGGGGTTATAAGAGTCGCCTTGCATCATTAGGATCCTTCCATGTAATAATTAGATTCGCTGTACCGACTTTAACCCAAGTGATGATTAGTTTATAAGAATTGAGAAGTGCCATATTTCCTTCATACATCAAGGATTCTGGTTGGCAATCCACTCTATCCATTCTGCATATATGCTATTAATAATAATACTATTAATAATAGGATATTAAATTGAAATGTGGTATATATCGGCAAAAATAGAACAATCTCACCAGCATCCCTTCGAATGAAATAGAGTCGCGTTTCATAAGTTTCATAAGTTTTTATAAGTTTTCATAAGTTTTCATAAGTGCTTCCAATAATTAATTTACTTTTATCTTCTGGTATCCATGTGCAGTATTAAAACTCGTTTTCACTATATATCAGAAGATGCATCATAAGCTAAAAGAAAAAAAAACAATTAAAATAACTTATATTAGGCTTACCTATTAGCAAGGCCGTGTGGCTCCATCGTCTACCCAAAACCGCGGTTCAGGCAGCCGGAAATCACCCAGTATCGCTCCTCCGAGCTTGGCTACTCAATAGAACACTATCGGGGATGGCCACGTGGAGGCGCTAGGTGGGGGATTGGGATGGCTAGAGCTATGTTGGACGCTCCTCATTTGCCTTCCCCATTTCATACCCTTACGTGCATTTTCCCTGTTTAACGTATAATTTTTTTTATTATTATGTTACTATAAAATTGCTGGACATTTTATCTATCCAACGACATATTAACTGTTATGTTTCGTTTAGTAGTATAGTAGCTATTAGCATTTGAAATCTTTCATTCAATCGTTACACTTCTATTTTTCGTGTTCACAAAGTGCTACCCGGTATAGTAAACAAGCGTTTTTTTATTTGGGCAATTTGTACTGGAGTAATGGATTTTGAAGCCAAGTGCAAAGCCCCAATATGAACGTCTTTGACTAGTGCATGGATCATTTTTGAACCGACATAAAGTGTTGGACAACGCAGAGCAGCTCAAGCCATCGCAAAGTTGAGTGAATAAAGTCAAAATATAAGAAGCTGAAAACGTACTGTAAGCGTAGTGATTAAGTCGAAAGCTGCAGAGTACGAGTAAATAATTAGTGCCGGTGAATTAAATATGAAATTATTGTAGGCAATTTGACGTTATTTAAGGTCCTTCTGCGACGAAAAATCCGTCTCTACGTGACTGCTGTTTGGTTAACCTGAAAATAAAAAAAAGATAATTAATTAGTTAATTGCTTTAATGAAAGTCGTAAGTAATTCGTAAGTAAGCGATTAATTTAAAGGTTTAAAGATTTAAAAGGTAAAATTTAGAAGGAGTCAAAAGCACATCAACTGTGAGGCAGAAGAAAGGTGCCGGAAAAGATTATAGCGTGCAAAAGGGAAAAGTGGACTACTTTTTGTCAGTTTATTTGGTAATGTAACCAATGAATGTTTGCTAATTAAAACAAAATAATTACAGTTTGAGCTTTCACGAAACAAGTATTGTTTTAGAAATTTAGTTTTTCTTTCGAACATTGTTTCAGATTGTTGCTTTAATCCCTTTAAAAAACATTGCCTTAGTTATACCTACATAGGAAAGTAAAGAGATTGCACAATATTGTAATAGTTCTAATGAGTTCAATCATTTAGGCAATATATAGTGTTTAGATTATGTATGAGTCATAAAAATTGTACCGAAGCGCTTGTTAATGCCTGGCATTTCGTTTTTCCTACGAATAACTGCATTTTAATGGTCTATGAAAGTGGATTCAGTTCGCATCTCTAACCGCTATGATTTTCTAATGTGCCGGTAATTGAAGTACCCAACCACTTTTGTTCCTGCTAAGCGCTATCAAGTAGTATAATTTAAATTCCGCTCTAAGAGTTTTTATGAACACCATATTCAGAATACCTGTACTTCGTGGGGGGAGTGTATCGAGATTCCTCCGATGTTATAGACAGGTATTGTTGCATAATATACACTGGAGTGCCCACGCTTTATAAATCTCTATCAATAAACTCAACCTCATGTTTGTTGTCTTAACCTTTATAATGAGGTCAGGCCTTAACTATTTTTTATAACGATAGTCTTTTCAATAGAGGGAGGGAATGTTAGAAGAAAGTTACGAAATCAAAGGTATTTTATAGTACCCTAGAGTGGGATAAGACGTGAAAGGCAAATATCGGGAAATTAGGTAAGCGAGGGTCGTTGAAGTAATACTTACTAGGTTCATAGTTTGTCACTTTTTGCCAAACTGAAAGATCCGCGGATTGAAGCAAGTTATAATGGGAGAAAAGCTGGATTCAAATCCTGTGACAATTGGCTCCCATTATAGCTTGGTTCAATTAGGTGATCTCCCATGGTGTCATAATAATTTTGTAAGAAAAAGCTGGAGAGAAATAATTTTCCCGATGTGTAATTAGTGTTTACTCGATATTCAAATACTTATTTTATTATGCGCCAAAAAATAATATCAAAATTTTGCTCCGTTACGGCTAAAAGAATAACTAATTGTGTTATTTAAATAATAAAGCAATAACATGACTGTATTCAGAGTTTAGAATAACATATTTTAGTATTAGGTATTAAGGTATTGAATAACAAACTCAGTAGCATATGAGATATTAAAAAATCATTTTATAAAATATTCAAAATCTAAAATCTCTTTAATCAATAAAAAAAATTTATGAAATACTAGCTGACCCGACAAACTTCGTATTGCCACAAATTAAACTGTGTTGTACATAAACCGTGAATCTCGGATGACCTTTGTCACAATCTCGAGTTTTGCAAGTTTCTGGGGAGTTCATGGGTGTTTTATATTAAAACGTGTGCGGGCGCTATATATCTGCATTTTAGCGTTGGTAAGAGGAAATGCTTATCAACTTAGGAACTATATTGGTTCGTTTCATTATCCCTGATTTTTATTTTCAGGTACCGTGACCGCCCCTAATTCTGCACAGCTCCTAATTCTGCGCATTTTTCTTTAAATAAGTATTTTTTAACATTGTGCATAACTCTGATCATTGCGTTATTTTTTTATAAATGTCTGTTGAATATTACGTTATTATTCACAAACGGGCCCTAATATTTGAGAGCAAAATAATTTAACGTGAAACTGAAAGCATTTTATTTTACAGAAAACACTGTTGTTAGCACCAACGCTAAGATTGTCCTTCTAGAAAATTAACAAAATTATGATGGAAATTCTTTGCAATGATCAAATTACCCAGCATAATTAGAAAGAATAATTAGTTTAAGTCATGTTTTAGACAAAAAGAGTGATTGCATGCATTGCTTTCCTTAGAAAAATGCGATGCCATAATGCGCAGATTTAGGCACAGATTTTTTATTCATGTTCCAAATTCTGCGCAGTAATGTATCTTACGAAGAAATCGCGAAAAAATACGCAACCTCAACCAAATGGCTGAGGTATTGAGGCATGAAACTTCAAGTAGAATCTTCAACTTGCATTGATTGGCATCCTGTGCTGTGTCTCGGGGTCCGAAACTACGAGCACCAATTCATGAAACCATGTCTTCTATTTTTTAATGTCCAACCTCATGGGGCTGTCAGAGAGTGGGGAAGTGGTTTCTACATGAAAGCACAATTTTTAGTATTAGGTTACAGTGTAATGTTCAGTATGCAGAAAACCCGAACCAATTTGCCTTTCACGTTATCGAGAATAAAATATTTAAAATGAAGCAATAAAAATGATAACAATATTCCTTTGCCACCCGGACAGCACAAGAAGGCTGGATCATGGATTTAATTATGGTAATGGCAAATGTCGGATTTTTTGGTGTGCTTTCAGCGTATAAAGACATAAATAGCATGGCAGGAGTATTCATTTTCACTTTTTGGGTACGCAGAATTAGGGGCAAACATGCGCAGAATTAGGAACATGGGCAAGAAAGTGCGCAGAATTAGGCACCGTGGATAAGTTTACAAAATGAAAACTATACTCAATTGTTGGTCGACTTATAATTTCCATATTTTTTACCAGATATTATAGACCGTAGCACTACACGTTGAGGCTATCCACGTTGTTAATTTAAATCTAGAATACTTAGAATAGCGGAAGAATCATAAAAATGTCTTAAGTTGTCACGTAGTTTTCGAGCCGTAAATCTAGCATGTGCAAAGTATTCTTCAATATAAATTAAATTATGGTTGTATATGAGCACCATTGGCATTATATTAAATTTGTTAAAAAGGTATTTTTTATCTCTTAATTTTCGTAATTACTGGCTTTACAAGAAAATTTTCGAATATGCAGGTTAGTCTCATATAACCGGTGCTCACATACTTACATTATCCATCTAGCTCCCCCATCTACTAACAACAATTCCTTTCCCGAAATACTTGTGAACATGCAGAGGATTCCCTGGTCTTTAGAAGCAATAGTATTGGACTAACATTCCTTCCCATCCCACCAGGACCCGCATTTGGACGTGGCCGGCCTGGTAAGGTTGCACAATGAGGAGTAGCGTGCTGTCCCAAGAATCCTTTTTCGAGCCATCATTTTACAATTTTCATCGGTCCTGGTCAATAACGGAGTAGCAGCACACGGGCGGTATCCTATGCTTATGCTTATGCTAGTTCATGGGTGTTTTAATATACAAATTTTCCTCACAGTAAAATAGAAAACAACTCCCCACATTGCTTAGCCTGATAAAATAAAACGGATAGCATTTAAATATTCGCCATCATTACAAACCATTTCGCCGAATACCATTTTGCGGAACACCAATTCTCGGTTGACCATAACGCGGAATATAGAGTTTCGCAGAATACCATTTCGCGAAAAACCTTACGCGGGATGTACCATTTCACGGTAATCCCTACGGGGGGCTGCCCCCCCTCCCCCCCCCCTCCCGCAGCCTGTGGGACGTTTCGCGCTGAATCATCCAATGCTACTATTGATAGTTTTTGGTGGTGGTGGTGGTGGTCTTGTTATTGATTAATGTTTTATGAAAGAGTCTAAAATTTCTCGAGTTCGATTAGTTTTTGAATTACGCAAAAATTTCTGTTTTATTTGCATGAGAGTCCTTATCCCCCTACCACAGGGGAGAGGGGCCTCAAACCATCATTAAAAAAATTCCTGCCTCCAATACCCCCCACATGCCAAGTTTGGTTCCATTTGATTAATTAGTTCTCGAGTTATGAGGAAATTTGTATCTCATTTATATAGGAGCCCCCCCCCTCCTGAAGCGGGGAGAGGTTTCAATTCACCATAGAAAACATTCTTGTCTCCAAAAACACCCACATGCCAAATATGGTTCCATTTGATTAATTAATTCTTGAGTTATGAGGAAATTTGTGTTTCATTTGTATGGGAGCCCCCCCCCTCCTAAAAAGGTAAGGGGTCATTCATCATAGAAAAAATTCATGCCTTTAAAACCACGCAAATGCCAAATATGGTGATACATGTTTGATAAAGTAGTTTTCGAGTTATGAGGAAATTTGTATTTCATTTGTATAGTAGCCCTCCCTCCTAAAGTGGGGAGCGGTCTCAATTCACCATAGAAAAAATTCTTGTCTCCAAAAACACCCACATGTAAAATTTTGTTCCATTTGCTTGATTAGTTCTCGAGTTATGAGGAAATTTGTGTTTCATTTGCATGGGAGCCCCCCTCTTAGTGGGGGGAGGGGTCTCTAACTATCATAAGAACCTTCCCTGGGCTAAAAAAACCCCTATATGCAAATTTTCACGCCGATCGGTTCAGTAGTTTTCGATTCTATAAGGAACATTCGGGCAGACAGACAGAAATCCATTTTTATAGGTCTAGTTTTGTATGCGAGCCCCCCCCCCCCCTCTTAGTGGGGGGAAGGATCTTTAACCGTCATAAGAACCTTCCCTGGCACCAAAACCCCTACATGCAAATTTTCACACCGATCGGTTTAGTAGTTTTCGATTCTATAAGGAACATAGGGACAGACAGACAGACAGAAATCCATTTTTATAGGTATAGATATCGAATGTCATTTTAAGGTCAAAATAAGATATGATAACAAAATCAGTTATTAAACTCATCTTACAACCACTGTTTAAAATGTCTACTCAATAACAAAATGTGTTATCAATATATCTCCATATCTATTCAATAACAAAATATAGCATTATAACACAGTTTGATATTATTTTGCTCTTCGCTCCTGCTCGGGTAACTGGACGGGAGAAACAGTAATATGTTCCTAACAAATCTTGCTACTGTTTATTAGTAGAACTTAATGGGCAATTTTTTTGTTGTTTCATTGAAATTAAATTCCATTAAATTCGAAAGTATGTTAGGACGCAAAAGATTGATTCGTCCAATTACAAAGTAGTTTATGACGGCGTTGTTAACATATTTGTACGGCAGCAAAGCATATTGTCGAATGGAAATCCGGATTGTAGAAAGTTATGTTTTATTTTATGTGTGAGATTAACTTTACTTTATGAGTGAGTCTAATTTTATTATTGACTATAATAATGGTTATAGCCACAAAATAATATATGTTTTAACTACACATGAAAAACACACATCGTTTTAAATCCATTTCACGCTAATAAAAATTGCTTATACAACGTCATATAAACGCAAAAAATACAATCATAACATTGCAAATAATGTGAAGTTTATTGAAACCCAAAGCTGTGGCCATGTAATTGTTTTATAGCTCATTTCCCACGATTCAATTACCATAATAGTCCGCCTTCGTTTCCTCATTGCAGCGACCAACTCCCTACGATAAAAACAGGCACGGATTGTGCGACTAACACACAGATCGACACTTCCGCCATTGTCCAAAACTAGGTAATACCCAGCCTGCCGTACATGAGCATGAAAAGCTCTGCCTCTTCAGCCTGACGTCTCGGGCTTCTATTTAGCGCCATCGCAAGTGGTCCGATTGTCCATGATTTGCTACATGGCAGCGTGCGGCAATAAATCTCTGCTGCCCTCCGACGCTTGAAGTCAGTGAACGGAGCAAAATGCCCGCCAGTCTTGGTTTGCAGCCTGTAGCGTTACACTTCCTTACCTTGTAATTCTCCGAATGACGGATGCCGCATGGACATGTGCCACCAAACCGGTAGTCTACAACGTGCTGTCCCCATTTATGTTACTTCATCCAAGTTTGTTGTCATCACCAGCTCATCGGGCAATTTCATTAGAGTGGTGAAAACAGTATGACTGAAATATGGCTCATTGCATGGGTAACATCGAAACATAATGTCTTGTTCAAAATGGTGTACAGAGGCCTAAAATTATGCAACATTGTTTCGGTGTTTCGATGTATTTTTAAACAGTAAACATCGGTTGAATTACTAAAAATTTTAAATTCTAATTCTGAGTTATTAAAAATTCTGAGTAGATCATATGTCAACATTTGCGTTTAAACCGAAAGGAGATCAAATTTAGGAGTACCTCTTCCAGAGCGCTGGCTCACCCCAGGTCAACCCCGCTCGCTCAACACCTTGTCACCATACGGGTGCAAAATTCCATCCGTGGTTGCGGCACGCGCCTTCGAGCGGAATAAACTTTCGCTATCGTTAGTGTGATTTTCTTTTTCTGCGGGGGACCAAGTTCCACTCTCAGGTCTACCCGGAACCGGCGTTGTAGAAAAACCATCGAATGGAAAAATCGATGAAATTTTAAAATTTAATAAGTTATCTGAAAAACTGCGCATCGAGCCCAGCACCTGATACGCCGATTTCCCCGCGCGTGCGAAACGGGTTGTTCGATGAATTTACAGGAAACAGCATAATTGGAGATTGAGATGAAAAAGTAATCACAATCGGTAGGTAGCCAACACAAACAACTCTGGGCTCGATAAGATATGGAACGGTTCAGTAATATTGCATTAACTGGTGCGCAGGTGATTGGAAAAGAGGTTTTTTTTGCATCAAGATAAAATAAATGCAACCCGGGGTGCAGCATCTATTTCTCTGCACCAATTCTGGAGGGCCGATATTATCTAACTGCTTGTTAGTTTAGATTACGCCTTAGAGCATTCCTCTGACGGTACTATCTAAAGGTGCGGCAATCTGTCGAATTATTAGCCAGGCTTAGAAGTCAGGTCAGATTTAGAGATCAGGTCAATGTTGAGCCTATGTCTAATAATGGTTTTTCGGAATCAAGCAAACCCTTACTATTTGCAGTACGAAAGATTGAAACCCTTAACTACCTACCTTTAGAACAAGCAATAGTTTAGATTGTCTAAAGCAATCATCATACTCAGCATTAACGATCTATAACATAAAAAATAACCACAAAATGTGGAAAACAAGATTTGTTTTCATAATTTATACTATTTGGCTTATCGCAAAAAAACGTTGTAAACGTTTAATCTATAAGTACCACTTTCCACCTCAGCGCACGCATTTGCACGATATATTAAAATCGACTGACCACTGTTTGCTTTTCCCGCTGGTAAAAAGCTGAACTGAATAAGCAAGAGACTTCCTATCGTATCCGGCTTCTTCGGGTGTTTCGGATTTCTAAAAAACAATTGAGAAATGTTATGACCAGAGTAAATAGTGCGATCAGTAGTAATGTATTATACTAGTCGCAGTGAAATTTTATTTACCGCCGTAAAATAAATCATTAAACTATTATACAATAATAACAAAACCATAGTAAAACAATTCAAAAGGTATAGGTGTCATTTGAAATGATCGTGTGTGAAGTATGATATTTACATTAAATAGATAATTATTTTTTACCAGCTGACTGTCTGTCAATAGTTGAGCTGAATGACATAAATTGCTAATTTCGTATTTACTCAAAATAGAACATAAGTTTGACATTTTTTGGAGCCTTATCCGCCTCTGATGCAGCCTCTGATTGATCGCTAGATCGAATACATCCTTCATTTAAAATTCGAATGCATAGAATATATTCAAATACACAATTTAGACAATTATGGATATTAAGATATTTATGGTAGATACCGTCTTTGTAAACCTGACGAAGAGTGAACATAACATGACTTAATCGTTTAGCACAAATGCACAGGTCGGACTGAAGAAGTTCGTTCTATCCGTTGCTGGCATCCCAAGTAACCATAAGCATTAATCTAAAACCGTATATTGGAAATAATTCTGCATCCCAAGTGCCAAACTTTTGTATATTAGCAATCTTAATGCTTATAAAACGTATATTAACATTGTTGATGCATAGAAGCATTAACGTAAATCAGCATTAAAGAAAGCAATATATGCGCATATAACGTAACAATATAATGCATTTAGTCAATTGCATTAAAACGAGCCGTAAGTGTTGATGAACGGCTTGTACTTGACTTCTTATTTTGCTATTCTGCGGCCACTATCTGTGCCCTCTTCCATCTGACGGTTGCCGTCTTTTTCTACCCTATTGGTAATGCAGAACAAGTAGCTATGATATGAGAGGGAATATCACCAAGATTTAAATACGACTAATTTCACCTCACTCAATCACATCCGCTATGGTTTAGATAGCAAGGGTGCAAGGAAACGAATGAGGTTGCATGACTAACTCCCGGTTCGAGCCCTGTCTAGGTGGTAGATTATTCAGCATTTCCAAAAATGGTTCTGTTGTTTATCCTGCTCCCCTTGAGATGCAGCAAAAAAATCGCTTGCTTTTTTTTTAGTTTTTTAAATCCCGACCGAATCTATTTTTATTTACCATAACAAGCAAACGATATGCCATCGATACTTTTTCGATACGTCGATAATGTAGACAAAATGACGTTTCGTTTAAGCCTCAAACAAACACTGATAATGCTTATTGGATGCTTGTGGCGTAGCATTTTAACAACCCGCTATTTCGCCTTTTTAGCATTATGTGAGTTCTATAGAAGTATATATAGAAAAATATGCTTTTAATCATAGTTCTGTATGCTTATACAATGTTGTCCAAGGACTAGTGTTTAGTGCTTACTGGTTACTTGGGATTGGTGTGGTCAGACAAAAACAGCAGATGAGGCCCCCACGCCCCACCTTTCAAAAGTATATTTCAGTTTGGATAAATTAGGTAATCAAGTAGAATGGTGGTTTTATTCATAAAACACATGAAAATAAGTGCGCCCTTTTTAAAAATGAATATTAAATGAAAATGGCGCCAAAACCTGTGGAAGGTGCATATTTCCTCCTATCGAACACGTTTGTAAAGTTTCATCCAAATCAGAGAGGTTTATTTCAAATTTCAGCTTTTTTTGGACGATTTGGCGTGAAATTGTTCAAAAATATATCTATTTATCGAACCCAACAATTAATTTTAATAGCGTTTCATAAATATCAAAAGGGGTTTATATCATATTCAGTAATAGTCAGCAAACGAATAGGTATTCGAAACTTGTTTCAAATATATGAAGTTTTGTCATAATTAGCTTGAATATAGTTCAAACGGCCGCTCGCTAAAGCAATATTACCAATTGTTGTATACATTGGCGTAGCTAGGTAATTTCCCTGGAGGGGGCCGAGGGGGTGCCTTCCGAAAAAAATTTCATTATGATCCAGTTACGCCGGCTGTCAGTGATAGCACAGGGTTTTGTAGGGAAATACCAGACGGGCTTCATGAGAGCCCGCGCAATTACGGACCAGATGTTTATCATCCGACAGATCTTGCAGAAATATCGGGAGTACAACGTGCCCATGCACCACATCTTTATTAATTTCAAAGCAGATACGATGCACTCGATCGAGGCTAGCTATGACAGATAATGCAAGAGCACGGTTTTCCGGATAAACTGGGGCAAATGATCAGAGCTACATTGTATCGAGAGATGTATTTCGTGTGTAACTCGGGAACACTTTCGAATTCTTTTTACATACTATTCAACTTCGCTCTTGAGGGGGTGGTCCGACGAAAGCGAAGTCTAGGAGGATTGGGTTAAACATAAGTGCGTCGAAGCCCAAATACATGAAAGAAAGAGGCTCGATAAATCAAACACGTGCCTCACACGGACGGTAACTGTTCACAGCGTCGCTTGTCGGAAGTGGGAGGCACACCGGACAATATTTGGCGGAGAATAATAATAATAATAATAATTTATTTACATAATAACAATACAAATAACCATCTAATAGTTTTCAAAGTATGTATTACTACTCTACTAGTGAGAAAAATGCAATTTTGTTTCTTTCTTGAACCTATGAAATGATGTTTGTCTCTTTATTGCGTGAGGCAGGCTGTTCCACAGTCGTATAGCGCGATGTCTGAACGAGTCTCGCAAATTATTAGTTTCACACCTTGGAAGTAGCAAGTTCAGCGTTCTAGGAAGTGTTGTTGTGGTAAAATATTCTTCTAAGTAGACTGGAGGGTGATTTAGTATTTTATACGTCATACTGCAAATTCTAAAATTTATATATTCCCTGTAACTACAATCAAGAATCAATTTGGAAAAACTTGAAATGTGGTCAAATCTTCTTAATCCGTAAACAAATCTGGTAAGAGAATTGATAGCAAGTTGTAACTTACGAAAGTTTTCGTCTGTTGACTGAGCGAAAAGTACATCTCCATATTCGAATAGTGGAATTATTAGGGATCGTACAAGTTTTAATCTCATCTGCTGTGGAGTACAATGTTTTAATGCTACCAAAGTGTGCAATGTAAAATAAACTTTTTGGCAGACCGCATTAGTTTGAGCCTTCCAATTCAGGTTGCTGTCCATGAAAATGCCAAGATTTTTTACGACATCGGAGTAATTTACATTTTCACTACCCAGTTTGACAAGAGGAGCTTCATGTACATCCATGTGTCTTGTCCTAAAAATGATCGCTTGAGTCTTACGTGCATTTAGTTTGAGACCATTCGCATTGCTCCATTCAATTATGTTTTGAATGTCTAGATTAACCATGTTGACAGTGTTCGGTAGTTCACTCAGTTTTCCCGATAAATATATTTGACAGTCATCGGCATACAAGTGTGACTGACAATAATTAATTTGATGAGGTAAGTCATTTATAAACATTGAGAAAAGTAAAGGACCTAAAATTGATCCTTGCGGTACACCACATCCAACACATAAAACGTCAGACTTAAGACCATTGAATTCAACATATTGTAGTCGATTAGATAGGTAACTCAATATTAACCCAACTGCAGAATCGTGCAGCATAAAGTAACGTTTAAGTTTTTTGCAGAGCAACAGATGATCTATAGAATCAAATGCTTTACTGAAATCAAGCAATACTAGTACAGTTATCATTTTCTTATCCAAAGCACATCGAATATCGTTATCGATTTTTATAAGAGCTGTTGTGGTGCTACAGTTTTTTCGATATCCTGATTGAAAACGACAAAGTAATTCGTGCTCATTCAAATATTCATTCAGCTGATTTGAGAGAATCTTTTCGAAGATTTTTGAAAGCGCTGGAAGTATGCTAATAGGTCTGTAATCGATCTCGCTAGCGGGATTATCAATTTTTCCAATAGGAACAACTCGTGCCACTTTCCACAAGCTAGGAAAGGTTGATGATGTTATACTGAAATTGAAAAGGTCAGTTATGTAAGGAGCTATAATCGAGAAAGACATTTTCAAAATTCTGAGTGGAATTTCATCATTGCCAACAGAATCGCATGAAGCTGAAGAAATTTCTTTAAGAATCTCGTCTGATGTTACACAACGGAAAGAGAAACGTGCTATTGAATCGCTATCCGAAACTGTTTCTGCGAAAGAATGCGAAGCGTGATTAGAGACAAAAAAGGCGTTTAAACTAGCTGCCGTAACATTTGCGCAATCGGCTATAACTGCAGTACGTTTTAAACCAAGCTTTTTGATGTTATTCCACAGTTTCTTTGACGGGAGGTTTATATCAAGTTGAGATGCAAAAAAATCCTTTTTCGCAAACTTAATTTCTCGATTGGTTTTGTTTCTCAGCCGTGCAAAATTGTTCCATTTTGCCTCATTACCCTTGTCTTTCTTCCAACATTCATAAGCTTCCGATCTGCTTTTGAAAAGCCTGCGAATATGAGAATTAATCCACGGTGTACTTGAGTCAGAGACAGTTTTCTTTTTCAAAGGCGCATGTTCTTGGATTACTGATTTGAGCGATCTATTAAGGATAGTCAGTTTATCATTGACATTATCGCAATGATACATGAGATCCAAGTTTAAATGGCTAAGATCTAAAGTAAAAGCACCCCAGTCGATATTATTATAATCACGATACCAGTATTCTTCGGGTGGCCCTTTACTGTTTTTAGTACGATAATCAAAACATAAGAAATCATGATCACTTATTCCAGCCATTGATGATTGATAACAATTGCTTACAAAATTAAGACAGTTACCACTCGCAAAGTCCAACCACGACGAGCGACATCCATATTTGTGACATGTGGGATAAGAAGGAACAATTTTGAAGGTTAAGGAATTTAAATTGTCTAATAAGGCTTGAGTTTTCGGGGAATTCATGTCAAGCAAATTGGTATTAAAATCACCCATCAGAATGATGTTTGATTCAGTTGAACAAATTTCTGCAATTAGCTCATAAATCTTATTCAATAATGTTATATCACTATCTGGTGGTCTATATACAATACCACAGACTAAGTTGGAGCTTTTGATTTTTAAAAATAAGTAATCAATTTCGCTTCCGGGTTGAGATCGGGCAATTACCGAGTTTTTCAAACCCTTCTTAACATACAGTGCAACACCACCGCCTCGTTTCTTCGTTTTCGAAGAGCGATCTGATCGAACTATTGTATATCCATTCAACTCAACAGATTTGTTTGTGTTAGATTGTTTTAGCCAAGTCTCAACAATTCCGATTACATTGAGGGTAGAGTTTTCAAATATTAATCGATATTTGTCTATATTACCTACGAGACTACGTATGTTTTGAAATCCGATCTTAATAAAATTTCTAGAAGACTTTTCAATTGTAGCTTGCATTTCAAAATCACCTAAGTTGTATTGTTTGATTTCATTGGCAAATATTTGAAAGGGTTCGGAGCAAGAGGAAGTGTATTGGCTCAACTGAGGTGAGATCAAGATTGTGTTTACAGGGATATTTTCATTTACTATGTTGCTATCAGGGGACGAACATTCGATGGAGTTTTGTCGTTTTTTGGAATAAATTCTCGCACTTCTACGCCATCAGGCCAATAGAACGCATCACTGAACTGAACATCGCATCACTGAGAACAAACTGAAAGCGGAGAGTGGCAGAGACGAATGAATCACGAGCTACAGAAACTGTTTGGAGAGATTCTCATTGTCATCTGGCGAAAGTCAGTAGGCTATCGTGGGCCGGACATTTCGTAAAGATACCGGACGGCAGTGTGACGGAAACAGCTCTTTTCAACAGCTACATCAGCACCAGGAACAGGGAGGCTTAACGTGCGAAGATGGCACGACCAAGTCGAAAGTGATTTGAGACTTCTGAGACTGGAAAATTGGCGTCGAGTGGCCCAAGATCGAGTTGAATGGAGACGACTGTTTATAACAGCATGAGCCGGGGTGGCTATCAGGTTACTGACGGCTACTAACGATGACAACAACTACGCGTTTGCGATACCTAGCAAAAAAGGAAAACATCAACGCGGTGGGAATATATACACTGAATGTTTTTCCGGTTTTTCAATTACAATGGGGAAAATTTCTGGAGGGGGCCTGCAAAATTCTGGAGGGGGCCTGGTACCCCAGGCACCCCCTCTAGCTACGCCAATGGTTGTACAGCAAAAATTGAAGAAGTGTGCCCTGTAATTGAATTTGATTCGTAAATTTGATTTGGAATTTGTTTTTCATCTAGAGCAATTCCTGCTCAAAACGCTGAAAGAAGGCCATTTTTGACTCGACTATTTTTGATTGGAATAAAATTTCCCTAACGTGTTACATATCACGCTAGAACTCATTTTCCACTAAACTTGCATTTTTTCGTCAAGAGTAACTTTTCAAAAGGGCGTATTTAGAAATGAGATTACTTTTTTTCAAAACATCATATCTTAAAAACAACTTATTTGATCAAAATGGCGTCAAAGGAAAAGTTATAGGAAATTAAGTGTATTTTTAGAAAAAAATTACACTGAAACAAAACACTTTTCAAAACCATGATAAAAATTATAAAATGTCAATTAGGCCATTGCAAATTATTTTCGAAGTTTTTGTCCCCCCCGCCCTTCGAAATTGGCTTGATACGAATAATTTGAATAGTTTGCAAGATACGAGTTAATTTTTTTTAATAAAATCAATTGTCTGTGGGCTCTACAGTCTGAAAAACTCGAAAAATGAGTGTACGAGTTGAGTTGACGCTTCTAACACGAAACAGAAATGGAAATTCAAACAATGGAATTTCCGAAAATCGGCCTAAAATTTTTTCTCTCGTTTTTGTCTTTTTTGCGTAGATTTTTGCATGGAAAATAATAACGTATATATTAAAAGCAAGAATAGATTTGGTTTTCAGGTTTAAATTTTAAGTACAAATGCTTGAAACCTATGTTTTGTTGCTCGATTGAAAAAATCTCTTTGTTTTTTTTCATCCCCCCCCCCTTCAGTGGCCTAACACCGGAAGGCCAAAAACTTTATAAAATATTTGTAATGGCCTTATCTCAAATTTTTCGGATTAAAAAAAATTGAAATTAGACAAATTTTTTAAAAATCCAAATTTTATTTTTCTTGTAAAACTCAAACAAAATTAAATTCTACGCATAATTTTGAACAAATTTACACATATAAACTTTTTTCTTAAACCCAGCCGTTCTCGAGTTATTGCAAATTTAAAATTAACCAAAGGGGTGCAATAACTTGAGAACGGCTGGGTTTAACAAAAAAGTTTATGTGCAAATTTGTTCAAAATATTCGTAGAATTTAATTTTGTTTGAGTTTTACAAGAAAAAAAAAATTGGATTTTTTTGAAAAATTTGTCTTTCAAAATTAAAAAAAAACCGAAAGAGTGCCCATCGATGGCTCTCCACCAGACGTTTTTGAGATAAATGACATTTTATGATTTTTATCATGGTTTTGCCTTTATACTATACAAATATACTAGCTGACCCGACAAACTTCGTATTGCCACAAATTAACCTGTGTTGCACATAAATCATGAATCTCGGATGATCTTTGTCACAATCTCGAGTTTTGCAAGCCCCCCAGTGGGCGGCGCTTCCGACGGCGGGTCACCGGCAACACTCGCGACCGTCTCGTCCTGAATGATCTAGTGTTACTATAGATAGTTTTTGTGGTCTTGTATTGACTAATGTTTTATGGAAGAGTCTCGAATTTCTCGAGTTTGATTAGTTTTTGAGTTTCGCAAAAATTTCTGTTTTATTAGTGCATATCCCCCTACCACAGGGGTGAGAGGTCTCTAACTATCGTAAAATAAATTCAAGACTCCAAAATCTCCCACATGCCAAATTTGGTTCCATTTGCTTGATTAGTTCTCAAGTTATAAGGAAATTTGAATTTCATTTGTATGGGAGCTCCCCTCTTAAAAGGGGAAGGGGTCGTAATTCACCATAGAAAAAATTTCTGCCATCTAAAACTCCCACATGCCAAATTTGGTTCCATTTGATTGATTAGTTCTCGAGATAAGAGGAAATTTGCATTTCATTTGTATGGAAGCCCACCCTCTTAAAGGGGAGATGGGCCATAACTCGCTTTCTAAAGAAGAGAGGGGTCTCAATTCACCATAGAAAAAAATCTTGCGTCCAAAACCACTTACATGTCAAATTAGGTTCCATTTGCTTGATTAGTTCTCGAGTTATGCGGAAATTTGTTTTTCATTTGCATAGGAGCCCCCCCCCCCCCCTCTTAAAGTGGGGAAATCCACAGAAAATATTCTTGCCTACAAAAACACCCACATGATAAATTTGGTTCCATTTGCTTGATTAGTTCTCAAGTTATGAGGAAATTTGTATTTCGTTTGTATAGGAGCCCCCCTCTTAAAGTTGGGAGGGGTCCTAATTCACCATAGAAAATATTCTTGCCCTCGAAAACTTTCACATGCCAAATTTGGTTCCATTTGCTTGATTAGCTCTCGAGTTATGAGGAAATTTGAATTTCATTTGTATAGGAGCCCCCCCTCCTAAAGTGGGTAGGGGTCCCAATTCATCATAGAAAAAATTTTTGTCTCCAAAAACACCCACGTGCCAAATTTGGTTCCATTTGCTTGATTAGTTCTCGAGTTATGAGGAAATTTGTATTTCGTTTGTATAGGAGCCCCCCTCTTAAACTTGAGAGGGGTCCTAATTCACCATAGAAAATATTCTTGCCCTCGAAAACTTTCACATGCCAAATTTGGTTCCATTTGTTTGATTAGCTCTCGAGTTATGAGGAAATTTGTATTTCATTTGTATAGGAGCCCCCCCTCCTAAAGTGAGGAGGGGTCCCAGTTCATCATAGAAAAAATTTTTGTCTCCAAAATACCCACGTGTCAAATTTGGTTCCATTTGCTTGATTAGTTCTCGAGTTATGAGGAAATTTGTATTTCGTTTGTATAGGAGCCCCCCCTCTTAAAGTGGGGAGGGGTCCTATTTTACCATAGAAAATATTCTTGCCCTCGAAAACTTTCACATGCCAAATTTGGTTCCATTTGCTTGATTAGTTCTTCAATTATGAGAAAATTTGTATTTCATGTGTACAGGATCCCCCCCTCCTAAAACGGGGAGGGGTCCCAATTCATCATAGAAAAAAATTTTGTCTCCAAAAACAACCACATGCCAAATTTGGTTCCATTTGCTTAATTACTTCTCGAGTTATGAGGAAAATTGTGTTTCTTTGGTACAGGAGCCCCCCCTCTTAAAGTGGGGAGGGGTCCTAATTTACTTTAGAAAATATTCTTGCCCTCGAAAACCTTCACATGCCAAATTTGGTTCCAGTTGCTTGATTAGTTCTCGAGTTATGAGGAAATTTGTATGGAAGCCCCCCCCCCCTTTTAAAGAGGAGAGGAGTTATAATTCCCCTTATAAAGAGGGGATTGGTCTCAATTTACCATAGAATAAATTCTTGTCACCGAAAACACCCATATGCCAAATTTTGTTCTATTTGCTTGATTAGTTGTCGAGTTATGCAGAAATTTGTGTTTCATTTGTATGGGAGCCCCCCCTCTTAGTGGGGGGAGGGGTTTCTAACCATCACTAAAACCTTTCCTGGCCCCAAAAAACCTCTACATGCATATTTTCATGCCGATTGGTTCAGTAGTTTTCGATTCTATAAGGAACATACGGACAGACAGACAGAAATCCTTCTTTATAGGTATAGATAGTACTAGCTGATCCGACAAACTTCGTATTGCCACAAATTACACTGTGTTGTACATAAATCGTGAATCTCGGATGACCTTTGCCACAATCTCGAGGTTTGCAAGTTTCTGGGGAGTTCATGGTTGCTTTAATGTACAAATTTTCCTCACAGTAAAGTAGAAAACAACTCCCTCCATTGCTTAGCCTAATAAAATAAAGCGGATATCATTTAAATATTCGCCATCATTACAAACCATTTCGCCGAATACCATTTTGCGGAATACCAATTCTCGGTTGACCATAACGCGGAATATAGAATTTCGCAGAATACCATTTCGCGAAAAACCTTACGCGGGATGTACCATTTCACGGAAAATCTTTTCGTAGAAAGTACCATTTCGCAGGAGTGACCCAACTGAAGGAAAGTAATAGAGGACAGTAGATCTAGGAAAATAAATGAACCTAGATAGAGGTGATCTCTACGGGGGGCTGCCCCCCGCAGAAGCCGGCGCTTCCGACGGCAGGTCGCTGGCAACACTGCGGCCTGTGGCCATCTCGCGCTGAATTATCTAATGTTACTATTGATAGGTTCAGGTGGTCTTGTTATTGGTTAATGTTTTATAAAAGAGTCTTCAATTTCTCGAATTCGATTGGTTTTTGAGTTTTATTTGTATGAGACTCCTTATCCCCTTACTACAAGGGTGAGGGGTCTCAAACCATCATAAAAAAATTTTTGCCTCCAAAACCCCCCACTTGCCAAATTTGATTCCATTTGCTTGATTTCTTCTCGAGTTATGAGAAAATTTGGATTTCATTTGTATGGGAGCCCCCCTCCTAAAATGGGAGAGGGGTCTCAATTCATCATAGAAAAAATTCATGCCTCCAAAAACACCCACATGCCAAATATGGTTCCATTTGATTAATTAGTTCTCGAGTTTTGAGGAAATTTGTATTTCATTTGTATAGTAAAGTGTATAGTTTGTAAAGTGGGGAGAGGTTTCAATTCACCAAAGAAAAACTTTTGTCTCCAAAAACACCCACATGTAAAATTTTGTTTCATTTGCTTGATTAGCTCTCGAGTTATGAGGAAATTTGTATTTCATTTGTATGGAAACCCCCCCTCTTAGTGGGGGGAGGGGTCTTTTGCCATCGAGAGAACTTTCCCTGGCCCCAAAAACCCCTACATGCAAATTTCTAAGCCGATCGGTTCAGTAGTTTTCGATTCTATAAGGAACATGCGGTCAGACAGACAGACAGGCAGCAATCCATTTTTATAGGTATAGATAAGTATGGAAAATAATAATTCCATGCAAAAAATACGAAAAAACCCCGATTTAACCTTCTAACGGGTCGCTTTTGGAGCTCCAGAGCCGCATACGAAATTTATTTTGAATTGACAACATGCAAAATGTGTTCAGAACAGATTTCTTGACATTTTGATATTAATATCACAACATTCTGACTATGCATTCAAAAGTTATCATTTGTCAAAAACAAAAATTCCGAAAAATTTCGAAAATAATTCATGCGCGAATATTTCCTTTTTTCCTTTTGATGAAATAACACATCTAGAACAAAATGATTGACCTTAAGATTTTTCTATGAGTAAATTTCATGCTTTATATCATTTTTGTAATGTATTTGAATTGAAAAAATATCCGGGTAGAGCGTTAGACATGAAAAACGAAAAAGAGAAATTGGACATTTTCTAACCTGGCGCTCGTCCAGATAATTATTTTTGCATGAAAATCAGAATTTAAGGTTCTTTTGAGTGTACTTTCATGATAAAACAGTCATTAGCTTGATTGCATCGTTTTTACTATGTTGCCCGTTAGAGGGTTAATCCACCTATTGGTGAAAGGAACCTTTGTTATACCATCTCATTTGTCATTTGAGTTAGAATTCGACACGCCTTCGGAACTCAACTTTTTGATAACACTATGATAGTTGTCATCAATACATATGCATGTCTATGTAACATACTGATAAATTTGTATAATATTCCAAAGCAATCAAAAAATGTCTAGCGGGGTGACATTCTGGGGTTTGGTTTAAGTGAGCAACTGTCCGTTTTCCTGGATGTATTCGGAACGTTCCTAGAATGTGTCCAGCTGTGGCCAGTGTAACCCTGCCACTTTATATGTCAACAAATGAGGTACTTCTGCAATTTTGAGTACTTTAAGATGTCATATGTTGTACTTTAGCTGAATTCAGAAACTGAAGGGGGACCCTCACTGGAAAATCGAAAAACTTGTTTGTTTCGCATTTTCAGAAGGCTTTTATCTTTAGAAATGTTGAGCCCATAGTATTTTTCGGTACGTGGTCTCGTTGAGAATTTACCTTAAAACTGTTGGATCACTTGAAGGGAAGTGCAGTGCTGTACAATTGTTTAAACGCGCTCTCCTCGAAATCATATGTTTTCAGCGACTGTGCGTGTATCCCAGTATCTAGAGGATCGATTTAGGTGAATTTTTTTTAACGTGTAAAAATTACTTATCTAAATTGTGACGTAACCGCTTTTCGATATCTCAACTTTTTAATTTTCGCTGCATTTTTAAAAAAATCATTATACTTCGCAACCAGTAAGAGATAGATAGTTACTATGTACAGCAAAGTTGCTTATTTTACTGTGTTCTATAACTTTTGTGGAGACACTGTACTTTTTTGGACGCATTTAAAAAAAAAGATTTGTATCACCCTAATAGATAGATTTACGGTCACCCTAATAGTGTAAAAAGTTGCGCCAAATTTTTTAAATTAACTTTTCCAAAGACACACTACCTGGAAAATTAAGCATTTTTACGCTAGAGCACATGATCGCGTTTTTTTTTCGGTTGGGTTCATATCAGTAAAGTTTGCTTAAATAATTTCATCGATGTTTTTCAATTAACTGGTAAGGCCAATTCTAATAATTTTTAGCAGATATGTTCACAGCATTAAGGCCTCCTGTTTGATACTAAAATAATTGAAATCTGATTAATTATCTGGTTAAATACGTTATAAATAATTGTAACTTTTATTATGCTGTACACGACTGCTCATAACTTTCAAATTAAACATCCAATCCAAAAACAAATCAATAGTGATCTATGAGGCTATATTACCTACCAAATGAGACTAATAGCGCATAAATCGGTTTGGCCATCTCTGAGAAACGTTCGACTAATTGACACATTGAAAAAGCACATTTTTAAGCATAACTTTTGAACCGCTTGATTGTTTGCGATAAAACTCTCCCAAAAAATTTGCAGTAGCAAGAGCCTTCGTTTGATACTAAAATTGTCGAAATCGGTTAAGCGGTTCCGGAGAAAATCATGTCACGTAATTTTTACACTTTTGCTTATAACTTTTAAACAAAATGTCGGACCGCAAAACCATTCAATAGTGATCTACAAGGTGATAACACCTTTCAAATAAGCCTAATAGCAAACGAATCGGTTCAGCCATCTCCGAGAAACAGACGACTAAAGTCAAGCGTCACACACACATACACACATACACACACACACACACACACACACACACACACACACACACACACACACACACACACACACACACACACACACACACACACACACACACACACACACACACACACACACACACACACACACACACACACACACACACACACACACACACACACACACACACACACACACACACACACACACACACACACACACACACACACACACACACACACACACACACACACACACACACACACACACACACACACACACACACACACACACACACACACACACACACACACACACACACACACACACACACACACACACACGACATTGCTCAATTCGTCGAACCTTATCGATTGGTATATGTGACTCGGCCCTCCGGGCCTCGGATCAACTTCGTGTTTTTCGACCAATTTTTAAACCTTTGTTATAGTATAACAAAGGTAAAAAGACAAAATCGAATAAAATTTTTTTTTTGCCGATTTTCGAAAATTCTGTTTTTCCAAATTTTCCTTTCTGTTCCGTATTAGAAGCGTTAATACTCATTTTTCTTGATTTTTAGGCAATTGATTTTATAAAAAAAATTTGACTTATATCCCACAAATAATTTTGCCCCCCGATTTTGCATGCCAATTTCAAAGGGTGGGGGTGGAGTGTGACAAAAATTTAAAAAATGGCCTAACTTAAGAACGGCTGGGCCCAAGAAAAAAGTTTATATGGCTTAATTTGTGCAAAATGATGCATAGAATTTGAGTTTTACCAAAAACTGCAAAATTTGGATATTTTTGAAATTTCAACGATTTAAAAATAAATTCAAAATCGTGCCCATCGATTGCTCTTCACCAGATGTTAGGGCATAATTTAAGCTATCTTTATAAAAAAAATTATGCAAATCGGAGGGGATGGTTTTGAGATAATTGATATTTTATAATTTTTATCATGGTTGTTTTTTTTGAAAGTTTTTTCTTTCAGTGGCAGGCACTGAAAGTTTTTTCTTTCAGTGTAATTTTTTTTTTGATGAAATAAGTAGTTTTTAAGATATGATGTTTTGAAAAAAAGTAATCTCATTCTAAATACGCCCTTTGGAAAAGTTACTCTTGACGAAAAAAATCAAATTTAGTGGAAAATAAGTTCTAGCGTGGTATGCAACACGCAAAAATAGTCGAGTCAAATCGTTTCGCTAGTTGAGCTAGAATTGCTCTCATATGTAATGGTTAGGTTGCAGACAATAAACTCGCACTCAGATGGCGGATAAAACCTGTTTGTATGTTTTGCTGTTCTATCCTGTTGCTTTTCATCATAATTTATTGTACTCTCAGCCAAGCCATACTGCCAAAAGGATCTTTGTCAGGTAATTCAACTGAATGCAACCGTAAGACTCCCGTTAACTCAGCGACGATTTATTATTCGCAAAACAGTTCAAACCTACACTTCCCGTAGCACCAATGGCACGTTGACTTTCCTCACAATCCGTAATCACGATCTTGAAATATAATCATTAACGCAAACGTTGGAACTCATTTCAAGTAATGTGTTTAGTAGTTTGTCTTTCGTTTGCCTGCGTTGAATTTGTTCGGCCTAGTACCTGTGTGTGATCGAAGCTTCGACAGGGATTTGCATACTCGATGAAATAGGTATCATCTGCACAACATCTACATACATTAGTTCGGTCTCCAGTAATTGATACGACATGTGCTATCACGTTGCCCGCTCATTTCGGTTTATTTGAAGAAAATTATGAAACGGACAGTGCATGAGGAAACTTACTTCCTATCTGAACCGTGCGGAACGGACGAATGTAAGTAGGGATGCTGTCTGTTTGCATTTGATCTGCTTTAAGTAGTTGATACAGTTCCACGCCTCTCCGTATGCGTTCGGTTGGTATCTCGTCGCCAAGGGTCCTCGCTAAGGTTCGTCCGGTAGTTGGTTTTGGACTTTGTTCGAACTTCCTACGCGGTGAACCAATGCCTCTCAACCATAGACCATGTTTGGGTAATTCGGAGCCCCTTCTTGAAGTTCCCATGTTATCTGAGATATGTTTTGCAGTGCCGATATAAAAGACCTTGCACACATCAGCGATGCATTCATTTATCAATCATCGAGCTGCAGTGCAAGTGCATTCGTTAGTTAGTTAGTGTGTAGTGTTTTGCATGGTGTAAGGTGGCAGAAAAAGAAGCGAAGAAAGTGAAGTGCTTGGTGGCAGTTGGCAGATCGTGAAGCGGCACCGATATTTTTTTACTTCCCGCTAGCTCGGGCGACGAACTTGTTGTGGTTAGTTTGGTGCCAATTAGGTGCGAAGAAAATGAAAATAATTTTGTGCTTAGCTGGTTTGGTGGCAGTGGTTTTCGATCTATCAAATGCGGAACCTGAACCAGCGACTCCGGAAGTCCGGAAGACTAGGCATCCATCTAGTGCACCCACCAGCTACAATTCAATAGTTGGAACCGATAGTGAAACATTAAGTAAGCTGCAAAATCAAGTGGCTCCGTCGGTTCAAATTCCTTTGAAGCCAATCGGATCGCCAATCAAGAGTTCCGAATCAGCAATAACGTACGGTGGAACATCAAATCAACCATCTAGTCCATTTATAGCGACTTCCGCAGGTCAGAATTTCGCCGGACAATACTATGTTGCAATGACACCTCAGGGAACAGGAAATCAAATGCTGGCACCAGGTATCATAGATGCTGCCCCATTCAACCTCATTCTTACCTCAACATTTTTTTCTCCTTACAGCGACTACCCCACTGATTATGCAATACATAAATCCACAGGGTCAACCTACCGGTGGACTTCAGTACATCCAACTTCTGCGTCCCGTCCTGTATCCTTACAACAATCAGTACGTGCAACCGTCCTACGTGCAACAACATCAGCAATCGGCGGCAGCCGTTATCAACCAGCACCCGCACCTGCACCACCCACAGCTTTCGCCTTCTCATTATTCCACGGTCCCTTCACCGACTTCCCCACCAATCACTCCGCCCACCACGCAGTCCAACTTCGTTCCCTTCCAGCCATCTTCGCTGCAGCAATACGCCGCCGCAACCACCGCTAGCCATCACCACCTGCCGGCTCCGTTGTCCTACAGCAATCCCGTTGGACAGTACTCCAGCCCAGTGGTATCCTACTATCCGCCCAGGATTTCTCTTATCAATTCGCCTGGAGATATAAATCTTAATACGAATGAATACATGCCTTCACCAGGAGACCACGTCTTCATCAAGGGCGTCAAAGCTATCCGGGCATAGAAAGCGGCCGAATTGCGTACTTGTTCAATATGCATCACTCTTATCAAGATTCCCTATTTTCGGAAATGGGAGAATATTGAGTACTGAAAGAATTCCCATTTCTTTCCAAGCTTTAAAAATAAAGATTTCGTTATTTATGTAAAAAAAAATCAAGCAAACATTAACTAATTTTAAACTGGTTCAAAACTTAAAAATTAAAATATCAGAATGGTTGGTGCAAGATAATTTGCTCTAATAAGCTCTGATGTTTTACTAAAAATAAAATAAAAAAATAGAAAAAAATTTCAACAATGAAATGTGCATATATTTCATTATTAATAAGCGCAAAAAAATGTAATGAAATATAAGTACAATTACAATACAAAGTACAACACAAAATGAATGAAGCATTATGTATTTTAATAAAATGAAATTAACAACAGACTGCAGTTGACAGCGGTTGAATCAAAGAAATAATTTTCTTCTGAAATATAACTACGGTACACTAACCAAACTTTTTGAAATTACAAAACACTTTTCAAACAATCGGTTAGGTTAGAAATATGTGAAACTATAAATGTTGAATTTCTGGAGACGGAGCATAAATGTTAAATATAAAACCAAGACTGTTTACTTCTCATTAGTAAAAGGTTATCTCAAAATCACTCATATATCTTACGTCGCAATTGTCCAGCAAAATTTAAAAGAAGTTCAAATTTACTTAGTATAATAAATATCACTTCTTCAGCAATAGTTTTTATTTCATTTTACTATAAATAATATTTGGTAATGAATTCAAGAAAATATCATCAATTAGCTAACGTCCTCTGCACATTAATATTTCTTTTTGACACTTTGTTAATCAGTTATTTCACACTTGGCAGCAATACAATCGAAAGTATGTAAACAGTCACATGCAATTAATCGTAAAGCAACAATTTAAACTTGACCAAACCTCGTGATTTTTTTAGTCATGACCTTGAAATGCGGTCAGACATGTATGTATTCCTTTTTCATATAATCGTCAATTCCTTTTTCATATAAGACAACGGTTTTGAATACATTCTTTCAGTATACAGTATTTGGATAGGGTGCTGGTTGGGTTCGTCTACGGCGGGTCCTCATCTACTTTCCAGACACATAGACAAAAAACCAGCAGTATAACCAATTTTGATGCGAATTACATTCAAACTACCCTAGTATTGATATTTATGGATTTTCTCTTCGCTATCGAAGAAAAGAATATGTTAGAAAATTACTATTTTTCACAATTCGTTCAAAAAATAGAAGTCCTCTTGATTTTTTTACCAGTTTTAAGTATAACGAAGAGAATTTGCTGATCGATCGGTGTAACTACTTGAAATTTTAGGTTGTGATTCAAACTATTTCTACTTTTTTTTTATGGTAGTCGGGTAGCTCTTGCACACGGCTCAAAAAATAAATGCATAGATTTTTGTATATAATTACTGCCTGTCCATAATAAACGAAAGAAATCTTACTTATGACGAAGTGAATTTTCGTATGACGAGTTCCCGCTGGAGCATGAAAAATTGTTCCACTGAGAAATATAAGTTTCTAATATTTTTTCCGGCTAAAGGTATATAGATATACAGGCAAGATGTGTCAGATTTATCTTGAAAAAAAAAACTTGAGTACTTGCGAATTAATTCTTATAAAAACTCGCAATAAAGTATGGATCGTGTTTACGTATGACGAACAGGGTCCGTAATCCTACTCGAAAGATAGGGTTGGTCGCTAATTTTTTTATGATTGTTAACCAGCAAATTGAACTAGATTTACACTCAAGTCTTTTTTTACACGTGGGATACGTGACGCGTAAAAAAACCGCGTTAATCCAAGCCGAATTCAGGAGCCGTCTCCACATTACTCGGTCTCGGGCTGCCACTCTCCAGTCGCCCTTAACACCCGCTGTTCTAGCATCCTCGTCAACAGCCAGCGCTCATCCAACGGGTACGGGGTCTGCCCCGGAGTCGTCGGCCTCTGTCGGGTTCTCTGCTAAATATTGTTTTCGCTGGTCTCTCATCCGGCATCCTTGCTATGTGGTCAACCCATTGTAGCCTGCCGTATTTTAGTCTCCATCCATCTCCATCTATCACCACCGCAGTTCCAACTCCCGAAGGGCTACCACGCTCTCTACCAGCCACCATATACGTTGTTTTGGTAGAATTTATGATAAGCCCTATCCTCGCAGCTTCCTCCTTAAGATGCCTGTACGCTTATTCCACAGCTCTACGGTTAACACCGATGATATCAATGTCGTCCGCGAACCCTAGGAGCATATGAGATTTCGTGATGATGGTACCGCTTCTCTGCATGCCGGTCCTTCGAATAGCACTTTCCAATGCAATGCTGAACAGCAAGTTCAATAGTCCGTCACCTTGCTTCAAACCATCTAACGTCACAAACGAGTCCGATGTCTCACCCGCTATCCTGACGCTTGATTTTGAACCATCAAGGGTAGCACGTATCAGCCTAATCACTTGTGTACATCATAAAGGTTGAAGTAGTAATGAATGACCAGCCTCCAGATTATTATATTAAATATGATTGTGCGTAGTTTGACATGTTTCAATAATCTTATTTTAATTCGCCGTTGGTTACAAATAACATTAAAGCTAAAGCACGTTCATCGCAAGTATGGCAAGCCATTCGAATGTCCTTCTCTTTAGCCATGAATGGTAACAGGCAGTTAAGTTAGCGGGGTCGATTCACTGTCTCTTTCTCCGAGAAGGTTTTATTAGTTTGCTTTCACAGCTTACCGTTTGTTACATAGCAGAAAATATGGCACATACGCAAAAAATTCTGTTTTATTTGTATGAGAGTCCTTATCCTCCTACCACAGCGGTGAGGGGTCTCAAACCATCATAAAATAAATTCATGCCTCCAAAAACCTCCACGTGCCAAATTGCATTCCATTTGCTTAATTAGTTCTAGAGTTGTGAAGAAAGTTGTGTTTCATTGGTATAGGAGCCCCCCCCCCCTGTATGGGTCTCAGTACACCATTAAAAAAATTCCTGCCTTCTAAAACCTCCACATGCTAAACTTGGTTCCATTTGCTTGATTAGCTTTAGAGTTATGAGAAAATTTGTATTTTATTTGTATGGGAGCCATCCTTCCCAAAGAGGGGAGGTGTCTCAATTCCCCACAGAAAAAAATCTTGCCTTCTGAAACCCCCACATGCCAAATTTGGTTCCATATGCTTGATTAGTTCTCGAGTTTCGAGGAAATTTTTGTTTCTTTTGTATAGGAGCCCCCCCCCCTCTTACCCCCTCCATAAAATTGCTATCTTACCCCCGCCATAAAATTGCTGGTCATTTTATCTATCCAACGACATAAGAATTTTCAGTTTCGTTCAGTAGTTTAGTAGTTATTAGCATTTGAAATCTTTCATTCAAACGTTACACTTCTATTTTCGTTTTCACAAAGTGCTCCCCGGTCCCAGTATGGTAAACAAAGACGTAGTCCTAGGTCAAAAAAATAATCGAAATCACAGTTAACAGATGGTGCGTTTGTCTGTCGTCCCTGCCTGTGAAGCCTGTATGGGGATATTTGACCTTGAAACTTTTCGTTAATTTTCACTTATTCGTGATTGAAAAAGAATATTATAATAGAAATCACATATTTACTACAACTTTTATGAGTCGATCGATATATAAACCATGAAAATCCGTTCATAATTGGCAGAGTTATAAGCGTTCAAGGTCGTGACGGTAACTGCAATCTAAATTATGCAATACCACCCTGCGTTAAGACGTAGTCCTACGTCAAAAATAAAAAGACAATCAAAAGGGCTACGGTTATGGCTAGGGCTAGGGCTAGGGCTAGGGCTAGGGCTAGGGCTAGGGCTAGGGCTAGGGCTAGGGCTAGGGCTAGGGCTAGGGCTAGGGCTAGGGCTAGGGCTAGGGCTAGGGCTAGGGCTAGGGCTAGGGCTAGGGCTAGGGCTAGGGCTAGGGCTAGGGCTAGGGCTAGGGCTAGGGCTAGGGCTAGGGCTAGGGCTAGGGCTAGGGCTAGGGCTAGGGCTAGGGCTAGGGCTAGAGCTAGGGCTAGGGCTAGGGCTAGGGCTAGGGCTAGGGCTAGGGCTAGAGCTAGGGCTAGGGCTAGGGCTAGGGCTAGGGCTAGGGCTAGGGCTAGGGCTAGGGCTAGGGCTACGGCTAGGGCTAGGGCTAGGGCTAGGGCTAGGGCTAGGGCTAGGGCTAGGGCTAGGGCTAGGGCTAGGGCTAGGGCTAGGGCTAGGGCTAGGGCTAGGGCTAGGGCTAGGGCTACGGCTAGGGCTAGGGCTAGGGCTAGGGCTAGGGCTAGGGCTAGGGCTAGGGCTAGGGCTAGGGCTAGGGCTAGGGCTAGGGCTAGGGCTAGGGCTAGGGCTAGGGCTAGGGCTAGGGCTAGGGCTAGGGCTAGGGCTAGGGCTAGGGCTAGGGCTAGGGCTAGGGCTAGGGTTAGGACTAGGGCTAGGGCTAGGGCTAGGGTTAGGACTAGGGCTAGGGCTAGGGCTAGGGCTAGGGCTAGGGCTAGGGCTAGGGCTAGGGCTAGGGCTAGGGCTAGGGCTAGGGCTAGGGCTAGGGCTAGGGTTAGGGCTAGGGCTAGGGCTAGGGCTAGGGCTAGGGCTAGGGCTTTAGCCTAGGAGACTAGGTTCAATAAACCAGCTTTGCAATCAAAAAGCTCATATGTTATGAGCTAAGAGCTATTTCCTGAGAGTTTCAAAAATATCCCACTTAAAACCAATTTTTGGTGATCATTTTTGTCTGTTGCATTTTTTTCGAGCACGGTCTTTAGATTTGAAGAAGAGATTTACTGTAATCATTTGTAGGTACGGTCTAGTAGGTACTCCGTTTATTTTTATTTATTTATTTTTTTGCTTTCAACCGGTTGGTTCACCCCAAGCCGCTTATTTTTGTTTGTCCTATGGTTTGAACAAAATTAAATTTGAACTAAAGTTCGAACAATTGTTGAGGACTTCAAATAGACCCAAGAAAGATTTAAAATTTAAAATGACCATATTACTTCACTCAATTACATATCTATCTTTACTTCAATGTCAAAAGGCAAGTATAAATTTGTCAGTAACAGCATTTATTTTTAGTAAAACACAAAGACCTGGAGGTCAACTTAACAATGTTCAATTGAAACACAAATTAGCTTTTATTTGTGTCGAGCTTTTCAATGATCCTCACCAACTAGTGTAGTATCGAAACAAGTATATTACAAATCACACGATGATCGACTTAAACATCATCGAAATTCGGTCATCCTTCTGAAGACACAAAAGAACTAGCTTTGAAAGTGTCAAATAAAACGTTTGATATTTTTCTGTTATCCAAACCAAGGGTAAAAGACTATTGTTTCGGAACGACTTCAGCAAAGCGAGGCAATCACGTCTACTAGCGCTCGGGCTCGTTCTCCTTACCCAGGTAGGTATTTCGTAACATTTTATCTTATTTGATTGATAAAACCTACGAGCGGTCTTCCATTGTGCCAAAAAATGACTGCAAGAAATTGTCATGTCACCGCACTGACAGCACGTACATATCCAGAAGGTTGCGTTTGCTATATTAATCATAGTTGGGTCACTAAATCGCACAGCTTGACCTGAATTGCCTTCGTAAAATTGAAGGAACTAAAGGAATTTGTATTCATAACATGTTACCATCTAAACTATTTTGAGAGCATGATCGTGATCATCTCATGGTATATATTTTGGATCGGCTAAGCGTTACAAGCGATAGCAAAAGAAGTATAACGAAAGGCGTTTGCGCTGCCACTATGGCGCGAAACCAAGCCATTCGATTTCGATTGAGTTGTGAGGGATGTGTGAGAGAAAAATGCTAGGGCACGGGAGGGTATTTTCGGCCCATTAAGCGATGGCATCTATTTTTTCGGCCTATGGCCTAGTTCTAGTGGAAGAACAGGTAAACCAGGTGACGTTCTTCGAATAAAAAATAGTAGATTACTTACAGTTTTGAGAAAACAGTTATAACATATTAAAATTGTATGTTGGAAAAGTACTTTTATTGGCGAAAGAAAAGGCAAATATGCTGAATTTAGAAACCTGCTGAAAATACCTTCCCTTACCCTAAATTGTTTCATTGCAAACGAATATCAAGTTTTTGGAATCTCTAAGGACTAGTTTTTGAGTTAAATATTTAGTGTTTATTTAAAGAAATTTATCAATATTTAATTAGTTAGTGTGTTTTCATCCGACCTAGGGTGATTTATATATTTTGGACAGGCGGACACGCGTATGCTATTTTGGACTTATACGGCAAAATCAAATGGAAAATGTCCAAAATAGAGAAGGCGTAACGCTTGTCCAAAATAGATCAATCACCCTACCATACGCCGTGTTTAAAATTCACCATGTCATAGGTCGATTACTTTCTCAGTACTTTACCAGTAAGCCGAACAGCGTGTTTACATGTCCATGCGCCGTCAGGCCGAACAATCTGAGCCACTGTTTTGTTTGATTTAATTTAGTTCCCGGGATACCCGGTGACTGCGGTGAGTTTGCGTAATTATACATTACTCACCGCAGTGGATATTTGGTTGTCTTTCATCACCTACAGTGACACATTGGGGGAACAAACGCAGATGGACAAGCCAACAACGACGGGGGCTCACTTCCTTGGTCCAGCTGGACATGTTACGCAATGTTTCAAACGAAACTGGGCCGGCTGATTTAATTCAGCAAAAAGAAATCATAATTGAAAACTGCCTGTCAGTCATCTAGTCAGGATGGGAAAACCATTATTGGTTTCGTTTGGTTTTTGCTCCTATACCTCGCAGGTTCTGTTAGCCAGCATGAAACGTACGAAGCCGATGGACGTAAACCAGTATTTTATCAACCAGCCGTCCCTTGCACTGACTGGTATCGCAGTTTGACCGTTTATTGGCAGTTGCTGCTTTTACCATGTACCTAGCCGTTTTAAGTCCATAAAATAGAATAAGATGATAACCTAGCAGCGTGATCGTGTTACAACAGTGAATATTTTTCTTTGTCATAAAAATATATCGTTTCTTCAATTAATACATTTGAAAGGGATCGAAAAACGGTTGCCTTCAATACTTCAAACCGTAAACACTTCGCGGAAGAGAATCTACGTTTACTGCTTAGGCTTCATAGCTCTGCACAACTCGAGATCCACAAGTTGATAGTCCTCAAGCTTCAGCCCAATGAAGACAAAGCACGTGCGCGTGCCATAAATCTCGCCGATCAAAACAGTTGAAGACAGATTGAGTCACGAAGAGTGTCGAGTGGGTGAGTCTCTGAAGTCAGGTGCTATCATTCATCAGACAGGTAATTTAGTTGTTTGGTCTTGTGGGTAGTGTATGATTTTGATTACGCTTTATATAGACCACTTTTAGAAAATTGGACTCTTAGTGATATGATTGAGTTTCAACATTTATCTCCCTCAGATAGCTAGTAAAATAGTAATTAACTAAACCCCTACGCCATCATTTGGCCAACATTGCTGTAGGTAAAATGTTTCACTTCAAATTCCTTCCTTATCGTGCCCCAGTAGCGGTCAAACAGCTGACAGCAAATTAGCCTCTTCGTAACAGCTTCGCCATGATTTAATCTGACTGTCTGCACCAGTCCGTCGGACAAGACAACTTTCATAGCTGACCTGACATTCGCCTAGTAAAGCAAAATGTTTCAACCCTATCTTCCGCATCGTCGAAACAAAATCTCCACTTCGCACAAATCAGTTATCACATCATAAACTCGGCAGACTCCTTTGTGATTAATCGGCGCTCGGTATCCAGCATAGCGAATCCGGTGAAGGTACGCTATTTTGCCGCGTAATGTTTTCAAAACGTTTAAATTGGAATTTTAAACCTCAAATTAGGTGAATAACGAAAGCATTCGTTTCGACCCGTGGCTTAACGGTTCATACCGAAATATTCGCGAGATGAAAAGACGACAGTTTTGGCATCCATAGACGTCTATTTTTATTTTTGGCGAACGCAGATCTCCAATTGCGGTTGTGCAAGGTGCTTGCTGACAGGTTATGAAATTAGTTTGTCCACTTTGGCTTCATTTGCAGACATTCTTTCACTTTGTTACAGTCGAACCCGATGCCAGAGCGATGCGTAACAAGTGAATTAGCGTTGATTGAACATGGAACGAAGGGTGAAGCTTCGGGGGCTAAAGAAATGATAGTCTAAACCAAAATGACCTTTGGCGGTTTTAAAATTAAAATTCAACATAATGGTTCGTAGGCTAATTTCAAATATGTCGTAAGTCCAACACTAATTCAATCAAGGTGATTTCTAAAATCCACTTATACAATTATTACTAACGGTAAAAGTGCTTTAGTTACAGATTTAACAATCTGCTAGGAAAATTATAATGATGCCATCATCTTCCAAAGGTCGGATTCATTATTCCATATCAGTTCTAATCCTCGACATTTAACGGTCACTTGTTATTACTCATTATTTCAGTAACATTTTTTCACCCATTTTTTTTATTAAAAGACATTGCAAAACCACTAAATAAATATTGCTACATTTACACCTTTTTAGACTATCTGGATTATCACAGTCGAATCTCGCACATGATTTGGCTCAAGACAAATGAACTGAAAAAGAAGGGTAAGAAGGGAAAAGAAGCCAACTTATAAGTAGATTAAACTAAATGCCACTCTATGGTCAGATTAATAGTGCGAAATACGGTATGTTCCATAGAATGATAATCACAGTAGTCGAAATAGTCATAAAAGGGGCAATATTAAAACTAACTTTTTTATTTTGTTGGCACGCAAAGAGCACTCTTCGTGCACCACCCGGTGTGAATTGGGAGTGCGCTGTAAATACTTAAGATAGAGCAATACTTAGTTCAGCAATCTTATGGATAATAATTAGCTCTATAAATGTCCAATACAAAATATCTTCGAACTTTGCTTGGCTGAGGCGGTCCAGTTAAATAAGCAAAATCGGTACACCAAGTGCAGGACAACCCTGCCCTCAGGAACAAGCGATCGAAGGTTTGGTCCAGTAACGAAAATCGGCTTAGCTGCTGTTGAGTAAACTGATTGACAGAATTAGGTTGTGCTCTAACCCACGTAGGATGCTGGTTCAGTGCTGATTGGTGAATGCCTCTTTTATATCGGTTTCAAAACCATTGTCTAGAAAAAAAACTTTACTGGACAGTCCACAGGCCTCGGCAAGCCACATGACTTTGTTTGAAATTAAGCTTGACTTTAGATGCGCTTGGCTTAGGGTAATTTTAATTCATTGCACTCAGACCACACCCTCCCCTTTTAGAGAGGAATGATGATACGACGACGTCCAAGAGCGACAGTGAACAAGCGGAAGCGCAAAATTCGAATCGAATGAGTAAAAACGATCCGTACGGAATGATTGCAACTAACTAATGAGAATTTATCTCTCTCTTTACATAATATGCGAGATCAATACGTAAAAAAGATAAAAGTTAGCAATAACAATTCATATGAATTTGAAGCAAAGATAAAGAGATTGCAAACGAATCGAGAACATGTGAAAGTTATATCAAAATAATTTCTATACATCGCCGTCTAAAAGATGGCCCGTTAGATTCAGTCATGATAAATGGTTTGCGCATTTTCCATTCGTTCGTATACCCTAATTGAAAAGAGTAAGTATTTTTTCCACATTGCCATGTTTTCGTGTACTTTTTGCTTCTTATTTGATATTCAAAATTAAATTGTTGTGTTTAGATTCTCAATTGAATTGTCCTACGTAAAATGGATCAAGCATTTTTTTACATATTTTTTTGAAACGATGGTTCTACAATTGATGAAGGGACGGTAGGGGAAAGAAATGAAAATTTTTTGGTGAAGGAGGGGAAGAGCGGAAAGGAAGGGGGGGGTATTGGTAGCTATGCTTGACAAGTAGTCATTTTGACTCCTACCTTTTGTCTACTTTTGACTACTTGTCAAGCATAGCTACCAATACCCCCCCCCCTTCCTTTCCGCTCTTCCCCTCCTTCACCAAAAAATTTTCATTTCTTTCCCCTACCGTCCCTTCATCAATTGTAGAACCATCGTTTCAAAAAAATATTAATATATGTATGACCTCATTCCAAGGTCAAGACTAAAAACTTGTGATTAGTCCATTTTTTTACATCTACAGCTGTTGCAAGTTACCCCGTTTAGGTACTTGTTTTACGAATAACGTGGTAACAAGTAAGATACAAAACTAGTCATCATAAATCAATTATTTTGTTTCCTTATTGTTCATTTTACTTTCTTTTATTTGAAGTGCCTGTGGGCGAATTAACGAAAAATTAACGATGAATTTGACACCATTTTGTGGGATTTTTTAAAAATCACCAAAACAGCAGAAAATCAACATAACAGTATCTAAGGCTTCTTTGAACTGTTAACAACAAGATTTAGTGACTGATATAGATTAAAAATTGAAGTAACAAATCAAAAAGTACAGTAAATTGGATCGTAGTTGCATGTTACCCCGCTATTGCAAGTCACCCCGTTTGACGGTACCGTTAATAATGTCATTCTTTTGAGCAAGCTGAAAAATTTAACTGTAATCCATTATTTTGTAAATGGTTGGAAACATACCTTATCGATAGGCACATACGTGCGACTTGGACGTACGCCACGTTTTCCAATAGTTCTAATGTACCACAGGGTAGCAATCTGAGACCACTGCAATTTTGTATCTAAATAAAAAACGCAGCATTGCTGCTTAATGAATATGGAAGGCTTTTCTTCGTCGATGGCTAGAAAATCTATCCTGTAGTCAGACAAATCGAGAACTGCACAATGTCGCCGGTGCCTTTGGACTTTTTTAGTAACTGACGCTTAAGGAATCGATTGTTATTGCACGTGAAGAAATGTTGTGGCATTCGCTTTCATCGCCACTTGAACCGCAATCGAATTTAATTACGAAATTTCCGGGCCCACCTGAGTAAGGTGGAACAGTGATGGTTCTTGGGGTAATACTTGACGAGAAGCAATCGGTGAAGTCACTAAAAAGTCCAATCGCTGTCATGAGTTCAAATTTAGGATCGCTGGTGAATTTATTGACCCACTTTGCTTCATAGGTCTCTATTTTCATATTGTTCGTTCAACGTTGAAGTTTGCGAGCATTGTTTGGATCCCGTACGAGGGTCGGTAGACTAGAGAACGTTTCTTCTTTCTTCTAGCAGCATAGAGCGTATTACAAATTCATCGCCGCTGTACTCGGTCCTGGGCTACTCGTTACCGTTGAGCGTCTCAACACACGCAAGTCGTCTTCAGCCTGAACGAGCGATCTAGCACCTTGGGCCCCTTTATTCCTGGTACCGGTGGGGTTCTTGAAAAAAAAAAGAATTTACAGTGAGACCAATTAAAAAAATACGGACATCGATATTCGTGACAAAACTGTTAGAAATATCATATAAGAGTTTTTAGTGAATTCGTTTTATATGAGCTTTCTACTGGTATTGGAAAATTAGGGCTTAAGGGGGTAATACCATAGATAGAAAAAATAACTTTTGTTTCAAGTTTAACAGCTTACGACAGCTTATGACCTTACTAGGCCAGCGTCTACCTCAAAGCCAACTGGAAGGCTAAAATAAGCTAAAATCTCGGAACTAGATTTCATTTCCAGTCAATTGGTGAAAAGAGAACGTAAATCTGTCGAGTAACAACCGCGATATGGCCGCGATATAAAATACGAATAATAATAAATCTCCATGGCAGAAAAAGATACAAGCAATGAAAAAACTACAAGATATACAGCCCTAAGGGTTGTAGGAATGGGTGACGTAGGACTATATCAGATCATTGGATTAAAAACTAATGTAAACTACATTTCTGGAATATGTATGTTTATAAGAATCTGTGAGTGTCATTGTTTAAGTGAATGTTTGAAAGAGAAGAGCGAAATATTCAGATTCGATTCTTCATTGAATGCAATGGTGACTTTGAAAATACGAGGACGGGGGTTCATAAGTACAACAGTTGAAATAGTAATGAATGACCAGCCCACAGATTATTGTGTTAAATATGATTATGCGTAGCTTGACATGTTTCACTAATCTTTCTTTAACTAGCTTGAGGCTTTTAAAAGGGCCATTGGTTAGAAATAATATGAGTGGGTCAGAAGGAAAGGGGTGTAAGTGACAAAAAGTAAATTTCGAGAAAATCAGATCCAAAGTTAACATCGTCTAGAAAATTCGTCAGATTATATAATAGAAAACTAATGACGCACTATGGTTGTGTTAGCTTTACTTTATTAAATTCTATTGAAATCTTGGAAAACCATTTTGATTTTCGGGATTTATAAGATAGTTTTGAAAATGTTATGTGCACTTACACCCCTTTCCTTCTCAGTTATGCACTTGTAGTCCTTTCATTCCAAGCGATTATAAGGAATTACTACTTGGAGTGAAAAGGGTGCAAGTGCAAATCTTGGAATCATATTACAATCGTCTTCATTGAAAGGTAGATTAGCGGGCAGGCAGCAGTAGTTCAGAATTTTCTCGCTACGTGGCGCTAGTGCAGAGGTATTATTCTTGTATAGGCTGTATCTTACGCTACTGACTATTTAGAAAGTTGCAGTCTTCGGGAAAGTTGTTCAAATGACTGTCATCTCGGAAATGCTGATGCCCCCTTGCTGATAGTAGGGAAAATAGTACAGAAGTATAATAGTATAATAGTAAGAAATAAGTTTATATGACGTAATTTGTTCAATTATTCTCGGCTATAGTGGTAGCCTGCTTAGAGCACTCTAATTTGTTCATTTTGTTATGCGAAAAATTTGATTTTTTTTTAATTTTACAAAAATGAGTAAAATTTGGAAATTTTTGAAAAATTGTCAAAATAAAACAAAAAATCCGATAGAGTGCCCATTAGTAGCTCTTCGCCAGATTTTAGAACATGTTTTAACTTATCATTAATAAAGATGAGACGAATCAGAGGGGACATGTTTTGAGATAATTCATGTTTTATTCTTTTTATTTTGATTTTGCTAAGTTTTTTCTTTGGGCGTATTTTTTTTCGAAAATACACTTAATTTCCTTCAACTTTTCCGTTGACGTCATTTTTAACAAATAAAGTAGTTTTCAAGATATTTTGTAAAAAATATATATATATATCTATACCTATAAAGAAGGATTTCTGTCTGTCTGTCTGTCTGTCTGTCTGTCTGTCTGTCTGTCTGTCTGTCCTGTGTTCCTTATAGAATCAAAAACTACTGAACCAATCGGCGTGAAAATTTGCATGTAGAGGTTTTTGGGGCCAGGAAAGGTTTTAGTGATGGTTAGAGACCCCTCCCCCCACTAAGAGGGGGGGCTCCCATACAAATGAAACACAAATTTCTGTATAACTCGAGAACTAATCAAGCAAATAGAACCAAATTTGGCATGTGGGTGTTTTCGGTGACAAGAATTTATTCTAGGGTAATTTGAAACCCCTCCCCTCTTTATAAGGGGAATTATAACTCCTCTCCCCTTTAAGAGGGGGGGTTTCCATACAAATTTCCTCATAACTCGAGAACTAATCAAGCCAATGGAACCAAATTTGGCATGTGAAGGTTTTCGAGGGCAAGAACATTTTCTATGTTGAATTAGGACCCCTCCTCACTTTAAGAGGGGGGGCTCCTGTACAAATGAAATACCAATTTCCTCATAACTCGAGAACTAATCAAGCAAATGGAACCAAATTTGGCATGTGTGTGTTTTTGAAGACAAAATTTTTTTCTATGATGAATTGGGACCCCTCCCCACTTTAAGAGGGGGGGGGGCTCCTATACAAACGAAATACAAATTTCCTTATAACTCGAGAGCTAATCCAGCAAATGGAACCAAATTTGGCATGTAGGTGTTTTTGGAGGCAAGAATGTTTTCTATGATGAATAAGAACCTCTCCCCACTTTAGGAGGGGGGGCTCCTATACAAATGAAATACAAATTTCCTCATAACTCGAGAACTAATCAAGCAAATAGAACCAAATTTGGCATGTGGGTGTTTTCGGTGACAAGAATTTATTCTATGGTAAATTGAGACCCCTCCCTCTTTATAAGGGGAATTGTAACTCCTCTCCCCTTTAAGAGGGGGGGCTTCCATACAAATTTCCTCATAACTCAAGAACTAATCAAGCAAATGGAACCAACTTTGGCATGTGAAGGTTTTCGAGGGCAAGAAAATTTTCTACGGTGAATTAGGACCCCTCCCCACTCTAAGAGGGGGGGCTCCTGTACAAATGAAATACAAATTTCCTCCTAACTCGAGAACTAATCAAGCAAATAGAACAACATTTGGCATGTGGGTGTTTTTTTTGGTGACAAGAATTTATTCTATGGTGAATTGAGACCCCTCCCCTCTTTATAAGAGGAATTATAACTCCTCTCCCCTTTAAGAGGGGGGACTTCCATACAAATTTCCTCATAACTCGAGAACTAATCAAGCAAATGCAACCAAATTTGGCATGTGAAGGTTTTCGAGAGCAAGAAAATTTTCTATGGTGAATTAGGACCCCTCCCCACTTTAAGAGGAGGGGCTCCTGTACAAATGAAATACAAATTTCCTCATAACTCGAGAACTAATCAAGCGAATTGAACCAAATTTGGCATGTGTGTGTTTTTGGAGACAATCTTTTTTTCAATGATGAATTGGGACCCCTCCCCACTTTAGGAGGGGGGGTCCTATACAAACGAAATACAAATTTCCTCATAACTCGAGAACTAATCCAGCAAATGGAACCAAATTTGGCGTGTAGGTGTTTTTGGAGGCAAGAATTTTTTCTGTGATGAATTAGGACCTCTTCCCACATTAGGAGGGGCTCCAATACAAATGAAATACAAATTTCCCCATAACTCGAGAACTAATCAAGCAAATAGAACCAAATTCGGCATGTGGAGGTTTTTGGAGGCAAAAATATTTTCTACGGTGAATTAGGATCCTTCCACACTTCAAGAGGAGGGGCTTCTACACAAATGAAATACAAATTTCCTCATAATTCGAGAACTAATCAAGCAAATGGAACCATATTTGGCATGTGGGTGTTTTTGGAGGCAACCATTTTTCCCATGATGAATTAGGACTTCTTACCTTTTTAGGAGGGGGGGGGGCTCCCATTCAAACGAAATACAAATTTGCTCATAACTTTAGAACTAATCAAGCAAATGGAACCAAATTTGGCATGTGAGAGTTTTAGATGGCAGAATTTTTTTTCTGTGGTGTATTACGACCCCTTTCCCTTTTAAGAGGGTGGGCTCCCATACAAATGAAATACAAATTTCCTTATAATTTAAGTACTAATCAAGCAAATGGAACCAAATTTAGCATGTAGGAGATTTTTGAGTCTTGAATTTATTTTATGATAGTTAGAGACCTCTCACCCCTGTGGTAGGGGGATATGGACTCTCATACAAATAAAACAGAAATTTTTGCGAAACTCAAAAACTAATCCAACTCGAGAAATTCGAGACTCTTCCATAAAACATTAATCAATAACAAGACCACAAAAACTATCTATAGTAACACTAGATCATTCAGGACGAGCCGGTCGCGAGTGTTGCCGGTGACCCGCCGTCGGAAGCGCCGCCCACTGGGGGGCTTGCAAAATTCGAGAAGTGACAAAGATCATCCGAGATTCATGATTTATGTACAACACAGGTTAATTTGTGGCAATACGAAGTTTGTCGGGTCAGCTAGTATATATATATATATATATATATATATATATATATATATATATATATATATACTAGCTGACCCGACAAACTTCGTATTGCCACAAATTAACCTGTGTTGTACATAAATCATGAATCTCGGATGATCTTTATCACTTCTCGAGTTTTGCAAGTCCCCCAGTGGGCGGCGCTTCCGACGGCGGGTCACCGGCAACACTCGCGACCGGCTCGTCCTGAATGATCTAGTGTTACTATAGATAGTTTTTGTGGTCTTGTTATTGATTAATGTTTTATGGAAGAGTCTCGAATTTCTCGAGTTGGATTAGTTTTTGAGTTTCGCCAAAATTTCTGTTTTATTTGTATGAGAGTCCATATCCCCCTACCACAGGGGTGAGAGGTCTCTAACTATCATAAAATAAATTCAAGACTCAAAAATCTCCTACATGCTAAATTTGGTTCCATTTGCTTGATTAGTACTCAAATTATAAGGAAATTTGTATTTCATTTGTATGGAAGCCCACCCTCTTAAAAGGGAAAGGGGTCGTAATACACCACAGAAAAAAAATTCTGCCATTTAAAACTCTCACATGCCAAATTTGGTTCCATTTACTTGATTAGTTCTAAAGTTATGAGCAAATTTGTATTTCGTTTGAATGGGAGCCCCCCCCCCTCCTAAAAAGGTAAGAAGTCCTAATTCATCATGGGAAAAATGGTTGCCTCCAAAAACACCCACATGCCAAATGTTGTTCTATTTGCTTGATTAGTTCTCGAGTTAGGAGGAAATTTGTATTTCATTTGTACAGGAGCCCTCCCTCTTAGAGTGGGGAGGGGTCCTAATTCACCGTAGAAAATTTTCTTGCCCTCGAAAACCTTCACATGCCAAAGTTGGTTCCATTTGCTTGATTAGTTCTCGAGTTATGGGGAAATTTGTATTTCATTTGTATTGGAGCTCCCCCTCCTAATGTGGGAAGAGGTCCTAATTCATCACAGAAAAAAATCTTGCCTCCAAAAACACCTACATGCCAAATTTGGTTCCATTTGCTGGATTAGTTCTCGAGTTATGAGGAAATTTGTATCTCGTTTGTACAGGACCCCCCCTCCTAAAGTGGGGAGGGGTCCCAATTCATCATTGAAAAAAAAAATTGTCTCCAAAAACACACACATGCCAAATTTGGTTCAATTCGCTTGATTAGTTCTCGAGTTATGAGGAAATTGGTATTTCATTTGTACAGGAGCCCCTCCTCTTAAAGTGGGGAGGGGTCCTAATTCACCATAGAAAATTTTCTTGCTCTCGAAAACCTTCACATGCCAAATTTGGTTGCATTTGCTTGATTAGTTCTCGAGTTATGAGGAAATTTGTATGGAAGTCCCCCCTCTTAAAGGGGAGAGGAGTTATAATTCCTCTTATAAAGAGGGGAGGGGTCTCAATTCACCATAGAATAAATTCTTGTCACCAAAAAAAACACCCACATGCCAAATGTTGTTCTATTTGCTTGATTAGTTCTCGAGTTAGGAGGAAATTTGTATTTCATTTGTACAGGAGCCCCCCCTCTTAGAGTGGGGAGGGGTCCTAATTCACCGTAGAAAATTTTCTTGCCCTCGAAAACCTTCACATGCCAAAGTTGGTTCCATTTGCTTGATTAGTTCTCGAGTTATGAGGAAATTTGTATTTCATTTGTATAGGAGCCCCCCCTCCTAAAGTGGGGAGAGGTTCTTATTCATCATAGAAAACATTCTTGCCTCCAAAAACACCTACATGCCAAATTTGGTTCCATTTGCTGGATTAGCTCTCGAGTTATAAGGAAATTTGTATTTCGTTTGTATAGGAGCCCCCCCCCCCTCTTAAAGTGGGGAGGGGTCCCAATTCATCATAGAAAAAAATTTTGTCTTCAAAAACACACACATGCCAAATTTGGTTCCATTTGCTTGATTAGTTCTCGAGTTATGAGGAAATTGGTATTTCATTTGTACAGGAGCCCCCCCTCTTAAAGTGAGGAGGGGTCCTAATTCAACATAGAAAATTTTCTTGCCCTCGAAAACCTTCACATGCCAAATTTGGTTCCATTTGCTTGATTAGTTCTCGAGTTATGAGGAAATTGGTATGGAAACCCCCCTTCTTAAAGGAGAGAGGAGTTATAATTCCCCTTATAAAGAGGGGAGGGGTCTCAAATTACCCTAGAATTAATTCTTGTCACCGAAAACACCCACATGCCAAATTTGGTTCTATTTGCTTAATTAGTTCTCGAATTATGCAGAAATTTGTGTTTCATTTGTATGGGAGCCCCCCCTCTTAGTGGGGGGAGGGGTCTCTAACCATCACTAAAACCTTTCCTGGCCCTAAAAACCTCTACATGCAAATTTTCACGCCGATTGGTTCAGTAGTTTTTGATTCTATAAGGAACACAAAACAGACAGACAGACAGACAGACAGACAGACAGACAGACAGACAGACAGACAGACAGACAGACAGACAGACAGACAGAAATCCTTCTTTATAGGTATAGATATATATATATATATATATAAATACGCATTTTTGAAAAGTTACTCCAGACAAAAATAATTATGTTTCATGGAAAATGAATCCTTGCGTAGCGTCCAACATATCAGCTAAATATCATCCCATTAAAAAATATTCGAGACAAACCATTTGTTAGTTGAGCTGGCATTGCTCATATAGGGCACTTACACCCCTTTCTTTCCAAGCGAAAACCAGCTTTTATTTTGCTGATTTTTTTTATGTTTCTAAAAACGTCATCAAACGGTAAAATTTTGACGTGAATTTTCTAGCATGCATAAAACCATGCTCAAAGTATCGTTTGCTACCATTAACTCGATTTTTTCAATTTTGTCACTTACACCTTTTTCCTTCTCACCCCCTCATATTAAAGCCGAAGCACGTTCATCGCAAATATGACGAACAGGCATGTAAGTTAGCGGCGTCGTTTCACTGTTTTTTGCTCCGAGAAGGATTTACTAGTTTACTTTCACAGCTTACCGCTTGTTACATAGCAGAAAATATGGCACATACTCAAAAAATTCTGTTTTATTTGTTTGAGAATCATTATCCTTCTACCATAGGGGTGAGGGGCCTCAAATCATTATAAAATAAATTCCTGCATCCAAAAGGCCAAATTTGGTTCCATTTGCTTGATTAGTACTCGAGTTATGAGGAAATTTGTATTACATTTGTATGGAATCCCCCCTTCTTAAAGAAGGAAAAAATCCTGCCTCCAAAAAACCCCACATGCTAAATTGGTTCCATTTGCTTAATTAATTCTTGAGTTATGAGAAAATTTGTGTTTCGTTTGTATATGAGCCTCCCCCTTGTTGAAAAGGATGGGTTTCAGTGCACCATAGAAAAAACCCTGCCTTCTAAAACACCCACATGCCAAATTCGGTTCCATTTTTGCTTGATTAGATCTAGAGTTATGAGGAAATTTGTGTCTCATTTGCATAGGAGCCCCCCTCCCCCGTCTTACAACCCAGAAAATCTCCGGTGTCCATTGACCACTGCAAATTTTGAAATATTTTAGAAAAATTAGAAAACATTGCCCGTCGAATGCAACAGGTTTCATTTAAAAATATCTTATTTTATAGAAGTTATGGCCGTGTTTTGATAAAATTTTGCCTGTTCCGATCATTTTGTCTAACCACTGTACTTTCAGAATACAGTGGGATTTCGAATTTAGCATGGTTCGATTTTTGCAACAAAAGTATTCGTTTTTGGCAACACAAAATATTTCACTTCCAAAAATGTGCTTAAATATCCATCAGTTTTCGCATATATGCTTTAAATGAGGAAAAAAATGATGCCCTTAGTATGTTCATGAAAAAAAGTTATATGGTTTTGAACAATAATATTTTTATTGCCGTAGGACTACGTCTTATCGCAGGGTATCAATAACTTATTTGCACCGGACGTATAGCTCTTCGCGGACGTTTTAAACTTAAAATGGTTGCAATCGTTGAATAATGATAATAAGTCAATTTCTAAAGCATTTACAATCAATTTTTTCATATCGAAAAAGGGTCTCGACTTTGGCACGGTTTCGATTTTGACAACATAGACGACACGCATTTGTTGCCAAATTCGAAATCCTACTGTATACGAAAAAATATATACCACTAAAACACCCAATTTAACTGTTTTACTAAACCATTTTAATTTTGACAAACCATCTTGCTACCACCAACGAATTCTTGTACTTCACATTGCAATGCTAGTATTTATTCATTTTAAAGTGTTCATTTGGACCAAAATTATAATCTAGAAAAAGATTTTTCACGCTGATCTTTTCAATATATAAAGGGTAACGGTAACAGTAGAAGAAAGTTATAAAACAAAGATTTTGATAGTGTCTCCAAGGTGAGACAAGATATGAAGAGGAAAAAGCGGAAAATTAGGCAAGGGAGGGTCATTGAAGTAACGCTTATTAAGTATGTATAACGTTCCTCTTTACCCAAGGTATGTTAGGGAATATTTGTTGACTTGTGGCCACTTCTGCGTCGGTTCCGGAACACCCACAACCAGGTCCCGGGAGACATTTTTATATTTTTGGAGATAGTTCATTTTGCGGTACATCAAATCACATTGGCTTGATAAAATAAGATTAAAGGAAGTACATTGAGGACATTTTGGACCCAAACGACCACTTCCTCATCGGTTCCGGAACATCCGGTACCCGGTTTTTGAGGACAATTTTGAATTTTAATATGATTTATCCTGCGACACGTCAAATTAAATCAGCTTGATAACATAAGACTATTGAAAGTAAAATAAAAACATTTTCAAGGGAAATGGCCACATCAGCATTGATGATTGGTAGGGATGCTATACCGGTTTTACTGAAACCGGTTTTACCGGTATTACCGGGCTATTTTCCAATACCGAATTACCGGTTTTTCCAAGACAAAAAACCGGTACTTTCGGTATTGTTTTGCATGATCAAATAACAACTCAAGAAGCCTGAAGCGCTGGTAAAACTTTTAAAGCACGGGGAAACCTAAATTCATGATTGAAGGTTCTACAAATAATAACTCAATTATGTAGTTCTACCATAGGGAAAACCCTGAAATACCTCACCGCTGTTAGCTTAGAGCCGGAGTGCCTCATGCTTTTTAAGCAGTCTTCCCCATTCAACTCGTTCCAATCCATGGGCTACTCGTCCCCAATTTCTCAGTCGTCTCAGAAATCGCAAATCACTATCGATCTGATCATGCCATCTTGCATGTTGAGCTCCTCTGTTACTGGTGTCGATGGGGTCGTTGAAGAGAACTGTTTTCGTTGCTGAGAAACAAGGATACGCTTCACTTAAGCGATGAGGAATTCATGTAGAAATAAGAAATTTTCGCAGTGCTAGAACCAGCCTTGGCTTCTTTCGAATTGCTGTACCGGAAAAATTACAAACTCTACGAACTACGAACTCTAAAACTACTCTCGGAACACCTTTCAAGTATCGCACAACTGCTGTTCGAGTTACTGTATTGATAGAATTTCAGAGAGAGTTCGTATATTTAAATTTATTCGTTTTATAATTAGCCGCACTATGTGCAATGACTTTATAATATTCTTCAAGGCATCAAGGATGTTTTAATAATAAAATAAAAAAAGTTTTATTACTTTAAAAGTCAACGGAATAAACTCAGAAACCGAGCAGACAGAGGAACCAAATCAACTGAACCTTCAGTTATAATTTATCATAAATGTCAGTATCTAAGCAGCTTATTAAAAGCTCTTGAACAAGGGTTTTCCTACGCTACATTTCTAATTTATCACTAGGAATTATTCTTTCTTTCTCTGTGGAGACCGAATGAAGATTCTCTGCCTCCGGAAGTTTTCCATTGAAATTTGTTCTCGTTTAAAAGATGACAAGGTAAATTCTCTTCGCATTGTTAAATATTATTTTTTAATGAACTAGTCAATTAACTATGCGACAGAAATTGAAAATCGTTGATTATGGAAGGATCTTCTTCAAATCATATGATTTTTAAATATAGTTTTCAAGAGTTTACTTTTACCGGTTTTTTACCGGTTTTACCGGTATTGAATTTATCAATACCGAAAAACCGGTTTTCAAAATACCTCCCGGTATTGGCATCTCTAATGATTGGGGCTATTTTTGTATTTTAGGATAACTCATCTTGCGACACATCAAATCACATCGGTTTGATTAAATAAGACTGATGGAAGTAAAATAAGGTCATTTAGAAGCCAAATTGCCTTTTTATCATCGGTTCCGGAACATCCGGAACCTGGTTCCGCGGGACATTTTTGGATTTTGAAATAATTAATCTTGCGGCACATCAAATCACAACACCTTGATCAAATAAGACAGTTACAAGAGGTATGAAGACAATTTGAAGCCAAATGGTCATTTTAACATCGGTTTCGGAACATCGGGTGCACGGTTTATGAGAACATTTTTGGATGGGATAATTCATCATGCGGCACATCAAATCACATTGGCTTGATAAAATAACACTACTGGAAGTACAATGGAAAAATTTTGGAGCCAAAATTATCATTTCACCATCGGTTCTGGACTACACGGTTACCGGTTTTTGGGGACATTTTTAAACTGCATGGTAATTCATCTGCCCTTAGATACCCCGTTTCACGGTTTATTATAAATACTGGGTACCAGATTATATGCGACTGACGCCCCATTGTACTTCCATTATTGCTATTTTATCAACGCGATGTGATTTGAGGTGCCGCAAGGTGAATTATTTCAAAATCCTCTGAATGTCCTCCGAAACTGGCACCGGATGTTCCAGAACCGATAATAAAGTTGCCATTTGGTTTCTAAATGACACTGTTTTACTTCCATCAGTCATATTTTATTAAGCCGATGTGATTTGATATGTCGCAAGAAGAGTTATCCTAAAATACAAAAATGTCCCCAAAATCTGGGATCCGGGATCCAAATTTCCCCTACCGTCTCTCCATCAATTGTAGAACCACCGTTTCTACTAATGTTTCTGAATTTTAAAGTATTCCATAAACTATTTATGTTTTTTAAAAGATTAAACCGAGAAAATAAAATACTCCGGAGAAAACGGTAGAGTTCCAAATTTATGCATGCACAAATATCTTCATTTACGGCAGCTCTGTCCGGAACCGATGCAGAAGTGGCCATTAGTCAACAAATATTCCCTAATGTACCTTGGGTGCCAGGTTTTGGACCTTTCAAACAAGGTAGAGAAAACGAAATTCGGTTTGAAAATTGATGAATGAGAGCAATTTCAAAGCTTGGGTTGTTTTCAACCTCAATGCATAATATGTAATTTTTTTTTTGCTGTGGCTCTTCTAGAAGTCGCTGAAAGTTGAAACTCCCCCACAATGCTAGTTTTCCAAAGTTAGGAAAAGTCTCTAGCTCGTTCCGTTACTGAGTTTCAAGCTTTGTAAGTATGCCGATGGGTCGAAAACGACCTCAATACGCTAGGAAGGTTAAATGTAGACCCAAGCTGCTACAATGTTTGTGCTACAATCTAATAGGGCACACCGATTTTACAAATTCACAAATTGGCTTGCTGCCTATTTATTTTAATGAATCGTGAGAGGACCCATGGTCAAGTAATCTTACAATAAATAATACCTACTATTCAAAAGTTGCCTCCCGTGATAGTTCCAACTCACATTTGAGTGGTCCCTATCGAAGACCTCTTGTTTCGTATAGTTGCTTCATTTCTTTTTCGTTTGATATATCCATACGTAGCCACTAGAAGGCCGGTACAGTGAGTGAGTAATCGATTTATTCACCCGCTGCAGTTCTTCAGGTAGGTATGGAGTGAAACGATTTCGTTGAGAAATAAAAACAACAAACTTCAAACTATGGTGCCGCTGAATGCGCCCCGAAAGGCACTGTACATTGTGAGGGGGAGAACAAGTGCAAATCCTCTACGATCGTAAAGCTGCATCGGATGTGTTTTAGTGTCGATTTGTTTTGCAGTCAAATGGACAAATACATGTTATTATTGTGCCGCTGCGGCCCGAAGGCTTTCAGTTGAGCGCAACTTCGGAGTAGGTAGGTGTCGTAATATCAATCAAAATATGTGAAGTAAAATGCCAGTGACAATCGACACCACAAGAGAGAGAGAAAGGTGATATTAAAAGGCAAATGATTGATCGAATCATTTAATTTCAGTTCAGCGATCTGGCTTACTGCTGAGCGGTGAACCAGTTTTAGCGTATATCTCACTACTCGATTTATCCTATAGGTGGGTCACAATGATATAATTCAAACTGTTAAAAAAGGAATGAATAGGCAAAAATTTTAAAAGTAAAAAGGTGAAAAACGAAACATGGAAAAAGACTAAAATGCAGAAAAGTACATGGTAAAAAAGATAAAGATACAAGGAGAATGTTTGGCTGCATACATCGCTTCTCGTAATCCGTATAAAAATATCTACCGTACTCGACGAATATTTTTTTTGCCATTTCTTCCCATCATTTACTAAAAGTACTTTTAAAAACAACGGCCGTTCAAAAGCCACTGGATGCACATTTCACCGGGGACAACATTCACTGTTCCTTTCGAAAAATAAAATCATTCTCCAACAAGTAGCTGTGTAAATGACGGGGGCACGGCTTCTTCTTCCATGCTAATAATAGTATTAATGCCGATCCTACGCCACCTCTAGCATTTATTGCTTTGCCAATATAATCTCCCCCGGTGCTGGCTGGTCTGATGGGAATCGGTGCAGTTCGAAAAATGTTCCAAACGACCGTTGATTGCCGGTTGCTGCGGTTTTTGGGTGTTAACCGAAATTTAGACTAACTATAAGCCGGTTGGGTGACTGGGGTAAATAAATAAGTCAACTGATTTTATCAATCTTCAATACTAGTCCACTATCAATGATCCACTTGTTGCGTAAAAGAAAAAGTGTAAATTATCCTGCATAATAAAAAGTGCACCTTTCTTGTTTTGTCTAGTTTAGTTTGCCACATCCGATATCAGCTCTCTTTCTCGTCCGATGCATAAATTTCAAATACTGCGTTTCGCATTTCTTCAGCCTTAGGTAGATCGAAATCTACTTCTTCAACTCGAGCTGGCACAGTTCAGTTCAGTGGTTCAGATTTTATTAATCTGTGTAGTTGCGTATGCAAACCAAACACAGCTTGTAATCACTGTAGGGTGACTTAAACAAATCTGCCTGGCTGTGAAATGAGTTCAACTCTCGTGAGGTGAGGTTAACTTTCTTCTCGAGTCGGTTGAATGTGGGCAAATCGAACAGTTGCCGTTTTTTTCTGTTGCAAGTCTTACGCAACAATCTGTGCCACAAGAGGATAATGAACGCAGGTTTCGTGACAGTCCTGATGCTGTGAGTGGTTAGTTTGATTGCTCTAACTCTAAGGGAAGCCCATCGTTTTCGGAGGTGTGCTGGTTAAACATGTGTGGCAGTAAATATGATTTATTGTAATTGTAGCGGAATGATTGCTGTTAATGGTTCTGTTTTCGCTTAGCCGGCCCGATGGTAATGAGGGCACCTTTTAAATTGACGGCGGAGACCAATTAAATGTCGCTAGTAATGTCAGGCAATCAATAAACTACAAACATTATAAACTAGGCAGTGGCTCTGAGTTGGGCTCATGTAACAGATAAGAACTTTAGTCGATTAGAGGCAGTATGTCCAATAAATGGGCTGATTTAACTATGGCAATAATTGCAGTACTTTTGTGCTCTTTCGACTTTTCTCGGCAAGATTTGTACATAATCCTTCTTGTTATGACCAATTAAGGGGGCATAGTACCTTTCACACCATATTTTTTGCCTTATTTCAAATTTTTTTTCTAGATAACGCGAAAGGCTAATAGAATAGGGTTTTTTGCATTCAAAATATTGCATTTTTTACTAATATTTACAATTTTGTTTTCATATGGGAACCTCTTCCCCTTTTCCTTAGGGCTTCTTCAAGATAGTCATTCAAAAAAAAAATGAACGGCGGTACCATGGATTGGCGGTGGGGGGCTTATCCGAATTGAAAAATTCCAAAACGACATGAAAGTATCATAAATTATCTCGTGTTTGACCCATCCTTTCAAATTCGAACGCATTACAAAATGGCGGACATTTACACATAAATGTAAGGTTTTTAGTCGAAAAAATTGACTTTAAACATTTCTAAAACTATAAAAATGGCAATATCCAAAAGAGGATGGGACAAACACTAGATAATTTTGTTGGCTTTGAAACGAAAAAAAAATCATGAGAATTGCTTGAGCCGTTCTTGGGATATTTATGGTACCGTGAACGTACCATATTCTGCGCAGTTAAGACATTTGTATGATTCCTCCGCTATTATAAGTATTCTAGAGTTAAATTGATAACGTTGATAGCAGCAACATGTAGTGCTACGGTCTATAATATATGGTAAAAAACATGGGAATTAAAAGTCGACCAACAATTGAGTATATCTTTCGTTTTGTAAACTTATCCACTGTGCCTAATTCTGCGCACTCTCTTGCCCATGTTCCTAATTCTGCGCATGTTTGTTCCTAATTCTGCGCACCTAAAAAGTAGCAATAAACATTCATGCCATGTAGTTTATGTCTTTATACGCTAAAAGCACGTCAAAAATCCGACATTAGCCATTACCATGATTAAATCCATGATCTGGCCTTCTTGTGCTGTCCAGGTTGCACAGGAACATTATTATCATTTGGATTGGCTTATTTTAAATATTTTATTGTCGATAACGTGAAGGGCGAGTTCATTCGGGTTTTCTCTATACTGAACATTATACTTTAGACTAATATTAACAATTGTGTTTTCATATAGAAACCACTTCCCCACTCCCTGACAGCTCAATGAAGTTCGACTGTCAAAAAAAATCAGAAGACATGGTTCCATGAATTGGACACATTCCAAGCGCATCTATCCCATGAGAGCAAATTTTGAAAGTAGTAATATTAAAAATATTTGTATGTAGTATGTTCAAACATACTATAAAGCTTACAAAAATCCTGAATTGTCATACTGTTTATTGACAATTCATGCTAAAATGCACCTTACAAGTGGGAGGTTAACAATATAGATTTTTTCATCATTTAGGCAAGGCTGCAATTAATTCTCTGTCAATAGTTTTAAGCCAAAATAATTTAAAACTGTATATCGTCAAAACATGTTTCATTACTAGGGTAACATTTTGTTCATACAGAGTTTTTTAAAAAATGAAAGCATTTTCCAGATAAGCGGCCTTTAAAAACAGATACTTTTATAATGGTGTCCCGTAACGAAAATTTTGCATTTATTTCCATATACCAGAGATTATAATTCCGAATTTTTTGAAACTATGGATTTTCTTTAATCATATATGTACAATCAAAATCGCGCTGTGCTTGACTTTTGATAAGCATTTCTATGAAAAATAAAATAGGTGCTTCAAAATGGTGTCCCGTAACGTTTTGTTTAACGCAAAAAGTAATTGAATGAAAAAGCACTTATCACATCATATTTCAACTAATCTTTATCGACGATAACAAATCTATTATTTTGATGACCAAATGCAAGTAAATATGTATTTATTATAAGTATGTATAAATATTATTACAATATAATAATATATTGTAATATTAAAGAATGTGCGGTAAAGACGGGCACCTCAAGATTAAAATTCAATATCATCACAAGTATCTCTGTTTGATATAGCCATATACTACTAAATTTTGTTCAAAACTTATGCTTTGACATCAAAAAAATTACCTAGTAATCATATTTTTTAGACATTGTACAGAAAAACGGACACATTATATGAAAGGTGGACACCGCAAAAAAAGGTGTAATGCCTGATGAGTAATGGCTAACAAGGTATGATACCAGTCGTCGTATGTTCGAATCTCGACTGGATGGTGCTGCCAAAGTCAGTAGAATCGTTGAACAAGCCCCGTAGAGTGATTTATCTATTTTGGGCAGACGTTGCGCGTACGTTATTTTGGACATTTACGGCAAAATCAAATAGAAGTGACCAGAATAAAGTACGCGTAAAGCCTATCCAAAATAGACAAATCAACCTAATTGTTTTGTACTCTAATAACTAGCTGCTCGACAAAGGGTAGCTCCAGGCAAAGGGTGAACATGTGCATTCCATAACCTCTGTTTACTAACTTCTAATCCTACGTCCACGTGTTGCCGGCTGGGGTACGCAATCTCGGTTGCTGTAGGCTAACAGTGAAGGGGACAGAGTGGCTTCCTCCCAACTTAAGGTGGCAGCCACGTCAGTGAGATAGGGACCTGAGGCTAACAACCCACTGTACCCGAAAACAAAAAAAAAAGAAAGAAAGTCTCTCGATAAAGAAGAAGGGTTAAGCCTTAAAGATATTTATACCTAACGCCGATTTCGACTTACTTCAATACTTTATCATTAAAATACTTGAATAGTCTAAAAATTTGGAATTCCGTTTCTGAAAGTTGTTTAGTCAGCTTTTTTAGCAATTATAGTGGTTTCGCTAAGCACACTAGCAAGAAAGCCTAGCCCAGAGAACAATTTTTAGCTTGCAAGATGCATAGTAAGTGTCGTACTTCGAACGGCATCATTTTCAGCTACTTTTTATAGCGTTTCTTTTTTGAAAGTTATCATGACCCTTTTCAACTGTTTTATTTTTTTTTTATATTTTATTTAACTGTTTTATGACTGTATAATAATTTGCAAGGTATCAACAAAGTTATTTTAAAGAATAGGCAAACTTAGTCTTTTATAGCAACTTATGTTATCGTTATAGTTCGCATCATGAGTTGTTAATGTTGCATGAAATAGTAGAGTTGCTTAAAAACTTTTAAATTTATGCGTTATGATACGTTAACTGATACGTCGGAAGTAAAACAAAATACCTAATTTTTCGAATATTTGCTATTTAATACTATTTTGGCATGCAGCGCAAATAAAGCATACCTTTCGCATCAAGACGAACCTTATTTACCGTTTTAAATTTTTTCAAATAAAATTTTTGAATTTTGTTATTTTGGCCAAAATCATGCAAAATCTTACATAGGGGGAGGGGGCGATTAGTCAACAATGGGGAAAACTCGTTACATAATTAATGCACAGCCCCTACATTTTAATTACTAATGTGTCCAAACCCTAAGATTAGGCAAGCATTTCATTATGATACTTCAGTATTATAGTCCTCCCATGGGTATTTCTTTTTACCTGAAAGTAAACTTTACCTTACATATACTTCGTTACGTATGTCTTATTACCAGACTATAACACACCAAATCAGTACACTATTGTTACAAAATATAGCGAATATAGACCAGATACAGAAAATATGACGGCCTGAACAGAAATCTAGAGAAAATAAACCATATAATGCAGTTTACTTTTTTCGTTACGGGACACCATTTGCAGAATACCGTTTGCCCAACAGCGCATGGTGTCCCGTAACGAAATGATTTTTATTATATCTTAAAAACTAAACACAAAACCTGAATATACCTTTACATTTTGAGTTTCAGGCTGCCTTCAGCTAAAAATTTTTGGAACATGTCGACTTTGAAAAACTTGAAACAGAGCAGAGTTTTGCAAATGTTTGAATCATGTTCAGAATACGCATTTTCTGCGATGGTGTCCCGTAACGAAAAGTATTCCGCCACTATTCAATGATGCTTATTATAATAAATATTTCGCCCTCGTATTGAGAAAGTACTACTAAATAGCAGCTCAAAACACCTATTTTGAAAGATTTTCGTCAGGCTGTTGGTAAAATATGAACAATTTTGCTACGAAAAAACGGTTGCTCATGGTGTCTCGTAACGCTGGAATGTGTCATTGGCGTTCGTAGGTTTGGACCCCGAGCCGTAACGCAGGATTGCAATCAATGCAAGTTAAAGGTTCTACTTGAATTTCTATGCCTCTATACCTCAGCCATTTGGGAGAAGTTGCGTATTTTTTCGCGATTTCTTCATAGGATACATTACTGCGCAGAATTTGGAACATGAATAAAAAATCTGTGCCTAAATCTGCGCACTACTGCATCGCATTTTTCCAACGAAAACAAGGCATGCAATCACTCTTTTTGCCTAAAACATGACTAAAACTAATTATTCTTTCTAATTATGCTGGGTAATTTGATCATTGCAAAGAATTTCGATCATAATTTTGTTAATTTTCTAGAAGGACAGTTTTAGCGTTGGCGCTAACGACGTTGTTTTCTGACATATAAAATACTTTCAGTTTCACTTTAATTTATTTCGCTGTCAAATATTATGGCCCTTTTGTGAATAATGGCGTAATATTCAACAGAGATTTATAAAAAAATAACACAATGGCCATAGTTATGCACAATGTTGAAAAATACATATATAAAGAAAAATGCGCAGAATTAGGAGCTGCGCAGAATACAGTACGTTCACGGTATCGACTTTCAAAACCTGGTTTCCAGAAAATCCGCAATAAAGTTTTCATTCGCTGTGTAATCGCTCCAGACATGCGCGGTATAAATAGCTGTAACTTTGTCAATTTTTGGAATTCATCCAAACGACGCCAAATACATATAGTTAAAATATTAATCTTTCGAAATAAGGCCATTACAAATATTTTAAAAAGTTTTTGTCCCTCCGGTGTTGGGCCACTGAAGGGGGGAGGGGTAGGCAAAACAAAACAAAGAGAATTTTTTAATCGAGCAACAAAATGGATTTTAGGCATTTTTATTTTAAGTTTAAACGTGAAACCCAAATCTATTCTTGCTTTTAATATATACGTTGTTAATTTCCATGTAAAAGTCTACGAAATAAAGACAAAAACCAAACAAAATTTTTTGGCCGATTTTCGGAAATTCCGCTGTTTGAATTTCCATTTCTATTTCATGCTAAAAGCGTTTAAGCGCTAAACTCAACTCGTACACTCATTTTTCAAGTTTTCAGGCTGTAGAACCCACAGACAATTGATTTTATAAAAAAAATTAACTCATATCCTACAAATTATTTTTTTGCCCCCCAATTTTTCAAGCCAATTTCTAAGGGGGGGGGGGGGCGGGGGGTGGTTGTCAAAAACTTTTAAAATGATTTGCAATGGCTTAATCAATAAAAAATATCTGATTTTAAAATATCTGTGTTTATGTTTGAAAAAAGGTACTATACCCCCTTAAGTTAATTTATTTTCATTTTTTATGTAAACTGTATTTGCAGCATCTAAAATTAGACTAAAATTAAAGGCGAACAGACAATAATGCTGTATGGCAAATATGTCACGGTATTACCTCTGGTTTTACTATGGTATTACGCAATACGAGTCAAAATACATTTGTAATCTATACCTATTAAGAAGGATTTCTGTCTGTCTGTCTGTCTGTCTGTCTGTCTGTCTGTCTGTCTGTCCGTATGTTCCTTATAGAATCGAAAACTACTGAACCAATCGGCATGAAAATATGCATGTAGAGGTTTTTTGGGGCCAGGAAAGGTTTTAGTGATGGTTAGAAACCCCTCCACTCACTAAGAGGGGGGGCTCCCATACAAATGAAACACAAATTTCTGCATAACTCGACAACTAATCAAGCAAATAGAACAAAATTTGGCATGTGCGTGTTTTCGCTGACAAGAATTTATTCTATGGTAAATTGAGACCCCTCCCCTCTTTATATGGGGAATTATAACTCCTCTCCTCTTTAAAAGGGGGGGCTTCCATACAAATTTCCTCATAACTCGAGAACTAATCAAGCAAATGGAACCAAATTTGGCATGTGGGTGTTTTTGGAGACAAAATTTTTTTCTATGATGAATTGGGACCCCTCCCCGTTTTAGGAGGGGGGGGATCCTATACACATGAAATACAAATTTCCTCATAACTGAAGAACTAATCAAGCAAATGGAACAAAATTTGGCACGTGGGTGTTTTTGGAGAAAAAATTTTTTTCTATGATGAATTGGGACCCCTCCTCACTTTAGGAAGGGGGGCTCCTATACAAATGAAATACAAATTTCCTCATAACTCGAGAGCTAATCAAGCAAATAAAACCAAATTTGGCATGTGAAAGTTTTCGAGGGCAAGAATATTTTCTATGGTGAATTAGGACCCCTCCCAACCTTAAGAGGGGGGGCTCCTATACAAACGAAATACAAATTTCCTCATAACTCGAGAACTAATCAATCAAATGGAACCAAATTTGGCATGTGGGAGTTTTAGATGGCAGAAATTTTTTCTATGGTGAATTACGACCCCTTCCCCTTTTAAGAGGGGAGCTCCCATACATATGAAATTCAAATTTCCTTATAACTTGAGAACTAATCAAGCAAATGGAACCAAATTTGGCATGTGGGAGATTTTGGAGTCTTGAATTTATTTTACGATAGTTAGAGACCTCTCACCCCTGTGGTAGGGGGATGGACTCTCATACAAATGAAACAGAAATTTTTGCGAAACTCAAAAACTAATTGAACTCGAGAAATTCGAGACTCTTCCATAAAACATTAGTCAATACAAGACCACAAAAACTATCTATAGTAACACTAGATCATTCAGGACGAGACGGTCGCGAGTGTTGCCGGTGATCCGCCGTCGGAAGCGCCGTCCACTGGGGGGCTTGCAAAACTCGAGATTGTGACAAAGATCATCCGAGATTCATGATTATGTACAACACAGGTTAATTTGTGGCAATACGAAGTTTGTCGGGTCAGCTAGTTAGCTATAAAATCATAATAAAACTGTCAATAAAGCAAATTTATTGTGGTTGCTTATATTACCACGATAAAACAAATTGGCTGCACCACGTCTCTTATAAACTTAACATACGTGTGACGCTGCAATACAATATACACACCAATTGAAATTGATCTTATTATGGTTGCTTGTCAAACCGCAAAAAATCTGTTAGTTATATAGAGCTATTAAAACGGTAACACCATGACCAATATGACCAATCAGATTTATAGCTGCTATTATGAAGAATATTAGAGTTCAACACCGAAATCATTTTTTATGCGAGGCCATATTGCCATATTCTAGTACCATGCGGTATCGAATTCCGTACAGCTTCGAAATCCGTACACCTAATACAATTTGCTTGATTATATGTATTAAACAGTCTAAATGCAAAATATTAATAATAGGCCTAGACCCGTGGTTTATTAGCATTACGTCAATGTCAAAATATAGGTAGTAGGCCACGAAATACAAGTAATAAAAATTAAAACGTTAATGCCTATCAGATTTCCTTCTAAATTGGCTGTGTTGTTAGCAATTTGCTAAGAAAATAACTTCCAATAAAATGAATAGTAAAGCGTACTTGAAGTGATTTTTCTATTTCAAATCCCGAAAATCAATTTGAACTAAGGGTGTTTAGCGTTCTACAGCTTAATTTCATTCATTATAGCATTGAAATTATATTTATTCATCATAATTAGTACTGTACGGATTTTGATTCAGTTTTATTAGTTGAATCTAAATCCGTACACCTGTGCAGTATCCTTAGCGATCCAACTCTATTCTATGTTTTGCCAAACAAAATGGAAACAACTAAAGCTAAATATATGTCGATAAACTGGAAGATGGTAATTACCATAATATATGGTGGATAATCCTTTAATAAAGCATCGAGATAGTTTAAGCTCCGGACACTACGATAAGAGCTACTATATTGAATTGGTACTCTCGAAATACCGGAGTCTCTTCTGCAATTTTTCAGCTTTCCGTATAATTTGCAACAAAATTCAAGAAAAAATGTTATATATTGTTTATAAGTGAGGTTAATTTACTTTAAAATGTTAAAAAAGTTTGTTTCTAAGCCTAATATTTCCTGAGGCATAAGGAAAAGAATGTAAGAACATTTAACACAAACGAGGTTTTGTTACAAGTGGGTGATCCCATGGATAGAGGCAATATTTAATCAGTACCAAACCTGATATTTTTACTTTCCGACCGAAAATGAACAATTACCCATAATTTGGCTTAACAACAAAAAGATTGATTCCTTGTAGTGTTCTTACTGTGCGTGTGAACGACTCTTAGATGAGCAGGACTAAAATACAATGCGTCAATTATCGAGAAAAGCATATTTTATAAAGCAATTAGTCAAATAAAGAAAAACAACTTAGCCACAAACTTTAAACTCATTTCGATCAAGCTTTCAGGGATTTAGACACAAAATTATGTGGACTTTAATAGATTTTTAACATAGTGTACGGATTTTGAATCAGGCATAGAAAAGTGTACGGATTTTGAATCAAAAGCTGCACATTTTGTTCTCGATTTTTTATAACTAGGATTAATTTTAGCTTCCTGTTATTCCAAATAACGTTAAAATAAGCATTATACTGTCAAAAGAAAATATGACGAATTGCTTATTACAATATCATAATTTTATATTGACCATTTAAAATTGTCTAGTTCTTAGGTGTACGGATTTCGATACAGCACGGTATTCTGTTTTAGTTAGCAAAGAAAATTTTATCAAAGCAAAGTGTTTTGCAGAAAAAAAGTTATTATTAATTGGTTTTCCTGTCACAGGAAGCAACTAAATTGATTTAGCTAGAAACTGAGATCGACTAACTTGATATATTTATTTTGTTAAACCAACCAGTTTTTGAAAATTGCATAATTTCTATGGCGCGTTGATTTTATCCACCTATTATATCAATATGCACGATAAAATTTAATGCGCAGGTGTTGCAAACCAATGTAAACTGCTGAAATTTATCAATTATTCTATGGGATATTTTATTAATCGGTCAGGATGATCTGAGACTAAAACTTTAACTTTTCTGCTCACAAATGTATTTTCAAGTTAACAAAGTTGGCGAACTGATTTAGCTTTAAACCTTTGTAGCGAAAAGCTTCATCAAATTATGGCGGTAGCTGTCAAGCAGCGAAAAGCACAATCGGTTTTATTGCTGCTTTCAGCGGAGCGTGATAAGCCTACTTCAGCTTATGACCTGATTCTTATAGAGGTTATGAAAAGCTTCTGAAGAATGAGCCACTTGGTCAGATGACAGTTTTATAGCGATCATCAAAACGTTCTGGTGCAGGCCATAGTTTTATTAGCGGTTTTATGGAATTGATCATCAAAACCACTAGGGTTCAGTTCCGGCGTAGTGGTTAGCATTCACGCCTCTTACGCCGAGGACCTGGGTTCAAATCCCAACCCCGCAGAAGTCACGACCCAAGCTGTTAAAGTGACTATAATCTAACAAAATAAGAGCACTAGTGGAACGTAATAAAACTTAAAATTGTTACTTGGGACATATCGGTACGAAATTATTCGTCCAAATATGTTCTATTGTTTGCAGTTGGATGACGCTGGGAGGGTCGGCGGTAGTCAGTACAACGATTATCTTTAGCAGGTCCATATCCTCCAGTGATCTTTTGACATAATGCACCGAGGTCTTCAACCATAATTGCCCGCTGTTCAGATATGGTCGATTTCGACTGGCGCATTCACATAACAATGTTCATTTTGGCGAGGTACTTCTTCATCGATTGGCTCCGACTTCCCAAAGGTACGGAAGGATGAGGGCACCTTGCTATCGGTGTCCCTTTTCTACTACGTTTAAACTTTTTTCCAGAAGGTAGAGGATGTTGTATGTGTCGGATCGGCTACATCCGGCAAACACGAAGTGCCTCACAATGTCCCACTTCTTCACTCTGGGCTGCAGCTGCCAGTACGAAGAAAGCATCGAGTAATTGTTTGACTGTTTTCTTCATAGCTACTGCAATTGTTAACGCTGTGATATGATTCCTGTACACAATAGGGTTACTGCTATTGGCGGTGGATTTATCACTAATTGGCTGGGTTATCTCATGAATAATCGCTAGAATCAGTTCATTTTTTATGCATTTATTATGTCCGAAAATTAGCAATTGTCGACAATTATTTGCGCTATATGGTATATGTTCAATCAAAAATGGGGTACGTTTTGGGTAATTTATATTTAGCGATTAGCGTTTAGTGATTAGCGAAATATTTGATTAGCAGATCGACGAAAAACATGAGTTAAACCCGAAAAAAAATAACCATAGCACGAAGATAAAAATTATAGTAACAGTAAGATACAAAATACAGGAAAACAATAAAACTTATCGTCAGAAAAGATAACCAAACCATCAAACTTATTGTAGTCCACCATAACTTTTATGGCTTTGGAAGATTCTACCATAAAAATGACGGGTTGTTAAGTATCTAATAATTTTTTTAAGCAAAATACAAAATATAATTAAAAAAGGCAGTAAATTTGTAATGAAATATGACCAGTTCTATTGCTTAAAATATGAAACGAAAATACGAAAAAAAATTTGAATTTAAGAACTTTTACAATGACTTTACCATAAGTTCCAATGTCCACAATAAAAACTGTTGTAGATGAATTGTTTCTACTACAAAATTTATTGTAAATTTTTTTTATGGTTTGGTTATCGTTTCTGACGATAAGTTTTATTGTTTTTAGTGTATTTTGTATCTTACTGTTACTATATTTTTTATCTTCGTGCCATGGTTATTTTTTTTCGGGTAACTGCTAAGTTTTTTAATATTGCTGACTTGGAAAAATAGCTGGATAGAGCCGTTGAATACATGAAAACAAAAAAGAATGCTGCCTGTATCTTACCAGGCGCTCGTTCAGACAGTTATTTTTGCATGAAAATCAGAATTTGGGCGTCATTGAGTGTATCAGCTTGATAGCATCGTTTGAGCTTGATAGCACGGTACGAAGTGCCCGTTTGAGGGTCAATTTGAATATAGGGTGCGTACCGCAGATTGCCTCCCTTGTGCATGCCAGTACTTATCAGGATTATAGGCTTTCGGAAAATCAGGTTCAAACCACCTTATTTTTTTCTAGAATCGATACAAAACAACAACAGCAGCTGTTGCAATAGAACCGATACAAGAGGCGGTGTACACTTTGCAACGCGATGCAACAAGCTCCGGATACCGGCCAGATAGGCAACATTCGCGTGACAACTCTTGCTCACTCACGTGTTGCTCTTGTCTGGATATAAACATTTTCCAGCGCACTATGCGCGTCAATGGCAACAACATAAACAAACAACATTGCGACGAGAGAGAGAAATGCGATCAACCTGCCATCGGTCGTCGGTTGTCGGCGTCGCACCAACCGTGGCGGGTATGTACGGAGAGCGTACTTATCGCGCGCGCTGTGCTGTTTGCTACAAACATGTGCGCGCACAGCCTCTTACCAGCCGGTTGCCGCCGGCTGAAACATAACCGTCAAAAATGAACGGATATAAATTGCTTAAACACCCTATCGGACCGTTTCAGTCCGGCATCGAAGGTTGGGCGTGATAAAAGTGAGCGCGCGCGCGTTTGACGGGTTGATTCTGCGAAAGGATCGTCGTGTTGTTGATCTGGTTACTGGAAGAAGTACACGTTCGAGTTATGAAGCTGGTAATTGTAAACTAACGGACTTTGAAGGATTAATTGACCGAAGCGGATGTCGGTGATTTTTTGGTGAATTAGGAAGAGAAAAACTATTCTACCGAAGCATAGTTAGAATAGGTGGAGTGTGAAACTAAGTGGAAAGTGAAATTGCTCAAACAGCATGAAAATGGTGAGTGATTAAAGTCTGCTTCAAAGTTCAGTAGCTTTTTAAAGACAGCAGGACTGTAGTTGAACTGTATGATTTGCCGTATCAATTGACCAAAATGGGCGTGAAAAGTGAAACAATAATTCTGCCAAAAATTAAAAATAAACAATGACAGAATGTAAAAATTGAAAGCATGCGGTGCTCAGTTGAAAATTAAAAACTGTCATCAGCACAGCGGATTAGAACGATTAAGTGTCACTTAAGTTAATATTCGTTCCCAAAGGTTCAGCATTTATGACTCGAGCGGCACGTTCCTCGCAATTGTATCAAGAATTTGTGTTCAACCAAGTTACGTTACCGTTGTTTTATTAATAATTCCGAAGCGTGTGTTGATGAGTCCGTATAAGAAGAGTTCTGTTTATAAGTTGACTTAAGATCGCTATGAAAATGATGACGTGTTCTTGCATACAAACGCCTTCAGGACATATTGAGGAAAAATGCTAATTTTTCAAATAATCGAAAAATACCTGGGAGTCTTAGTAGAACACCGAATATGTGAATAATAATAAGCAGGCTTATTCAACAGTTATACTGCGAAAAGACAAAGTGCGGAATACAGAAAACCACCTGGACGATATCATTCAGTAATTCCACACAAAAATTTTGCCGAAAAAAAATTTGCTCCGATTTTCCCATTTGAATATTATTAGAATTTTTTATTTGGTTTCTAAGGATATAAAATCCTAATTTCAGAGTTAGGGTGGCCCTAGAAACGCGAATTTTACCTACCTTCCAAGCTTTGAAAAGCATAACTTTTGAAACACTGGGTCGGTTTTAAGGATTGACATGGCAGTTGTGGCGCTTAGAGACAAACCAAGCTGAAAATGCGTGTCAAATTCGATAATGCGTAAAATGTTTTCGGTTAATTGACTCGTTTATAGAGAATTGAATTATTTCGAAACAAGTTTTTCTTTCAATTAACTGCTTTTATATTGACTGTTAGGGTGTCCTCTGTTCAGATAGGGTCCAAAAAATCATCATCTTTACCATCTTTTGAAAATCATCTGTTGAACCACTAACCACCATAGTGATTTTTTTTTCGAAAAAAGACTGTCATCTCAATATCTTCAAGCTGGACTAGATACATATTTTTTGTTTCCAAAAGAAAATTATAAGAATTTCAACGGTATAGAGTTTCTTCACGGCGCGCATACGTTTGCAGTTTTGGTCAAGCAAAGGGTATTCAACCTACTTTTTTCCTTGATAATTATTCTGTGAAAATTTGCGTAAAATTATCTTGTGTTTTGAGCTATAAGAAACAGAGGGGTGCTCCAAACAAATGTCAAACTGTTGGAATTCATATAAAACATAAGAAATATGAGATACTTGATTGATGATAAACTATTGAATTTAACCCAGCGGAATCCAATGATTGCTTTCATTGAGCAAATTAGGGTAATTTACCATTTTATCAACACAAATTTTCATTTAATAAGAACATCAAAAACAACCATGCGTCGCAAACAAACACGCTGCAATAGACCATTTTATATGACAAGCGACAAGGTAACGTGCTGATATTGATGTTGCACTTTCCCTGCTGGTACTTTGACTGTCCACAGATGACCCCACGGAAAAGCAATATCAATATCAGCAATGTTGTTAGTTCGTAAAATGGTCTAACTTTTGCTCATATTGTGGCGCTCTTGGTGGACGGATTGGGAAGTTCTTAGTGCCCACGTGGCGGAGATTTTGTTAGCTTCACCTATGTATTTTTGACGTTCTGCAAATCGATTGTATTTCGTAAAAAAACAACATGGAAGCCAAAATTAGGGAAAAAATTGGGCACAGTTATTTAGAAAATCCATTGTGGTCTGCATCTAGGCTAGCTAAACAGTTGAAATTGCCCAGAAATACCGTATGGCGCGTTATCAAACGATATAAGGAAACATTGATGACGATTCAGAAGCCCCAAGCTAATCATCGGAGCGGAACTGTCGACCGGAAACTGCGTGGTTAGAAGAAGACCGTCAAGAGGAATCTCAATCTGTCGGACCGTGATTTAGCATTAGCATAAGCATTAGCATATGAGGTTACACACATCGTAAATGGTTGTATAATCGCATTATATACCTGGCTACATCCGAACAACCACAGGGGAAGTGGGTAGGAATGTTAGTGATAGCATCTAGTTAAGTGCAGGGAACCCATACTACTTTCATAGATATTACAGGAAAATAGAGGTATTCGTGTTAGTAGGGCAAGGTAAACAATAAGGATCATGAGGATTCAATGATAAAGTATGTATATATAGTATATTTGGAGTACATATGGGCAAAAATAGAACAATCTCACCAGCAATCCATCGAGTGAAATATAATTGCGTCATTTGAGTTTCCATCAGTGCATCTAATATCCAATAATTTTTCGTTCTGATATCCATGTGCATTATTTAAACTTGTTACGACCAAAGTTTTCATTGTACAGTACACACTTAGCCAATTCGGTAAAATTTACCGAAATCTAAACAGCCGAACGTTCGGTAAAAATTTTGGTGGTGCATATCGACGTTTACGGAGCATTAGTAATGTTTGGCATCATAAAAAAATTTACCGAACGTTCAGCTGTTTAGATTTCGGCAAAATTTTACCGAACTCGGGGCTTTTTATTAAGTGTGTAGGAGATACTTGATGAGCTAAAACGAAACAAATAATTAAAATAACATATCACGCTTACCTGCTACCAAGTCCTTGTGATTCAGCCGTCTATCCAAAATCTCAGCATCGCACCTCCTAGCTAAGCTAGTCAATAGAGTATTACCGGGTATGGCCGCGTGGAGGCGGTAGGTAGGAGCTTGGGGGCAAAAGCTATGTTGGTCGCTTTCTCGTTTGCCTTCCCCATTTCATACCCTTCAATCTGTCGGACCGTGATTTGGCCAGAAAATTCGGTGCTGCCCATGATACCGTAAGGAGAATTCGACTCCGAGAAGGAATCAAGTCGTATCGTGCTAGCAAACAGCCAGACCGAACCATAAAACAAAATAGTGTGGCCAAAATTCGTGCTCGAAAGCTATACGACCGGGTGCTAACCAACTTCGACGGGTGTCTTCTGATGGACGTTGAAACCTATGTCAAGGCTGACTCCGGGCAAATGCCAGGTCAAAAATTTTACTTGGCAACGGCTCGGGAGATGTTCCAAGCAAATTTAAATTTGTTTTTGCCAACAAATTTGCACGAAAATTCATGATTTGGCAGGGAATTTGCAGCAGTGGCAGAAAAACGAAAGTTTTCGTAACAAATAGGACAATGACGTCGGAACTGTACCGAAAGGAGTGTCTCCAAAAACGAATTTTGCCGTTCATTCGATCCCACCACCATCCCGTGATGTTTTGGCCAGAGTTGGCAAGCTGTCACTACAGCAAAGTCGTTCAGGAATGATATGTAGAGAAAGGGGTCCAGTTTGTTCCGAAAGACCTTAACCCACCCAATTGCTTCCAGTTCCGCCCTATTGAGAAATACTGGGCAATCATGAAGAGGAGACACAAGGCAAAGGTAAAAGTTGTCAAAGACATCAATCAGATGAAGACCTGGTGGAATAAGATAGCCAAAACGATAAACGAAGAAAGTGTGCGCCGCCCAATGAGTCACATTACAGAAAAAGATCGACAATTCCTTCGAAATCGTGACGACTAATTTTATCCGTATTTTATCTTAAAAGTATAAAGAAAACGCCACATTTGTGTAAGAAAAGATCTTGAATTCAAAAATAAACAACTGAAATGCACGCGATGGTTTTTGTTCCAATACTATCTGAAGCAAGATTTACATAAAAATAACATTTATTTGGCATTAAAAGATTGAATTTATCTCAGCGGCATAAAAAGATGTTGAGAAAAACGTTCTTTTTTTTAAAAAAAAGTCCCCATTAAACTCAGGTCTGTTTGGCACTGTTTGCTGGATAATTTCTTTGTTCAATATGATGCGTAAAGTTCACAGTTAAATAATTTTTTAAAAGTAGATTTTCATTCGAAATATATCTTAAATTTATCAAACTTTGATCAAAATTTGATTCGATTTTATCGAATTTCCATGCATTTAATTTTGTTAAAAAAAATCATAATGCATTTTCAAATAACTGACCCTAACTATTTTTCGAAAAAGGAGTAATATGAAAAATAATCAGAGTTTTATATATTCCACTAGTCTATAACAATTTGCACCACAAAAATAAGATTTCTCACTAATTTAAGAAAAAGAGTTTTTTTTACTATGCATTTATGGGGCCATCCATAAAGTACGTCACGCTTATAGGGGGGAGGGGGGGTTGACCTAATCGAGGGGGGAGGCGGGGTTTAAAGTTATGTGACGTCACGCGAAAAAAATTTCAAATGAAAAATTTATTCAGGAAATTATAATTTACTAAAATTAACGTACTGATAGACTATAAAACAAATAGTTTAATTTTTTGAATGATAACTTTTTTTAACATATATGTGCGAACAGGACTCAATTTATTCTTCTAGTATGAACTCTCCATTCAGATTTTACAGAATATTCTGTACACAACTGAAGGCTCCTTGAGTAAAGTCCTGCCTAAAAGATTTTTGCAACCGCAAATAGCAGTCGCATAAATTCCTGAGGCGCTACGGGGTGCTGCCAGAGACCAATGGCAATGTTTCCCCTTGATATTCGTGCTGAACTCAATCGATAAACATACTCATACCGAAGTTCCACGGCTGGTTTTAAGGTTCTTCCGTATAACCTATAGAGTAGGGCGGGGCATAAGTGCGATGTTTGAAGTTGTCATCAATTTTCGTGAGATATAAAGAAGGACAACAACATAATATATTTTATAGTGATGCAGTTACTCAATGTCTTCACATTCAACTATAAATCATCTGCGGTAATAGTGTTTTGCAAAATAAATACTTCTTTCTTCTGATCAAGTGCAGATTCGCACTTTTACCACACTACCCGAGCAGGAGCAAAGAGCAAAATTATATCAAAATGTGTTATTGGAAATCGAATAACTCATATCAAAATTTGGTCTTGTTTTGGCTGACATAGTTGGTAAAATTACAAAAAATAATATCAAAATTTTACTCCTTTAAGGTCAAAAGAATAACTGCTTGTGTTATTCGAATAACAATGCAATAACATGAGTGTATTCAGAGTTTAGAATAGCATATTTTAGTATTATTAAGGTATTGAATAAAAAATGCAGTAGTATATGAGATATTAAAGAATCGTTTTATACAATGTTTATAATCAAAAATCTTTTTAATCAATAAAAAATTTTTTATGAAATACATTGAATGTCATTTTAAGACCAAAATAAGATATGATAACAAAATCAGTTATTAAACTCATCTTACAACCACCGTTTGAAATATCTACTCAATAACAAAATGTGTTATCAATGTATCTCCATATCTCTTCAATAACAAAATATACCATTATAACACAGTTTGATATTGTTTTCATATTATTTTGCTCTTCGCTCCTGCTCGGGTAACGGGGCAAAAGTACGAATACCGCGGGGCAAAAGTTCGAAGTTAGAATCCATGAAATTAGCCCAGCAGTAGCTAACAAAACTATATTATCTTCAATCTGCGTTATGTTTCGGTAAGGAATAATCTCAATTTGCACCTTTTCTACTATGCGCTGGTGTATTGCAGCCTCCGTTAGATCGGAACTTTTCCAAACGTTTGTTTTTTGTTTCATCAGCGGAAACACATTGTTTTTCTTCGGCCAACATCTGTAGAGCACACCGTTTTCTGCAGATCTTTCATTTCTAGTATCTGTAATATAGTGCCTAAAGCTGTATATAATTAGCTATACATTTTTGCCTCGTCCATGAATCGCACTTTTGCCCCGTCCGTGAATCGAACTTTCACCCCGCTAGGCGCTTGACGGAATTAGATTAAATTACGGAAAAGCGAAATATATTTTGTAAATTATTTTCGCCGTATTTTCAAAACAGATATGTGAGTAATGTAAAACGCTGCTACAAATTTTCAACAAGTAATATCCTCCTGTTGATATTGTATTTGCCGTATAACGAAAAATTACATCAAAACCGCCCTAAAATAACATTTGCACATAACTCAGCAACTATGCTTCGTAAGCAACCAAAGTTTACGTTAGATCCAAGCTGTCAAAGTAGTCACCGATCCATGCCAATGTAGAAAATTTACTCGGAATCTGCACCGATAAATCATTGAATCGCACTTTTACCCCTCCTTACTCTACTGCCCCTTACTCAAAAGCTCCCTGAAGGATAGAGTTTATATCACTTGCGGATTGAATTTCGCATCTAAGATAATATTGAATGATTGCAAAAATACACAAAATGACAAAATCCATCAGAAAAGTTCTTCCAAGGCGTGTTACTGCAAGACGTCAGCAAAAAGTCCTGATTCTTTTAGCTAGATCAGACGAATTTGAACGGATGGATGTTAAGGACGTAAATATGCGCGAAACATTAATCGATAACACAGTAGCGACTTCTGAAGCGTATCCGATCGCAGCAATTGGAAATCATCTTCAAAATCCGTGAATCGATGAATTATAAGCTCGAAAATTTTCCTTTTTTTATTTGCTGAAGTTCATTTCTGTTATTTGATGAATTGATTGTAGTGAATATTATTGATAGCTTGGAATAAAAAGGTTGGAATGTAAATTTAATTTTTTTGTTATGAAGTGGAAGGGGGAGGGGGGGAGAAGGGGGGGGGTTGCCGTGACGTGACGTACTTTCTCAGAGGGGGTCATGAATGTGTGACAAAATGTGACAAGGGGGAGGAGGGGGTTTGATTTTGGTCAAAATTTGCGTGACGTACTAAATGGATGTCGCCTATGTTTGGAAAACCCATTAGTTGTAAATAATTTTTACGGTGATTTTTCACCACCAATAAAATGAGTTCCGTAAGCTGGTGGAGTAACAATAAGGTATTTAATTAGATCAAATCTTTCTAAACAGGAAATTGAACCACAAACGCATATCCTAAATTGTAAATCATGTAAATGTAAACCACATAAAAGTTGCAACAGACGATAGGAGGAAAAAATATCATTCTGCAGCGTCCGGCCAGCACAGAGGTAGTAGGTATTTAAAGTGATAATCATTCCACCACCACCACCGGTGTCTACACTTCCGCTGTTGGTAACCACAAGCCGAGTAATATCGATGAAAAATGGACAACTTTTGGTTGTTGTTTAAGACACATGCTCGCTGTTGGTTGTCACTTAATACCGTTGATGGGAGAGGGATTGGTTTGGTGGAATACGACCACAAGCTTTTATAACTGTATGCTGTAATAAATTCCTCAAGGTAGGATCCTATCTGAAAAGCCAATCGTCGCTGAAAACTCAGCTATATATCCGTTTCCAGATGGGAGAAATTGTTACTGCGACAGGCAATTACGCTGTAGTCTAACAGTTGAATATAGAATACAATAAGGTCAAGTTCCGAAAGAATAATGTAACACCAAGGCTTGGTTTCAACTTGCTTAAGCAAGTCATAATAAATAAATCACTATCAATCACTAGTCAATGCATACTTCTTTCATTTTTTAAAATAGCCGAACATAGGCTTCAGAATTTGTTACATTTGAATAGAATCGGAATTCATTCAATCGGTATCAAGTAAACGCCAGTCGAAGGTAGTCTGAATAATAACCACCACAAAAAATCAAACAAAAACCTTGCCCGGCGTCACGAAACAAGCACTTTAGTGTAACCGTCCAGTGTCCACCTGAACGTTCGACCTCACCTCAGATAGTGAAATTATGCACGTGGTTAAGCGAGCGGAAAAGTGATTGTTGAACGTGTAACCACCCGACAGCCAACGCCGTGGCTAAGGGTGCCATTAAAAGCGACACCTACTCCAGCTGCCTGGTGGAAGGTATTTGAACCACACCCAACCACCATGGGTAAAGTTTGTTTTACGACCGCGCTGAAGGGGCTCCATAGGTGCCTACGTTTCAAGAGCCTCGGACGGGGTATCAAGTAGGTCTCACGGGGTCGCTCCCGCTCATTGATCAAACTATGGTCTAGTAGAGCGATTATATGTATATCTCTACCTTGTTGCTTCAGACGACGATAATAAGCACCTCGCCGAACGAAGAGAGTTCATCAAGCCGGTAAACAAATCACAGCCCGATAATTGCTTCATTTTTTATGAGCACTTCCAGTTATGTATAATTGTTTTATGAAGATCATTATGTTTTATTGCGAGAAATAGACAATTTTATGGGGTTGATTTAACTCAATCAAAGTAAATTGAGTTGTCGAGTTTAATCTCTATAATGTTCAGTTTTCCTTTTGCAACAAATTTGCAGGAATAGTAGAAAAATTATCGGTTTCATCAACTTTTGGCGATAATAAAAACGACCGTTTGTTTTGTTTAAGATATGGTACTGGCTTTTGGTCACGGGTTCCGTGCGAAAATATTTATATTTCGTTTAAAGTCGACGTTTCGAAGGGTATCGCTTCATCCTCAGGACAGCTGGACAGCTATTGATTTACAAAATTTTACAAAGTTATACAAGTCTAACATTTAACATTTAACTACTCACAACGTATTCAAATATTTACAAGCAGCACATTTATAATACTGATTTTTGTTAACTATTGACTTTAAAAAGAACTTACACAGAAAGGACATGACTAAATCACTCACGGTCCCTTCACAAACATTCATTTGTCTCACTATTCAACAGCTTACATAGTAACGTTAAACAAGCGTTATTGGTTACCATGCAAAATAAAAACACTTTTCATGACCAAATCAAGACAGCAGGCAAAAATAATGCCAACGTATAAAGCATGCTTACCTGTGCGTTAAAACCCGTGAATTCGTGTCAACAGTATTGACTCGAATATGGTGCCTTTTCAGTTAAAATCCATAAAAATTCAGTAAAGTCTCGCCTGGTTTATTCCCGGCAATGTACACGGTATTGGCACAAACTAACCCGGAAAAGAAAATCGGTATTACTAGAGCATTGGTTGTTTTCGTAGGGTTCGTAAATAATTGGAATAAGTATAAAATGCATAAAATTCCAAGCGAAAATGTTTCATAAAGGTTTGCTTTTTTTTTCAAAGATCTCTAGTCTAAAGAAAGCTGCATCTATTACCGCACACCTCTTATGCCTTGAGAGTCCCTTTAGCAGAGGAACAATAATTATTGCTTCCATTGATAAAGGTACGATTAAGTGCAAGACTGGAAGCTTTGTTATGCAGTAGTAGTGTAATAAAGAGTTGTGTTGCTTATTTTGATATTTTTCTATACCATTGAAGTTATTTGTTAACTCCTGTTTTTTATTGAATACAGTAATACCTCGATATAAGGCAGCCTCGATTAAAAGCAACTTCAATATTGTGCCTTGCAGCAATTTTACGAGTCCTACGCGAATTCATATTTTAATAATAATTATCCTATACTTACCAAATACATTGAAAATATGTTTGTCAAGCAAGGAGTTGTGCAGTGAGTAGTCAATAACAAAAAACTGATGGTTCAAATGCAAGCATGTGTGAGACACGCAGAAAATAACCACGTTAATAATTTTCGCGTGAGAGTCTAAAAAGGTGGAATCCGCAATATCGAAACATAATTTCTTCAAAAAATGTTTGAACTGACAGTTTGCTCTGTGTTTACGTTTTTCGAACTATTTATTATTGTTTGAGCTATTAGTTATTTACAATTTGCTAGATTATCTTGAAACTAGTTGAGCCCGAATCTTACGATCCGGAAAATACAAATGTCTGCGGAAAACTGCGGATACATTCCATTGGGCAGTGTTTGCGAAGATGTTTAGTTCTTTCAGTTCTCATATTGCGTAATATAGCTCAAATACATAATAATATAGCTAATATATATTAAAGAGTCATAGCCGGAGACTGAAACAATTTTTTTTAAGGTCGTATTGGATTTTATTTAACTGAATAAAGACATCTGGCTGTTTGCAACATTTATGTAGTCTGATTAGAGTAAAATGTTGTTTAGAAAATTCTTGATCGTTTGCTATCATTAACTCATTTTTTAAAATTTTGCATCTTGGTCCGGTCTGATTTAACACCGACGATATGATATCGCGACAAGCAATCGAGTTGAGCAGTCCAGTCAAGCAGTTGGGTCGAGCAATCGAGTCTAACAGTCAAGTCGAGCAGTCAAATCGAGCAGTCTGGTCGAGCAGTTAAATCAAGTTGTTCAGTCAAGTTGTTCGGTCAAGCAGTTGAGTTGAGCAGTCGAGTCAAGCAGTTGAATCGAGTGGTCGAGTCGAGCAGTCCAATCGAGCAGTTTAATCAAGCAGTTGAGTCAAGTAGTCCAGTCGAGCAGTTGAATCGAATACTCTAATCAAGCACTTGAGTCGAGCAGTCGAATCGAATGGTTTAGTCAAGCAGTCGGGTCAAGCGGTTAAGTCGAACAGTTGAGTCGAGCAGTTCATTCGAGCGGTCAAGTCGAGTAGTTGAGTCGAGTAGTCCAGTCGAGCAGTTAAGTCGAGTTGTCGATTCAAACAGAAGTCAAGCAATTGAGTCTAGCAGTTGAATCGAGCAGTTAAGTCGAGTAGTCCAGGCGAGCAGTTGAATCGAGTAGTCTAGTTGAGCAGCTGAGTCGAGCACTCGAATCGAGCAGTTTAGTCAAGCAGTCTAGTCGAGCAGTCGTGTCAAGCGGTTCAGTCGAGCAGTTAAGTCGAACAGTTGAGTCGAGCAGGTAAATCGAACAGTTGAGGCGAGCAGATCAGTCGAGTAGTCCAGTCGAGCATTTGAACCAAACAGTTAAGTCAAGCAGTTGAGTCGAGCAGTCGGGTTGAGTGGCTAAGTAGCGCAGTTAAGCCAGCAGTCTAGTCAAGCGGTTGAATCAAGCTGTCAGTTGAGTCGAGCAATCAAATAGAGTAGTCTAGTCGAGCAGTTGAATCGGTCAATCGGGTTGAGCAGTTGAGTCGAGCAGCCGATTTGAATAGTCCAATCGAGTAGTTGAATCAAGCAGTTGAGTTGAGTCAAGCAGTCTAGTCGAGCAGATGAATGATGCTATCCAGTCGAGCAGTCGAATCGAACAGTCCAGTCGAGCAGTTCAATCAGTTAAGTCGAGCACTCGGGTCGAGTAGTGAGTCAAGCAAATGTGTCAAGCAGTTGAATCGTATAGTTAAGTCGAGTAGTCCACTCGAGCACTTAAATCGAGCTGTCCAGTCAAGTAGTCAAGTCGATCTGTCCAATCAAGCAGTTGAGTCGAGCAGTCGAATCGAACAGTTCAGTCGACCAGTTCAGTTAAGCAGTCCAATTTACCAATCAAATCGAGCAGTCTCTTTAAACGACCAGTCCAGTCGAGCAGTCTAGTCAACCAGTTGAGCAATCGAGCAGTCCAACAGTCGACCAATGGGGTGACTGAGAATACAACCCATTGCTACGAAAGCTTGACGTCCTGTCAGGGACCTGTTTTAAGTTGCCGATAAATCTCTTATGACGTCCTGTCAGAGACCTGGTTTTCGGATAGATATTGAACATCTTCATAGCTGCGCTTTTCGAACGGAATATTAGCTCTAATGTCGTTACCAGCTATGTCGAAGGTAGGGGAATTGTGTATAACGTGCCCCCCCTGGCCAATGTGCCCCCCCTTCGTTTTTCGCTAAACAAGCAAAATCAAAATGCAAAACCACCCAGAAACCATAGTGTTTGATGGAACTAGCCTACTATGCAAGTATGACAGTTGTCACATGCTGTAAAAACAAAACAAAAATAAATTTGTTTTTGAGCAGCTTCCGATGTAACTTTTGGCGTCATTTCCATAAGCTATTTTCTTGTCAAAATCTGTAAATAACCGGTTGTTGCGATTCGATTGCGTAAAGTGAACTTCAAAAAGACATCCCTGCCAAAAATAACGGTATGAAACGCTTGATTTGCTTTAGCATTTAATATTTTTTCAAATAAGTAAAAGCAGGCCAAAATGCCCCACTTGCGGTGGTGCAATTTGCCCCCCTTGCAAATATGGCTATAAACATAGGTAAACAGATCTAAGTTGAAGCCGATTGCCATTATTTAATTCAATTAGTATTGTAGAGCAACCGTGGTGGGAATAATTTATTACCAACGTCCAAATTCTAGGTAATTCAACTACCCGGTACAAAACGCCACAGGTGCAGGATAATGTGCCCCATGCAGAAAAGAAAAAATGCACCAGAAGGCCGAAACTAGGTTTATTCTACATAGAATAACGATATTTTGCAAAACAAAGGATATAGTTTTACTTTCTACAAAATAGAGTTGGTCTGTCACTGGTAGAAATACTCAAATTACCGCATTGGGCATATCATACCGCAGGTAGGGCATTTTACCCCGCGCAGACGAGAAACACAACATTTAGGTGCTTTTATTAAATAATTCCTAGCATGTTTATTCCACAATACTAAATGAAATAAACAATTGCAATTGGTTGTCAGCTCAAATACCAACATATACACGTAGTTGTAACGTTAATTTGGGGAAGTATAACGGAGATATATCCATTTATTCTTAGGGGGGGCACATTATACACATTTCCCCTATTTGTCTTATATCGAGGTAAAAATTGTCTTATTTCGAGGTTGTGTTATAACGAGGTTGTGTTATACCGAGGTTGTTTTCAATCGAGGTATTCCTGTATGCCTGAATTTAGATTTAGATTTCGAATTTCATATAAACAAAATCTCTACACACTCTTCGCTTCTTAGTATATCTTAATGTATCGTTCAAACTACAAGACCAATCATCATTAAAATTGAAAGTGAATGGTTTGAAAGGCTCCCCTTTCGTTTGCAATGAACTTCGTTTGAAAAGCAATAAATTTCGTTTTTCCTTCGATATAACGTAACTTCGATATAACGTAACGAAAATAAAAATAAACTTGTTTCAAATGCAGGTATTACTGTAGAAAATTCGTCTTTTCAAGTTGAACCTTTCGAGACTCAGGCACATACAGGTTCGGCCTTTCAAATATAAGTTCGGTCTTCTGTGACGGTTTTTTTGAAATTCATCCATTTGAATTTCGGCTATTTGTTATTCGGCCGTTTGTGTTTCGGCCATTCGGTACCAGCCCGCCGCGAATAATTTCTATGATATTCTTCCATCCGTGATTCGATCATGCGCGTTTCCGTCATTTGTGATACGGCCATTTGTGTTCCGGCTATTCGTAGGTAATACGACTCACCCTATAGGCATCGCATATTGTCCATTATGTCTGATGTATTTATGCATAACGTCGGTATACCTAACATCCGTATGCTTAATGAGGTAAACCCCACGAAACAATACAAAAAAGGGATAAAAAAGTATTACTAATGCATAATTAGTCTTTGCCATAAATTGATAGTTGATTATGATGATTAGTTTTTACTCAATAGATCTTTAGGTCTGTTAATAAGCGTGTAGGGCGCTATATCTCTGCATATTAGTGTTGATAGGAGGAAATGCTTATCAACTTAGGGACTATATCGGCTCATTTCGTTATCCCTGATTTTTATTTTCAGGTATAGGTTATAAGTTCAAGTTGTCACGTAGTTTTCGAGCCGTAAATCTCGCATGTGCATAGTATTTTTCGATGTAAATTAAATTATGGTTGTATATGAGCACCATTGGCATTATGTTAAATTTGCTAAAAGGTATTGTTTATATCTTAATTTTCGTAATTACTGGCTTTATAAGAACATTTTCTAATATCCAGGTTAGTCTCATATAACTGGTGCTTACATACTTACCTCATCCATCTAGCTCCCCTCATCTACTAACAACAATTCCTTTCCCAAAATACTTGTGAAGATGCAGAGGATTCCCTGGTCTTTAGTAGCAACAAGTATTGGACTAACATTCCTTCTCATCCCACCAGGACCCGCATTCGGACGTGGCCGGCGTCGGTATTGATCAGCATGCAGGGACCTAATAAGATTGCACAATGAGGAATAGCGTGCTGGCCCAAGTATGCTTTTTCCAGCCATCATTTTGCAATATTCATCGGTCCTGGTCAATAACGGAGTAGCAGCACACGGGCGGTATCCTATGCTTATGCTTATGCTTATGCTTAATAGATCTTTAGGTCTGTTAATCTTTTTGGCCAAATAAAAATGAACTTGACTTGACTTTTATTATTTTCAAATCAACACTAAGATTTTTTCAACAGAATCATAATGGAAGCTTTGTTAAAGTTTGTTTCAGTTAAACTTTGCTTGAAATTTGCTTTCGATTATTTTTTAAATTTAGCATTTAAAAATTTCGTGAAACCACACTTCTGTAATTCTTAATGGTTTACTATTGTTAGCCTTATCAGGAGTCAGTTTTACGTTCAAGTAATAAAACTAAGTGAATAAAAATTGATACATATATTAAAGCATAATTTGAGGGTGTAAAGTCCAAAACTAGTACAATGTTTAGTATGATTCAAGTAATTTAAGATTTAGGAAATACGGAAAATATGCTTTAAACTTGAAAACCTGAACAAAACCGACAGTTCAGTATTTTATTCAAACTTTATTTGTTTATATACTTTTTTAATGGGGTTTTCGATCGGTAGTTGGTTCGACCCAATTTGATTTAAATAAGATTGAGTAAAACTCATGCAAAATTAAACAAAAATGAATTGATATACAAAACAAACATACTTTATATTAGATAAGACCAATAGTTTTGGGTAAAAAGTGATAAAGTCAAGAAAACCTGAAGTAGTTCTACTTCATAGAAATTTTTTACTAAATTAAGATAAACGTTAATTAACATTAAGCTCAGTAGAAATCACTCACATAAAACTAAGAAAATACAGGTATTAGATAATAGCAAGAATGAGATGGGCAGTTTAATGTCGAATTTGTTTATTCAATCCGGATTGGAACTGGATGAATTTTTTGTGTTCATTTGCTCCTATCTGACAGATAAAATTCATCCAGTTTCAACCCGGATTGAATAAACAAATTCGACATAAGAAATTGAAACATAATCATGGCAGCTTTGAAAACCGAATCGAAGTTACTTGAGGTAAATTCTAGTTGTAACGTCACGGAATTTTTCAGACTTGCCATAGATTTTCTGAATAATTTTATCAAATGTTCATCAATCTTAAATATCACTAGGTTACAATAGATTAGTAAATTTTTTACAAAAATTTATGATTTTCGTTAAAAATTAAGTTCAAAAACACTTTTTTATGTAATAACACTGTGTGACGTCACAACGAACGTGATTGATTGAATGAATTGATAAATTCATTCTTGAACTCGCTGGATGACTGATTTGAAAGATTAGAAGTCTGCTTTTATTTTTCAGTTATATTGCTAGAACGATTACTATGGTATAAACAGCAAAATTAATTAGATGGGAGCCGAAAATTGGTTCCAAAATCGGGTATAACACTGCGAATAATATGTCTAGAGAAAATGAATTTCAATCGTCCTCAATAGTATTTTCTGGTTAAGCACCTCCAATGCGGACAAAGTCATCCTCATTCCCCATGCCATGGTTGATGATGAATCCTAACATGTTCATCGCACCGAGAACACTACCATGCAAGTGTCCATTTATATTTCGCAAAAATGTCAGATGACAGCAAAAAAACAAAACCTCTTGTGTTGGTCATGAAAAGACCACCAGTTTTATAGAGTAAACAAGAGATTGCACAACTTAGCAAAAGCCGCACAGACAGAAACTGCAGAAAAAGTGTACCCGCTGTAATACATGCTAACTGGACTACACCTCTTCCGACGTTGAACCGGTTCACCCGGTGCCGTCGCCGAGAGCCGGAATGGGCACAACGATTCGCACAGCAAGGGTAGAAAAATGAAAACAACCGACCGACCAACGAGGTTTTATCGGTATAAAACAAAAACAAAAAAAAAATAAGGCAAAGATTCCGGTCACTTTTGGATCGATCGTAATAAGGGCTTTCCCATAGTGTGTTCACTTTTCCGATGTTGGCCTTAAGGTTTATCATCTGGTTTAGTGGCTCAAGCGCGGGATCATTATCGGGCTGCCTACCCTATGCAGCGATTAAATGAAGGTAATAAAAGTGCATTTTAGTTCCGTAAGTGAAAGTGATTCGAGTTTGATCTTGAATTCTTTCGAAGCATCGCTGGCCATTTGAAGACTGCGCAGCCATCCAGTTGGCCCGTATCGCAGGCATCGCCACGTACCGATGCGAGATGTTATAGTAACACTACACACTTGCTGGCGGCCTTAATGGGCGGTCGGTTATCCGCATTTTAGCAGCACTCCGTAATTTTGTTTAAGCGATTACAGTCGACTCGAGGAGCCGGGCGCAACCAGCACTGTCACTAATACTGCCCATCACGGTTGATGTCGTTCCGGACTTGGGCTTGAGTGGACTGCAACATGTCTGGTATGTCATAATCGTTGTAGCTGGTGGTTCACAGTCAAGTGTCGTCCAACGACAGTTCCTGTACATGGGTTTGGACGATTAGACCGATTGTGCTTTCGATCAACCGTACGATAATTACCGAGACTTTGATGTTAATTTTCGGTAAATTTTGCATACTGCGAAAACAACATAAACAATCCAATAGATTTCAATAAATCATTTTTTGTAAAATCAACAAACGGTCACTATCTGTTAACTCAATGATCTTGAAGCTATATTTCACCTCCTTACTGTCAAGTCCGGTTAAGTTCAACAGCCAATTATACCAGCAGCGACATGGTTTCTAGAAGGGTGTCATTTCGGAGAAAACCTATCTCGGTAGCTCGTTTAGCGGTCTCATAGAGGAAAGGTAACGACAACACCGCGGTTAAAATAGTAATCCCTCCAGCTGCCTTTCTCCGAACAATGCGGCGATCCGACAGATTGGCTCGGTCGGATTGTTGTGGTTAATTTTTCGAATGTGACACAGTTAGGCGGCAGGTAAGAAACGCCTTTCGCTGCCGGGCAGGCCGGGTGGCCCACACGGCTCCAAACGAAATGGAGTGGATAAAAGAAAAAGGAAACACGAGGCTGGGTTTTTGGGAGCAATTGTCGACGGCTTTGCTGTGCCAGCCACTTGCCTTAATGCCTTCTTCTACTGTAGGTAGACAACAGTTGGTGCTTTGATCGAATTCTTCACCCGTGCTTTTTGGGCATGAATCCGGGCTTATGTAAGAGGGAAATTTTTGAGGTTCGTGTTGAATCAGCGCGAAATTGAAAGTTGATGAATGGTTGCCGTCGTCGATTGCAAACAGCCTTGAGAAGTAGTGGATTTAGAATTATGAATGCTGTTGTTGGAGAAATTGTAAGTTGCTCTACAACCTGTCGAGAAAGGTGTAGTTTCGGTTTCCTCTTTGATTGTTGATGTTACGTAAGATAATTCATAGCTTTATCTGTGTACAAATTGCGATTTAAAGGATAAATTCTCCGTGCCATTTCTTTGGATGCTATTTTCGAAACATTTTACTAGTTGTTAAATTCATATTCCTACATCATTTTGATTATTGTGTCCATCAGCAAAAATAAACAATTTTTTAATTATGCAATGTTCACGATTCTATCCAATTACCTTTGACCTCCACAACCATATACATATCAACCACAAGTTGCCATTCTTTTTATTTTTATTAAAACACTAGAAAAAACTAATAGATTTGCAGCACCTAATGCGTTAAAAATGCTATTTGCATTTCATTATGTATTCGATTTTACATTCAGCAAAGAATTTATAGATCTGCAACACGAGCTATATTAACGTTCACCGCACACGAAGTGTGAAATTATTATTCATCATCGATGAGGTCAGATCTGTCAGCAATTTGTACAGGTCTCTCTTCAACCGTTCTCGGTTACATGTCCATATTCGCATAGGACATGCTAGATGAACTGGAAGCTATAATTCGGTGTGCAACAGTAAAAGGGCACCAACTTTGTTTATTTTTAATATTTGTCTTCATTCATAAAAACTCTATTTAACGCACCGCTAAAGGCTTTGCTATGTTATGAAATTCAATTTGTAAAGAAGGATGATAGTCTTTCGAATAAAAAAAAGGTCAGGTTAAGAAATCCGAATTTAGCTTAATTCTTAATAGTTGTTTATCTATTTTTGACTATTTTGTAAAAATTTAATTTTAATGCTGTTAAGATCGACTGAGGTACATATATTGTATTGCGGATTTTCGGCTTTCCAGTCAGTTTTATATTGAAAACGGCTTTTTTATACTGCCTGACGTTTCGACCTTTGGTTTTGGCCTTTTTCAAAGGTAACTGCAATAGTTTATATATTTTAATAACAGGATATAACTTTAACACATTGAACATAAAAATTTATTTTGACTTCTACTCACTATGGTTACGTTTTCTTGACTGATCGTTGATTGCCAACGGAACGAAGCTTAAATTTTAACAGCTCCAATTGCATTGGTTTGGTGACAAAATAATGTTCAATTTTTGACGTAGGACTACGTCTTACGGCAAGCTTTGAGATAGGGTGTCATTCCAAAAAATCGAAAAATGCGAGCGTCACGAAAAATGATAGGTTTTGAGCGCTAATAGCTCAGCGGTTTTTCGATCGATTTTCAATATTCTTACACCAATCGATCGGAAAATCTTCTAAGAATTGACCCAAATGAAGAAAAGTATGGATTCTTGATGTTGAACTATTGAAAAATCGAAAATAATGAACCTATGTTTTACCAGAATTCTCGCTTCGTGATTGGTTGGAAGATACTTTACGATGATCTAAACCTATACCAATTTGATATCTGTGCTTGGGAAGTAAGCCAGAAAAAGGTTCATCGAAGTTCTGCTTCCATTTTTTGGTTACCTCACGATCGACGTTCAAGATACAGGCCGGACTCGATTATCCGGGGATTCGATTAACCGGGGATTCGATTATCCGGGGATTCGATTATCCGGGTGAAAAAAAATAATTTTTTTTTTCGCTGATTTATTATAAACCCAAATGTTATAGTTTTCATGCTACATGATGATTACAACTAGACAAGCATTGATTCACCTCCCTAAAGCTACAAAATTTCTTTCTTATATCCCGTTTATCGGCGAACAAAACAAAAATAAATCCTGCGATGATGAAATCAATTTTTTTACTTAAAAATCATCATCACCATCATCATTATCATCATCACCAGTAAAAAAATTGCAAAAAAAGAATTTTATGACTTTAGGGGAGATTGATCAATAATAAAAAAACATTTATAATACCTAAATATTGAAAAACATAACATACAAAAAATAATATTGTACCAAAAAAAATCAGTGGAAAAAGTCGTAAGAAAGGATTTTTCTGACTTTTGGGAAGATAGATCAATAATAAATAAAACATTTCTGATACCTAAAAGTCAAAAAACTTGACATACAAAAAAAAAATTTGTACCAAAAATGATGATTCGATTATCCGGGCTGAAAATAAAAATGAGCACCCGGATAATCGAGTCCGGGCTGTACTGCTATTTTTATCCTGAGTCTGATACATTTCGACTCGCAGCACAAAGCTATTGCGGGATGCGTTAAGTTGCTGATAGACCTTATACGTGTCCTGAGAACGATGAAGCTGCTCCACATACTCCTGTTTTTCCTTCCAGAAGATTTGGGCTCGCTGCATCTTATCTTATCTAATACGAGCATTCTATGGGGCTTGGGCCCCTGCTGTACAATATTTATGACCAACTTTGGATGAATTACATTTTAAAAGTAGATATTTTTTCCAAGCTTGGACCACAACTGTTCAGCCTTAGGTTGCAAAAAATGCGTTTCAATTTTCAATTAAAGGACACCATACGAACCATTGCTTTTCAAGAGATGGCGCTTTCTAGTGGTAGGGTAAATGTATTCTATTTCGCCCCCTAAAACCTAATTTTCAATTAACTTTGAGAGTTTAGCTAGCTTAGTTTGGATTTTTTCAAATTTATGTAACCAATTATGGTCAATCAACGTTTTCTCTACAAGAATTTATGATTTTTATCATTAATCGGTTACATTTTATTATTGGATTGGGCATTTAAAATCTTCAGAAATAATTTAATCTTCTACCCCCCCCGTCTAAAATACCCCCCGATTAAAATAATTTAATCTTCGAATATGGGGGGGGATTCAATTTTGGTCCTCCGTATGTACTAATTTTCGCCCCCATGCGGAAAGACGCGTTGTAAGCCGTTTTTACATAGAAATATTCAAATTTAATTAGGCCATTGCAAATCATATTTAAAGTTTTTGTCACCCCCCCTTGGAAATAATAAATAATTTGTAGGATATGAGTCAAATTTCTTTTTATAAAATCAATTGTCTGTGGGCTCTACAGTCTGAAAAACTCGAAAAATGAGTCTCCGAGTTGAATTTACGCTTCTAGCACGAAACAGAAATGGAAATTCGAATAATGGAATTTCCGAAAATCGTCCGTTTTCCTTCATTTTTGTCTTTTTTCGTAGATTTTTGCATAGAAAATAATAACGTATATATTATAAGCAAGAATAGATTCGGTTTTCACGTTTAAACCTTAAATAAAAATTCTTAAAATCCATGTTTTTTTGGCTCGATAAAAAAATTCACTTTGTTTTTTTTTGACCCCCCCCCCCCTTCGGCGGCCGAACACCGGAAATACAAAAATTTTATAAAATATTTGTAATGGCCTTATTTTGAGAATTTCAGGACCTTAATATGAATGAATAAACTCGCCTTTTCTTTTTTCGATATTATTCGATTTTTGCACAATTGAATTAGTGCTTCCATACAATTTGGGAATCGATAGCCAAAGTATCGATATCTGGTATCGCAATATATCGGACCGATCCGATACTGAGTAATGAGTATATCGCAACCAAAATATCGATACTTCGATTTTCACCGATATCGATATCGAAACCCGAAATATTCAGAAAGTTTTCAGATACGATCCGTCACGAGCTTGCGATGCGGCCACTTGCCTCGTTTATGTCGCCGGCATCTCCGCACCTCCAAGATACCGTATACGTTCCACTCGACAATGTTCGGTTGTTCGCAGCAGATTTATTGGTTAGGCGGGTGCTTTTAAACTGATGATTGAAACTGATCAGTTTCAAACAATTTTTCAATAGATTCGTCCAAAATGCAACAAAATATCCTGGCAAGATTTTGTTTTGAAAAACCCGGTGATTTACTGCATATTTTGTTATTTTTCAACAGAAGCAGCATCATAAATGCTTACATTAACTCCTATAATCAGAAAAGTGTTAGATGTAATTTAGATTCGCATAAGTTTACTTTCTCACATTATTTATTCACATTGTGTTATTTTTGGGGAGAAAATATTAGAGATAATCCACATCTCAAGAAATAAAATTCAAAATTAGAATCAGACATTGGCAAAACACCGAGCGTAGCTTATACAGTCGTTACCGTTTCCTAAAACGACGCAACCAAGTACATCTCTTTTTCATACATGCAAATAAACACGAAGTGTGGCTAGGAATTTATCAGTGGTGTTGAATTCGTAATACTTTTAGCACCAGTTTTCAATGCATCCGGTTAACACATTTCCGAGTTAATTGATATCGGCTAACGCGCTGGCAAGACTGCCATCTGCTTTGAGTGAAACCGAAATGTTTGCTCCTGGGGTCCAAGTTGACAGCTCTCCTTTCAGCTAATTTCTGTAAAGCCCTATATATCAAGAAACATCTAATAAAACGGTGTTAAATAATAAAAAAAGTTTTTCGATTTTCTGAAATATTTTGAGTGACACAAGACATGGCTGAATTATGAGATTCGCATATTTAGGCTAAGAATATAATTAATCAGGAGCAGGATCGGTTTAACGCAAATTATCATACGCAGCTCGCTTCACAGTTCACAATATAAACGGTTCTTGCAAATCAATCTGCGCTTGCAGCGATACAATGTTCGGTAGTGGCTTCAGGAAACAATTAACCTAACAGTCCGTTGATATCGGCATCCACCATAGAAGATCCACCATACAAGTTTGCAAAAACACACATGGAGGTGCTTCATATTTATTTCAGTTGGCCGTGTGAGTCAATGAAATAGATAAGGGAATACGAAAACCTAGCGCTAGCAAAAAGACACACATCTAGCATATATCCGAGGATCTTTTACGAGCACACGCAATCCCGAGTGTTATCGAAATGTTAAAAACCGGCGTCTGAAAGACAACACCGAAACGGGTTGCGGTTGCTTTTTTGAGCGTGCAGTTCATTTCATCAGGCACGGCAGCAGCGTACCGCCCCAAATAAACTTTGTAGCATTTTTCAACTGCCGCCTGCAGTATGGTTCAGCTTTTAGGCATGCCTGTTTGGAAGCTTGAGAACTGAAAAACGCGAGTTCGATAATTTGACAAAAAGTTATGCGTGAAGAGCTGGCCTTTTTGTAGCTTTCGATACCTATAATATCGGATGAAAAAGTATCGATATCCGATAATATCGCATTGTAAAATATCGTTGCCGGATACTCGATATATCGAATGAAAATATCGATACCTCCCGTATCGATAAAATATCGCACATCCCTACCATACATTTCCAGGGCTTGTCGTTATCACAGCATCAGGTTGCATATTTCCTGGGTCATTTGTAATGGAATAACCTATACGATTTTGTGAAATTATCACTCGCAGAAATTTAGTTATTTTGAATATTTACTTGCATTTGCATTACTAACATATAAAATAGGCGATAAAACTTAAAATCCAACTAATTATAGGCAGTCACCAATGTTTTAAAGGGTGTCCCACATCAAATTGCACTACAAAAGAAACGCTGTAGAAAATTATCTAATTGACCGATCCTTTTCAAACTTTCAGACAATAAAATATAACCCATTAGTGAGCTCTTGGCCTATTTATTTCATTCGACTTCAATAGCATAAGCGTATACTCGCACCTTACGCTTAACTCCACTCAAAATGTTTTGTACAACCTGGCTGCAGCTTTATCTGTACGGAAACCCACCTTTTCTTCATGTCCTCAGATTTAACTTCCTTGGAATGTTTCCGTAATGTCTGCTTGATAAGCATAGTATTTTTCGATGGACCTTAGTTTCGGTATGTTGGTGGGGTTCATGTCCTTGGGTACGAAAGTGACCCCGTTGGCTTCGTATCACTCCAAGACATCTTTTGAACAGTGGCACGAAGCTAGAACCGGCCAGAAGATCATAGGGCCCTCGTGTTGCATCGACAGAGGTAGTAGACGCTTCCCGTTTACAGTCTCGGTAGTCACGAACGGTGCACTACGTTTGACGCATGAGCAGATCGCTTGTCAAATCATGCATTTCTTGGCAAACTTTGAGAGTTTCTGCATCCTTACTTCCTCCGGTACATCAAACTTGTGCTAGGCGGTGAAATATAGTAGCCCCGGAAGTTGCCGGAAGTCCGCCTTGACGTAAGCCTTATCATTCGTGATGAGAGAGTTGAGGATTTTCCAGGTGCTTGCGCAAAATAAATTCGCGACGTTGCTTTTCTGGTGACTCTATTTTCTCCAATTTTCGAAAAACCGACCACTACAAAAATAGAGTGTAAACGATACACACTAAACTACTCAAACTTTCAAGAGAAAATACCCAATGAGTAATTTTCTACAGCGTTTCTTCCGTGATGCAATTTGATGTGGGACACCCTTTACTATGATTTAAACACAGGGACGAAAGACTAAAACATCGAATTTTTGTGTGCTATTTTTCGCCCCCTTTTAAAAACAATAAAATCTCTCTGAAATTCACCATTATTACAAGTAAATGCACTTTAAAATGTTTTTGTCCTATTTTTAAAAATAACACAGATAAAACGTATAATAAATAGTATTAATTTATACTATACCCCAGCATTTCAAAATAAGCTCAGTTTTTAAAATTCTACGTAATTAATGTAAAATGAAAATAGATTTGATGTTTTGAAACGAGAAATACATTTTTTTACAATGCCTAAAGGTTGAGATATGTATTAAAAGCAACTTTTACTTAGGGGCGAAAGATTGGGGAGGGGGCGAAGGCTAATGCATCTCCCCTAGTAAATCAAAATTTCTCACTTATCTATGTTTACCTACTTGAAAAATAATCACTAATCATATTTTATTTGCGGTGCAATTACTCTGTTATACTTAATTTTAAGACTTAAAACGGTTAAACACTTAAAGCGATTAAAACATTTTAGGTAGTAAAATACCTAATCTTCGAACAATTCTCTTTGAATAATGTTACAGCATAGCTTAATCGTTTGAATCAGAACGGTATGTTTTATTGCTGAGTGGAAAACTTAACGGTTAACGATGGCGCACGACTGGCTATTATTAATATTGATTTTTTATGTCTTTTGAGGAATCCTTACTATGCGATAGTACAAATTCAACATAGTTTACAATGCGCAACCACAGAATGGAAGTCTCGTACTAATTGTGTGGCCATTTACAGCCATTGCATTACGCAGATAAAACGATACTAAAATTCATACTAAATTTTATCGTACTAAGTACTAAAATTTATCGCTGATATATAACAGTGATAACAGTGAAGTTATGACTGTAAGATCGAAGGGATTAAAATCATAATGTTTAAGCTGCATAGCAGAAAACAAAAATTCTACTGATCTGCAAACATAAAACGGTTCCGTGTACTACAATCATGGTGGGTAAAGGTGTTATTGCACATTTCATCGACAACTAAACTAAAAAATTTTCAACAACCATGTCACAAAACATCGAATGCGATAACAATATTGGCTTGACTTGATATCGAATCTTACCTGATAACTCGATTATTTTTCAAAGAAGCAATAGCCTGATAGATCTCACCCTTAAATACTAGGTCGGATTTAATTAAGACTTGGTTTAAATGGCCTTAAAGTGTACACACTCAAATTTTGAGAAGAAAATTTAACCAATTTTGACGTGAGCGTTTCGTACATCATGAGTTCATACAGCAGAGGGTCCGATTTCCTGTTTGAATGCGTCGTTTAATTGCTCGAACTTATCTTCTGCTCTAGCTTTAGTCTTCATCGCATTTATTTTTAAATCTATTTTCTAAGCTTGCGCTTTTAATTTAGGAAAATCCTTGCGGCCACAGAGCCCCATGTTCTATACTGTTATAGTTTTAATATTTCATTCTGATCGAGATTTTACTATCGATTTTTAATTTTTTAATTAATGATTCAAAAAGGACAGTGAAATTCTCTTAAGTAATTGGGACCATTGTTGACTGGAAATCGAAATAGTAAATTAAATAGTAACCCAACAAACATTTTCAAGTTGGTCAAGTACGTTTTTACTGGAAATTACCTATATAGTGGTTGAAACTACTTTAAAAAATGTTTGTCGGGAACTGTTTTCTCACAGTTAACCCCTCAATTGTTTTGTTATGTTGTTTGCTGTACAATTATTATATATAGAATCGGGCTGACTAATAAAACACAACACGACAGCAGTTCCTTCATCTGCAGACGTTTTGCTCTACTTTATTTATTGACTTCCGCATAAACATAACGTCGTACCATCAACGTCCATATCGTAGGTTGGCGGTTTACGCACAGCAAGTTCCACTTCTTCAATCCCAATTGACAGCTCCATTTCCTCCTCGACGAGAGTCACCCGAGGCATAGCACAAAGCATAGACGCAATGCGTTGGCTTCTACAAGAAAAAAAGAAAAACCGTTCAAGTTCCAGTTTCATTTTCCATGTCACGCATCGCGAGCGCACTTCAGGCCAAGGAAAAATTATCTCATTTATACCCACGAGATATTACCGCATCTTGGTGTGTGATTTAATTTCGTTGCGACTTTCTTTCGAGTCAATCAGCCAGCCGGCCTGGAACGGGGTTCAATAATAACGACAGAGCCTAACCTGACCGGTTCCCGCGCTAAAAATTGTTCCAATCTCGAACGATTCCGTCAAAGTTTTTATGCAAAGATTGCCTGGAGTCACAAACGAGAGATAGCAAGTGGTAAAGCGCATGCCGCCCCATCAAACACGTCAACAGCTGAGTGCACCGCGCGTTCGCTTGACGCGGGTTGACAAACAGGTTGTTTATATATATCGTGAGTTTGATTAATTGTGGCTCTCTGAAGACGCCTTACGGTAGGCAACCAGTTGAAATTTCGAACCGGTTCATACGAAATGGCTAATATCGTTTGACGGTTATACAACATTGCATGCAAGAGACACGTTGATTTCTGAATTTAGCATTTATAGAGCTAAAGCTGTTATATTAAAATTTATTTCTTCATTTCAGTTTTTTGTCAGTTTTGTGATATGGTCGTGTCTACTATTACAACTTTCGGCAGAACCGGAGGTCCCCCCGAATCGGCCAATTGACTTAGAGGATATTGAGCGGGACAATCTCAAAACGGAACGACATTTGGCTTTCAAGAAAGAAGCGATACATCCTCAACAACAACAACAACAACAACAGCAACAACCTCAACTACAACCACAACAGCAACAACCTTATCGATCAACAGCGGCATCATCATCGCAAAGCAGCAATCATTATACAATACAGATTGAACATCATCCCAGTGGAGCGGCTAATCATGTTGGCATAAACTATGTTACACCGCTGCCGTCCGGTCCTGGCATAGTATACGCCAAAGGTAATATGCTCAACAACTTAGGTACAAGTTTTAAATAATCACCCAAAATTTGTTACATTTTAGAAAACCGTCCTCCACAATATCAACCAAAAGTACCGCAGGTGCACGAGGACCATTCGACTTACACCGTTCCGTCTCGACAGTCGCTGATACAACCTATCATCGGAGGAAGCGCTCCCGCACACAAATTTCTCACCCCACAACCCCAGTACGTGTATGTACAGGCTCAACCACAACAGCAAACGCAACCACAGCCACAACCGAGCCAGCCACAATATGCAAACCTTAATTTGCCGCAATCGCTGCTACATATTCTCCCACAGAATCCACAGTAAGTACGACCCATATTGGCACCGTAAAACCGATCATCACGAGTGGATTCAAACACTTCAATATAGGTATGCTGAGGTGCTTACGCATAATTACTCGGCGGCGTGCATTTGAGTGGCTGACTGTTCGCTTCGGTGTAATTGGTTAATGTCTATAATTTAAGAGAGAGAATTAGCTACAAACTGTAGCTTTGCATCACGCATTTTGCACAACCTCTCGGTTGGTTCCCCTTGACAAACAAACATGCGTAAAATTTTTTTGCTCGAAACAAGATTGTTTGATGTTTGTTTGACGTTAGGATGTAAAGGTTTTGTATCACGGGTTCACACCATGCAAATTATATTTATGTTAGAACAAATGTCAATATCTTTCGGTTTGAACCACGGCTTCGAAATACTCGTATTGGACATTGCAATGTACAACATAATGGTATTTCTTGTCATTGTTTTTTTGTCTTTATGGCATTTTATGGCAGCCTTTTCGTCATTTTATATTGTTTTTTAGCATTTTTGTCCCTGTTTTGTTGTCTTTCGTATTACTTCATCGTCTTTTCGCCTACTTATTTTCACTTCCTCGTCATATTTCCGTCGTCTTTTCCCTGTCTTTTCACTGCTTTTTTGCCATTTATTTGCTGTCTTTTCATCTTTGCATGCATGTTTTCGGCGGTTTTTGCCGTTTTTGCTACAATTTTGACGTCTTTTCATCGTCATTTTGCAGATTTTTATGGAGAATTTAGCGCATATATTAATGAAAAGTTCTATCTAATTTCAAAGTGAAAAATACCAGTTCGTATTGACAATTTATCTTATAGATTAGTTAGTCAATAACGCCAGCAACCGTTGCATGCTAAACAGCTGCATTCAAATACATTTGCATCAGCGGAATAAACAGACTCGAAGAGAATCTCTCATTTGCACATTGGACCTTTTGACTTGTTACTCGAGTGGAGAGTTGAACTGCTCTTTATCTCTGTCAAAAGCTACCTTTACCGAAAAGCCAAGAGCATTTTTATTGTCAATGCTTTGCTGCTTTACCGCTTTGCTGGTCTAACAAGCCAGTTGTCGTATGTTCGAATCTCGGCTAGACGGTGCTGCTGGATAGAGTCCGCAGGATTGTTGCACTAGCCCCCTAATTGTCCTGTACTCTAACAGCCGGCTGCGAAGTCTGTCGATAAAGAAGGGTCAAGTCTTAGAAAGATGTTTAAGCCCAAGGCTTTTTTTGCTTCACTTCTGTTTTGCCCACTAATGAGCCTCAATTTTGTTTCATCTTTCTTGTTCTCAATCATACAAAAAATAATTACCGTCGGCGGCTGGAGCGTATGTGTGTGCGTACGAATGGATAGACTGTGCTGGTAGTTTAACAGTCAAAACACTTGAGCACAAACCGAGAGAGTGTGGCCTAGAGTCGCACTTAGCAATTGAACTACGCAATATATTTTTGGACCCACGTCGAAGTTTCGCAGTTTCATCCAGTCTACCATTCTTCCCACCAAACGCTCCTCGCTCGTAAGTAAAAAATTCTTATTCTGCCAAAGTGAACGCGGGTAATTCCGATCAGCTCCTAATTCCGATCATTCAACTAAAGTAGTCGATTTTTAGAAGATAAAATCAAAAACCATAGTTTATGGGAATCCTCATGAGCAAAGCTATAAATTTCAATTTAATCTTTTAAAAATCTGTTACTTTAGTTGAGTGATCGCAATTAGGAACTGATCGGAATTACCTGCGTTCACGCTACTATCGAATGCAAGGTCTCAAGGTCTCAGAGCAAATCTCTCGTGTACGCATAATAGGCCGTATGCATAAAAGTGTTAGAGCAAATGCTCCCATACGATTTAAACGGGAAAAGCAAAGTAAACTGTTTTATTCATACGGCCTAATGGCTTGTCCCATATTCTTTTTATCATACAGAGCAAATAGTCTTTAGCCTCCAATGGGTGAAGGCAGAGGTGGGCACAATTCCGCTAATCCGCTAACAGCTAATTAGCTCAGCTAACATTTTGGTTAGCGGTTAGCGTTTTCGCTAATTTTTATAACCGTTAGCGTTTTTGTTAGCTTCCGCTAAATATATGTGCCGCTAAATAAACCGCTAACTTTTTTGGCAGAAGGAAAATTTGTGAGAAATGTCGGACAGGCTTCGGTCGAAGGCTTCCAAATTCCAAACTTTTGTGTGTACTTTACCAGTCAAGAGCCGGGGCCGTATCAAGAAGTCCTCTCCATTGTACTTCTGGGTCCTGGGATAAGCAAAGCAAAGTAAAGCCTAGCTGCTACATTCCGTTATCGAAACTTGACCTTCTGTTTCCATATGACAGACTTCACAGCCAACTGTGAGAGTACAGGATAATTTCAGGGGCAGTTGCTACGATCCTATTGACTCTAACAGCCTCTCCCAGTTCAGATTTGAACACACGACGACTGGCTTATTAGACCAGCGTCATACCTCGAAGTCAACTGGGAGACACTCGTTTCCTACTCGTTACGCGTCTCGGCACATTCAAGTCGGTTTCAACCTGGTCAAGTCATCTAACTCGTTTGGCCCCTCTATTCCTGGTGCCAGTGTGGCTCTTGAAGAGAACGAACTTTACTGCACAGTCCTTCGGTATCCTTGAGATATGGCCGGCCCACCGTAGTCTCCCAACTTTTTCCAAATAGTGACTACAACTCATGGTTCATACGCCTATGCAACTCTCCGCTATCCGTTTGTACTCCGCCAAAAATAGTCCGCAACACCTTTCGTTCAAATACGGCAAGTGCACTTCCGTAAACAAACTTGCTGTCTCAAGTCCGTAGAGGACTACTTTTGCACGCGGACTTAAATAAATCGTTATTTAAAAAATTCGAGGCCTCCTATACCTATTCACTGAAAACATTAAGGGAGATTTTTCGATTTTCTCGGGCATCACTCGTTTTATAAATTCATAAGTGTTGGGCCAAGTATCAACGCAATAAAGTTTTCACAAAAACCAAGGAAAATTATTATCTACAAAATATTTTTATACTAATTTTCTACCTTCTGATTCTGATTCCTTCGAGAATTTCATTGTATTTTTACTAAAAACTTGAAATTGTATTACTAAATGCGCCACTACTGGTTCGCTTACCGGTAGTAATGCGCAAGTGTAAACCTAACAAAATGTAAGTAACTTTTTACTAAGCAATCCAGAGAAAATATTATTTGGAAAGCTTTTACAAAAATTTTCACAGCGATGGAAAACTCCAATAAATAATCGAGAAATATATGTCATGGTGAATGACCCTTTGGGTTAAAACCACTCAAAAAAAAATATATGTATGTCATGGAACATGGAAATGTTTTATACCCTTTTAATGTGCTAATATAGTGAGCGATAATGTTCTTTGAACATGTTTCATGAATGCCTGCAATTCTTGGCACGGAATTAACTCAGGTATTTGTTCTTAGACCTTTGAAACAAAAATTTTCTGTTATTGCCGAAATCAGCGCTTATCAAAGTAATGTTGATTCTACAGTGCGAACAAATTTAGCTGTTAGCGGTTAGCGTTAGCTTCCGCTAAATTGTTGGTTGATTGAAGCTAACGTTTTGATTTAACGGATTAGCTGTTAGCGAAGCTGAAATTTCGGTTAGCGGTGCCCACCTCTGGGTGAAGGAAAGATTAGCTCTGTCTTTAGTTGTGCAAAATGCAACCTTCGAAAAAAATCCCGTACATTTACGTCTATTGACATGCACATAAATGGAACAAAGCAAAGCAAAAAAGAAGCAAAGCCTAGGTGCTACATTCCGTTATCTTAACATCGTAAATCATATAAAATCACGTGCATACATGTAGGCTTATTTGAAGGATGTCCCTCATCAAATTGCATCACGGAAAAAACGTTGCAGAAAATTTCTCATTGGGTATTTTCTCTTTAAAAATTTGAACAGAAGAAGTTTACAGTGTATTCATTACACTGTATTTTTACTGCTGTTAGTTTTTCGAAATTGGAAAAAATGGCGTCACCCAAAAAGCAAAGCTGCGAATTAATTTTGCGCAAACCCCTGCAACTCTCTCATCGGCATATCGGAAAACAGTTACACGTGCGCGAGCATCAGAATTTTAGTAATTAATGTAGGTTATTAATTAGTAAAGTCTCAGTCGTCTTCCGCAACTTATTTCTTCTATTGACATTTCACTGACATCGCTTCTGTCGCTGGTCCGAGTCAGAATATTCCGAAGGGCTTTTGTCGAAAAGGCCAGCGTTGCCAGATTCGTGGCAACACGTGTCGTGAAAGCATTTAAGCGGAGTCCCAATGCTTCGGTCAGGGATGTGGCCAAAAAGTAGAATCTATCCAAGTCTTTCGTTCAGAGAGCCCAGAACCGGGGGGGGGCTGCATAAATACAAAGTGCAGAAGGCTCCAAATCGTGATGATCCGCAAAATACGGTGGGAAATTCACGGGCCCGGAAACTGTACTCCCAAATGCTGACGAAGCCTGATTGTCTCATCATGGATGATGAGACTTACGTTAAGGCGGACTTCCGGCAGATTCCGGGGCTACCGGTCTTCACCGCTCAGCACAAGTTTGATGTTCTGGGGGAAGTAAGAAAGCAGAGACGTTCAAAGTTTGCTAAGAAATATATGATTTGGTAAGCGACTACCGGAACTGTAAACGGGCAGTCCTAGCTTCGTGGTTCTATTCAAAGGATATCATGGAGTCCCGTTGAAAGCCCATCGAAAAATACTGGGGTATTATGAAGCAGGCACTACGGAAGCATCCTTGGGAGGTCAAATCTGAGGAAGACATGAAGAAAAGGTAGGTTTCCGTACAGAAGAAGCTACAGCCAGATGCTGAACAGAACCTTATGAGTTCAGTTAAGCGCAACCTAAGGAACCTTTTTGTTTTATAACAGCTTATCAAGCGCTTGTTCCATTGGTTTTAGCTGTACAATAGTTGAACAAGCTACTCTTAAACAAAAATATTTGTTCGGAAGGTGCGAACCTACGGTTTTAATATTGAAGTTGAATGAAATAAGTACGCCAAAAGCTTACTTACTACTTACTTACTACTACAATAATCAAAGGAGATCCAACGACCCATTCAAGCTGGAAATCGAGCCTACTTTTCCCTTCGCAAGACGTTTCGATCAACGAGCATACGCCGCGGCACAAAGCTGACGATGTACAAAACGCTAATCAGACCGGTAGTCCTCTACGGACTTGAGACAGTAACTTTACTTACAGAAGACATACGTGCACTTGCCGTTTTTGAACGAAAGGTGTTGCGGACTATTTTTGGCGGAGTACAGACGGAAAGCGGAGAGTGGCGGAGACGTATGAATCACGAGCTACAGGCACTGCTTGGAGAGAACCCCATCGTACACCTGGCGAAAGTTGGAAGACTACGGCCACGTCGCAAGAATGCCGGACAACTGTGTAGTGAAATCCGTTCTCTTCAAGAACCCCACCGGCACCAGGAATAGAGGGGCTCAACGTGCTAGATGGCTCAACCAGGTGGAAGCCGACTTGCGTGTGTCGAAACGCGCAACGAATTGGCGACGAGTAGTCCAGGACCGAGTATAATGGAGAGGAATTCTTGATACGACAAGAGCCACCCCGGCTCTCGGCTGAATAAGTACCCAAGTAACAATCCAATAGCAAATTGGTCTTATGCATTTCTTATAGTAGTTTTATCAGAGCATTGCAAAATCTATCAGGTTTTATAATGTTTTTCCTCAAATGAATGTTATCTTGTTTGATTAACATTTCTGAAGTATGATTGAAGGAGACTTGAAGAAACATGCATAAAACTGAAATATCAATAAGTGTAATTAACCTTATAAGTGGTTTTAAAGGATACTTGATTTCTGCTCAAAAACGACGCTCCTTAAAACCTAGCAATAGTTTTGACAAAAATTTATGACATTCTTCTGCAAGATTGGTTTGTCTTAACAATGCTACCATAAAACCGTCTTAAAACCGTATATTCTTGTAAGAGAAATCATACTCTGAAGAAAGAACATTCGAGCGTAAACAACTGATCTGTCAAAATGGGCATCTGAACCAGGAGAAAATTGAACAAATATGGATCTTTTAATCGAAACTTTAGCAAGATTTCATATGAAAAATCAGCGAAATCAAAAAACAATGAAGATTTCCAAATGAGCTGAGGAAGGACTATGCCGGTGATGATGCATCAATGATAGATTTGTATGTTATTAGAAAATTTGGTTCGATTGTATTTTGGCGGAGGCGGTGCCGGTGCCGGTTTGTAGAGTTGTTTGTATTTTTTAAACTGAATATAAAGGTCTTTAGCCGGTGTTGGGAAAATGTTCGAAGAGGTTGAAGCAGTAAACTCAATATAAGTAGGTGAACCTCCAGCACAAAAACATCTTGCATTGACACTTTGTTGACGTTTTTTTTGTTTATACGAGAATGATTATCTTGCAAAAAACTTGGTCCCCTTAAGTAATTCAAACAATTCTTGTTCAAGCACAACTTGTCTTCGTCAAGAATACAATAAGTATAGATGAACTTATCGACCTCTTGGAAAATTTTTCTTTGTCTTGTGCAAGAAATGTTAGTCTAATAAGCGCTTTTAGGTTGATTTAGATAAAACCATTGAACATATGGCGAACAGGACTGTTTTGATTACTTTTGAAATTCTAGCCAATTGCATATGGGCGTTTATAAATATGTTGTTATGCAATACCATAAGTGATCTTATATTTTTAAATAAATGTTCGGACACTTAAAAGACTTTTTGCCGCAATTTGTTAAAAATTTGGTAGCTATCAACTTCTTCATGATATTATTGAATTTTTTTTTATTAATTAAATTTTTTAATAATCTAGCGAAAATAACCGGCGCGTTAAAAATTTCTAATTTTCATGTCACAAAACATCGACAAACTGAGCGTGACATGAAAAATTTCTCATTGATTGACAACAAAGCAGCTGCTTTTATTTTCAATTTTCATTTATATCCATTTTGGAAAAGCAATATCTGTGAATGCTTTTTCTCTTATAGCTTTTAGTCAATTTAAAAAAATTAAGACTGTGAAAAGTGTATGATGTCTTGCAAGTGTTCTTTGAGACGACAACCATAAAATCATCATGGTTTTCTTTTAGTTTAAACCGACTCTTGGAAGTCATTATAAATACATATCGATAAGAATTACAAGTTTTAAAAGGACCTTTAGAAATATTCTTGAGAACCACCTTCTTTAGTGTGGGCCTCCCCAGATTTATAAGGGTTTTATGGCTGTTTTATCGCAGATTTGTAGAATTGCAGGTTTTATATTCGGTTTTAAGGAGCAAATGCTGGAAACCTCTTCAAGTGCATCTTAAAATTGAATTTGTTACTTGGGTAAGTAAGTAAAAGTTTACTAGTGGGTGTTTCGAGTACCGTGTATAGTACCGTGGGGTACTATATTTTATTATCTGAAAGTTTGAAAAGGATCGGTCTACTAGATAATTTTCGACAGTGTTTTTTCCGTCATGCAATTGGATGTAGCACTCCATTTATTACATTTGGCTTAATGTAAAATATATCTATGAAAACGGCTTAGACTGTTGGAAAAATCTACGTAATTTTTGTTACGTGCACATTTCCGTCTCGTTTGCTCTCTCTCTCTCTCTCTCTCTCTCTCTCTCTCTTGTTTCCCTTTTACTGTCTGCCGTTTCCCCTTTCTCCGCTCCTTTTCGATTTTTTCTTTTGTCTTTTTTCACTTTTTAACTCCTGTTCTGTTTTCTTCTTTTTCTGTCACGTTCTGTTTTTCTTTTCGTTATATCGCTTCTGCTTTCTGTTTTCATTTTTTATCGCAAGATTTTTTCCTTTTTCTGTCCCAGTTTTCGTCTTTTTCGGTTCTCGTTTCTCTATTTTCATGCTCCCGCATTTCCTCTTTTTCTTTCCCTGGTTTTTATCTATTCCGTTCTATCGCGTTTTTTCTCCTTTTTTGTCTCGATTTTTCTCATTGTCTTTCTCGTTTTTCTGACATTTCTCTACTTTTTTTCTATGTTCCGTCATTTTCTGCCCAGTATCCCCTATTTTGCCTTGTTTTTCCTCATTTTATTTCCCCTTTCTCTTCTTTTACATCTTTTTATTCACTTTTTATGTTCCGTTTAGCCTCCCATTCCCATGTAACGTTTTCGAGCCAGTTTGTATTTTTTTTCTCTCAATTACGTTTTTCTTTTTTTCATCGTTTTATGTCACATTTTCCTTTGTGTTCTTATCCGTTTTTTCTCCTTCTGTCTCAGTTTTACTTCTCTGCTTCTCTTTCTGTAGATCAGCAGGAGACGACCCCCTCTAGAGCCATCAAGAATTCAACTGTGAATTTGCTAACACAATTTACTAATATTTTCATAAGAAACTGTTTGCTCTACGTTGTGCTCTTCGCGAGATATAAATTTTTGAATTAGGTACTCAGCACTCAGGAAAACCGAGTTTTTCAGCCATAACTCAGAAGCAATTATAAATTGGACTTGGAAATGAACATGGAATTTGACTTCAAATTTAAGTTAAAATTGGAATTGAAATTTGACTTAAATTGTATTTGAAATTGAACTTGAAACTTGACTTGAAATAGCTATTGTGTTTCAACTTGAAATTGAGCTTAAATAAGGTTTGAAACTCGTTTTGAAATTTAAATCATAACTGAACTTGAAAAACAGTTACCGGATAAATTTAAAACTGCGGATTTCGCGTCGAGTGCGATACCCTTACACCACCGGTCAGTTCAAGCTGCGGCCTTCTGGGATACAGGAATTACTTACTTTTACATTAAATTTTACAAAGAACGTGCCCCAGCCATGGCACGGCAATGGCTATATCTTTTCCAAAATACTGTATATGGAACCTTTTCCCTCTTAAAATAATCCACCGTGTTCTTTGTTCCACGATTTCCGTTGGCTTGAAAGAATTGCATAATATATGCGCGCAGTTCTTCCTGTTTCGACGGCATTCTGAACACAACCAGACATGTTAGAATAAAATATTGTGCGGCAATTTCCTGTAGGATATAAGGATTCATTCATCCAAGGGGACACTTGTCTGCGAATGTTTTTGTTTTGTTAGAAAAGTATTGGAACTATTTTCATTTTTAAGTGGACACTGGACAGCCATTAGATTCACTGTAGTCTTCATTTCCGATAGAGAGTTGATAGAATTTGAAGCCTATTTGACATTGGTTTTTGATTGATCGTTGTACAAGTATCTGAAAAATTCTAATAGCTTTTTGTTCACTGCATCAATGTCCGATTTCTCGAATTGATATACGCTACTTTTTATAGACTCCATAGTTAAACGTATGTTCGCTAAGACTAATCAAAATTATTGACTTTATAGAAATATTTCCACCTCTCACGTCTATGGTAACAACAATTCTCAGTAGAGTGTACACATCTCAGAATCAATTCAATCAAATTCTTATTGATGTTTATTCATTAAAGCTATTCCAACTTAGAAATTAAAAATCAAACTGCTTTCAAGACGCAGTTTAAATAAGTTAAATCATTCTTAGATTGATAAATTATGGGAAATTTATGTTTTCCGCGTATAATCTCATGAATGAGAATAGTAAGAACAACTCGGAAATGCTTTCGTTCCACCTAATAATTATCATACAATTAAAAACTGACATAAAACGAAAGGTGTTCAATTTCATTTTTCGTTTTGCTAGAAGTGTATTTCAATTGCATTGCCTTTTACATTTCTTCCATATCAGTCATATGTTGCCGACCACAGAAACACTATTATCACATTTGTGTCTGTCTCTTTTATGCAACATAACCGGCCTATGATGGCCCTCATATTGTGTTGCACATATTATCTGGGTGATGTTTATCCATAAATATTCATTTTCAATACAATATGCAGTGCTGTTTCAAAGCTCCCAAAAAAACTGGATCAATTGCAGCCCTACTGGCAGACGCCGCGGCCTATGAGAAGTCATCCTCTCACGGGGTTGCAAAATTTATCAAAACAAAACCTCCCCAACGCTACTCTCGGGCGATGAAGCTCGGACGTCCAGCCAGTCAGCCAGTGGCCGTACTATGCGGTCGCTAACGGGGCAGTTGTATAACCGCATCGAAGATGACTACGGCGGGCATCATCATAGTTCATTGAAACTGTGGCTCGGACAGGTCCATTAACAAAAAGCTTTGAGCCCATTTTCATAACAAACGAGGGAATTCATAGTGAAGGAATCCAATAAAAATATTATTAAACTAATAACAATGCGATTGTGAATCTAATCGCTCGCCATCGTAGCTAGCTTATGAAGACGGACCGTCCGTCCGTGGTAAGACTAGTTCATGTTCATGGGAGCGTGCCGTTCCCATCTATACCTACCGTTGAACGCAAAAAAGTTTACGGATATTGTTTCCAATTTCTAGCAATGTTGAAGAAGTTTTCTGGTTGTTTTCGTTATTATGCAGTTCTAACAGGGAAATGCGTGTTATTAAAACTAAAGTGATTCAGACATATTTAATTCGGTAAATTATGCTGTATCGTTACATTGTAAAAATTACTCAGGCAATATCCTAGTTCACTGCATTTGCGCTAATTACTGCATGTACTATAGGTAAATGGCTGTACAGCGATTATGCACTTACGCAAGTGTGCACAGGCTTGTTGTAGACCTCGGCGGTAATCCCAAAATGTGTGTTAGCTAGTCTCGCTAGTTTACATTTTGATGACCGATAGAGTGCAGTAGATGTGTAAGCACGCGAGTTTAATGGATTCACACTTAATGTTTATTGTAGCCGCATTGCTCGCTGGTGCCATCCCGCATAGAAATGCATAACGAATATTAATGTAAAAACATTACGGTTACTATGAATTTTACTGTTTACAACACTTTATGCTGTAACTTCACTGTACCGTTCTTGGAAAAATTTTCATATAATGTATTCATATTAATGTAAAAACTTTTCGATTACAGTGAATTTTACTGTTTACACACTTTATGCTGTAACTTCACTGTACTGTTCTTGGAAAATTTTTCATATAATTCGGCAACAATGCAAATTGTTTTGAAGCAGGAAATAATCTCTAAGGTCCAATCCTTGGCAGGTTGAGTTATTTGTAGACACAAATTGTGTCTCTTCCTCCGTCTACTGTAGAAACCACCGGTTGAGAAGTTTAATCTGATTCGTTTTACTGACGGGACGACGGCACTATGCAGGCGCTTACGACTTACTTGTTCGTCTGTCAACATATTAGCCGCGATTCTTAACGCGGGTGTTCGGGGAAAGGCTCCGTTCCTATGGAATAGACCAACCTCGTTGTTTCTACGTCTTGACATCGAATGAGTGTCAGGCATATTATTAAGTTTTTATAACGGTAGATTTTACAATTGACAGACGGAACGATAGAAGACAGTAATGAAACAAAAAGTCGATAGGATCTAACAGGTTGAGATAAGACGTGAATGGGAAAGAGCGGATTTGTTTATGTAGGTGTACTGACCTCTAATACTTTCCTAATATGAGCGATGAATGCGGCTCGAAAATCATAATAGTTCGAAGTCTATCAAATTCATTGTCATCATATCTTTTCAAAAACATGAAATACGGTAATTAATCAGCCGGTTTTATTTTGTCCTAATAATCCGAAAGCCTACAATTTTTTTTGCAGAACTCACCTTAAATTTCATTGTAACTTCGTTGTAAAACAGTGTAAAACTTATAGTGAATGTACCACAAATTTTACTGTTTTTGGTTTTTATTTGTATGGGAAAAAGCCGAAAAATTTAGTGTTACATCACTTAATCACCCCCTTATTCGCTGTAAAATTGGCGGTTTCCATTAAAATTTACTGTGAAAACAGCGGTATTCACGGTAACTTCAGTGTAACTTTTACAAAGTTTTTCACTGTTTCAATGTGGTTTTTCGAAGTTTTTCAATGTTTGTAACAGTGAAATTTAATGTTTTTTCGCTATACTTTTTTATTCGGGATGCCATCACCCGACGGCCGCTGCGTTCAAGCTGGGTGGAAATAATTACGTTTCAATGTGCAATTATTGACTTTATGTGTCCACAATTGCAACAGAATTTATCGCAGAATAAATCGACTATTCATTTCATAGTCTCCGGTTGGGGTTTAAGTTGTTTGTTTTCACGACGCTGAGAAACTCCAGTTTTCAGGAGGCGTTAAAATTTACACGCATCGTTGAGTCAAAAGACACTGAAACTGTTATACGATATTTTGGTGCCATTATTCCGTTGGTTGTTGATTGGTTTACAGTTGTTTTACGACTCTTGCCACTGCGAATCGCAACATGTGTCGCTTGTTGATTCTGTTTAGTTTTTGCCGTTGGGCCCACTGTTTGTATTATTCAGAAGAACGGGAGCACACCTCAAACAGTAGAATTAGAACTAACAACATAATATGTATTTTTATTTAATTTCTAGTTTTCTTTTTATTTATTTTCAACATAATATGTGTAAACTTCAATCCATATAACGCGAAATTAAAGGAAAGCCATCTTACTCGGTGTCTAAATGGTTCTGACCTTTACCAAATTGCGACGTAGAACATAAAAAGGTTGAAATCGTATATTTTTAAATATGTTGGACTTTATGTTCGTTTTACGTAAGAAAATAAAGCATAAAAGTGTCTTAGCTATTATGATTACTCGCACAATTACGGTTATATTTACTTATGAAACTTCGTGTAATTGCGAAGTCTTTTGAAATTTCTTTCACTGCCGGTAACGCCAATTATTATTATTTCTACCCGGTAAGAATTGTCGCACTGGCGTCATCCGACAGCGACACAAGCGAATTTTTTGTCTGTAATTTACTTAGTGGGCTTGCCATCCTGTGACAAAGCCTGATGAACAAAGTTTCTTTAATTTACTCGGTTGAGGGCTACCGCTCTCCAATTCCTTAGACACCGCATACTCTCCGCCAGAGTTCGCTTCACCTGGTCTAATCATCTTGCTCGCTGTGCCCCTGGTCACCTCTTGTTCCTACCGGATTTGAACCGAACAACATTGCTGCAAAGTAGTTGTCCGGCATTTTACAACACGCTCTGTCCATTGTATCCATTCAGCTTTCGCCACCTTTTGGATACTGGGTTCGCCATAGAGCTGTGTGTACAGCAATCGGGGCCTGCCACAAAAGACGATCATTAAGACTGTCGCAGTGGCCTTTTAACCCAATGCCCTTCTGGCATACAAAAAAAATAGAGCTGTGTGGGTTCATGGTTCATCCTCCGCCTCCATACTCCGTTCTCCTGTACGTCGACGAAGATTGTTTTTCGTCATTGTCCGGCATTACCAGTGAGCCAAGGTAGATAAATTCATCGACTACCTCAAACTCAGCGCCGTCGATCATTACATTACTGGCCAAGAGGCGTCAATCGTCATCGGTTCCGCCGGCTAGCATGTATTTTTTTTCAGACATATTTACCTTTAACCCAATCTTTTCTGCCTCGCGACTAAGTCTTTTTTAGTCTTTTCGGTCGATGGTGTCATATGCGGCTTTGAAGTCTACAAACAAATGGTGCGTTTAAACTTTGTATTCCCTGCCCTTTTGGAGGGCTTGCTACATTATAAATATTTGATCGGTTGTTGACCACCGTGCAACGAAGCCGGCTTGTTAAATTCCCATAAATCTGTTCGCAATTAATGATTGCTGACGACGTGGATGCTGTCAGCAGAACATTTGAGGCGGTGGAAGATCAGTACACCAGACTATAATGCGAAGCAGAGAAGATTTGGTTGTAGATAAATACGTCTAAAACCAAACGATCGAGTGCGATAAGCAATACCATGGTAATCGACGGGGACGAGTTTGAGGTAGTCGACGAATTCGTATACATTTGCTCGCTCGCAACAGAAGATAACAATACCAGCCGTGAGATTAAAAAGCGTATTATCAGCGGAACCCGGGCCTACTACGGACTCCAGAAACACTTGCAGTCGAACAATCTGAGCCCCCGTACAAAGTACAAAGTACACTGCTAGAAGAGGACCTACGAGCACTCGGAGTTTTCGTACAGTGAGTGCCAAGAACCATCTTTGGCTGCGTGCAAGAGAACGGTGTATGGAGGCGAAGAATGAACCGCGAGCTCGCGCATCTCTACGGCGAACCCAATATTCAAGAAGTGGTGAAAGTTGAACGAATACGTTGGGTAGGACATGTTGCTAGAATGCCGGACTACTATTTTGCAAAAATGGATTTCGCATCGAATCCGGTAGGAACGGTAGACGAAGAGGGGCACAGCGAACGAGGTGGCAAGACCAGGTGGAGCGAGATCTGGTGAGCACTGGGTGCCCGCGGAACTGAAGACCATCTGCCATGGACCGAATTAGATGGAGAAATTATGCTACGCAAGCCTTGTCATAAGACGTTAGGCCAACAAAGTAAATGGTGATAGACGGCGGAAAATAATTTGGGACAGCACTTTGTAAGCGGTATTGAAAACGGAGATCACTCGATAGTTCTCACAGTCCAACCTGTCGTCCTTTTGTAGATCGGGAAGACAACCTCATCTTGCCACTCCTCGGGTATCTGCTCTGTCTCCCAAAGCCTAACAATTAGCCGGTGTAGACAACTGGTCAGCTGTTCTGGTCTCATTTTCATTAGTTCCGCTCCAATACCATCTTTCGGGCGATTTATTGTTCTTTAGCTGCATGGTGGCTTCTATAACTTCGCCTATCGTTGATGCTGGCACTTCTTCTCCGTTTGTCGCAACATCGAAATTACTTTCCCCACCGCCATGGTTCTTCGCCTGGGCATAATTCATGTGTTCGTCGAAGTGCTGCTTCCACCTTTCGTTCACCTCGCGATCGTTCGTCGAAATACTACAATTTTTATCCCGACAAATTTCCGCTGGCGGCACAAAATTTTTGCGGATTCCGTTTAGTTTCTGGTAGAACCTTCGCGTTTCCTGAGAACGGTGCAGCCGCTCCAATTCTGCATATTCCTGCTCTTCCAGGCAGCGCTTTTTCTCCCGGAAGATTTTGTTTCGCTGCAACTTCTTCTGTTTGTGTCTTTTCACGTGCTGACGTGTGGCATTGCGCAACTTGGCCGCCCGCGCAGCGTACTCCTCATCCATCACTCTTCTATCATGCATCGCCAAACCAATCGTTTCGTTGATTCCGGGTCACATGTCCGATGGAGCTCTCCGCTACACTGCTGATGGCTGTTTTAATGGTGTTCCAACAGTCCTCGAGAGGGGCTCCGTCCTCTTCCGGTAGCGCAGCTTCGAGTGAGTGCGTATAGTTTGCGGTGACCTCTGGTTGCTTCAGCCGCGCGAGATTTAGCAGATGCTGCCGCTGCAGTACCGAATGTTGTTCACAACAGAGAGTTTTCGGCGCATCATAACCATTAGAGTAAGGAGGGGTAAAAGTGCGATGCGGGTAAAAGTGCGATGCAATGATTTATGGAAGCAGATTCCGAGTAAATTTTCTACATTGGCATGGATGGGTGACTACTTTGACAGCTTGAATCTAATGTAAACTTTGGTTGCTTACGTAGCATAGTTGCTGAGTTATGTGCAAATGTTATTTTAGGGTGGTTTTGAAGTAATTTTTCATTATACGGCAAATACGATATCAACAGGAGGATATTACTTGTTGAAAATTTGTAGTAGCGTTTTATATTACTCACATATCTGTTTTGAAAATATTGCGAAAATAATTTACAAAATATATTTCGCTTTTTCGTAATTTAATCTAGCCCCGTCAAGCGCCTAGCGGGGTAAAAGTTCGATTCACGGACGGGGCAAAAGTGCGATTCATGGACGAGGCAAAAATGTATAGCTAATTATATACAGCTTTAGGCACTATATTACAGATACTAGAAATGAAAGATCTGCAGAAAACTGTGTGCTCTAAGGATGTTGGCCGAAGAAAAACAATGTGTTTCCGCTGATGAAACAAAAAACAAACGTTTAGAAAAGTTTCGATCTAACGGAGGCTGTAATACACCGGCGCAAAATGGAAAAGGCGCAAATTGAGAATATTTCTTACCAAAACATAACGCAGATTGAAGATAATATGGTTTTGTTAGCTACTGCTGTGCTAATTTCATGGATTCTAGCTTCGAATTTTTGCCCCGTGGTATTCGCACTTTTGCCCTGTTAGTGGGGTAAAAGTGCGAATTTGCACTTGATCAGAAGAAAGAAGAATTTATTTTGTAAAACACTATTACCGCAGATGATTTATAGTTGAATGTGAAGACATTGAGTTACTGCATCACTATAAAATATATTATGTTGTTGTCCTTCTTTATATCTCACGAAAATTGATGACAACTTCAAACAGCGCACTTATGCCCCACCATACTCTAGTATGTAGGTAGGTAAAGCTCAGATAGTTTTGGAGCAAAAACAATTGCCTGGATTGGATTCAAGATCTTTCCTTACACAAATGTAGCATTTTCTTCATACTTTTAAGAAAAAATACGGATAAAATTATTCGTCACGGTTTCGAAGGAATTCTCGAACTTTTTCTGTAATATGGCTCATAGGGCGGCGCACACTTTCTTCGTCCATCGGCTAACTTATCCCACCAGGTCTTTATCTAATTGATGTCTTTAATAACTCTTCCCTTTGCGTTGAGTCTCCTCTTCATGGTTGCCCAGTATTTCTCAATAGGGCGGAATTGGGGGCAATTGGGTGGATTAAGGTCTTTCGCAACAAACTGGACCTTTTTCTCTATACCATTCTTGAAAGCCTTTGCTGTAATGACAGCTTGCCAAATCTGGCCAAAACATTACGGGATGGTGCTGGGATCGAATGAACGGCAAAATTCGTTTTTGGAGACACTTCTTTTGGTACAGTTCCGACGCCATTGTCTTATTAGTATCGAATACTTTCGTTTTTCGCCACAGCTGCAAATGCCCTGCCAAATCATAAATTTTCGTGCAAATTTGTCGGCAAAAACAAATTTAAATTTGTTTGGAATATCCCCCCGAGCCGTTGCCAAATAAAATTTTTGACCTGGCATTAACCCGTAGTCAGCCTTGAAATGATTCATCCATCAGAAAACACCCGTCGAACTTGGTTAGCACCCGGTCTTATATCTTTCGAGCACGGATTTTGACCACACTATTCTGTTTTATGGTTCGGTTTGGCTGTTTGCTAGCTCGATACGACTTAATAGCTTCCCGGAGTCGAATTCTCCTCACGGTATTATGGGCAGCACCGAATTTTCTGACCAAATCACGGTCCGACAGATTGGGATTCCTCTTGATGGTCTTCAAAATCTTACTACGCAGTTTTCGGTCGACAGTTCCACTCCGATGATTAGCTTGAGGCTTCCGAATCGTCGTCAATGTTTCCTTATACCGTTTGATAACGCGCCATACGGTATTTCTGGGCAATTTCAGCTGTTTAGCTAGCCTAGATGCACACCACAATGGATTTTCCAAACGTCCAACGTTAGCGCTTCCATAGGATCTGACGTCGATAGTGTCTGAGAAGTGCCGACAGTCGACCAAACCTTGTTGGTCGATCTGTGACTCTGTCTGATTTGGTGACTTGCAGGTGTACGTGAGTAGGAGTCTATGCTGGAAAAAGGTACCGTGAATTCGGGTGAAATTGATCACTTTTTCGAGTATTTTTTAAATATCTTTGAATAGAAACATATTTAGGAAGATTATTCAATTTTAAAATAAGTACTGTAGTGCTGGCTACACGACAGTATCATCTATATCTTATATAAATAGTTTTATTTTAGATAAAACTTAATGTAATCGTGAAATTGAAAATTTACAAATAACGGGTGAAATTGATCACGTAGAAATCAAGACGATATTGCTATTAAACCATACGCTCTGACAGCAATAACCTAACGCGCAGTATAAAATCTGGCGTAATCGAGATATTGCCTGTATGTAGGCAACAATGTCGCGTACAGCAACTAGCACAAAAATCAAACAGTCAGCTCTACATTAGCATGGTTGATGCATCTGCTAAATAAATATGAACGATAGAAAAGATATTAAGCCAATTTTAGCATCGTAATCGTTTGTTTTTGTTTAAACATTGCTGTATATATGTGTAAATGTACGATTTTCGTATACAATCTTCACCAATCTAGTGAAACAAATAATTTAATTCTCCTCATATACGGGAGCTTGACTGTCTCTTTGAATGTGTAGTTGCATTTCGCTATGTAAGCACAAACCGATCTCTTGCACTCTCATGCAACTGCCATATGGAGCGTTTGTAAAATTTGTGCGAAGTATTGTCTGTCTTTTGCACCCTTTTATAAATCTCCATTCTGCTTTACAGAAAGAATAAACTTTCGCAGGTGGCAGCTCCATTTCGCACCCATAGCGATCTAGAAATCTATGTTGCCTCAGTTCATGATGTTATCAATCGTTTTATTTCGTAAAAGGTCAAATCAAACAATTTCTGTCGCATAATTTTATTCATGGAAATTATCAAAGCACAGCCAGATAATTAGAGAATCGAATTAGTTCTATCAAAATTTCCTTCTGCAACGAAATTTGTGTTAACAGCAATGAGTTTTATCGGGCATGTTGAAAATTGCGATTCGATCAAAATAGTAAATTTTAAAAAATCAAGCCATTTACAAGATCAATCTTGCTGAAAGCCAAGTGACTTTGACCTGTAACTCAATCTTTATATGGATGGGTGCATATTCAGCTTTATGAATCAGTATAAACGTAGAATAAAGAGTTTTTTACTTGTTAGTCCAAGCTGATCAATTTCACCCGACTGATCAATTTCGCCCGAATCGACGGTACTATGTATGGCCATGTTCTTGGAGGCGCGAAGTCGATAAATCGTATGTCCATTTCATTGGTCAGCGGATGTGCGCTGAACCTTCCAATCACTGGTTTGTGTGCTCTTCCTGGTCGACCTGAGCATTGAAATCTCCGATGACGATCTTGTCTTGATATCATGTCTTGGGCAGCGGTCGTATCCACGCTCCAGCTGCCCGTAGAATTCCTCCTTGTTGTCGTCGGTACTTCTGAGGTTAGAGGTATGCACGTTGGTGATGCTTATGTTGAAAAGCCGGCTCTTGATTCTCAACCTGCACACTCGAGGATTGATAGGCCTTAATCCGAATCACCCGTATCCGCATCTCTCTCATCTCTATGCAAGCTGCACCCAGCTCGTGTGTGCTACCTTAGCCCTGGTAGATGGCATGTCCATCTCTGATCATACGTCCCGTTGAGCTCTTCCAGCAAACCTCCTACAGCGCTACGAGGTCGAACTTATGGCTCTTCAATACATTGGAGAGCACTCGAGTGCTCACTTGGAACTTGAGAGATCAGCAGTTCCACGTCCCGAGTTTCCAATGCATAGTCCTTTATCGTTGTGTGGGTCTATTCAATTGTTCCAGTTTGAATTTCCTTGTACTTAATTGGTTGCTTGATAGTTTTTCGTGGTGACTTGCGCCTCCAACCCCCTGTCTTGCCGGTGGACCAAAAACTCGTTAGAGAGTTAAAATCAGTTTATAGTAAAGCTATTAGACGATAGGTAGACTGCTAAATATAGAGCTGACCAGATGCTAACAAAATCGAAATTAATACAGCTATTTGACATTGTTCATTTTGCGTTTTTGTACGATTTACGATAAAGGGTGTCCACGATAATATTGCAACACACTCAAAGTGCTTTAACTTTTGTACCGTTGAGTGAAATTAATTGATACTTCGCATGGAGAAAACTTAAAGTGCATTGTTTATACTGTGTGAATCTTTTTTATCAGGTGCGTAAAGATATGAAAAATGGAGTCGAAAGAACAGCTCGTTTGCGAAAAAAAATCTGCACAAGTACATACATTGAAAATAAGAATCTATTACATCGTGCCATTGGTAAAAAGTTGGTAATCCCGATTTCTACGGTTTCTCGTGTCATAAAACGGTTCGAAGAACATCTGACTGTCTATCGTGAGTTAAGATGTGGAGAAAAAAAAGCCGACCGTATACTGTTGAGGATTACACCCGCGTAGTTGGGACCTTCGACGGGAAACCAAACCTTCTCCGTTCTAGAGGTAGCAAAAACAACTGAATCTGAGCAAAAGTTTCGTGCAGATGGCTAAAACTCGAGCTGAATTACGTACATTCAAGGCTCAGAAGACCCCAAAGGAATACGGTCGCGAAAAGCCGTACCCAGAAGATCAATACGATCAAAATCTAACGAAACCTCATTGCTGCGTTATGGACGTTGATACCTACGTGAAAGCAGACTTCAACCAGATTCCGGGGAACCAGTATTGCACTGCAAAGGATAAGTTTGATGTTCCAGAGAACCTCCGAAAATAGAATATGTCGAACATTGCCAAGAAATTCTTGATATGGCAAGCAATTTGTTCATGTGGACAAACCGGTCCGGTGGATCGGTGTATTTGAAAGAGTGTCTCCAAAAGCGTCTTCTTCCTCTTCTGAAGTCTCATAACTGTCCTACGATCTCCTGCTAAATTTGGCTTCATACCATTACGGAAAGGCCGTGCCGAAGTGGCATAAGGCAAGTAATGTCGATTTCGTGCCAAAAGATCCTAACCCCTCAAATACACCGATGCAGCGGCCAATCGAGAAATACTGGGCTATTATAATGCAGAATCTGCTGAAACATCCTAAAGTAGTCAAAACAGTTGATGAAATGAAGAAAGCATGGCTAAATATGCAAAATATGTCGATTTTGAGGTTGTGCAATATTTCATGGGGTGGGTTAAGGCTAAAGTACGGGCATTCGAAAACGGAGACGAATTTTAACGTGGACACCCTTTACATTTATGGCTGACAATATAATGCTACCCTTTCAATTGTCGTCACTTGTACAATCGACCGGTGTACATTTATTTGTTAAAAAAACATAAAACCAATATTACATTGTCTGATTACTGTAAAAGTTTCATCAGTGACAAAGAGTGTAAAAGACAGACCTTGTACTCTCGAGTTGATTTGTCAACATCAATGGTTTTGATTGCGGCCAGCAACCAGTAATCTTCTGGCCAAAGACAAGCAGATTGGCAACCTGGTGGTTTAAGACTGGTTCATTATGTTTGAAAAAAAAATCAAGGTTAGCATTGTTAGGCGAAGAGAACACAGCAGATTGGAAGCAATACGTTTGTTTATCTGTGTTGGTACTGCAATGAAAAGCACCGAAAAACCGTTTACTGAAATTGCACCCAATTTCGCATTTCATTAAGCAGAAACATTTTCTCACATAATTTATCCGCTCGACCGTTTGTCGCTGCTCAGTTAATGATAGATTGCTAAAAATTAAATAACACCGATGAAGATGTTCGTATTTTGAACCTCAACCATAGCGATGGCTCAAACAGGGTATACTTATTATCTATAGTCATAAACCTATGTAGCACTGAATCGTCTTCTGAATGAAGGGAAAAAATTCACGCGGAGTAACGCAACTGCCGCTGATCATTGACGATACGTGGTGGGCAGTGCGACCTTCCACCACTTGCATCATGATTCATCAATATTGGTGAGAAGCTTTTCGGCAGTCAATTTTTTGCCAATTAACGGCGTGCACGATTCTTGGCACTGGTGAGAGATCTGCTATTAATAGATACCCCCAATAATGTTCCAAATAAGCATAAGCAATTCTGAACTGATGGCGTTGAGGTCAACAAATACGATGCGGACGAAGCCAATTAGTCGGCAGATCAATGCAGATTTTACAACTATTTAAACGATAATAGTGAAAGAATGAAATCCATTTAGTTTCCGTTCAAATATATACTCTACTGCAACCAGATAAAACAGTCGGTGGTAAAAGAAACCACTTTCACTTGATTCTTTGTTTTAAATTTTATCTTGTCTATTCCATGTCCACAGCCACACTATTTGCGAAAAATTGTTATGCAAAGATGAGCTAATCGGAGATCTGATTTTCTGTTTATTTCTTTTTCGTGTCGCCGCTTGCAGAGCTTATATCATGGTACCGACTACTTACTACCAGCAGCAACAGCAGCCCCATTCAGCACAGCAGTATGCCGCATATGTCAACGACCCGGACAACCACGTGGAGACCTATTCGCATGGCGAAACCGGCCAAAGCAGTCCACTACAGCAGCCAGCTAGCGGTCCGTCAGCACCGGAGCCTCCCGCCAAAACTCACGGTGTGGTCTATGCTGCTCCTTCATCAACGCCCGCACCGGTTCGACATCAATCTCCGTCTGCTGAATTTTCCGTCGTAAAAAGTGTTGAGCCCCCAGTATTTCTATCTCCGAATGAACATCTTCCCTCCGCAATTCAGTACAGTCATTCACCAGCACGTCCTGCCATCCAAATTCATCACGAAACTCATACGTCCTACCCTTCGTTAACCCACCCAAACAATGGCATCCTTAACTATCTCGGGGTGCAAAATAAACAACCTCTAAGTCTGCTCGATTCATACGTCCCAAGTTCTTTACAGCTCTCACCCGTCAAAGCTATCCAGTATCCAACTAAACCTTATCCAGCATTACACTCCAACCATTACTTCCGCCATTATTCCGAATATCCACTCCAACATTACCATCATTATCAACAGCCTCAACTGTTCTACCAACCGTCCTATCCCGTGTCACATTCGACCTATCCAGTTTATCAAACACCAGTCCAACCAACAGCTGCTGCAAGTGTGCCGCTTCCGACTGCTGCCGCCTACAATACCATCGCTTACTCGGTCCCTTTGACACACACCAAAACCGTTTCCCAATTCAAGCGGTCACCGATGCTGGAAACTATGGCCGGCGTAAAATATTCTAACCCGCGAGCAGTGACGCAGCCGGGCGCAGCTGCTGGTCAGATTTCTTTCAATGGTGCCATCACTAAACTGCAACCAGCCGGCAAGCTTACGTAGCACTCGATTGGAGCGAGTAAATAGAGAAGCCCTTTTTAACTGCTAAAGTTTTTGCTTTTATACTAAACATGGTGAATCGGGTGAACGTTTTATCTTACGCCAACAATGAGTAATGTTCAATGCAAAGATTCCTCACCAATGCAAGCAAATTTCACCAGGAGAGACACGTGTCACAAGGTTACCCTTCGCCAACAGATTAGTTGTTCAGTAGTGAAAGATAGGATGTAAGATTAGGTTAGGTTATTGTTATGTGATTGCGTGCTTTTATCTGTAAATAATAACGAACTAAAAGATATAAATATAGATCACATTTTTATCGAATTGTTTTATTTACTTTTTGCAACAAACTTTGCAGATTTCTACGTATAAGTAATTAAAATGCAGATGACAACTTGTAAACAGCAAATATTTCAATATTTAACAATAAACTATTTAATGCTCCGAAATACCCACGACAGAGTGTCTCCCAAATCCCCGAATTAATTGTTCTATCAAATTATTCGTAAAATTGACGGATTTCTGTAAAAATTGACGGATCTGTAAAATCCGCATAAACTGTAAAAATGGTGTACCAATCTGAAACGCGACACGTATACAAACTCGTCAAATCTGATTGTTAACATAAAGATCGGTAAATTTCAAAACATTTGTAACCAACAAAAAGTCATAGCCACCTTCATGAAAATATGATTGCTTCAACCCCGCGAAGATAGACTGTTGTTAACTGTAGTGTATTAGAAGCGAGCAACGTAAGCTTTTTTTTTGTAAAATGAAAGAGTTTGTGTTGCAAAGAATGATAAACTCGATGAAACAGGGAAATTTCGATATGAAGGTCAAAAATATATTGAGTGGTTCAATGGCAGATGGGACTCCCAATCACACTCTCTCGGTTGGTACCCAAGTGTTTTTGCTAATTCTTTTGCTATTGGGGATAGACGACAAAACCAAATCTTGGAGAGTACCTTGTAGGCCGCGTTGAACTGCGTGATGTCGCGATAATTACAGCAATCTAGCCGGTCACCCCTTTGGTAGATGGGACAAACCACACCTTCCATCCACTCTTCCGGTAGTTTTCCCTCCTCCCAAATCCTTGGAATTATCCAGTAAAGTGGCGTTGTTAGCGGTTTTTATCCATTTTAATAGAGCTCTGCCAGGAGTCGCTCCTTTCCGACGGCTCTGTTATTCTTCAGCTGACCGATTTCTCGCCGAATCTTCTCGAGATCGGGAGCCGGCACATTTGCAGGTCGTTTGTAGGTTAACTTCCATTGCGTCTCCTTCTGCTATATCGCCGTTGAAATGCTCATCGAAGAACCAGCGATGTCAGATCTTCGGATTTTTGTGTATGCTTAAATTTGAAGCCCTTCAATTTTCTCAATTTCTGTGAGTTTAGAATAGAGCAGCAGACTTCAAACAAACGATACTTCATATAATCTTCATATTATGAACAAGTTTAGACTGGATAATTACTCTGATCTCGAGTAAAAGAGTGGGTCCCAAATTTAAGCATACACAAAAATCCGTAGATGTCGACCACCTCGCGCTCGTTAGACCCCCTCCATAGTCTCTACACAGGTCAAGTTTAGATGTGTAGCCCTTACGAGTTTGGTTAACCTTCTCGTAAAACTTGCGCGAGCCATTAACAAGATCAAGATCACAGATTCAAGATCTCCGTCCTCCTTCTGGGGCTTTTTCCTCCTCAAGGTCGTGGTCAAGTCATTCCACGCTCGTCGATACTTGGCCAAATTCTCCCTCGTGACAATGCTTAGATAGTTTTTCCAAGCGCTTTTTTTTCCTCTCCATCGCTTGTTGGCATTTCCCGTGCATTTCGTGCGCTGGAGGTTTCCTCACATTGCACTGCGGTTGCGGCTTCCTCACCTTGCATTGCCGTTGGCGAATAAGCGTATTCTGCTCCATCTGTCTTAGAGGGTCGAATCATCTAGCTCCACAGAGGAAGAACTTTATCCAGTAGGCGTATTCCCCTCCAACTCACGGGTTGTCTAATTGGCGAATGTTTAACCGAGGATGACCGCTTTGTCATGAGGTCCAAACTGTCGATAATTTTGAGCGCACATGTACTGCTACTAGGTAATAGTCCGAGTTGATATCCGCACCCCGTAGGGAGCGTACGTTGGTGATGTTCGAGAAAAACTGGCCATCGATGAGAATATGGTCAATTTGGTTCAAGATTCGTTGGTCAGGTGACATCCAAGGTTTTATGTGGATATCTTTGCGGGCAAAGAGAGTGCTTCTTTGATCTCGGGAAGCTGCAAAGTTGATGCATCGCTGGCCTCTACCGTTCGTGTCAGTGTGCAGGCTATGAGGCCTGATCACCGGTCTATACATGGTGACCTGGGTTTCATATCCCCGATGACGAACTTGATGTCCCGTGGCGAGCAGCTGTCGTACATTGCCTCCAGTTGCGCATAGTACGTTTCCTTCTCGTCCTCGAGTCTACCTTTGTGTGAACAATGCACCTTTATGATGGTTTAGTTGGAGAAACGGCGTTTTATCCTCAAAGTTTCCATTGCATTATGTGATCCTGAACTCTACCCATCGCTATGATGCCCATTCCCGGCTCGTTGGTCGCTCCACCGCTCTTGCAGATCTTCTGCAGTGCCAAGATGCCGAACTTTCGGAGTTATAGCTGATCGAGAAGCAGCCTGTCGCCATCCCCCGAAATTTAGCGACCACCAGTTGCAGGCACCAAGTTTCCGTTCCATGTCCTTATTTTGTCGCCTTTGTCCATGCTGAGTGTTCCGAATTTACTTTACAGCCCCATCACGAGACTTGCTAACGTGGCCCTAGTACGCCCAGTCAGCATTTTCATATGTATAATTAGATTGCAAATAAGAGTTACGTTCTGATATGTATGCAACAAAATCGTATTCGACGCGCAAAAGCCGCTTATCCGTACAATTTTGGAGGCGATATACGCGCTGAGGAATAGTTTTGAGCGATACACTTATATAGGTGTTTCAATACGATAAGATTCGATTAAGCGCGGCCAGCTGCATGCAGCTATACGACTTTGTGCTGAAAATCATATGTTTGTCAGGGACTATAAACTATAACTATAAAGCATACTATAAAGCATTATAGACGATAGAATATCAACTTGAGCGCGCTTTATTAGGCTTTATTTACGAATCCGAATTTGTTAAGAGTTATTTACGATAGTTTTTGTACATTGATATACGAGTTGCTGCTGGCTGGGCGCCATCCTATCCAAATCCTACACAATACGTGTGTGTATTGTGTAGGATTGTGTGACGTTTTGTGTAGAATTAAGATATGTTGCCATACTAGGGTCACGCTACCGAATTTCGTGATGGGGCTGCCATGTTATAGTGCCGAGACAACACTGTGACTCCTTTCCTGTTAGTAAATAACCTTAGCTTCCACCGGGGTTGGTTACCCGATCTCCGTTAAGGTTGCTCGTATTCCGGCTCGTACAACGAGGAGGTAAGGATAGGTGTTGCTGGATAGAGGCTAAGGACATAGTGTCTGTTTTACGCATTATCCAGCCTTTCACCAACCGATCGTCCTTATCTGTTATATTTCTCAACGCGATCAAGTGATCAACATGATCTGTTATGAGATTTGACATAATCTGTACAGATCGCGGCAAAGTATTTGTCGCTTACAAGCTGCTCTCGCTGCGTGAGATTTGACGGAGGTTGGCGTCAGAACCGAATGTTGTTCACAACGGAGAGTTTTCAGCGCATCTTAACCATCAATAAGAAGTAGTCCGAGTCAACATTAGTACTTTGGTAGATCTGGTCGATCTTTGTTTTCTTTTTTTGATTTAGTGACCTTGTAGTGTAGTGAGGTGTATTTATAGAAGAGCTACTGCTGGAAGAAGCTTAAAGTCGATGTGTCTTAGACCCATTTCGTCCGATTTGTGTTCCTCCTCCTGGCTAATCTGACCGTTGAAATCCCCGATGAGGTCTTTATGTTATGTTTTGATCAGTAGTCGTATTTACGCTCCAACTGCGCGTTTATCGTCATCGGTTAATCCGAGGTGCATCCCACCACTACGAAAGTTGCCGCAGATCTGGAAGATGATATAGTCATCCCTGAACATACGTACCGTTGAGGTACTTCAATACATCGGAGTTGGGAGAGTACTTGAGTGCTTGGAAGTTAAGAAATCGTCAATTCAACATCCCGGGTTTTCAATCCAGAGTCCGTTTTCATAGGGTTGGGCGTTTCCGATCGTTGTAATTCGAATTTTCTTGTTTCTCGCTCATTGATGGTGGTGTTTGTTGATTTCTTATGGTGACGACTTGCAATGCTTGCGACACCAACTCCTTGTCTCGCCGGAAGGCCAACGAAGTTCGAAAGAGCCCTCCTTCCCTGTTACTCTATCATCAATTGGTTACCCGATCTTCACCCGGTTGGTACCACGAGATGAATTATGGTGAATTAGGTCCCCTCTCCACTTTAGAAGGAGGGCTCCTATACAAATAAAATACAAATTTCCTCATGACTCGAGAACTAATCAATCAAATGGTACCATATTTGGCATGTGGGTGTTTTTGGAGGCAAGAATTTTTTCTATGATGAATTAAGACTCCTTACCTTTTTAGGAGGGGGGGCTCCCATACAAATGAAATACAAATTTCCTCATAACTCCAGAACTATGGAATCAAACAAATGGAACCAAATGTGGCATGTGAAAGTTTTTGGAAGCAAGATTTTTTTCTATGGTGGATTAGGACCCCTCCTCACTTTAGGAGGGGGGGGGCGCTCCTATACAAATGAAATACAAATTTCCTTATATTTCGAGAACTAATCATTCAAATGGAACCAAATTTAGCATGTGGGGGGTTTTGGAGGCAGGATTTTCTTATGATGGTTTGAAACCCCTCACCCCTGTGGTAGGGGGATAAGGACTCTCATACATACATATATAATTTTTGCGTAACTCGAACACTAATCGACCACAATAACAAGACCACTAGAAACTATCGATAATAACATTAGATGATTCAGGGCAAGACAGACACAAGCCACGAGTGTTGTCGACAACCTGCCGTCGGAAGCGCCGGCCACTGCGGAGGGGGGGGGGCAGCCATCCGTAGAGATCACCTCTATCTAGGTTTATTTCTTTTCCTAGATCTACTGACCTCTATTACTTTCCTTCAGTTGGGTCACCCCTGCTAAATGGTACTTTCTACGAAAAGATTGCCGTGAAATGGTACATCCCGCGTAAGGTTTTTCGCGAAATGGTATTCTGCGAAACTCTATATTCCGCATTATGGTCAACCGAGAATTGGTGTTCCGCAAAATGGTATTCGGCGAAATAGTTTGTAATAATGGCGAATATTTAAATGCTATCCGCTTTATTTTATCAGGCTAAGCAATGGGGGGCGTAGTTTTCTACTTTACTGTGAGGAAAATTTGTATGTTAAAACAGTAAAACACCCATGATCTCCTGAGAAACTTGCAAAACTCAAGATTATGACAAAGGTCATCCGAGATTCACGATTTATGTACAACACAGTTTAATTTATGGCAATACGAGGTTTGTCGAGTCAGCTAGTTATTTATAAAAATTCACTTTATTTCAACACATTAATAAATGACACCGTCTCAATTAATTAAAATTTACCTTCTTTGTCGATGTTAAGTTTAAAAAATTGGTTTCCGTGAATAATAAGTTCCCAAAACCTTAAATGAAAAATCTCGCCGAAAAAAGACACTGTCTGACACCAACGTTACGTTTGGATTTATTTAAGTTATTTCGCGCAGCCTACTTAACCACCGATTATGTTTAAATGTCCTTAGATATATTTGCAAAGTAATTCACATAGCTACACCTCATAAATTGCATATATTATTACTTAATAAGGATAAATTAGTGAAGGTGTCCGGATATTGGTACCGTCCGTGCATTCCACGCATGCGCTTTTTTGTAGACTTTATTTTTGTAAGTATTGCGCAACTGTCTGTGTTAATTGCCCGAAAGACATTTTAGGATATTTTACCTAGGCGCCTTCTGATTGTTGGCTTAACTCTTCAGTGTTGTTTAAAGTTGCGATTAAACCGAAGAAAATTGCACCTAGTAATTGAACTTATGTTTTGAATATTTCTTTTTTCTAAACTAACTAAATGTCAAAAAAACCATTGCAACTAAATTTTCCCTGTGTACTATCTCTATCAATTTGTATGCAAAAATAAGAGCCAATCCCTTCTACTGCTTTTCGTTTAGTTTAAAGTTGTAGTTGAAGAGCCATGTATAGAAATGGAAAAATGGCTATTTTTATTACTATTATTCTACTTCTTTTTGTAAGATTTTTTCATTTTCTAATATTTTCTTCATTTCATTTTCATTTTCTTGTGCTAATTTTCCTCCTAATAAAAACTTTTTTTTATTTAGACATACTGTAAACATTTAACCGTTACTATAACTCTAAATACAACACTTGTTACGTTGTTTTGATCTATACATTTATAGCTTTCTATTAAAACGCGGTCAAATACTTATAAATAAATACCTGCAGAACAACTAATGAACATCTCATAAATACCAAGCACATTCAAAGTTATTAGCGAATAATAGCAACATCATAATTTTTGTTGATGATAGCACAACCTGCCCTTGGCTGTACAAACAGCCTTCAGTACGCACACTTTACAGTAACGTGAAGTAATATTGCCGCTCGTATGCCAGCTATAAGTTTACGTTTTCCTGAATATGCGTACGAGCCGCAAAGCAATAGACGCAGCACAGAGCGACGACAGCAATTGATCAAGGCCGACCGGATCCGATCGTGCATCGAACCGATTTAATTGATGCTCTCAGAATGCCGCCAGAAAAAAAAAATAAACTAATTAAATTGGCCTACTTTAATGCATTCAGGCAAGCAGGCTTGCAGACGCCTCCAGCATGCCGATAGAATAGCTACCTACAAAGTACCAGGCAATCTCCGCCAGCTTATTAAGAGCACAATAATAAAAACACTCAAAGGGTGATAGTAGCAGTATCTAGAATTAAATCGTGGGATTAGAATATGTCGTAACGGCCCTTGTAACACCGGTTTTCTGCGGATTTATGCAAACCATACGTCGACATGGTCGACATTATTAGTGTAGGCCCAACTTAAAGCCAAGGTCTTGTCAAGACGATCGTTTTCTTTAACGCTGCAGACATGTAGTTTGAACTGAAAGTCAATGAACTTTACGCTCGCTGAATAAATCAGTTTCTGCGGTAACAGCCATTAACAAACTTAGTTTCTTAACTGTCGATGCCATAATACTATCACAACTTTGTGATTGTGATTGTTGGAGTGCTTTGCGCTTAGGTTTTTTAAATTCAATCAGAGACTCGTGCCAGAATTCAAATTGATTATAATGTTGCCCACTTTTACGAGCTAGTAACTCTTCTTTCAACCAAAGCCAAGAGAACCAGTCATCCGTGAATTGGAGCAAGGAACACAAATTCCATGTCAATGATAAGTTTGCAAATCAAATGGACAAATAGCAAACATCGAACATAGCCAGAGTTTGTTCCACAATCTATTACACTTTATTGCTTAGCCCCAGTTCCTGTAACCGGCGTAAATCAATTTGTTTTATTCAACGTAGATGACAGGTGGTTTACGATGGATGACGCTTGCGGGTTTGGAATGATCGGTTGGGAAACCGCCATGCTGTTTCGGTAACAATGGGCGTACCACGTTTTGCGGGTAGCATTTTGGAGCAATCATTAATCGTTGTCGCCTGCCCCGAAGCTTTGGGACCACAATCCAACCGGGGGCACAATAAGTGGATATAATTTGTCAACATTAAAGCCGGTGCTGCATACACCATTTGCATGGGTAACTGGGTAAGGGGATTTCTATTGAAAACCGTCTCACGATGATGACTGCAATAAATTTATCTCGAACAGATATTATCTGGTAGCATGCAGATCAATATATTGGCTTGCACAACATTCGATCACAGGATATCTGGAACGATTAAACGCATGAAACGAATCCAATATAGGAATCTCGTAAGTCGTAAAATATTGGCCTTCACATGATTATGTCGGCGTTTCGGCGTTAAGCATGCTTAACAATAAATTATCTAATGCTGACAAATCGAGTATAGTGTATCGTTATTCATTGCTTCAACTACATGCACGTTTATTGCACACCAATCAGTAGAATATTTGAATATTATTTTTAAACATCGTTTAATGATTGATCATTACTGGTGACCGATTAAGGTTTTTGATGTTGCAATCAGCTCTTCCAAGAATTACAGAACCCACATATTACAACCTGTTACTCAACGGACAATAAATGTTGTTGAAACATTTTACAGTAATGAGTTAAATCAAATTAAAATTTAAGCATAAGTGAAATCGAAAGTATGGCAATAAATCTCTGGAAGCTAAATAGAAATTCGTCTAAAATCACAATATAAACAAATCAAATACTCGAACAGACGTTACCATGTCTTAAACTCAAACGATTTAAATTTATATTGACATCTTATTTACATTTTACTGTTTTTTCTTTCATTTATCTCCCAATACCAATTTAATTTTGTTTCATTTTACTCTTAGTTTCAATTACGTATGATCAAAATTTATGACTTTTTTATTTATGTCTCTGCTGCTGTAGTTTATGTGTCGTCCTGCACTTTATTTGTTCTCAGTCGCACTTTGCCTTTATTTTTTCTTTTTACTTTTTATACCTGAATTGATTGAATTGAACTTTAATAAAACTTAGTTATTATCATTAACTTTATGTATAAGTATCTTTATCTGGTCATCATAAAATCAATCAACAAGCATTTATAATATGCTTTAATCAAGTAGAATCAATACAAATTTTGCACAATTGGATGATACTTCCTGGAGTTTAACCCTCTAACGGGTAAGGCCGTCTGTAGACGGCCTTCGCTTTTGGAGCTCCAGAGCCGCATATGAGATTTGTTTTAAATTGACAATATGCAAAATGTGTTCAGAACAGATTTCTTGACATTTTGATATTAATGTCACAACATTCTGACTATGCATTCAAAAGTTATCATTTTTCAAAAACAAAAATTCCGAAAAATTTCGAAAATAATTAATGCAGGAATATTTCCTTTTTTACTTTTGATGAAAAAGCACATCTAGAACGAAATGATTGACCATAAAATTTTTCTATGAGTAAATTTCATGCTTTATATCAATTTTGCAATGTATTTGAATTGAAAAAAATATCTGGGTAGAGCGTTAGACATGAAAAACGAAAAAGAGAAATTGGACTTTTTCTAACCTGGTGCTCCTCCAGATAATTATTTTTGCATGAAAATGAGAACTTTTGAGTGTACTTTCATGATAAAACAGTCTTTAGCTTGACCGCATAGTTTTTACGATGTTGCCCGTTAGAGGGTTAAAATATAAAATATCACAAGTGAAATTCTGCTTTGATTCACAACCCGGGCGCTTAAGCTATGCTGCAACTTTATCCCAAGCAAAATATTCGACGCTATTTTAGATAATTTTATTTATTCAAGCAGAACGCTTGAAAATTTATTTATTTTCATTGAAAAAGTGTGGAAAATGATGATAAAATCATGTTTAGTATGAAAAAATACTAATCAAGTGCAGATTACGTAATCCAGTATATTTTGACGGATTATAAAGTTGGAGTGTACCCCATTATGCATACGGACGTTCGGCATAATGGACGTTAGACAATCTGCCATTATCTTGCAAGCGGTGTAATCGCATCAACGTCAGTACACTGCATATAGAGTGAGTCGGATTACTTACAAATGACCGAAACAAGAATGACCGAAGCATAAATGGCCTAAACACAAATGGTCGAAACTCAAGCGAACGAAATAACAAATGGCGTAGTAGGTCTAATGGCCGAATCGGAATATCCGAAACGCGAATGGCCGAACCACGAATGGCTGAAACACATACGGCCGAATTACAAATGGTCGAATGTCATACAAAATAACCTTCGACCTGCTCAAATGTCCTGCTCGCAACCGCTTGTTCGGCCACAACTAAGGAATAAATCTAGGCAATTGCATGCATATGAGAGCTGCCCCGCGCAGCGGGAGCATGCCGTATCATCCTGAATCATTTAGGAAAAGTTATAAAATATTTTTACGGAAATATACTAAGTAGTCGTTATGCCAAGTGTTTTTCTGCAAAATGGTCCCCAATGTTTATACCAATATTTTTATGGCAAACAACGTTATGCCTAGCAGAATTATGGCAAATAAATTTATGATTTGGGATTTTTTTTATTCTTTTCGGTAAATTCGTGAATCTGTTGAGAATAGAATACTGAAAGAAATCAAACGTGAAGGTCGAAAGAATTCAGTAGACTGAGACGTATCACGTAGCAAAAAACGCTGAACGCTGATGATCTAAAAATATTTCTCTCTGTACGGTCTGTTGAGGACTGTAAGCTACTACAATGCTATATTGGCCAATTAACAAAGTGGTGTTGCCTAAATAACCTGACCATCAGTATTTCCAAGTGCACTGTCATCACCTTCACTCGAAGCAAAACACCTATTTTATATAATTATAAAATCGACGTGTCTAGTCTTGAACGGGTCAGCGTTGTTAAGGACCTAGGAGTCGACTTGGATACTAAAATGACTTTCAACAACCATTACTCAAACATCATTTCAAAAGCGAATCGCAATCTGGGTTTTATCATGCGCATGGCCAAAGACTTTCGTGATCCATTTTTTTTTTTGTATGCCAGAAGGGCATTGGGTTAAAAGGCCACTGCGACAGTCTTAATGATCGTCTTTTGTGTCTTTCGTGATCCATACTGTTTGCGAATTCTCTACTTTTCGGTGGTGCGCTCTATTCTCGTGACGGCTTCCGTGGTATCGAGTCCATTCACTCATAGTTGGTCTGCAACAATCGAAACCGTGCAACGGATATTTATTAGACACGCGTTAAGACATCTCCCGTGGTCCGACCATCAAAATCTCCCACCTTAAGAGAACCGCTGTAAACTGCTAAATATGGAAACCCTATGTAGAAGGAGAAACGTATCCAGAGCCGTTTTTGTAGCCCAACTTCTGAAATAGGAGATAGATGCACCTGAACTTCTGGGTATGATAGATATAAATGTTATACCTCGGGCACTTAGATACCGAGGATTTCTTCGGCCGGCTTTTCATCGCACACAATATGGACAACACGAACCAATCAGGTAATGTGCTGTTTATGTAATGACGCATATGAACAATTTGGCTTTTCTATATCGACGAGTACATTTAAGAATAGGATAAGGGCTAATGCATTTTAATGTGAAATTTATGTTTTATGTTTATTTAAGTTTGTCCTTATGTATGTTACTATTTTAATCGGAAAGATAATGGGTTTTTATGCCGATTTGAGAATGAGTAAAATCTCAACTCAAACCGGCTTTTCCCATTCACATTTGAAATCTTCATTTAGACTCTAGATCCGATGGAGAAAACAATAAATAAACAACAATAAACAATAAAACATAACGTTCTTATTTCACCGACAGGGATGGTTCGATCACTTTGACTCTATTTTGATGACAACACTAGAAAAGAGATCTAGTGGTGCATTCAAGGGGGAAAACGGGTCTACTTTGCCCTTCGCAAAACGCTACGACCATGAAGAATACGCCGCCGTACGAAGCTGACAATGTACAATTGGATTGGATGCGAGAGCCATCCAGAATGACTCATGGAACTGCGTAGAGCAGGTTTCGATGGCCATCAAGCTGAGTGATCGGTTACTTTGTTATGTGCCTTATACATCCCACCTGATCGTGTTCGCGACAACTATCTAATTGAAGCTCATTGCCAGTCAGTTTACTTAATTCACCGTTTGACGAGATAATCATATTGGGCAACTTCAATCTTTCAGATATCTCTTGGAAAGCCGTAAAGCTGATTAACAGAGCATCAATGATTTGTTGTCCAGTATTGACTGGGTAAACACACAAGATCCTGACGACGTTGAAGCTGCTGCGCAGATCGACATGTACCGAAAAGAAAGCTTTTCGCGGTATCAACGCAGTATTCAACAAAGATTGAAGCATCACCCGTCTTAAACACCACCTGCAAATGACGCATCTCTGTAGAGGCATATTCGAACGAACCTGAAGCTACTAGGAAACAGAGCAGAGGGTCCAAAGCCCCTAAAAAGAGAATGGTTTTAATAGCTGTTATCCATGGCTGTTATGTAATGACCTGAACTGATAAACCCCTAATTCAAGGTGTGACGCGACCCGTGCCAAGGGATGAATGGTGGAGGGGGTTTTATAAATACTTAGTCGCAACGGAACCTGTGGAGTACCAGGACACCCTCCACAGTAATTTGTTTTTGCGGGGATCATTTCTTACCGGGCAGCCTCTCTCTGCTGGAAAACAAAGAAATGAAGGGGGCGGAGATTAGAATAGGGGAGAAACAGGACCTGAATGATGCGCTAGCAGAAGTTCAGTCCTGTTCATCGTCTATCTTCAACACGCCGACTCGTTGTGAGTCGACAGACGAGGATGCGGCTCTAACTCTCCATTCACGGGTCCAGATTCATTCTGCCGAATCTCTGACTGTGTGCTGAATGGTGAGCTGAAACAATGGGAGAGCCGAACAGTCATGCCCAATTAGATGGCCGTACAATCGCTCAAACAATCAAAAAAAAAAATTACCTGTCTTGTGACACGACATTGTCCAAGTAAATATCATCTTCGGAGTCTCGGTTTCGTACGAGATGATATTTAACCTCAGAACATCTGCTCTGCAATTGTGGAGCACAAATAGGACGCAGACTGCATTATCTCAAAAAGGGCCTACTAGAGCCTAGGGAGATCTGGTTTGCGTCGCCGAACAGGGTAACAAGGTTTATAAACCAAGTCATCCGTGATTGGCACCTATCTCGCTCCAGCTACCAGCCTATCACTTGCTCAATAAGTCATAAATATGCTTGAAGCGTACAGAAAAAGAAATAAACGGGACATTCCACAATCGTTCAATTTACTGGTCGCAGTGGCAAGTGTATCCAACAGAAGAGGGATCACCCGAAGTCTTTCTGGAGCCTGGATATAAACAACTATCGAGGTATCACATTGCTGAGTGCAGTCTCGAAACTATTTGAGTCATGGAACCTCTGTTTTCTCACTGTAAGTAATAGTTTCACTTCCTACCACTACCACTACTAATCTGCGACGCCTGACATCATACATAACGGAAGGTATGTATCAACGTGCACAAACAGATGTTTAATACACCGACCTGTCGGGAGCCTTCGGCAAGATAAACCACGCCATCACAATTACAAAACTACATAGACTAGGTGTTAGCGATAACCTTTTGCAATGATTTGGCTCACATCTCACCGATCGACAGTTGATGGTTGCCGTTGAAAATTATCGGTCCGATAGCGCTCCAGCTTCGTTAGGTATACCTCAAGGAAGCCACCTAGGACCTCTGATTTTTGTTGCTTTATTTGAGCGACGTTAATTTGGCCGTTAAGGGCCCACGACTCTCGTATGCAGATGATCTAAAAATGTACTTCCGGATCCGCTCGACTGACGGCTGTTACTTTCTTCAAAACAAGCTCTAGGCCTTTGCCACTTGGTGCAACATGTACTGTGAACCTGGACAAGCGCTTGGCAATCACATTTTCCCGAAAGAAGTAACCGATCCTGTTTTGTTATGAGCTCGAAGGCACAGTAATTGAACGTGTTTCGCATATTAAAGACTTGGGTGTTATCTTAGATTCGCAGTTAACGTACAATCATCAAGGCTAAGGCCTCAGGTCCTTAGGCTTTATCTTTAGGATCGCCAAAATATCTCTGGCATATACTGCCTCACATCGCTATACTGTTCGTTGGTGCGGTCAGTTCTGCAATACTGTTCGTCTGTTTGGAATCCTAACCACAAGAACAGCGCTGAAAGAATTAAGTCCGTTCAGCGTCGATTTCTTAGATTTGCTTGCGAAAGTTGCCATGAAGAAACCCGTTCCATCTTCCCAACTATGAAAGTCAACTGATCGATCTAGAACCTGTCCGTGTTCGCAGGGTTACCACTGGAGCACTGTTTGTTGCGGATAGCATACAGGGGAGCATTGACTGCCCCGCACTGTTGGGACTTGGGACAGATTAACATAAATGTTCAACCACGAGCGCTGCTGAACAATACAATGCCGAGATTTCCACCTTGTCGCACTAATTACAGTATGAACGGCGCTATCGGTGGTCTGCAGCCGGCCTTTAATCAAGTGTCGTCGTTATTCGACTTTCATCCAGGCTTCACTCTCAGTTTGTTTCTCAGTAGATGCTCATTTGACTGCAGCACCTCAGCGAAACAAAATTCGAAAAAGTAGTGTAAAGGGCAATTATAGAGCTAATTATTATCTACATTATTATTGAAGAAAGAATAGTTTTATCTTTTGTATTTACGACGCTATGCGATTGCAACCCCGTTTAGCGTGTAGAGCGCTATGTCTCTGCATACCCAAGCAACAATGTGAGTTTTATTGTACTCTGATGGTGGTCTTGAAGACTAATTTTGGTCTTAAATGCCATTATAAGAGTGTAATAAAACCCAAATTGTTACTTGGGTATTAGCGTTGGTAAGAGGAAATGCTTATCAACTTAGGAAATATATTAGCTCGTTTCATTATGCCTGATTTTTATTTTCAGGTAGACTAAATTTAAGTTATCACATGGTTTTCGAACCATTAGAAATCTCGCATGTGCACAAAATGCGAAAAATACCGCTGTAAATTTACAAATTTTGGCTGCTTGTGAGTTCCATTACCATTACCTATATTGAATTTATAAAAAAATATTATACACTGAAGTCGCTTTTTACGTCGCGATTTCGGAATTTTCGCGGTTTTTACGCGATTTTCGGAATTTACGCGGCTTTTTTACGCGAATTTCGGAATTTACGCGGTTTTGATTTACGCGGGACGTATCCTTCGCGTAAAAAGCGACTTGAGTGTATCTTATTTTCGTAATTATTGGCTTTACAAGAAAATTTTCGAATGTCAAGGTTAGTCTCATATACCGTGCCGTATCGAAATCCGTACACCTAAGAACTAGACAATTTTAAATGGTCAATATAAAATTATGATATTGTAATAAGCAATTCGTCATATTTTCTTTTGACAGTGTAATGCTTATTTTAACATTATTTGGAATAACAAGAAGCTAAAATCAATCCTAGTTATAAAAAATTGAGATCAAAATGTGCAGCTCTTGATTTAAAATCCGTACACTTTTTTATGCCTGATTCAAAATCCGTACACCTGTGACTCAAAATCCGTACACCATGTTAAAAATCAATTATATTCCGCATAATTTTGAATCTAAATCCGTGTAAGCTTGATCGAAATGTGTTTAAAGTTTATGGCTAAGTTGTTTTTGTTTATTTGACTAACTGCTTTATAAAATATGCTTTTCTTGATAATTGACGCATTGTATTTTAGTCCTGCTCATCTAAGAGTCGTTTACATGCACAATAGGAACACTACAAGGAATCAATCTTTTCGTTTTTAAGCCAAATGTAGATAATAATTAACTCTACAATTGTCTTTTACGCAACTTTTTCGAATTCTGTTGTGTTGAGGCGCTGCACTCAAATGAGCATTTACTGAGCAAAAAACTGAAAATGAAGCATGTCTTCCAAGGCGGATACTACTCGGAAGATTCGCTTGCTTTTTTCGGGACAGGTAAACCTCGAAGAATATACACTTAATTTAAGAATTCTGTGTCGACGCAAATTTCTTCAAGTGCAATGTTCACTTTTACAAGCAGAGTTTTAGTACAACTATGAGCAACCCGTTTCCACCTCAGGTATGGCACAATCACTTTGACTCAATTTACATTCATTTGACAGTACCGTTTTAGTCAATCAGAATTTGAAAAAGTTATAATCCCCCAGCGCCGGACAGCTCCCAATATCGGACACTTCCGACTTCATAGTTCAAATGGTGCACCTTAGCAGCTAATATGATAAAATCAATAAAAAGAACAAAAAATCAGCATGTGTGATTTTATAGGTCAGAGTCATTCATGAAAACAGAGATTGTTTTTATCTACCGCCGATCGAATTGTTATGCTTCGGCTAATTTTCGGATCAGCATTACAGTATTATTCGGTAGCATAAAATTTCGTTTTTCATGTATAAAATATCTCTCATTAAATATTTTCCTAGCTCCGTAGCTCATTTTTCCACAAAGATATTCAATTCGTTAAAAATATAAATTGTACTCAATGATTCCCGTCACCCAGTACCGGACACCAAGCAGTCCTTAAATACCGGACAGCCAAATGCTTTGCTAGGTTCAGTCCAATTCTTAAAGGAAATCAAGATTTTGCAAAAAAAAAAGAAATTGAGCAGAAAGAATACCATTTATACCGAACCGGCATTTTTAAATATGAAAAATAACAAGAAAACCAGTCAATGATCAATTTTTCGAAGAAAACAGAAGAGCTTCGATGTAGTGCGTGAAAAACTATTGATTTTTATGCAAAGCAATTTTTCAAACATCTTTAGTCAACAAGTATGCAAGCAATAAGAGATTTTAAATATTTTGACATGTATTATTCAGAACTATATGCCCTGAATTGGATTATTTTATGATGTCTTTCAAGTGTCCGGTACTGAGAGACACAATTGTTAAGTAATGATTTTTATTTATTTCTCATTTGGTTTCTAAAATGGTTGACTAGTGATGCAAGTACGTGTAACCTATTTTTATTGGAAAATAGTCTTCTAAATTACTCTTCCAGTTAATAAAAACTAAAGTAAGGCTAAGTGTTGATTTTACATATGTCAAAATCCTTAGGTGCCCGATACTGGGGGACTTAGCCCTATATGGGACGATTGAAAAACTAGCTATTATCTACAACTTTTGTGAATAAAGTTGGGCTGTATGTTTTGTATTTACGGTGCTACAATGCTAGTAGCTCATTAGTAGCCAAGTGAACGTTCTACTAATGAGCTACTAGCATTGTATCACCGTAACTAGAAAGTATACAGCAAAACTTTATTCACAAAAGTTGTAGATTATAACTAGTTTTCCAATCGTCCCATATATAACTTTTTCAAATTCTGCTTGACTGAGACGGTACTGTCAAATGAATATAAATCGAGTCAAAGTGATCGTGCCATCCCTGTTCCGCCTTAAAATAGTGGATCTTATAACCGAGTTTCTACTAGACTGCATTTTCAAACATGTGAAAGTAAAACTTGGTTACAGCTATTCCCCTGGATCAACTGAATCTCGTAGTGAACACTTTCAATGATTATAATCCCAATATTCAATTTACTTGTGAGATTGAGCAGAACCTGTTATCTTTCGTGGGCATAGACCAGGGACTTAATATGGTCTCGATCAACTAATAGTTATAGTAGAAAAAAAAATCTGTATCGTTTATTTGGTGCATTTTTCATGTCGAGGAATTAGCACAACGAACGATATATCTTATCCTCAACCTGATCGCGAATCGAACCCGACGTCACTACTGTGAGAGCTGACTGATTTACTCCACTTACCACAAAGCTACGGGGACCACTATATAACGTAAATAAAACACTATATAAAACCTTAACCCAAATTATTATAATTTTATGGACAGTTTTTCTTTGCTCACCGAAAACCTTAACCTTAATCAAACAGTGGAATAGGTTCATGGTCAGACAATTTTACAATGATTGAAACTAGTATACTAGTTTACTTTATTGCATAGATGAATGAGTGTATATGGATTACTTCTTTTATAATCCCATACCATATGAGAGTGAACGCAAAATGATGCGCGAGTTCCAATATTATATAAAAATTGGACTCTCGAATTAATGAAGTTCATATAGTGGTTATTTGATTCCACCATAACAATCTTTCAAAGCATGTGTTTGATAGGCTATTCATATGTTAATTCGATTCGATCGAAAACTGCTTCATCAAGTTGAAACAATGTATTTATTTCATCACTCCGTCCCATCACATCTTTCCAAAAAAAACCGCGGTTAACACTTCGAAATGCAAACAACGTGATTTGCTGGAATGCCAAATCCATCGTTATACTTATTCGAAAAGGAACCGCTTCTCCCATGTTTGGGCAACCAGAGCATTTGGCAGCTCTCAAAGCCATCCGAGGGTGATTGCCAAAGTAGGTAATTATTTCGGAATGGTCACCTGCTGTTTGATTGGCGATGCAATGTTTGCAACTGTGGCGAGCGCACGTACAATTAAATAACAGAACCTTTTTATGGTCAATTGTCTGTCAATAACATACCAACTACTTTGTTAATGTTTATTGACTACTTTTTATTGTTGTCTTGAACTACTTTCCGCTACTTTAACCTTGGCTGCTGAAGGTGTGATTTTTCACTAAAAGTTGTGGAAATGTTAATTAGTTCAAGTTACAAGCCGATGAGACGAAGGATTTGACTCTCAGTTGTATCTGAATAAGTTTGGACTTCCCATGTGCCGGGGCCTCTTACCATGAAACCGGTGTAATATTTGCAACAAGTTTCGCCACGGTTGCATAATGTCGCTGGGGCATCTCGCAGGCTGCTAGCACCATCACGAGGCGGTACCAGATTGATGTGTAAAGTTTACTGTTTTTCTTGACTTACTTGTCCAACCGACTACGACCACGTCGACGAAGAGTAAAAAGAGTGTGCCAAAAGTTCGGTACATCTTGATCGTTGTTGGGAACGTGAAACCGAGCAGGAAAAAGCGACTCAGAATGAAAGGAGGAAAAGCGCAGCTCAATAAAAAACGGAATGATCCAATTATTTTGCTGACGAGCAGCAGAGAAATGTCAGTACTTTTTATATAATTTGAACCTGTTAAAACATCGAAGATGTCTCGAGCACCGTTGAACTATAGTAAATTTCTCACAAATAATTGCAATAATAGCATACAATTAAAACGCTTTCGAAGTAATATCCTTAGTTTAATTATGTAATATTTAAATTCAAATGGCAAGATTGATTACCCTGCACAGAATATACTTTAGCCTTTTTCAATTAAAGAATCAACTTAAATTCTGGAAAGTGTCAAAACTCAAAACGATGAACGAATATAAAAAGGTTAACAAATACCAAATCATGTTTCAATAATTAAAGCTTGTCTAACGACACAGTACAGTAAGAGAATTTTATAAATTAGTGCTAAATGCAAAAATTGCGTGACTAAATAATCATTTTACTAGAAGTTATAAAAATTTTTACGAGACTTATGTGTGTTAGAGCAAACTTTGAACCTACATTAAATTAATAATGGGGGTTCATCGTGAGAAATAGAAATATATTTGTTGTACCAAGTCATTTGTAGAAACTAACGACGTAATAATGCTACGAATCATCCCATTAACCAATGTAACGATGTGCAGCAAAAGTACAGTCACAATCTGCAATCTGCCTGGGTAAAGCAAAAACCACTGTCGATCGAAATCAGGCTAATACAACGGTCTTAGCATAAGCCTCCCGCCCGGGAACGCAGAGCAACTTTCAGATCAACGTGTATCGCTCAGTTTATACGGTAAATCGCGATTGACCACCCGATGGAAAAGGCCGGTCCATATCGTCCGGGTCGAGCGAGATGCCGCAATTATACGCCATCCACGCGCAATCCGCTACAACACCGGTTTCGAAAGGTGCATCTCATCGCATCACATCGTCACCGATCGGCCACCGTGGTGCACTTTCCCACAGTGAAACAGCGGCCGCAATAGTCGCAGCTCATCAAATGAATGAGCCCGATTTGCCATTAACAATTTCGATGCATTCAACAGAGTTGACCGCGACGAGCCACGCGCACTGGTTCTCCGTTGCCCCTTGGCCATCCGAACAACGGTGCCCGGTGGTGATAGATGATGATGATGCATAATGCAGTTCGCATTCGCACTGCCTGACTGGTACATGGTTTTCGGTGGCAGATTACATTGACGCAAAAAGTGCATTTCATCTTTTTATTACCATTTTTTATTATCCACTATCCATTAACTTATCGCTCGAAACATCTGCGGAGGCATTCTCTAGTTGGACGGATTCAATTATAATTTGTTGTAGTGCAAACAGTTTGACTGCAATCCACTACAGATCGTAGTTTTCATCATTTACTTATGAAATTACTTGATCATTAGCTCTGATGTTTTAATCAAATTTCTATTATTCACATGTAGAGAAAATTGAAATTATTATTAACTCTTAGACTAGCACAGGCCACTAACACCAGCTTATTTCCGTAAGCTACTAATTTAAAATTACAATTTTAATGCACGTGCCTGTCTTGAACAAATAAATGATAATTAACAATGGAGTCTCCAAACAAACAATGTTTGGGTTAATGCTGATAGCTTACATGTCACGGTCTGTTATGGTAAATGGTCTAACGTGAAATAGTCAAAATAAAAACCGTGTTGACCTGTATCTACCGGCAATGTGTTTCCGTTTGTATGAGCCACCCGACGAGCCTGGGTACGTGAGAGCTCATTCATTTTTTCATCCGGTTGATAGAATTATGCCTTATTGCCAAATAATATACGTACCTAACAAAAACAATTTGCAAGAGTTATAAAAAATGATCGGGACAGACAAAAATTGGACATTATGAGATGCGATAAAGTGCATACGAAGGAAAAAATTTTTTCTAATTTTTTTTTATATTTTGAGATTTAAAGTGATCAGGGGACACCAGAGATGTTTCGTGTTATCAGAGAGTATATCAACAACCGATTTTTAGTTACATTTATATTTTCCCTAAAAACAAAAGTCATCTGCCAATTCTGGAGATACGAATACGAATACGAAAACTGTACTAATATAGGTGTATTCTAAAGTTTGACACCCATATTTATATGGTTTTAGACAAGCCCTAAAACGGTCAATTCGTTTGGGGTATCTAGCATCTAGCAAAGGGTGGCCATGGAAAGCTGTGGACGTAAAATAAATTCCAGTGTCAGTGGTCCATAAAACCTTTGAGCTTGATACTCATATTGATATGGTAAGCATCATGTCCTAAAATAGCCATAACGATAGATGTTAATGGCACTGACAATACGGAAATGGTCATATCGTGGTTGTTTTTTGACGGATTTCCGTTCTCGTATCGGCAATCAGCTGGAATCGGCGACTCTGGAGTTTCTTGAATAAAATATGAATTTCAGTTTCTGTTATACCCTCCTCCGAGTTTATTAACCGGATTCTACTAATTGGAAATCATAATGACGCCATTGTCGTTGTACCTCTGTCTGGTCGAATTTGAATAGTAAACTTGCCTTTTTAATCTCTCTTAAATGCAGTAACCTCTCTTAAATGCTCTTGTTTTTAGTAATTTTCTAGTTCATAATTCCAGATGTTACGAAATAGTTTTTTTTCAGTTCACAGTTGCAGATTACTGGCGTTTTCGAAAATTTCGACTATGTTATCTGTCCTCATTCGATCGTTAAATGAGACACAAAAATTTTCGTCCAAGAAATGAAGAAATTTCGCTTCGCGGTATGGTGCAGTACAACCAGAAGAACATGACCCAAGTAACAATTCTAAATCCGCCTGGTTTAATTGGAATTTAAAAAAAGTTTTAATACAGTATTATCATTAGCTCTTGATTTATCAGGGTATTGCGCAATACCAAGATAATACAAGTCAAAAACTACTTGCAGCTAGCTATAAAACCACAATAAAGCTGCTGATATAACATATTTATTGTGGTTGCTTATATTACCACGATAAAACTAGTTGGCTGCGCCATATGTCCTATCCAGCTTTTTACGAGCCATAGTGGCGGACGTGTTCGTAATATTTGAACAGTATTTTAGACATTTCCCTAATACATCGCACGTTTTCTTTCCGTACATTCCTTTAGTTTTACCGTGAACGCGCGGAAAGAAAACGTGTGATGTATTAGGGAAATGTCAAAAATGCTGTTCAAATATTACCAACACGTCCGCCATTATGGCTCGTAAAATGCTGGATAAACTTAGCGTGCGTGAGGCGTAGCAATACAATATGGCGCACCATTCAAAATTTATCTTATACGGTTACTTTTCAATCCGCAATAAATCTGTAAGTTTCATAGAGCTATTAAAACGGTAATACCGTGACCAATCAGATTTATTGTTGCCATTATGAAAAATATTAGAATTTAACACCAACGGAGTTTCTTTCGGCTTTGCAGTCTTAATTTTAAGACTACAAAGCCGACAGAAACTCCATTGAGTGAATTATCTGTCGACAAAAGATTGCAGAATTTAACACCGAAATCATTTTTTTTGCGATGCTATATTACCATATTTTAGAACTTTTTAGCTTGTAAACAAAAATTATCAATTGTTTTTCATGTCAAGCAAGTATCTGAAAAGATGTTGTTGGAAATTGAGATTGACTAGCTGAATATATTTATTTTGTTAAAACAACTAATTTTTAAAAATAGCAAAATTCCAATGGCGCGTTGATTTTATCCGTCTGTCATATTAATATGAAAAAATGATAAAATTTAATGCGCATTTGCTGTACAACTACGGAGATTGCTGAAAATTTACTATGGCATATGGGATGTTTTTATATGGTCTTACTTACTTACAGGGTGCGTGCCGAATTTTTACAGTAAATAACACGTTTTAGAACATAATCTCCAATTAGTCATGTATGCGAGGAATGTTTTGTGATTTATTTTCTTTCATACCATATAGGAATTGTAAATTATTTCGTTCAAAAAAATCACCTTAGTTTTCAATGACTGATAGACGCTACCAAAAAGTGCCGCATGCACGTTTTACCATGTTTCGATCCATAGACGTCATCACCTCGATGATTTTAGATTTGAGCGACCTAAGCGTGATGTGAGGCGTTCTATTGGCATCCCACTTGACGATGCCCCACACAATATAATTCAAAGAATTGATATCGAGATTGCTACGGGCCTAAATTTCATTCTCCCAAAACTCCGGAACATTTTTAACAAGCCATTTTTGTGTTTTGCTGGCATTATGAGCAGGTGCCCCGACTTGTTGGAAGATGAAATGACGGCCAGCAGCATCCTCCTTCATCCATGGGACAACAACATCCTTCGGAACCTTCAGGTTCAGGTTCAGGCAATCTTTAGTCCTTGTGCAAAGAAATACGGAGCCATTACATCCTTCTCGCCGAAGACTACGCCTAGAACCAACACATGGGTCGGAAAACTTTGTTGACATGACGATAGGAACCTGACCACGATCTGGTGGAAGCCACCTGTCATTCTTTCGATTCACCTTTTGATCCTGACTAAAGTTTTTTTCATCAGAGACAAAGATTACAGAATCAGTATGATGAGAATGCTTCAACCGACTCAGAAGTTATTTAACATTCTCCAATCGCCGTGGTTTGGTCGCAGCATTCATAAATTGACCTTTGCGTAGTGCATACGACTTATAACTAAGGTTTTTGGCTATTACTCGCCGGATTCAGAAGTCCAAACTCCCGGTTTCCTGAGCCATGCACCCCAATGACATCGCTGGATTCTTTTTAATCATTCTTTCCACTTCGTTGACCCTGTTCCGTTCAGCGGTAATGGAATGGCCTTCTCTATATAGTACACTATTCTTTCCGACACTTTTATCGACCGAACTGTCTCCTTTACGCCTGCTCTGGCACGCAATAAAACGTCGACGGCTGTCCGATCATTTTCTTGTTTCAACATCTTTCAGTTTACTCAACACTGTTTGTTTACATCTGACACCCAACAGTATAAGCTATTCGGTGCTACCGGATATATTTGAATATTGTTTAGCAAGCATGAAAAACTGCTATTTGAAATTTACTGCAAAAATTGGTCACACACTTATGTGTCCATGTCCGCCGGTTCGGCAAAACCAAGAGATGAAATCAGAGATCTCCACTGCCGATGGTTACTCGCCATGGCTTTCACCTGCCGCCAGGACAAGTTCTCGACTACATCACGGTCGTTGGCTAAGCTGCACCGCCATGAGCATCTTGCGTCCTTGCGCATTCCAGTTCTCGAATTATCGAAAATATTATGGGTATAAACCGTATCGATCAGAATGATCTGACCTGACCCATCATATCAATATGCACGATAAAACTAAATGCACACATGCTGCAAACCAACGGAATTGCTTAAAATTTATTAAATATTCTTTGGGATATTTTATTATGGTCGCTATAAATTAAATCGATCAGAATAATCTGACAGTAAAACTTTGACTTTGCTGCTCACGGATGTATTTTCAAGTTGATAAAGCTGGCGAACTTATTTAGCTTTTACCAGAGCGAAAAGCTTTATTAAATTATTGCGATGGCTGTCAAGCAGCTAAAGCTTAACAGGTTTTGTTGCTGCTTTCAGCAGAGCGTGATACGACTACTTGAGCTTATAACCTGATTCTTATGGGATGGGAGGATCACGTAACTTCTGCCATTTTCACCGCGTCTCTTGATGTTCCAAACTTCGGGTTCCGTTAAAAAAATTAAGCCACGACTTTCGAATCGGTTTTGAGATCATCGGTGGTCAAACGTTTTCCAATTCATTGTCGTAAAATCTTTCACACCTCGTGAAATTGATCTAAATAAATAAATCAGCCATCAAGATAGTCGAGGAATCAAATCACAAGACTAACGGGACACAAAAAGACAAAAGATCTATAGAAGTGGCAAGACATAACTTTGACTGCACACAGGTAATCCGTTTGGTGAGTTTATTGCTATACCGGGTTTTTTGGACGTGTTTAATTAAAAATGATTAAAAATCACAGATGTGTCGCCATATTTTTCGTTTGGAATATATTGAAATGTCAACACAGCTTGCAAGTTCGTTTTGAATTTTCATTCATTGAAGAGTCGTGATGATTATGGACGTAAAAAGGAAACTTGTGATAAGTCTGTTTTTGCAAAATTTTCGACCGTGTGATATTTTAAAAAAGCTGACGATACTCGGACTAAACGAAATATTCTTTCTAATATTTCTCGCGACAAACTGGCTATTTAAAGGTTTCGGAATGTTTCCAGGGTGTTAGTATGGGGATGTTTCTCCAAAAATTTGAAGATTCCATTGCTGTTTATTGAAACTGGTGGTAAAATCAATACTCAATATTACATCTACAATGTTTTGAAGAACCATCCTATCGTCATAAAACACTACACCATACTGCTTCGAACAAGATTCTGCACCGTCTCACCAGGCGAAAGCTAAATAAGCCTGGTGTGGGGACAATTTTCCGGATTTTATTTCTTCGAAAGAGTGGCTTGCCTTTTCACCTGATTTGAATTCTCTCAACTTCTATGTAAGGGGTTACATGCTAGGCAAACTAGGGAGCACCAAAGAAGTGATTTTGGATACTTTCAAGCTACGTTTGGAGAAGATTTGGTATGAAATGCCTCGGGATATCGTGTGTGCCAGCCAGTGTAACGCTTTTCAACAACGCTTGCGACTGATTGAAGCAAAAAGAAAAAGTTTTGCATTGGACTAATATAGGCAAATGTAATGGATATACTTTGCACGAAATATACTTAAAACTAAAATTTATGTAACGTCTTATTTTTGTGACCGTTTGCTATTCTGACTGTTATTACTACTCACTCAGTAATGCATCTTTAATTTAATTTTAAATTAACTGAATTCTAGCTTTATCCTGAATAAATCGAAAATACCTTTCGTAAAGGAACTTGAGTATGACGGACGTCTCATATCGAATTCCTGTCTTGTTTCAACTTTCTCGGTACTCTCGTTACTGAGTTAGACCAAAACTGACCATACAGAAACATTCACTGTACGGTTTTCCTTACATGTAAATTTCCCTGTTTTTCATTCAGTAAAGTTGAAACGACTATCCTTGACTACGCCACAATTATCAAACTGACAATAGCACGAAATATAAACCGGAACAAACTAACAGCTCACAGTAGCATGCTACCCACTGCCTTTTACTTTAATTGAATCCTTTTAAATGACAACGAAATTTGCAACACATGACGAACATGTTAAAAGTTTGAAATTATGTTCCTTTCGTGTACTTTTGAAAATTGGGAATAACCTACTCCACTACAGGCTATTTTAATTTTGGACACGTTTTGTATAACATTTATATATAAATTTTATACGCACTATTCACGAACAATTCAGGTTCCTACATTTTAGCAGAAGATTGTCCATAATCTAAGGCAGTTCAGTACGTGACATCCTAGCAGTTGGTCATTGGGTCATTTTTTTGTCTATTTAAACTCACCAAAAAACCTAGCATACAGTTAGTAACGGCTTACTGGTTAACGAGGCCTAGGCAGCGGTGTTCCGTAAACAGTCATAATGTTTAAAGTGATTCTTCCTCTGGCACTAGTTGCAATACTAGCTGAGGCGTTCATAGCACACGAAGACAGAAAGTATATTTACGAAAATAATTTAAAGGACACTTCAACTGGTGATTCGAATGAGTCCAAACTTTATCTCGGTTATGACAAGGAAGGAAAAACTGTGGTATCGAAAAAGTATTTCAAGCCTCCTCCTGGGGAAAAGCTGTACGTAGTCAAACGTATTGCTTCAGAAAGTGTTACGCGAGCCAGTGATGTGTCGACAAGAAATTGGTCCAAAGTGTTACGTAAACTTGAGAAAAATTATTATGCAGTGCAAAGCAATGAACAAGATGTGACAACAGTACAAACAAAGTCTGAAAGTGATAAAACAGCGGAATTCAGTGAGGAAGTTTTAACTAATCACTCTGATAAGACGTCTAATGACACTAGCGATGGAATGGAAATGGCAAAACGGTGGTTCCCTATGCTACTGAAAAAAGTGATAGACAGTACGATTCCAAATGGGACGCTAAATGAATTAGTTGCGCAAATGGTGTGTCGAAAATCTGCTGACAGTGTGGAACATTTTGCAGAAGAAATTTATTCGGGTGAAACGTCTGTCAAGCGTAAACGATCAAACTGTCGTTATGATCGCAGACGTCAAGAGTGTAACTGCCAACCACACATCGTAAATGTGTTCAACGATTCACATTTTGGATGTCTTTTGCTGGGAAACTCTTCAGGTGTTCATTGTAATGCTGATACGTTAAGTGACTTAAATGCCTGTTGTAGCTGGCAGATGCGACCTATCAAGAAACCGTGCAGCCGTACAAAATATGATTCATGCTGGTCAAACGTGGGAGTCAATAGACAACCGATCGACCATATAAACTCAGACTTTCGTCAGTATGTTAAAAATTGTCCCGCGATTGTAGCAACTACTGGAAGACCTCTTAATCCCATACTACCTCCTCCATACTATCCTCCACCACCAGCTCCGCTTGCGATACGACAACCAAACCATCCGGTCCCCTACCCAAGGAGCAAACCATTCCCAAGAGCTGCTCATTATGCACCTAATCATTACCCCGAACGAGTAATTCTTCCGGAGAAACCATATACCCATCAACTGCAACCAGTTGAATTTGCCAAACATGGTGATGAACCGGTTAGGTTTCATTTCGACAATCCCAGCGCGGAAATAATCGATTTCCGCCAGGGACCGCAGTATCTACACAAACACACACCCTTTAAACGTAATCCCTCGAAAGACACGGAACATTGGGGATATGGACAACTGGAGACCACGGCCCCCGGTCAATCCGAGGAAACCATGCGGCTAGTCATCGATCTTCCATCATCATTCCAGACGCAGGACGTGCATCCTGAGCGAGATGCTCGTACATTTGACAAGCTAGGACTGGTGAAGAAAACTGAGCGAGATTCGGTCGTAAAACCAATCGCTTTCAATCGGTAAACTAAGTAATATTTAAATCCGAACTTCAAAACTAACATAGATTTTTTTAGTGCTCCAGCCGAACAGATCGATCGAAGCAAGAGCAAACCAGCGGCTGCTATTGAATCGGTGGAGAAACCTGTCAAACGTAAAAACATTGCTTCAAAGACGTTCAGGTTCTGATGATCCACGATGCTGATATGAAACAGGAAGCCCCAGTTATTGGATGGAAGAAATTAGTGCTTCTTTCATTTCCAGATGCAGACGGTGCATGGAGAATGCTTACACCGTCGTTGATGAGAGTAGATTATTGTTAGGCTGTTTGTTTTCCAATTGCAAACATCAGTACGGCCTCGATATTGGTTGTTATATTTGTTACGATTCTTTTGTTACTGTTATAGGTTAAACATTGTTGTGCAATACAATACTATGGAAAAGTAAAAATTGAAAATTTATTATTCAACTTAATCAAAAAATACAAACATCTCAAAAAGGGTTTAAACGCTAATAACTCAGCGATTTCCTGATCGATTTGCAATATTTCTGCAAAAAGTTACATTTGCTTGAAAAAAACGAGATGTTACACTAGCTCACAGACATCTCAAGTCCAGTTTTTTACATTATCATACAGATTTGGACCAAATTTCATGATATTTTGCACGCGCACTTAGACTTGAAAAACTTTCCGGATTGCAAAAAAAAATTATTTACATTTGAATGGTTTATGAGATATAAATTGTTGAAATTTGTAAATGTTTATGATTTTTATGATTAGTGATGATTTTATCTGCAATTTCAAGTGAAAATACAAATTGTCCTATTTCAAGTTTTATTTTATGTTAGATCTCAAATCAACGTGTTGCTGTCCAAATTCAAACCCAATTTGACGTCCAATTTTAAGTCCTATCGCAAGGAAACTTTCTAGTTCAATTTGAAGCCAAACTTCCAGTTCAGTATGAAGTGTAATTTCAACTTTAAATTGGTCCAAACTTAACGAAGAGCCGGACCGGCTTACTTACTTACTTATGTGTCCATGTACGCCGGTCCGGCAGAACAAAGGGATGAAATCAGAGATCTCCACTGGTTACCCGTCATGGCTTTTACCTGTCGCCAGGACAGGTTCTCGTCTACAGCCCGAATGTCGTTGGCTAAGCTGCGTTGCTATGAGCCTCTGGGTCTGCCTCTTCTACGCTGTCCTTGTGGATTCCAGTCGAGTGCTTCTCTGCAGATCTCGTTCGCTCCTTTCCTCAAGGTGTGTCCGATCCACTTCCACCTACGTTCACGAATTTCTGTGACTATCGACCGTTGATGACAATGACACCGACGATCGAGTTCCTCATTGGATATCCAGTTGTCAGGCCACCAGGCACGAATGATATATCGCAGGCACCGGTTAATGAATACCTGCAATTTTTGCCTTGTCTCCGCTGAGACGCACCACGTTTCGCAGGCATACAGTAGTCGGATTTAGCGTTTGAATTAAAGATTCGGGTTTTCGTACGTAGAGTGATCTGGTCTGAACGCCAAATGTTTCGCAGACCTGCAAAGGCACCCCTGGCCTTCCTGATCCGTGTGGCTATATCAGTCTTGGTACCACCTTCGGGCGTTGTCTGGCTACCAAGATATTGAAAGGCATCTACCTGCTCAACTTGTTGTCCCGCTACTGTGAAGTTGGTGGGATTGTCAGTGTTCGCTACCAGAGACTTAATTTTTGCTACATTAACTGTGAGACCTGCTATCTGGCCGGTCACCTAATTTGCTCTGCATATCGTTTCAGCGTAGTGCGAGCAAGACAATGTCGTCGGCTAGATCGAGGTCATTTAGCTGTTCCATAGTTAGACGATTCCAAGGCAATCCTCGATTTGGTCTACTGGCAATTGCTCCAACTAATATCTCATCCAAAACGATGAGAAACAGAAGCGGTGATAAAATTCAGCCCTGTCTCACGCCAGCAGTAACCCTTATGGGGTCGGAGACACTGTCGTGCAAAACCTTGCATGAGAACGCCTCGTACTGAGCCTCGATGAGATGGACTAGCTTATCTGGCACTCCTCTACGCCTAAGTGCGCCCCAAATATTTTCGTGGTTGAGTCGATCGAACGCCTTTACGAAGTCAACGAATACCAGCAGAAGAGAGTCCTGGAATTCGTTGATCTGCTTCAATATAATGCGGAGCGTTGTGATATGATCTACACATAATCGGCCTGCACGGAATCCAGCTTGCTGCCGCCGGAGAGTAGCATCGATCTTCTCCTGGATCCGGTCGAGGATTACCTTACAGAGTACTTTGAGAGTAATACAACGCAATGTGATGCCACGCCAGTTACCGCATTCAGTTAGGTCTCCTTTCTTAGCGACTTTGACCAATATGCCCTGCATCCAGTCCACCGTAAAAATTGCGGTTTCCCATATATTGATGAAAAGCTGATGCATTATCTGGGCTGACAAAGATGGGTCAGCTTTGAGCATTTTGGCTGAAATGCAGTCTATCTCTGGCGCTCTATTGGATTTCATACTCTTGATGGCTACTACAATTTCATCCAGCGATGGCCTTCGAGTTGACGCGAATAATTCGATGAACTGTAGAAACGCTGTAACACTGCTGGTTTTGTTGGTCTCTGACATTTGAAACTCGGAAGAGTTGTTCAAAATGTTCGGTCCATCACTTAAACTGTTCTGTACGGTCAGTCAGTAGTTGACCAGCTCTGTCCTTTAGCGGCATCTTTGTATTCATCCTGGCAACACTAAGACGGCGAGAAATATCGTACAACAAATGGATATCACCATTGGCGGCGGCGGTTTCTCCTTGTTCGGCTAGGGAGTTAGTCCAGGCTCTCTTGTCCCACCTACAAGCACGTTTAACAGCCAGCACGTGACAGTTCAGAAAAAGTACGCGCGAAACATTTTTCGAACTGGATGGTTCGAAAAAAATACGCGCGAAGCTTTATGTGAACTTGCGTTTGACAGTTCACCAGTTTGTTTTGAATGTTTCAGCAGCAGCAAGCGGTAATTTTTTCTGCAGCAACATTTTTCGCAAAATCCAGGTTAGTAATTATGTAGGCAATGCAAACAATATTGACTGACGCAAAATAATTACAGCTTCATTGATTACAGATATGCCGTTTGCCGTTATCGAGACTATGAACGCAAGGAGCCTCAATGAGCTTTCGGCGGTGCCAGAAAAATGGATCCGAAGCTCCAAATCCGGAAACATTATCCTGTGTCCCAATTCACAGCGAGTTCAAGATGTGAAAAAATGCTTCAGGAAGCCAACAGCACCCCTAAAAAGCATGGCTAAAATATAAAAGTACGATCAAGCGGAATGGCATCCGGTCCTACGATGAGGCGATGGGCTTATGTGAGGAACTCTCCGGTGAGTCCTCATCAGATGCGCGGCCAGTCAACAGGCAACACAAGAAAAAGGTTAACCAGAATCCTGTGAGCTTTCAAAACATGCTGGTTCTGGATAGTGCAGGTCTGCCTTTACCTCCAGTAAATGCAAAGCTGGAACCACCAGTCGCTTCACTACCACCAAACGCCGCACCGTTGCAGCCACAACCTATACCAATTCAACCATCACTTGCTTTACCGCAGGCATAGAACAAACCATTTCTTTTTATTGTTTTAGAAAAATCCATTTTTTGTTTTAATACCGGAGTATAAATTTCACTATTCAACACTGTTTCAGTGTCTGCGTCAAAGTTTCGCTTCAATTTCAAACTTTCAAATCGTATGTTAAACATTCAAGTCGCATATTGAACTTTCAAGTCGCATGTTGAACTTTGAAGGCGCATGTTGAACTCTCAAGTCGCATGATGAACTTTCAAGTTGCTACAAATATTGACGATACTTTATTAGGAATCAAGTTCGGTTTGGAAATGTAGTATCATGTTGTTCAGTAAGAAAGTCCTGCGGAACTAAATTTGAACCAAATATGAACTTCTGAGTTCATTCCTTAAGTGAAATCCTAACTTTTGGTTGCTTGGGAAGCCTTCCTTTATGTTCAAGTTGAAGAAAAAGATGCATATTTTCTTTGTAAGCCAAATGGGTCATAAAAAATGGCAAAAAAAAATTATTGGAAACTTTTTCGAGCCAATATTTTTTTCTTTTCCTCTAAGAATAGGTTAAGGGATTTTTATGATATTTAATAAATTTTGAAGTGCTCTTCAACATCAAAAACTATTTACATACATGATTTACAATGATTATGTTAAAATGGCTTTACTGTGCTGCAGGTTGAGATATCCAAACTTTGGTCAGTCGAAAATTGTTTTTCAAAGTTTTATCCATTTTTTATGATTGTAAACTGCTGTATAAGTAAGTTAAAGGTTTTTGTAATATGCGTTGTGCCTTTTTATGCTTTATACTGAGTTGACGGTCAAATAAGCATTGGCATCCTTACCGGTCGCTATTGTCTTGTCTCGCCCATTATTTTCGACAGAAATCGGTCTAAATTTAATGCTTGATGTTCGAGGAATACCATATGTACAAATAATATGGATTTTGTTTTTATTATTGTAAAAACGAAAAATGTCTCAACCTACAGCAACAATTTTTTTCGCGAATTTTAAGTACCTTCACGGAAATGACTTTTCCAATGATGTATAACACTCATAATTATAACATTCTGATGAAGTTTTATGGACCGAAAACAAAATTTGTCTCAATCTTTAGCTATCTCCCCTACTATTACAAGTCTGATTTTGAGTCCAATTCGTAATCTCAATACAAGTTCAATTTATAATCCAGCTTCCAACTCGACCGGAAATAAAACTTGAAGTCGAATGTTAAAATTTAAGTCGAATGTCACTTTCAGTTTTAAATTTAATTTCAAATAAAGTTTTGTGTAAAATTTCGAGTCTAATTTTAAAGTTAAGTTCAATTCCAATTTTAAGTCCTATTTCAAGCGCAATGTTCAGTTTCAGTCAACTTTCAATTTTTGTCCAATTTTAAGATCAATTTCAATTTCAATTTGAAGTGAAAATAAGAATTCAGTTTATAAATTTATTTTAAGTCCAATTGGTTGTTCCATTTCAAATTATATTTCACGTTGAATTTACAGTCCAAATTCAAATCTAACTTGAAAAACTTGGACTTGAAAAATTTCTAGTTTAATTCAAAATCTAACTTTCAGTTTAGTTTGAGGTAAAACCAACATTAAATTGGTCCAGGCTAAAGTCCAATTTCATGCTAATTTCGTGCCAAAAAATTCAAGTTCAAGTCCACTTTCGAGTTCAATTTCAGGTTTAGTTTCAAGTTCAATTGTATCAGCATCTTTGGCTAGAGCAGCACGTTCCTCACAATCGTGTGGAAGATTTGTTTTTCATTGTAAGTAAAATTCCGCAGAAATGGAACTGCAATTTAAATCCCATTTCAAGTATCTGCTATTTCATGTCCAATTTCAAATTCAATTCAAAACCAAATTCTAGTGTAAATTCGAGTTCAATTTTATGTTTAATTTAAAGTCTAACTTCCAACGAGTTTGTAAAACAAAATTTAATAAAACGAATTATCGGTTCCGTACGAATTGGGAAGTTGGAAATAATCAAGCAGATTAGTTGTTAAAATAATCAAACAGATTAGTTTTTCGGCCAGCGGCAGCAGATATAGAATTAGCATGTGCCTTGAAGATAGTGACAAACTAGTTACATGTTTGGATGCAGACGGAATTACTGGAGGAAACTGTTACTGGAAGCGGTCCGAATTTACGCTTGTGCATACGGTAGTGACTTTTGCGGTTTATGAAGTTCTGCCCCGGAGGCACCCAAAACCTAGCTTTCGAATAGGACTTTAAACTGTTTCAAGTTTAATCGAAAATGCTGTTCAGTGGCGGGATTTAATGGAATGGACGAAGAAACAAATGCCAGTGAGGTCGTTTCATAACTTCACTCGTTTATCTATTTGATTTTCCTGCATTCATATATTTTATTATTTCTAAATTTTATTCTTTTACTAAGTAATTAAAATGATGCCAGGTAGACGGAATTTTTCAATTTTCAGAGAGCGAAAAAAAGGCGCTATAACCTTGGCCTAATGCAGCCAGACTATGGTTAATGCCATAAGTTCATCCCCGAGGGTCCGGAGTATCACTTAACCTTTATTAGCAAAGATACTCCCAACGACTACAATTTGTAATCTGTAAATTAATCAATATCTTCAAGGGAAGCGTTTGGTACGGGAGGTCCACGCTTTCTTCCTTCCCCTTGATTTCAATGAGTTGAATGGAATTAAGTATCATTTTTAATTCCACTTAATTCTTTGGAATTCTCTCAGCGGTACATGCTGCGCAGTTGGCCTGGCCGTTGACAAGAAAAATGTCCGATTTAAGCAATCGGCATTTTCCAGGATGCCTTCAAGTATTGGCTGCGTTAGTGTGAGATAAGATAAGATAAGATAATTTAAAGTCTAACTTCCAACGTTCGTATCTTATTTCATTTTCAATTTTAGGTATAATTTCAAATTTAATTCTAAGTCCAATTTCAAATCCCATTTTTATTTCAATTTCAAATTAGGTTTTACTCCAAATGCCAGTTCAACTATAAGTTCAATTTTCAAATAAAATACCAATTTTTATCCCTTTGCCAGAAATTTATGATTTTATATCTAATTTTAAGTAAAAGTTCGTGTTTAATTCCAAGTCCAATTTCAGCTCCGGTTTAAAGTGAGATTTCAAATCCAATTACAAGTCCATTTTGTTTGTCCACTATGTCCAAGTTTTTGTAGTAATAAATAAAATAACTCTTATTAAGACCAATTCCTATTTCAAGTTCATGTGACATGAATCCTGTCTAATTTCAATTTGAATTCAAAATTCTAATTCTAGTCCAGTTCAATCTAAAGTTTAATTTCCGATTTAATTTAAGCTTAGTCTACAAGCCTAAATCGGCCAATTCCAATTTTATGTATAATTTTAAATCACTAACTGAGGTGCCATGGCTAGTCTTTTCTGTAATTCGGAAACATTGAATTTTTATTCTAATCAGACGGTATTTTTGCGATAAGTTAACTAAATGCATCAAAATATATCTGGCAACTTACGACTACTAGAATTTTCTAGGCCTTAAACATGCCCCACCTTCTGTTTATGGCTGGGCACGCCAGTGGTGAAGGGGGATTATAAGTTAAATTTGATGATACCTGAGGGATATCCGCTTTAGTCGTAATGTCTTGTGCATGTTGTAAAGATGAATGCTATGAAAGACCTGGGAAATATTAGTTGAGACCATATATCTGACATTTTGTCGTGAGCAGTTATGGCTATTTCACCCCGTAGCTTTCTTAGGGAGATCTGATTTGGCCCGCACCATGCCTACACTATACTGCTTTATAACGGACCATGTTACAGGTCGCTCCCCAAGTAGCTCACTTCCTTCTCATTTAGTCTCTGCCTCCGATTTATGATCAGAAACAGTCATAAAGCAGGCCGAATACGACGGAAATGTGCAACTAGGGCCTTTTCTACTAAAGGTCAACGATATACAAATACGTAAAATATTGTAAAAATATGGATGAATATGAATGTAAAACTTTTCAGCATACAAGTAATTAACTGCAATGTGCCGGAAAATGAACCATCTAAACACACTTCCACTTATTACGCTAAACTTTAAACGCCACCCACCGTCCGGCACTGGTAATCAGTCACGCAAAAGTGTGCGTGATAAAGTATCATTTTCAGCATTACTAAGGATAAGCTGATAGCACTACTCACAGCCGGGTAGGTGCTTCAGCGTCATGCGGTTTCCCGTCGCTTTTTTTTACGCTTCTCCGCCAATGTTGCGTTCCAGCTGGTCATGATTTTTGACAGTTAATTTAGCCGCAGGCCGGTTTTTGGCTTTTTTGTTGGCTTCTTCGGAACCGGCAGTAAGTAGGTACTTAGTTTGTTACTAAGTTATATAAAATAAGCACGCGGATTCTGAAGCCCGTCAGGTGGGCGGAATACAGTTTTGCAAGTGATTGTAAAGCATGGCATATTATCGCTCGCAAGTACACCATATCGACGTGAAGTGCTATCTCGGTTAATGGTGCTTTACGGGTAAGTGTCTGCTTTACGAACTACTTTTGTATTTTTTTACATTTCAATTATTTATTTTCCTATTCATGGTATGTTTTTCTACCATGAATAGGTTGTCGTAAGTTGTAAAACACATTCGCATACACAGTCTTGATACTTTTAATTAATTTGAAAATTTTACCGGAGCGAATTAGATGGGATTACCTTCTAATGGCGGCAGTTCGTCATTATTGTAACAGCTCTAAACATATTTGAATTGGTGGTATAAAGATAATTATGCTGTATTGATTTTACGAGATTTTTAAATTGATGCAATTTTACTTTTATAGTAAGGTATAAAACGGTAGGAAAGAGTAAGTAATACAACCGATGTCAGTGTGGGACCCCGCGCAGGGAACGCACCTAAGCGCGTAATTGATTGCTCTGTATCATGCCTCTCGTTGATTATTATTGCGTTCGTGCCCGGATGACCACCCTTAACGAACACAATGTGCCAAACTGGTGCATGCTTCGCTCGCTCGGGCCAGGACGACGAAACCCATTCAATATTATGCAATCGTACCGTGATGAGCTCGGCCTATTATCCGGTTCGACAGGCTCCCGGACATCGTCAGGGCTCATTAGTCAAGCTACGGATCACGATTAAGTTAGCCTTTGGGTTCCCCGCTGCGCTGGTGCGATTATTTTAAATCTGTCATCACCGCCATCATCGGAGTCGTTTCGTGCGAAATCGGTGGTGTCACGTTTGCCGATATTATACGGTCGTCCATATGTCGTCCGATCAGCCGCGATTAACGTACGGACTGGTAATTTATAAGACCGTTCCTCAAGAGGACAGCGCAAAAAATCCAGCGTGGTGTTGCATATAATTTGGCTATGGATACTTTTTCACGCGTATCACTCAATTATTTTCCTAATTTTTTCAATAAATGGTGCAAAATTTGGCAAGCTGTATTGATTTTCGTAGCCTTAAGCAATAAAAGCTCAAACCGTTAAACAGTTTTTATATTTGCACGCATCAGATAAAATTAAAGCATACATTTCAAACGGAAATAGATGAAATTCGTTTTCACACTTTCCCTAACTTCACCTGCATCTTAATACAGTAGGATTTCCATTTTGTCATTGCTCGATTTAGGGCAATACAAAATGTTTCATTTCCAATAATATACTTAATGCGCTTTTTGAAATCTTTAATTTTTTCTATTTTCTGGTGAATTTGCCTTGTTCATGATAACTGACATAAAATGGATTCCAACTGTTCATAACAATTTGATTTCGTATTTATTCATTTTAAATTTGAGTCTTCAATTCTGACTTCTATACGTTTTGCTAAATATATAGTATAAAGGTATAGGAATCAAACCGATCAAAGGTATAGGAAAACCGAATATGTAAAGAAGATCCAAAACACACGATGAAATTTAAGTCGGATATGCTGCACAACAACGGAAACTGTTGAAAATTTATTATTTATTCTTTCGAATATTTTATTACGGTGTAAACCAAATCGATTACGATAATCTAGCAGTATTACCCCAAGCAAACAGGCGGGACAGTTAATTGGTCTATGCAAGAACAATTCATCTTTCAAAAAAGCATGCTCGCAATATCTAAAATTAAAATGAAATTAAATTAAAGTTCGAAAACAGACACTGAGGAAGCCTGCAAGTCGTAGGCGAAATACGTATCTGTCGTGAATAAAATATACATAGTAGAATTAAATTGGATAAGTTTTCTTCTTTTTTAATTTTATATTTCTTATTTTTAATGCAAAATAAGTACTAAGAAGTGAATAGTAACAATTAATAGTAACAATAGTAACAATTAGAATTAAGTAGTGAGAAGTAAGCAGGCCGTCAATGGCCTTGTTGGTTATTACTTTTCAAAGATGGAGACGGCTGCGTCTGTTACTGATTACTGTTAATGTTCCTGTTGCTGTCAATTGAGCCGCAATCAGTTAATGGTTATGGACAGTCCGCAGAAATCTCATATTCAATTTATGCAATACACCTGAATTGAGGCAATATGCTGCTCATTTTTTGCTGTTTTTAGTACAAATGATATGAACTCAGCATTGCCAACCTGAAACCAACGATTCAAGGGAATCACTTAAGCTTTAATTAATTTTCTTCAGCCAGGTTTTGGTTAATTTTAAGAAGCGGACAATTTGAAAAACTAAGCTTTGAGATCAAAAATATCAGTTAAGAGCAGGGATGCAACGATCACTTTGACTCAATTCACATTCATTTGACAGTACCGTCTCTGCCAAGCAAAATTTGACAAAGTTATATATAGGATGTTTGTAGAATTAGATATTATCTACAATTACAAGTGAATGTTCACTTGGCTACTAATGAGCTACTAGCATTGTAGCAACGTAAATACAAAAGATACAGCCCAGTTTCATTCAGAAAAGTTGTAGAAAATAACTTGTTCTTCGATCGTCCCATGTATAACTTTTTCAAATTCTGCTTGACTGAGACGGTACTGTCAAATGAATGTAAATTGAGTCAAAGTGATTGTGCCATCCCTGGTTAAGAGCAACAAAATTGACTGACAGGTTTGTCGATCAGTCATTCAGTACTGCAATTCATGAATGAATTGTTTTGAAGGGAAGAAAACTGAGAAAGACGAATACCGTCAACAGTTCAGTAGCCACGTCTATGGGCTGACAGATAAAAAAATATTCCAGATTTTGTAATAGTGCAATTGTCAAAATCGGCAGCCTAAAATTGTAAACATATCGCCGCAAGCATTTGTTTCGCTGGTTGTAAATAGTGTCAGTCTGCGGTAATCGCTTTGGTTCAATTGGTTCAAGCGTCATTCACGACATTGCGTAACTCTATACAATAAGACTCTATTAACACTTTTTCAAATGTCGTCAACATGCGAATCAAAACAAAATTTATCACCAGTTGAGGCCACAAATCGCAGCGAATTCAACTAATAATCTACAAATCTAAGGCAAAGTAATTATCAATCATTTGCAAACTCGTAGTGATCAAGACAAAAATTGTTACAGGATGGATGTAGCTCCAATCGAGGTTCCTGAACACGAGGTCTAGTTTCGCGAAGTTGAATTTTTGGAGTCCGAAGGAAACAGCACGAACGAGAAAAACAATGAAAGTAACGATGCATTGTCGGAAACCGAGCATCTGGAATAGAGCATTCTAATAATATGAGAATATGGATGTAATTCCTCATTCATTATCAGATTCAGCTGAAGAACCAACCAAAAATGATAAATCATAAATCCTAGCAAAAGACAATCACCGTCAAACTTTCAGCGGCGGATTACAAAAAATATCAGTTTCACTTCGTTGGAGTTTTTTACGCTCGTTTGTTCCGGAAGCGACATACGTCAGATTACGTATACAAACGCGATGTATATGGAAGAATATTATCTGAATTACACCAGTGCATTTGGCAAAATTCCAAAAATTTTGTTTCCCGTGAAATTATCGTTTGATGTTCTGGAAACTGGAAAACATGTACGATGGGCCACCAAACAGACTCTGGATATGACCGATATTGGAAAGTATATTCTGCTAAAACATGGAAAAACAAAAAAGCTTTATACACTGGACGATTGGCGGAACTAGTTCACATTTCTAGGGGGGGCTAGAGTCCCCGGCATTTTTTTCGACCATTTTTTTTGGTCGGCCAATTTTCTAGGGACTAGCCCCCCCCCCCCCCCGCCTAATTCCGCCAATGGCGAGAACAGCAAATTACTATCAAAATGGTGTGGGAGCGAAGTACAAGTACACATTTTCTAGCACTCTGTAGCGATTACTTCACACACGCTGTGTACAAAACACGACCGCATATCTAGGTAAAGCAGGACTACGTAAAAGTCTCTTTGTAGTGTTAGTAGCATGTATCCATGCGGGAAAACATTCGATATATGCAGCATAAATACATGCTACATGCGTTATATGTAACATTTATCAAAGTAGTAATATTGTATACGTCCAATACTCGATGTATATTTCAGAGTTATTTCTATGTGCATTTGGAAACAATTTAACAAAATCAAGAACACACACTAATATTTTCCTGTTACCTTACAGAAATTAAAGATTTTATCACCAATCGTTTCACCACGTTGACGGAGTTTTACCAATTCAATCTCATTTTATCAACTGTACATCTTTTCACTACACTTCCAATGAAACGTCAAACATGTGCATCAGCTGTAGCGCACTTTTCCATCACAGATATCAAATTCTCCTAGGTTTAATCGACTCGCCGTAAAGAATTTGCAATCTGTTGATACAATGAAGTTTAGTCATTTTTTCTGGCACACTTCCCTAACACAAACATCAAATTGGACAAATTTAATCGCGTTCGATAGAAATTTGTTGGCACAAGAGGGCTTTGTCACTCTTTCTGGCGTACTTCCCAACCAAGGACACCAAATAGTCTAGGTTTAATCGCGGTGTTAAGAAATCCTGTTGAGATGAGGGAGCTTTGTCACTTGTTGTGGTGGCTTACTTCCCAAGCACAGATATCAAATTGGTATAGGTTTAGATCATCGTAAAGAATCTTCCAACCAATCACGAAGCGAGGATTTCCAGTTGGACAATGCTTCATTATTTTCAATTTTTCAATAGTACATACTTTAAAATCAATAGGTTTCATTATTAGAGTGGATGCGTAGAAGGTGCTGGTTTTCCGATCAATTGGCGTAAAAATATTTAAAATCGATCTGGAAACCACTAAGTTATTAGCACTCAAAATCTTTCATTTTTCGTGACGCCCGCAGTTTTTGATTTTTTGGAATTACCTTCTACCAGCTACCTTCCTGAAAGACGTAATCCTACGTCAAAAAGAACCTCGTTCATTATTGGATGCAATGAAAGCATCCTTACCGCCAGAAGAAAATGAGTCTAGCAGAAGATTAGTTAGTGCTGCTTGAATGATATTTGAAAGTGGTGTTTTATCGCCTCGCATACTCTAAGATTTCTCTTTAAATACTTTTTTGCCATTCCGAAAATCACTTCAATCGGATTATCCTATGCTTATGCTTAATCCGAAAATCACTTCATTCGGGTTACAAAATGGGCAGTAGGCCGGCAAAAAAAGAGGAATTATTCCTATAAGGAACGCAAATATTGTATGATATTTGAATCACAGTGAATGCAAGCACCATCCATCACCCATACAGAAAATTTACCAGGATATGATCGTACATTATTGTTGAACAGACCACCATTTTCCTACAACAATCGAAAAATATTTGACTAGTGAATGTGAATGTGCCCTCTGTCTCGAAAACTCGACTATGCCGCATTGTCCTAAAAAGCAAAGACAAGAAACTCTTGGCTTTCGCCAAAATTCACCTCTAACCACTAAGTTTTGTCCTTTCATTTTATATCCTCGGTTTCGTACGAGCTTTCTGTTTGCAAAAGAAACTTCATCAAGAAATAATAGTTGACGAAGATCCCATTTGAAGTATATCTTTCAATGTCTTTTTGGCGTATCTGCAATAGCTCTCCTCTCCAGCACTTTCCAAGTCATTCCACGTGAGCGCAATATATAACAGATGGACGATGCGCTAATTGAAACTCCAAAGTGTAGGGTACACTTTTGGCGAGCTTCATCGTGATACAAAATGGGATTTTTCCGGTACTGATTTATAAGCCAGGCTCGTTTGTCAGCATCAAACTTCCTGAAGGTTCTCTGTCGTTTCCTGTGAGATACAGTTCCTTCTTGTTCGTATTCGATTATCCAAAAACTAACGGTGGATTTTGACTTGTTATAGATTGTAGGTAACTGTAATCGTGATAATCTGAGGAAGTAGTAGCCATACAAACAATGATATTTGCAAGATGAAATTTAATGAGAATTCGCGACAAAACATTTTATTTTTGGATTGATGGATAATGTTTAGAAAATAATGCAAAATAACTCTACAGTGGCGATGACAAGGCCTGTCATTTTTGACACCCAGCTAGCATTTTCATATGTATAAAAAAGGTAAAAATCAGCATTACGTACAGATATACATGCTAAATAAATCGTATTTGATGCGCAAAATTGGCATATCCGTATTATTTTGGAGGCGATATACGTGATTACGAATAATTTTGAGCGTTACGACTATATAAGTATTTATATACGATAATATCCGATTAAGCGTGAGTCGCTCCGTACTACTCTACGATTTTGTGCTGAAAATCGTATGTATGTCAGTCATTATCGTTATATACGATAAATAATTAACTTGGTCCCACTTTATCCAGCTTTAGTTACGATTTCGAGTTTGTTAGGAGATATTTACGATAGTTTTCGTACATTGATATTCGAGTTGGTGCTAGCTGGGCACTCTTATCTGTCAAAAGCAAAAATGACCATTTTTACGACGGTTCAAAACAGGACTGTTCCGAACGGTCCTGTCCAGTAATCATGTGTGGTGTGGATAGAGGGGGTGCCTAGGGGACCAGTCCCCTTCCAGAGTTCAGCAGATGCAAGAACACGGTTTTTCGCATAAACTGACGGGACTGATCAGAGTTGCATTGGATCGAGTTTGTGTTTCGTGCGCATCTCCGATACACCCTCGAGTCCCTTCGAGATGCAGCGAGCGTTGAGTCAAGGTGGCGGCTTATCCTGCATGCTGTTCTACGTTGCTCTTGAGGGGGTAATCCGACGAGCGGGTATCAAAACGAGAAGCACAATTTTTACCAAGGGTAGCCAACTCGTAGCCAGCAACTTTGCGACCTAAAGCACTACGATGGAAAAGCTACGATCGCCGCCGTACGAAGCTGACAATCTACAAAACCATTATAAGATCGGTAGTTCTTTACGGAGTTGAAGCCTGGACGCTGGTCACAGAGGACGACATACGCGCCATTGCCGTGTTCGAACTCGAGAAAGAGTTCGAGAAAGCGCTGCAGACGATATTTGGCGGAGTACAATCACGAGCTTGGAGAGATTCCCATCGTACGTCTGACGAAAGTCGGTAGGCTACGGTGGTCCAGACATATAAGAATTCCGGACGACAATGCGATGAAAATAGTTCTCTTCAACAACCCCACCGGCACCAGGAACAACGGGGCTCTACTTGCAGGATGGCTCGATCAAGTCGAAAGTGATTTACAACTTCTGAGACGACTGGCGACGAGTGGCCCAAGAATGGAAGACGACTGCTTAGCACGAGCCACTCCGGCTCTATGCTGCGGACGACAACGACGGCGATAGCGTTTATAGTTTTAATAGTTTTAATACGTGGCGCGAAAGCAAGAAAAAGTTTAATACAAAGTGAAATTTTTTTGGAAGGCATCCCCTAGGCCACTCCCAGGGAAATTTTCTGGCTTCGCCAATGCCAGTAACGGAATGCACGCACAATATTAACTCTTAAGCAACGCTCTAAAAAGTTATTTTTTCCTTAGCCTCCCTGTGCAGAATTTATTGATTACCCAAGCGTTGGTTTACAAACGTATGTTTTCCTTCCTTCATTTTTCCATCCATTGTTGCCTTGCCAGATCTATATCAAAACTTATACTAGTGTTCTTTCGTAGTCAGGGATGGCTCGATCATTTTGACTCAATTTTAATTCATTTGATAGTACCGTATCAGCCAAGCAAAATTTGAAAAAAATTGTATAACTAATGAGTGTTTATTTTGAATTTAAATTTTTCCCATAATGGACGCAGTTATGTTATGGCTTCACAGGGGAAGGAAATCTGGAGTAAATTTAAATTCAAAATTAACATCAATGATTGGGTTTGGGTGACATATAATTTAATGTGGTTATTTTTTTATTTTTCAAGTTTAATTTGTACAAAGTCTTTTAAATTTTTACACCTTTATTATTTTCATTTTTTAATTGAGTAGGTACAATGTCTTGAGCAAAAGATAATCACAAATTTTGGAATAGATACAGCCAAGCAAAGAAATCAAGCTGAAATTTCTTTAGAGAAAATTTTAAAATTTACTATTGAGCAGAAACCGCATACATCTAACGTCATTGAAATCGTGAGATTGTGGCAGAATCGAATGTTTTTGATCAATTTTGCATGTTCAATAAACAAATCTACAATTCCTTTGGCATCGTGAGAGTTTGTCGCTTTCGAAGCATTCAAGTTTCCTGTCAGATCCCTCCCAGGAAAATGTAAACACTTCACTCTCAACTAGGGGGGTACGTGATGCGTCGTGCGCTCCGAAACATTGCGACGCTCTCACAAACACCCAGCGAGCAGTGAGGCCTGAAAAATGTATGAACGAACCCCATCGTAGGAATCCGCAGAGCATGCTTGCTAGCCGCTGTCGATTCCACCATAACGCCAGACGCCAACGAACCGTCTTGGCGCTAGAGTGCGATCGTACTTTCTTCTGCCCTAGTGTCAGTAGCATTTCGGTTTCTTGTAGTATCTACTAAGCACGTGCCTTGGTTGTCGTGAGTTCCACGTGCTAATCAAGCGATATTTCGGTAGCTGCGAACTAGCGCATTACACACTGATACAGTTTAGTATCGAGGAGGTACTTCGGGAGAGTGCCACTAGACGCTAGAAGTAAGACCTCACGCTCGAACGGTGGAGCAGTCGATAGTGAGAGTGAGCGCTTCCAGAAGACCCCAGAAAGGCGCGAGTGGGTCGTTGATTTGAAAGCAATTTATAAAAGTGTTATTCCGCATTTTAGCACCTCTTAGTACCGTATGGACTGTTGATACAGAATGAAGTGGATTATCGTGGTATGTTAATTGGTCGTTTTTCTTGGCACTTACCGAGGACCTAGCCGGTCCCTGAAAGTGTCCATTCTGGTGCAATTACCGACAGCTGGAGGATGAAGATTGAAATAATTGCGTGCTACCTGTGGTTGAAACCCCGTTGAACAGCAGAAGAGTCGATTGCGTGTAGAAATTCATTCAAAATTGGTGATGTCGTGTGGAGAAGAATTTTTTTGCCGATGGCACATGGAAACACATTACAAAAAAAATGAATGCATAAAGTGCAAGCGTTGCGTTGCGACAAATTTTCCATTAGAGTGATCAAGGATCTGAAACTGAAACTGGGCGCTTGCTGATGTTATAAGCGATTATGCAATTGCGTCATGTGCAGGTTTGCGGTTTACTGGTGGATTCACGCTACGCGCCATGTGTTTGATTTACTCTCTTTTTCTATGTGCATGGTTTTATGGTGTTCGGTAGAGAATGACGGTTATCCGATAGAACAGTGAAAGTGACTCGAAGATGTTGTTGAATGCTCGAATCAGTTCCCATGGCGAAACTTTACAAATGAAATTATGCTACTGTGGTGTAGGTGTTATGGTTCGGAAGTGTTTTTTTGCCTAGCAATTGATGTTTCGATGTATTCTATGAATGCAACGATAAAATTTAGTTACTCCACTATCGCCAATGAAACATGTTTATATTCTACTACAGGTAACATAGAAAGATAATCATTGTTTAGAGATTTTATTCGAATCAAATAATCTTGGTCCCAATGGAAATTGATGAGTGTGAAAGCTCAATTTTTATTTATTTTGAATTAAAACACCGACAACCGTTTACTGTTTTACATTAATTTATATCAAGATAAACTAAAAGGATCAACTCGCAATTAGGAAAAGGATTACGTGCAATGTACATCCCAAAATTATTTGTGATTGAGTTTAAAAAATCCGTTACATAAAACTTTTACTTAGGCCAAGGAAGGCACAAAATCTTTACAACCGTTTCTTAGTAAAACTATACAGGGCTGGTACAATGATCAAACTGATGCGTATTAAAGTTATTGTATAATGATTTTAAATATACTATTAAGAACGCGAAATTGTTCCCTGGGGCAATGACAAGTCATTTGTCCATTCCTTCTTCTAACGTCAGCTTCGCTGTATTTTATCGCGCAATTAAATAAATTTTTTACGACCAACCAGTCGTAATATTTTTTTATTTATTCTTCGGTAATTTTCATCCATTTCAACCGCTTGCTTCTACCTTTTCATTGCGTTATAATTACAACCGAGCATGAGAACAAACGTACGTTATCTGCTAACAGGTTCAACAGTTCACAGTATAAAAAATTACTCATTTTCTCACTCAGAAAAACTCGCAGGAAACTTCATCATGTACACGGTAAAAATAAACAAAACCAACTCTTGGCTGAAATAATTGTGTTCATTACTTCTTATCTATACTGTTTTACTTTCAGTCGTTCGTAGCTAAAACAATGCTTGATAATGAATAAATTTGATTATCTTTTGCTTTGCTTTTCATTTTATCGAACGCGAGTCAAAATAATCATCACTTTTAGTCTGTTGGTTTCCTTTGCGTATCGATACATCTCTAGCGATACATATTCCCATCGCTTGAAATAATAAATAAATCTAAAAAATTATTAAAATTTTTATTGTTTACTTACATATAACGATGCCCTATTATTGCTACAATTTCGTCTATTTGCTTCTATCTCTATACATATTTGCTGTAGATGATTTACTATTCACTTAGACCCACCGCGGTGCCCGTGCCTTAATCGAAAGATGAAGTACTAAATGTCCTTTACCCACACATAGCCCATTTGTTGTAGTGTGTACGTGTTTAAAGTGGTTCGGTTCGGGTTTCTCAACTGTCTCAAAGTTCATGCATATTATGTTTTATGTTTCAACTTAATTTCGTCTCGGAATTTACTTTTCTCTAAAACTAATCTTTTCTTAATTTTGTGTCGTAAAATTTTGCTTATTTTTGTGTACTCATTACCGAGTTCAGCACTCTGATGTATTGTGACGTTGCTCGCGTATTTACCTAATTCCGCATTTCCTTCTCTACTATGAGTAAGAGGCTTGCATCTGACCGGTCGATGTCATATGCAACTAGATCAGGGCTCGCTCCCTATAAACTTCGCTAACCCCATAGTTACTTTGCTTTACGACTTTCATACCATGAATTCTCTTCAACCAGGCTCCATTTCTATAATTTTGTTTTACTCGAACTAATTTTCTCAGTCATATCTAAATCATGTCACATTGCTTTTAAATTGGCGTAATTTATTTTTAACTCCTACTTATCAGCTTTCAAGTTAATTTACTTTATGTTTTTTGCGTCAAGTAGACATACAATAATAATGATGTTACACTGTTTGCTTATTGTTGTTTGCAAGAAAAATTATCCCGTCATAAGTGCGCAATCGCTCGTAAAAGTGCTATTTTAGATTGAATCATTGCGGTATCTTCGGTGCTTGGTATTTTCGTTATATTCCAAGCAATAAGTGCACCAAAGACATCGACACCAGTCAATCTAAAATGACACGTTTATGAGCGATTGCGTACTTTTGATGGTAATATTTGCTTATGCAATCAATAATACATACTATACATTATTCTTATGACTAGGTCGCATTTTAATTGGATTTGTCTTTTTTTTTCTCGCAATTTTTATTATAAAAACGCATCATGCTTGTCACTCTTCCAGTTTTCACGCAATTTATTCTTTATAAATTTTCCAAAAATATATATTTAAATTCAAAGCTAAGGAACCGGCGCATAAAAGTTTAATTGAGAAAGCAATTCGGCTGATTGGATGCACTGTTAAATAATGTCATTGTGAAAATAAAGCATTACATGTTCGCGGTTTTCTTTATTTGTTTGTATATGGACGAGTATGCAACGTTATTCATAGGATGGGAAGGAACATACTGTCCAGTTTAGTTTTCGAAGCGCGTATAGTAGAAATTGTTTCTGAACAGATTCAATGCGTCCTTCGTGTAACGCAGTGTGTGGGTGCCATACAATATTGCAATATTCCAGAATAGGTCTTACATATGTAATGTATAAAAGTTTTATTGTGTCCGGGTCTTTTAAATTATGACTGAAGCATTTGATAAAGTCCAGCATTCTATTTGCTTTGTTAATAATGGCATTGTAATGTTCTGTAAATGTTAGTTTTGAGTCTAAGATTACTCCTAGATCCCTTACAATTTTACATTTTGATAGAATATTGTATCCTAAGTATATGTCAATAGAGAGAGTTTGAATTTTCCTGCTAAATGCTATTGAGTTACATTTTTTTACGTTCAGGTTTAGTAAAGATTTGGTGCGCCCAGTGTTGAATACACTAAAAATATATTTCACGTCGAAGTTACCTGAAAAATTATGTGAATATTTTCCACCCAGCTTTTCCTGTACTATTTACGTGATTTTCAGGTAGTTTGCACGCATACTAATGCGTTAGCGTGAAAATCAGATAGATGTTATTATTTTTTCCAATAACAATCACCTGAAAGTCGCGTAAATCCCTGTAGAGAAATTTACGCGATTTTTCACGTGGAAAGGACGTGTGGATTATTTTGAGTGTACATTGACTTCATTCTGAAATACTGCGACATCATGGACATTTTTTATTTCCATATATATTTTCATGTCGTCTTCATATAAAAGTACTTTTGAGTGGTTAAGTATAAACGAAATGTCATTTACGTGCAACATTAAAAGAAGTGGTCCTAAGTGGGAATCTTGGGGAACCCCAAAGGTGATTTGAATAGGGTCCGAGAGGGCATTATGGAAGCGAACAATTTGTTTGCGTTCCGTTAAATATGACTGAAGCCATTTCAAGAGCTTCGGTTCTATTCCAATAATGGTATGTCTATTCTGTCAAAGGACCTTAGGTTAACAGCCTACTGTACCAGAACATACAAAAAGTTACCGAAAATGAAAGAAGAAATCTGTCCGGATTATTGGCAACGACCTTTAGCATGAAAACACGGACACGAATCGGAACATGGAATATACTGACCCTTGCCCAGCAGGGCAAGCTGGCTCAACTTGCAAGGGAAGCTAGCCGCCTGAAGCTTGAAATCCTGGGGCTGAGCGAGGTCCGCTGGCCGGGTACTGGCGAACACAGGACATCATCCGGGCAAGTCTTGCTCTACTCTGGCATACGAGGTGAAAATGCTACTCGAGAAAGAGGAGTTGGATTCCTACTGAGCCCAGGGGCACATGCGGCCCTGATGAAGTGGGAACCAATAAATGAGCGAATAATCGTTGCCAGATTCAGAACACGGGTTAGGAACCTTACGGCAATCCAGTGCTATGCGCCAACAGATGCTGCCGACCTGCAGGAGAAAGAGAGTTTTTACAGCCAGCTGAACAGCGCCGAACAGAAACAGGACCGGCATCAAGAACGCCTTTATCACGACCAGTGATGAAACCCTCGGCAAAGCGCGCAGTGGGCGGAGGGAGTGGATTTCGGATGAAACTTGGAGGAAGATCGACGAGCGGAGACCCAAGCAACACAGCTTGTTATACAGTAGTATAACATTACATACATCAGAACTTCTCTATTACCAGAAAAGCGCAAAAAATTGATGTCTAATGAAACAACAATTGAAAGAAGTATGTATCAGGTTAATTCGTACCATTTTAAAACGTTATTATAGCATAAGCTACAACTTGTTCTTCCAGTAGTTTAAATTTAGTAATGGAGACATAATAAACACTTCGTGTTGACATGTTAACAAAAACAAACATTATTCATTTGATATGAGCTGTCAAATAAATTCATGTTATCACAAAACATCTCAAAACCTTAATAATAACGACACATGTTTTCAAAGTACGTTTATAGTACTCTTAAACGACTACTTTCCATGACGATTATTTTCTAACTTGTTTTGTGTGTTACTTGGGGAGAGACGAAAGCCGGCATTGAGCGAGCGCGGACCAGATCGGCTAAGACAGCTGCCCGTCAACGATACGCCGAACTGGAGAGGGCTGTTAAACGTGTTTGTAGGCGGGACAAGAGAGCCTGGACTAACTCCCTAGCCGAACAAGGAGAAACCGCCGCCGCCATTGGTGCTATCCGTTTGTTGTAGGATATTTCTCGCCACCTTAGTGGTGCCAGGATGAATACAAAGATGCCGCTAAAGGACAGAGCTGGTCAGATATTGACTGACCGTACAGAACAGCTTAAGCGATGGACTGAACATTTTGAACAACTCTTCCGAGTTTCAAATGTCAGAAACCAACAAAACCAGCAGTGTACGACGCCTACAGTTCGTCGAATAAATCGCGTGAACTCGGAGGCGCCATCGCTGGATGAAATTGTAGCAGCCATCAAGAGTATGAAATCCAATAGAGCGCCAGGGATAGATCGTATTTCAGCCGAAATGCTCAAAGCTGACCCATCTTTGTCAGCCCAGATGATGCATCAGCTTTTCAGAAATATTTGGGAAACCGCAACTTTTCCGGTGGACTGGATGCAGGGCATATTGGTCAAAGTACCTAAAAAAGGAGATCTAACTGAATGCGGTAACTGGCGTGGCATCACGTTGCTCTGTATACTCTCAAAGTACTCTGTAAGCTAATCCTCAACCGGATCCAGGAGAAGATCGACGCTACTCTGGCGGCAGCAAGCTGGATTCCATGCTGGCCGATCATGTGTAGACCATATCACTACGCTCCGCATTATATTGGAGCAGATCAACGAATTCCAGGACTCTCTTCTGCTGGTGTTCGTTGACTTCGAAAAGGCGTTCGACCGACTCAATCACGAAAACATCTGGGGCGCACTTGAGGCATAGAGGAGTTCCAGATAAGCTAGTCCATCTCATCGAGGCTCAGTACGAGGCGTTCTCGTGCAAGGTTTTGCACGACGGCGTCTTGTCCGACCCCATAAGGGTTACTGCTGGCGTGAGACAGGGCTGCATTTTATCACCGCTTCTGTTTCTCATCGTTATGGATGAGATATTAGTTGGAACAATTGACAGTAGACCAAATCGAGAATTGCCTTGGAATCCTCTAACGATGTAGCAGCTAAATGACCTCGACCTAGCCGACGACATTGTCTTGCTCGCACAACGCCGAAACGATATGCAGAGCAAGTTAGATGACCTCTCCGAGAGCTCCCAAGTCTCACAGTCAATGTAGCGAAAACTAAGTCTATGGTAGTGAACACTGACAATGCCACCAACTTCACAGTAGCGGGACAACAAGTAGAGCAGGTAGATGCCTTTCAATAGCTTGGTAGCCAAACAACGCCCGATGGTGGTACCAAGACTGATATAGTCACACGGATCAGGAAGGCCAGGGGTGCCTTTGCAGGTTTGCGAAACATTTGGCGCTCAAACCAGATCACTCTACGTACGAAAACCCGAATCTTTAATTCAAACGTTAAATCCGTAGTGCTGTATGCCTGCGAAACGTGGTGCATCTCAGCGGAGACAACGCAAAAACTGCAGGTATTCATTAACCGGTGCCTGCGATACATCATTCGTGCCTGGTGGCCTGATAATTGGATATCCAATGAGGAACTCCATCGTCGGTGTCATCAACGGCCGATAGCCACAGAAATTCGTGAACGTAGGTGGAAGTGGATCGGACACACCTTGAGGAAAGGAGCGAACGAGGTTTGCAGAGAAGCACTCGACTGGAATCCACAAGGACAGCGTAGAAGAGGCAGACACAGAGGCTCATGGCGACGGAGCTTAGCCAACGACATCCGGGCTGTAGGCGAGAACCTGTCCTGGCGACAGGTAAAAGCCATGGCGGGTAACCGTCAGCAGTGGAGATCTCTGATTTCATCCCTTTGTTCTGCCGGACCGGCGGACATGGACACATAAACTAAAAAAAACTATTCTGTCAAATGCCTTACTAAAATCCGTGTAAATAGCTTCTACGTGGTTGCCATTGTCCATTGCATTCAGAGTAAAAGTTAGAAATTCCAGAAGATTTGAGGCAGTAGAGCGGCCTTTAAAAAAGCCGTGTTGCTGACTTGTAATTCTGTGTTTTACTTGTTGAAATTTTTTTTCATTTACAATTGATTCAAATAGTTTAGGAATGCAAGAGATTATGGCAATTCCACGGTAGTTTCGGATGTCTGATTTTGTTCCTGATTTGAAGATAGGGACTAAATACGAAGATTTCCATATTTCCGAGAATTTTCAGAGACATATTAAATAGGCATTGTAATGGTGTAGTAAGTTCTTCTGCCAGGTTTTTGAGAAATATGGGTGCTATTCCGTCCGGCCCTGGTCCTTTTGACACATCAAGGCCTTTGAGTGCTTTAAATACGTCAATTTCTGATAGTAGAGAGACAGATATGACTATAGAAAATTCAGGGATAAATGAGAAATATTCCTGATCGCGGTCTTCTTCGGTAAATGTTGTATATGGGTCATTCCACGGGAAATTTAGTCAAAATTTTTTTTCTCTTCGGAATATTTTTTTACGTTCTTTGTTCAAAAAAATCGACACGTATTTTTGTATTTCGATGTTACTGTTGGAATTCGTAAGATATGATTTTTTAAAGTATTGTAATGCGAAAAAATCACTATTTTTTAAATACTGATTGTAAACATAGTTTGTAATATCAAAAAATGACTTTCTACCAGATGTGTTCACTATGCCACAAGCTTTCAAAATTGGCATACCATACCTCCTCTCGAATGTTTTTCAATAGTTAAATAGTGCATTTTTATAAACAATTGCAATTTTTTCAAAGTTGGAACTTTTTTTCTCGATTTTTTTTACTTTAAAATATTTGTTAATCTTTCTCGAAAAAGCATGCAAAATTTGGAAATGGAGAAATGAAAACTAGAAGCTATGAATTTTTATATCGAAGTGCGCACGTTAATGCAAACGAGCGGACGAACGCGCGTGCTTCAACGACACATTACACTTAATAGCATCAAAGGCGGCCTCGTTATGAAGCTGCCCGTGGGTTAGAACATCGATTGAGCAACACCGCTCGCTTCACATTAATACACGCACTGAGACATAAACACTCATAACTTCCAGAGTTTTCATTTCTCCATTTCCAAATTTTGCATACTTTTTCGAGAAATTTGAACAAATATTTTAAAATAAAAAAAAACGAGAACAAAAGTTCCAACTTTGAAAAAATTGCAATTGTTTATAAAAATGCACTATTTAACTATTGAAAAACAATCGAGAGGAGGTATGGTATAGCAATTTTGAAAGCTTGTGGAATAGTGAACACGTCTGGTAGAAAGTCATTTTTTAATATTACCAAAGGATTACCTTAGCATTCATAAAACCTGGAAACATTGCAATAAACGGCGAAAACGGGAAAAATCGCAATACGGAAAACTACGGCTCCCACCACTTGCGTTGATAAACAAAAAGCAACACCGCGGAGAAGTGAACTGTCAAAGTTTAGGATACAGAGAGTTGCAGAAATACACGGATTAGGACAAGCAAAACAGGCGTGGAAGGAGTTTCGGTACTTGTTTGAATTGAACTTACAAATTTATCGTCAGTTTATGTTAGAAAGACTTTACTCATTTATTGAGTATAGTACAATGCTACAAAACCCACAGAACATGTTTATTTGCATCTAACGTTTGATGAAAGCTTATTTTGTAAATCAACTTTCTTAATAATTTTGACAAGAAAATCATTTGGTGAATGTGAAATTGGGACACGTGTTAGAAAATTTGTTATTACGCTTAAAAATCATGCTGATTTACTAGGAAAATAGTAACATTCTGGTGGATAATGAAATTATCTAGCCGATGTTGTTGTCAAATTACATTTAACATAATAAACCGTCGTGAAAAGGTGCGAACATTAGGAATTGTGCAATAATTGGCAAATTACCCTACCCCTTCTCGGTGGAACCACCCTCTTTTCGCACAGTCACTTGAACAATTGCAATCAGTCTAAATGCAAAACTAACGCAACCCCTTTTACTTATATGGACCCATATCCCTGGCATGAACGTCATTCTCATACATTTTTCTTGAAGCTGTTTGAGCCAGGCTTGCTGGTTCGATTTTACGTCAAATTTAAGAACAGCTGTAAGAATCACGCAATCATACGGTTGTATGCTTCAGTTCAGTAATTGTTGCATGTGGGATGTAGACAGTGAAAGATGTTCGTTTTTTTTATCGCCAACGTAAGATAGAAAAAATTCTGTCTATTGATAGTCTTATTTTTTACGATAAACGAAAGAGTGGAAACAATACACTGCATACATCATACTGCGCAGCATTAAATACATGCGGTGTCCAGTATAAATTTTCCTTCAAAATTAGTTGTCAACCTCTGTTACCATCACTATCGGAGGCGATATTCCGATTTTCTGAAAATGGCCGCATGTACATGTGTCATGTCCACCATATTTCGAAACAGAATAGTCATTCTGTTCCCAACCAAAAATTCAACATGAAAAGACAGGTTGGAAGGCTACTTTTTTGAAATTTTTATTGTTGACAAAGTACATCTATGGAAAAAGGTACGATTTGTGCAAAAAACTCATTTTCTATAAAAATGGTCAATAGACCACTATCGTACCTTGTAGCAATTTTAGGAGTCCTACGAAAATACGTTTTTTAATAATAATTATCCTGTACTTGCTAAATACACTGAAACTATGCTTGTCAAGCAAGGAGGGGTGCAGTGGGGAGGCAATAATGAAAAACTGATGGTTCAAATTGCTAAATTGCAAACATGTGTGGTAAACGCAGAAAATAACCACGCTAATAATTTTCGCGTGAGACTCTAAATAGGTGGAAACTCCGCATTATAATTCGGAATAGTTTTAATTGAATTTAATAGCTCGAAAATATGATTATGATCTGTTTGTTCTGCCATGCCCAATACGATAAAGCTAGTAGTGAAACTATAGTTAGAAATAGTTACGCTCTAACAACCATAATGTTTTTTTTGTTTCACTTCCAGTTGCAAATTATCTTAATTATATTAGCTTTGCCTTTCCATCGATTAGGTGTCTCTGGAATGTGTCCAAACTGTTTGCTCCCTCATAAGCCATGCTAATGGACTTCTTTTTTGGGTCCTCATAATTTAGTCGTTCTCGGTTTTATTTTAAAGCTTTACTGATGTAATTGAACTGAAAATGCTCAGTAGTATATCTAAAAAATGTATTAAGACAGGAAGTTTTGTTCTGAAACACTTTACTTATTACTTGCCACGGGTGCTCTAAAGTGCTGCCCTTACTTCGACACATATATTTAATGCCGTTAGTCAAATTATACAACTAGCTTTCGTGTGTAGCTTGTTAATACGTTAATTATGTTGACTTACGTTCAGAAAAACATGTCCTTTTACGAAAGCCTGCGACCAAAATAGAATTACCCTGTATTCCCACTTGCCCACTTGCCCACTTCCCACCTTACTTCAAACTATGTAGTTACACTTTTCTTATGGGGTTGTATAGCTCGTTCGCAAGGCATGCCTCGCATATAATTTTCGTTTTGTCCCGTATAAAATGAGTTGATCATCAGAACTAGGATTGCAATAGCGGGAATACCGAAACTAGGAAAACCTGTACTACCGGCTAATTTTGTAGTACCAATACACCGGTACAAGTAAGAGAAAATATCAGTATTTTCAGTTCTGGCGAATTATGCTACAAAAACGAAGATGAGTAACAATTTTAGAATATTTTCCAAAAGCGCAGTTTTGATAACACATGTGTATGAATTACACAAGGATAAAATATTGAAAAAGCAATTCCGGTGCTCTGAACGTCGAAAATGTCTCTGAAATCTAGTGACCTTAAAAGTCATCACGCAATCCGGCACACCATCGAAAAGAGAAAAAACTTTTTGAAATAAAGAAAAAACAGTTATTTATTGTATTATACTTTTATTTTCTCAAAATAATCGAATTGAATGTACATATTTTAATATAAAAAATTCAACAGTCTTATCTAATCAGGAGTCAGGAGCAACAGAAAATTTCGAAAGGCGTGCGACTGGCTCGCAGCTTCTGCTCTGCTATCGTAAAAATTTCGTTGCGGGTTGCGTACTTGCACCTGAACTCCGCGTTTAATCAAGGACTCTAGGTGGTTCGGTTCCACCGACTGGTCCAGAGATAGCCGTTCAAGCCGCGGGCAGTACTGCTCGACCAATGCCAACTGTTGTGGTATGTTGCTCGATGAATTTCGAAACAACAGCGAAACTCGCCGTAATGCAGCTAGCCAGGACGATTGGTAGATGTCTACCGAAGGACCTCTACCAAAATCCAATGTTAGCGATTGGATTTCGTTTGATCCAACGATGGTGATGGCCTGATGTGCAAGGATAGTCATGTCTATCGTTTGAAGCTGAGGAGCATGCAGTTGCAAATCAAAATAAGCTAGTGGTAGAGTTACTCCTACCATTTTGCGCGTTATCTGTACTGAAAGATGCTTTAATTTAGGTAGATGTAGCGTATCATTCGGTGTTCGTACTAGAAGGTACGGCAGGGGGTATAGTCGATCGATGAATAATTCTTCGAGTTCCGGAAATTTTAGAAGGCAACTCATAGGTGCCGTGGGCGCGAACCTTATCAGGTGCAATTTGGTCAGTTTTCGACAATGCCGCTGCAGTGATAGCAGAACGGCATCGTGACCCTGCCGCATAGTAAGCGAGGTGAGTGTCGAAAGATGCTCGAATGTTGTCAACCACATGTCAAGGTTAAACTCGTCGTACTTTACATCCATGTCCAAGTGCTGCAGATCAGGCAAGTGGACACCTATCTCCGAGGAATAAAACGAAAACTCTTCCACTTTCGCTGACTGAAAACGATAACGCGACTGAAGCTGATCGACTGTACGAAGCAGCTCTGTGGTATCATCGAATTGCGGGAATGTTATGCACCGGTAATCCCGTCTACTATTTTTGATTATTTCCAAATCAATTGGCTCCAGGTCTTCCTCCTCGTCGAAACGGTACGCTTTCACTGATAACTTATCGGTAAACTTTCGCGACTGGCATATGGCTGCTTCCCAACTTTTACAAACCAATGTAACAATCAACTGATCCGAAATTCTCAGATATCCGAAAATATTTTCGTAGATGTGCAACGGTAAGTTGCTAAACTGTTCGCTGCTCCGAGATGAATGCATGTTAGCTAGATTTAGGATCAAACTAGATAGACACTCGTAACTGAAATGATGAAGGCTCTGTAAAACGATTCGCTTTGTAGGCATGACAGGTAGGGGTTTTAAGGAATAGAGGTATGAATTTGAACCTACCTAACCAACGCCAACGAGATATTGTTTCAGTATTGTAGTTACCAATACATAGGGGAACTGTGGGAAAAATGAACAGGGGAGGTAAAATGAACAGGCAGCCAAATTCCCAGTAAACCGATTAAAATCTGTTCCAGATCAATAGATATCTTCTCCTAGAAATATTTCAAGCTGTTTGAGACAATATGTGGTGATCATAACCTTTTCAATGTGAAAAAAAATTGAAAAAGTAAAAAACATTTGCTGAAATCTGACGCCGATGGTATTTTCCACTATTAGTAAATAAGCTATTTTGGCGAAACAAATTAAATTTCGACTATTGGTATCATTCAGTGTTGTTTACTTATCACTATCCTACGGATCTGTCGAAAATTCCAAATATTTTTATCAACTGTTTGTTTATAATAAACACTTGAAAACAATTGGTGTTTTGGGGGTAAAATGAACACTTCACTATGGGGGCAAAATGAACAGTGTGTATCATGATGTTTTGCTTTCCATTTATCAGCAGGTACGAAATAATTACAATTCAAGCAACAAAAATGATCGAGTCTCTCGAAAAATGACGGAAAATGACCGAGTGCTGAAAAATTCTGCGAGCTAAAAGTCAAGCATTGTATGAACGTGGCGAAGATACATTATGTTAACTTTGTGGACTCCCATTTTAATTCCAACCGCCCTGTTAAATACCTACGGCTTATGTAGAACAATGATAATGTAAAATAATGTTTAATTTATCCAAACTGCATGTTAACTTTAGTTTTCTATGGCATGTTCATTTTGCCCTCACTGCATGTTCATTTTGCATGTTCATTACCCACATGAAAAAAATCAGGCGCCAATGTGACGCTTTCGAAAAAAAAGGAATTTTTCATGACAAATAGTCCTTTTTTAAACATCTTCATATATTGCTACGTGGAATATGAATCCAGCTTTCAATTCATATAGTGCGATCAGCATTTGGTTGGTTCCTGGGGGAGAAAATGGCGAAATTGCTAAGGGTGTTCATTTTCCCCCCAGTTTCCCTACGTGAAATCAGGGATTTTGAAAATTTGTTTTCATGCCAAATGGTTATACATGGAAGGTCGAGATCTAATGTTACATCGCAAAAATTTTGCATTATTTATTGACTATTTGATGGGGCGTTCAACCGTTGGTTTTGTTCGCCCCAAAAAAAATTTTTACGTGTTACATGCCCAATACTCAAACAACATTTGTTTGTTCGAAAATATTTGAGAAAATAGAGCGACATAGTTGCTCATAGTTAACGTAAAGGCCCAGATATGCATACGGATTTTATTACGTTGCGGCAATTTGACAGTTTTTTCATACATTTTCTGTTAAATCAACTAGCATAGCAATCTGATTTTCACGGACTTTACGCCAAGCTATGAGAACAAACGTTCCAAAAACTGTCTGTTTATTCGCATAAACTGGCGTATGCATTTTTTGAATACAATAAACGAGAAATGAATCACGAAACCCCATCGGTCATTTTTTGGTTTATAATCTCTACTCTTCTAATATTACTCTACAAATATATCTAATCAAATGACCAAAATACCACCATTTTTAACTTCAATTCCAACATCTAAAAAAATCACGAAAATTCATTAGTTTTCGACCTTCCAAAGTAGAGTCCCCCTTAGAAAGAGTGATTAAAAATCAATTATGCTGAATAACTTTGCATATGATTTTTTCATTGCTGTCAAATGTTCTACATACAAAGTTATTCAGGCTGTTAAAATAAACATTTTCTCTAAAGACTCGCTAGGACGCATATTCAATAAGTTATAGAATATTATAAAAATGCTCGAAAAAAAATTTTCAGCTTCGGGTAACTTCGCGCAAACCAGACAACAATTAGTAGTAAGGAAAGCCTCTTCAATAGTCATTATTTTTTGAATGGATTCTAACGAATAATCCAAAAGTTTTTGTACTGGTTTGACTCAAACACAATTACCTTCCAATCCGTGCACTTTAATTTCACTAAAAAGATAGTATTATAATGCATTTTATTGAAATTTCGCAACTGACTATATTTTTAAATTCGTCGCACCGTTTTGAAATCCATACATCAAAATTTTTCATCGCCCGAAACAAAAATCTCGACAATACATGCACCAAGGGGTTTTCTATAAGGCATATCAGTGCATAATAATCGTAGATTATTTTTGTAAACATTTGTGTCTTAATTACGAAATCAATGGTAATCAATCTATACTTATAAAAAAGGATTTCTGTCTGTCTGTCTGTCTGTCCCTATGTTCCTTTTTGAATCGAAAACTACTGAACCGATCGGCGTGAAAATTTGCATGTAGGGGTTTTTGGGGCTACGAAAGGTTCTCTCGATGGCAAAAGCCCCCTCCCCCCACTAAGAGGGGGGGCTCCCATACAAATTTATGCCTGAAAAATGGATTTCTGTCTGCTTTATGTTCCTTATAGAATCGAAAACCATTGAACCGATCGGAGTGAAAATTTGGATGTAGGGGTTTATGGTGCCAGGGAAGGTTCTTATGACGGTTAGAGATCCCTTCCCTTTCTGTCTGTCTACCCGAATGTTCCTTATAAAATCGAAAACTACTGAACCGATCGGCTTGAAAATTTGCATATAGGGGTTTTTGGAGCCAGGGAAGGTTCTTATGATGGTTAGAGACCCCTCCTCCCACTAAGAGGAGGTGCTCCCATACAAATGAAACACAAATTTCTGCATAACTCGAGAGTTAATCAAGCAAATGGAACAAAATTTTACATGTGGGTGTTTTTGGAGACAAGAATTTTTTCTATGGTAAATTGAGACCTCTCCCCACTTTAGGAGGGGGAGTTCCTATACAAACGAAATACAAATTTCCTCATAACTCGGAGACTAATTAATCAAATGGAACCATATAGGGCATGTGGGTGTTTTTGGAGACATGATTTTTTTCTATGATGAATTGAGACCCCTTGCCTTTTTAGGAGGGCTCCCATACAAATGAAATGCAAATTTCCTTATAACTCGAGAACTAATCAAGCAAATGGAACCAAATTTAGTATGTGGGTGTTTTTGCAGGCAATTTTTTTTCTATGGTGAATTGAAACTACTCCCCTCTTTAGGAGGGGAATAATGACCCCTCTCCCTTTTAAGAGGAGGGGCTTCCATACACATGAAATACAAATTTCCTCATAACTCGAGAACTAATCAAACAAATGGAACAAAATTTGACATGTGGGTGTATTTGGAGACAAGAATTTTTTCTATGGTGAATTGAAACCTCTCTCCACTTTAGGAGGGGGGGCTCCTATACAAATGAAATACAAATTTCGTCATAACTCGAGAATTAATTAATCGAATGGAACCATATTTGGCATGTGGGTGTTTTTGGAGGCATGAATTTTTTCTATGATGAATTAGGACTCCTTACCTTTTTAGGAGGGGGGGGGGCTCCCATACAAATGAAATACAAATTTCCTCTTAACTCGAGAATTAATCAAGCAAATGGAACCAAATTGGGACATGTGGGTTTTTTTGGAGACAAGAATTTTTCTATGGTGTATTGAAACCTTTCCCTACTTTAGGAGGGGGGGGCTCCTATACAAATGAAATACAAATTTCGTCATAACTCGAGAATTAATTAATCAAATGGAACCATATTTGGCATGTGGGGGGTTTTGGAGGTAGGATTTTTTTAATGATGGTTTGAGACCCCTCACCCCTGTAGTAGGGGGATAAGGACTATCATACAAATAAAACAGAAATTTTTGCGTAACTCAAAAACTAATCGAACTCGAGAAATTTTAGACTTTTTCATAGCACATTAATCAATAACAAGACCACCAAAAACTATCAATAGTAACATTATATAATTCAGCGCGAGACGGCCACAGGCCGCAAGTGTTGCCGGCGACCTGCCGTCGAATTCGCCGGCCACTGCGGGGAGACAGCCCCCCGTAGAGATCACCTCTATCTAGGTTTATTTATTTTCCTAAATCTACTGACCTCTATTACTTTCCTTCAGTTGGGTCACCCCTGCGAAATGGTACTTTCTACGAAAAGATTTTCCGTGAAATGGTACATCCCGCGTAAGGTTTTTCGCGAAATGGTATTCTGCGAAATTCTATATTCCGCGTTATGGTCAACCGAGAATTGGTGTTCCGCAAAATAGTATTCGGCGAAATGGTTTGTAATGATGGCGAATATTTAAATGCTATCCGCTTTATTTTATCAGGCTAAGCAATAGGGGGAGTTGTTTTCTACTTTACTGTGAGGAAAATTTGTATATTTAAACACCCATGAACTCCTCAGATACTTGCAAAACTCAAGATTGTGACAAAGGTCATCCGAGATTCACGATTTATGTACAACACAGTTTAATTTGTGGCGATACGAAGTTTGTCGGGTCAGCTAGTATAATGATAAATGATAATGTTAAGTAATCATTCGTATCCATATTAATGGGTTTTTTAGTTAATTTTTATTAATGGCAAGAGCATAATTATCAAAAATTACTGGTATTAATCATACAGTCAACCAAAAAAGTATTCGGACAGCAGCGCATAAAATTTTCTTTTAGAAATTTTGTACAGTATTTTTGCAAAGAATGGTAACACATATTTTTTAAAACAATGTTTAACTAAAGCATATTTATATGCACAACAAAAATTCGGGGAAAAGCTTTCCGTTTTGAAGATAGGGTACATACAGTTTGAATTCCTCAAAAATGCAGCCAAAAAAGTATTCGGACAGTTAGTAGTGATGTCCGATTTTTCCAATTAATCGATTAGCTAATAATCGATTACTTTTTGGGCGGCCAATAATCGACATCGATTAATCGGCGCTATATAATCGATTAGTCGAAATAATCGATTGGTTATAACCTTTACGTCCCGATACCAGAAACAAGGATACTTGCAGTTACACTTTCGGCTCTATCTCCATTGTTGTTCAATCGATTTCTATGCAACTGACGTCAAAAGAAAAGAAAATAAGCACCCCAACAAGGTATGACGTCAACAACCCTTATGCAAGAATAACTAAAAGAGAAGGGTTACAAGCGAAAAATCACTCGTCAGCAAGTAAACAAGCAATGCGGTTAGTGTCATACCTTGTTGGGATGCTTGGAAAGCTCCGAGGTAGCAAAGATATATATTTTTGGATAGAACTAAGTGTAAACTAAATTATCTGAACAATTTTAGGTGAAATTAAAGCAAAATTGTAATTGTGCGGTACATACATATTGTACCGGGATGTTGAAACTAAACATACTGTCGATACTTGTAAGCGGTAGGCACCATACAATTGTCCTAGAGCTATCGAAACATCAGCATTCAGTCTAGATTTGAACCCTTTTGAACATCTTTTTAGATAATTTAATTTCTAAATGAGAAATCATTCGATTTCTTATCACAATGACTTAAACCGAGCTCTTGTAAAAAAATGGTCAGCAATTCACAGAGGGATATTTGAAAAATTGTTAATTTTATCCCAAACAGATTAAAACAGGTCATCAAGATTGTAAATGGTCCTACGAGGTAGTAGATGAGCGAGAAAGGAAATTTGTTTCAACTAATAGTTAACTGCCCGAATACTTTTTGGCTGCATTTTTGAGGAATTCAAACTATATGTACCCTATCTTTAAAACGAAAAGCTTTTCTCCGAATTTTTGTTGTGCATCTAAATATGCTTTAGTTAAACATTGTTTTAAAAAATATGTGTTACCATTCTTTGCAAAAATACTGTGCAAAATTACTAAAAGAAAATTTTATGCGCTGCTGTCCGAATACTGTTTTGGTTGACTGTAGGTAATCAGCAAACAATGATAACCTGTTGAAAACCCCTTGGCATGTACACACACGGAAAGTGTTGCCAAATTGGTTGCTCTTGGTTTCCAAATTTTTTTTATTGAAATAGTTTAAGTCTATCTACAGTTAAATAATATCTTATATTTTAATGAATAAACATGCGTTGGTGATAAAATCAACTAATTACGGTACAATTATTACACCATTCCGGAATAGTAGCATAGGTTTGTGAATAAACGTTCGACGATTACCAACCTGATGGGGTATGTCGCTTCTAGGTATGGGAAAACTATCATTAACTACTGATAGTTATCAGTAAACAATAATATCACTAAGTATCAGTAAGGTTTCGCTGTGAGCCGGGCTGGCTCGTGCTATTTCAGGTAGTCGTCTCCATTTAACTCGAACTTGGGCCATTTATCGCCAATTTCCCAGTCTACTCAAAAGTCATAATTCATTTTCGACCTGGTCGAGCCATCTTGAGCTCCCCTGTTCCTAGCGCCGGTGGGGTCATTGAAGACAACTGTTCTCATCGCACTGTCGTCCGGCATCCTTACGATGAGTCCGGCCCACCGTAGCCTTCTGGCTTTCGCCAAATGTACGATGGGAATCTCTTCAAACAATGCCTGTAATTCGTGATTCATAGTCTCCGCTACTCCACACTTTCGGTTTGCACTCCAGCAAATATCGTCCCGGTACCTTCCGCTCAAACACGGCAAAGGGCGCGTATGTCCTCCGTGAGCAGCCTCACGACTTCAAGTTCATAAAAAAACTACTGGCATAATAAAAGCATAGACAAACAGACATAACACTCGTTTTCCATTCTTCGTACCGATTATAAACCGTCATTTCAAATTTGGGCTTAGTTGGGAATGTCTTCGTTTTGGTCAAAGTGGCGCTTTTTGATGAAAGAAGGGGAATTCCCCATAAAAAATACTAGCTACTTCGAGGAATACTCCTGTTGCTATTTGATATTTGGGAATGTCGATCATAGGTGGTGCTAGTCTTCAGGCTAAATGTTAGGTACGTTAATTTTGGTTGATTTTTCTTCCAAAAGTTATATGTCTGTTTGTCTGTGATAAAAGTTTTCGTACATTGTTAACTACGTACGACAGCGTATTCTTCTTGACCGCAGCGTTTTGTGTAGGGCAAAGTAAGCCCGATTTCCCGCTTCAAACGCCGCTGGATCTCCATATTGTGTTGTTCCTCGCTCTCACCAGCGATTTCAAGTACACGAACTCATCTACCACTTCTAGTTCGTCGCCGTCAACGGTTATCGTCCATGGGAGGCACGCGTTTATTTTCAATAGTGGACGTAAAACGAGACTTGAATGTAGTTGATCTTCGACGCATATATTTTCAACCTGATCCTCCTAGACTCCGCTTTCAGTCTGGCGTAGATTGCCTCCGCTGTCGCAAAGTTCCTGACTATGATATCAAAATCATCTTGTCACCTTGTCCCAATCCTCGCCGCGTCTCTAAAGGACTCGAGTATCCCCGATATGCGCACGAAACACATCACTCGATCCAATATAGCTCTGATCAGTCGCGTTAGTTTATCTGAAAAACCGTGTTCGTACATTATGTGCCATAGTTGGTCTTGATCGACTGTATCGTATGCTGCTTTAAAATCAAGATGTGATGCGTGGGAAGCTCTTCTTCCAACATTTCTGCCGGGTGGTAAATATCTGGTCCGTAGTTGCGCATGCCCCCATGAAACTCGCTTGGTAAATTACAAAATCAACTTACAATGAATAACGCAGTTATAACATTACAATTTCCTATTTATTTGCTTCAATGCCGTGATGGGTAAAGTTGCTGATATTTACTTATAGTTATCAGTAGCGTACTGAAAACGACTGATAGTTATCAGTAACGATTTTAAATGATAGTTCCCATTCCGTCGGGTCTGGTGGTGTAATTGGTTAAACAACACGCTCAGCTAGAGATTGAGAGCTGTGAGTTCGACTCTCGCCTTCGATAAGTCTCTATTTTTGGTCTAATATCAAGTTGCCCAAATCTATATTTTTCGCATTAAGCGTTTATTCTTTCCCAAGTGTGATAATTTCTGATGGATAAAACGGGAATAGACAGTTACGACGAAGCAGCAACAGACCCTACATATGTATTACAGTGTTTTGTCTGGCCATAGTTGACTTTCTCCGAATGGGAAAAATTCGGCGTGTGCTATTACCGTCATTCGATGTTCCTGCTCCGCCATTTTTTTATAATTTTTTTTTAACATATTTAAAAACAAAGGTTGTATCACACTTATAGGTGGATTCACGTTACCTTAATAGTGCAGAAAGAAGCACCATATTTTATAAATAAACTTTTCCATAGATAAACCCTTGAAAACTTATGTATTTTTCACCCAATTGCTAATGGCCGTTTTTGCGACTTTGAACCACTGTGCAATGTAGGGTTCAGGTTATCAATCAACTAGTTTACTCTCCCTATATGCAATAACTACAATAAGAGCTAGTTATATTGTTTACTAGTACAAAATAAACTAGTTGAAGATTTATTTTTGCCAGTTCAGCTGATCAATTTCGTTTCTTCGCTCAATCTGCATCAACACTAAGGCCAGATACTCATACTGGAAATTCGAAAAACGAAGCTGCAAGTACTCCCGCAAATAATTACTAATTCGACATGATGAGCACACCACGCAACCTTAGTTAGATTAGTTGCCCTACAGGTTTTCAAACAAGCGATGCCTGGTTACATGAATCCAAATGATGGGGAAGCCCCCATGACCGGCAAACCAGTCACAGCCCCTTCACTGAATGCAGCCAATGCTTATGCTACTGTATCCACTACACAGAGACACAAGAGACACAAAGTGTCTCTTAGTAAAGATGGTAAAGATGTACAACGTGAATTAGCTACAATTGCAATTTCTTGTGTAAACTCAAGCACTCAACCACTTCAGCTTGTCCACTGTTCATGACTTCTTACATAACCCATAGAAATGGCTTATTATTGATCCTAAATTGACCTAAACGTAGTTTTTCTACCATTGAATGACAGGCAAGTTTCCTGAACAATATTGATTATTATGATTGGAAATAGCTTTTACAGGTGGAAGCACCTAACTTCAACCTCAGCGCAGCGCTATGTTTCGATTTCCTGCTCGATTAGATACAATTGATAACCACCTTCGAACAACACGATCGAACACTGATTGCTGATTTATCCACCCCGTCTTCAATGTTTTAATTGCGCACAACGGAAAAAGATGGGTTAGGCTAACCGGTTCCAATCGGTATAAAATCATATTTATATAGATGCAATTACCATCTGCGTGACTGAATAGGAAAAGCGGTTGTGTTAAATTCACTTCAGCAAGCAGGTATCGTAACAAGCGTATGAAAATTTTACAGCGACAAACAGCCTATTCAGTTTTAAAATTAACGTCAGTTCCATCAATTCTTATTGACGACTCAGCTCATAAAATAGAAAATAGCAATGTTTTATTTTTCAACGTATTCATTGAAAGGTTCATAAAAAGTTTTATCAATTTTAATGCTCTATGTCAATGAGCCGAATAGAATTGGTTTAACTTCGGAAAGATATAAATATGTCACGATCTTCAAGATTTAAAAAAGCACTGTCATACACATTATCAACAGCAACTGGAAAAATGTTCCTTATAGAGACTGAAAGTGCGTACGTAATTTTTATACAAAAAACACAATCTTTTCTTAAATACTGAATAGCTTCCAGAGCGGTATGGAACCGATTCGCAACAATTTCCTTATGGATTCCTTTCAAAATAAACCACATGCCGGTTGCCGTCAGAGCGAAACGGTGACTCCTGTGCCGGCAGGGCCGAAGACAACACCTTCTTTTACGTTGCGTTCATAGCACTGAGTGGCAAGATTGGTCCACATATGCGAATGCATAAATCGAAAAATTGCATAATCAGTCAACCGGTTGCTGTTGGTGCTGCTTTGTTTTGTGCCGCTATTCGATAACAGCATAGAAATTAAGTTGTAAATTAGATTTTTTTCGGTTTCATTTTGAATGCAGAGGATAAATACGGTGAACCTTTCTTCGACCGAATTGCAACATATAATTTCCTCCAGGTGACAGACAGCGCCCTTGTTAGCCGCATAATTGTTAACAACAAACAGAGGAAAAATGAATTAAAGTAGCTGCTACCTACTACCGGCGAATGCAAACTACTGGTCGAAAATATCAGCGCAGACAATACAACGAGTTACCAAGTCCAACATGATTTTTTGAAGTTCAACCCTCGATACATAGTTGCAGCCCTTTTATGCAACCGCTGTGTTGTTGCTGTAACAAAAATTTTCAATCCAGTCGTTCAGGAAAACGGACATTGTTTGCTGAACGATAAACAAGAGGTTTCGTCGTAACTGGGTCAAACCTGCCTGTACAAATCCCACCCGTAGGCCAGTTGAGCACCTAGACGACGCACGAGAATAAGTCAAACGTTACTACGAGGGTAACGCACGAATGTCTCAATAGAATTCACGAATCAACGAGAAATTTAGAAGAGAATTACATTAAATTTCACTACAATAATTCTCACGACTTCACTCGTGTTTTGATTCGCGTATTCACAAACACACAAATATGGCAACTAGTCAGGTTAAGCGATACCAATTACTGTTCTACCTTTGATCAGGTTCTAGTTAGCATGCGGAACAAATGTCAATTTATCAAGGATTACCACTCATCTCAAATAGCTTTGAAGTCACCATGAAAGATATCGACAATAATGTGCAGGATGCACTCTGTGATCTTTATTAAAACCAGTTTAGAATTAAATGAGGCGAACTGGATTTATTTATTTATTTACTTTTTAATGGGGCTTTCAACCGGTGGTTGGTTCGTCCCAAAAGCGAATTAGATGTTAAAATTGCATTGACAGCTAGGGTTTAAAAAGCAAAAGAAATTATTACTTAATGATGGAGCCTGAATGGCCGAAGATGTCAATCCATCCAGTCCGATATTTACCGAAAGATAATATTTAAATGAATACTAGCTGACCCGACAAACTTCGTATTGCCACTGTGTTGTACTGTGTTGTACATAAATCCTGATTTTCGGATGACCTTTATCACAATCTCGAGTTTTGCAAGTTCCTGAGGGTTCCTGATTTCATGGGTGTTTTAATATACAAATTTTTCTCACAGTAAAGTAGAAAACAACTCCCCCCATTGCTTAGCCTGATAAAATAAAGCGGATATCATTTAAACATTCGCCATCATTACAAACCATTTCGCCGCATACCATTTTGCGGAACACCAATCCTCGGTTGACTATAACGCGGAATATAGAGTTTTGCAGAATACCATTTCGCGAAAAACCTTACGCGGGATGTACCATTTCACGGAAAATCTTTGCTCAATCTTTCCATTTGCTTGATTAGTTCTCTAGTTATTCTCTAATTCATCATAGAAAAAATTTGCCTCCAAAAACACCCGCATGCCAAATATGGTTCCATTTGATTGATGAATTCTCGAGTTATGAGGAAATTTGTATTTCATTTGTATGGAAGCCCCCCCCCCCCCCTTTAAAGGGGAGAGGAGTCATAATTCCCTTTCTAAAGAGGGGAGAGGTCTCAATTTGCCACAGAAAAAAATTTTGTCGCCATAAACACCCACATGCCAAATTTTGTTCCATTTGCTTGATTAGTTCTCGAGTTATACAAAAATTTGTGTTTCATATGTTTGAGAGCCCCCCCCCCCTTGTAGTGGGGGGAGGGGTCTCTAACCATCATAAGAACCTTCCCTGGCCCCAAGAATCTCTGCATGCAAATTTTCATGCCGATTGGTTCAGTAGTTTTCGATTCTATAAGGAACATCCCGACAGACAGACAGACAGAAATCCATTTTTATATCTATACCTATAAAGAAGGATTTCTGTCTGTCTGTCTGTCTGTCTGTCTGTCCGTATGTTCCTTACAGAATCGAAAACTACTGAACCAATCGGCATGAAAATATGCATGTAGAGGTTTTTTGGGGCCAGGAAAGGTTTTAGTGATGGTTATAAACTCCTCCCCCCACTAAGAGGGGGGGCTCCCATACAAATGAAACACAAATTTCTGCATAACTCGACAACTAATCAAGCAAATAGAACAAAATTTGGCATGTGGGTGTTTTCGGTGACAAGAATTTATTCTATGGTAAATTGAGACCCCTCCCCTCTTTATAAGGGGAATTATAACTCCTCTCCTCTTTAAAAGGGGGGGACAAATTTCCTCATAACTCGAGAACTAATCAAGCAAATGAAACCAAATTTGACATGTGAAGGTTTTTGAGGGCAAGAATATTTTCTATAGTAAATTAGAACCCCTCCCCACTTTAAGAGGGGGGGCTCCTGTACCAAAGAAACACAATTTTCCGCATAACTCGAGAAGTAATTAAGCAAATGGAACCAAATTTGGCATGTGGGTGTTTTTGGAGACAAAAATTTTTCTATGATGAATTGGGACCCCTCCTCGTTTTAGGAGGGGGGGATCCTATACACATGAAATACAAATTTCCTCATAACTGAAGAACTAATCAAGCAAATGGAACAAAATTTGGCATGTGAAAGTTTTTGAGGGCAAGAATATTTTCTATGGTGAATAAGGACCCCTCCCCACTTTAAGAGGGGGGGCTCCTATACAAACTAAATACAAATTTCCTCATAACTCGAGAACTAATCAAGCAAATGGAACAAAATTTGGCACGTGGGTGTTTTTGGAGACAAAATTTTTTTCCATGATGAATTGGGACCCCTCCCCACTTTAGAAAGGGGGGCTCCTATACAAATGAAATGCAAATTTCCTCATAACTCGAGAATTAATCAAGCAAATAGAACCAAATTTGGCATGTGAAAGTTTTCTAGGGCATGAATATTTTCTATGGTGAATTAGAACCCCTCCTCACTTTAGGAGGGGGGGCTCCTATACAAATGAAATACAAATTTCCTCATAACTCGAGAGCTAATCAAGCAAATGAATCCAAATTTGGCATGTGAAAGTTTTCGAAGGCAAGAATGTTTTCTATGGTGAATTAGGACCCCTCCCAACTTTAAGAGGGAGTGCTTTTACACAAATGAAATAGAAATTTCCTCATAATTCGAGAACTAATCAAGCAAATGGAACCAAATTTGACATGTAAGTGGTTTTGGACGCAAGATTTTTTTCTATGGTGAATTGAGACCCCTCTCTTCTTTAGAAAGCGAGTTATGGCCCATCTCCCCTTTAAGAGAGTGGGTTTCCATACAAATGAAATGCAAATTTCCTCTTATCTCGAGAACTAATCAATCAAATGGAACCAAATTTGGCATGTGGGAGTTTTAGATGGCAGAAACTTTTTCTATGGTGTATTACGACCCCTTCCCCTTTTAAGAGGGGAGCTCCCATACAAATGAAATTCAGATTTCCTTATAACTTGAGAACTAATCAAGCAAATGGAACCAAATTCGGCATGTGGGAGATTTTGGAGTCTTGAATTTATTTTACGATAGTTAGAGACCTCTCACCCCTGTGGTAGGGGGATATGGACTCTCATACAAATAAAACAGAAATTTTTGCGAAACTCAAAAACTAATCGAACTCGAGAAATTCGAGACTCTTCCATAAAACATTAGTCAATACAAGACCACAAAAACTATCTATAGGAACACTAGATCATTCAGGACGAGACGGTCGCGAGTGTTGCCGGTGACCCGCCGTCGGAAGCGCCGCCCACTGGGGGGCTTGCAAAACTCGAGATTGTGACAAAGATCATCCGAGATTCATGATTTATGTACAACACAGGTTAATTTGTGGCAATACGAAGTTTGTCGGGTCAGCTAGTATAAGATAAATACACTTTTCTATTTAAATTAACCATTGGTTATTTGAGCGTCTTACTAGAACACCTGAAAAGATAAGAAACTTCTATTTAGTTTCGATTAAATGTTGATTAGATTTTGATTAATTTTCCAACCAAAAATTTGGCAGTAGAAAGTTAAAAGTGCGTTATTTGTCACAGACAATAATTTAATTATTGGTAGTAAGTAACCAAAATTGGTTAAATTTTCTACTCAAAATTTGAATGTACACTTTAAGGGCATTTTGAGTAGTTTGAACCAAGTTTTAGCTAAATCCAACCTATTTACAGGTAGATTCATTTAAAAGTGCATGTTTACTATACTATCTATAATAGACACTCTCAGATAGCCACTTGTATTTTTTCCTGTTTGACCCGAACATCACGTTATGCACCAACCACCACACTCTCGTATATTCCAGAGGCCTACGCGAGTCACGCTTCAGCTGTAGTATTGGTTAGTTAAAGAAGTATAGAAATTCAGTGATGTTTTGAATTACCTTTGTTTGTTTTATTTACCTAGCCATGCTTATTTTTACACGCTATTGTTACCTAGTAGATAAAAGTGTCGTTCATGCTCATGCTGCTGTTGTTACCTAGAACATAAAAGTTTTTATTATTTTTTTATTAACAATTAGAGTTTGATACTGGAAAATAAAACTTATCCACCACTGACTTTGATTAATTTTGTAAGTTTAAATATTACACGAAGTTCGGTCTTACTGTTTTTTATGATTAAAATATTTCAAAAATATAGCGAATGTTGCCCCATCTTATTGTAATTGAACAGATAAAACGATCACAAGCACACGTCTCCTCGTTCAAGTAAAGTTTCAAAATTCGCTTTTCAAATGCCCAAATACATAAATTTTGTTATTATCAATCTTATGACAATAATGACCTTTAATGCAAGCTGTTGGAGAGGGATAGGGGGATTGACATATATAAACACAAAACATTTTAGATCCATCTGGTACTAGTGGATAATAATTTTATACTTGAATAGCAGGATTATGATCACCTACAAAATTGATGATCGGAATTAGATGCACTGATACATCATACTTGGTTGCATTTTTGGTTTTGGTAAACAATTTATGCACCAAGCTGCTTTCTTAAACAGTTCTGACTAACTGACTTGTTCCAAATTATCATTGTTATAAGCTTGTGACCGTCACCATCAAATGACGTAAGCGCTCACATTTCTACTGCAATATAGAATGTTAATATTGAGTGCTTGACGTTTAGAAATCCTGTAGTCAGTGGTCAAAGTAGTGAGGTGAAGATCCTTTTCAGCAGTAGCGAGGTGGCGATGTGCTACACTAGCTGGAAAAATGCTAGAAAGTTTTTAAAAACAATTTTTAATTCATAATATTTCTTGTCCAAAACACAGGAAATTGTATGAATTATGGATTACATCTATGTATGAATTACATTTATGGTTAAGTGATTCAAGCTGATGTCCTTATCGAAAAATTCTGATCAAAAAATAGCATTTTAAGGTGAAATTAGTGATTATGTATGTATGTATGTATGGGAACTACCACCTATCTTAGCAGAACAACTGTTCATAACAATGGGCATATCTTGACAAGGGGAATCGTACAAACATAACGATTGGTCACGTTTACCAGCTCCTGTATGAAGGGCCAAAAGGGAATCTGTCGGCAAACAACATCACTTGCACGTACCAAGGGTATTTAAGAATCTCCTTCCAGAAACTAAATCACATGAGTCAATCGTTGAGTAAGCCCTCCCAATGCAGAATGGCCCCAATAGGTGGGGAGAAGGGCCCGCTCATTATCCACAATGTGTTGTTAGCCGGGCCAAGGTTAACCTTAGGAAGTTGACCACTTCACTCTCCCTAAGCACACTGCTTCAAACAAGTACCCTGATGGACCCTCCCATTTCTGTTTTCTGTCAGGTACTATTATTTATTCTTTTTTATGATCTTTTTGTGTTATAATTCTGTTACTGGATCATAATTATGTATAAACTTTACGATGCTTTCTATCTTGTTTTTTTAATATTTGGAGTGTTTCCATAATGCTTTTCAATTTTAAGAAATCCGAAATATTGATATAAAAAAACTATGAGAAATCAGTTCACCGAAGCTTATGTGCTATTAACCTATTTGATTTGTCCGAAATAGCGCGAGCAGTTTTAAATTGAATATGATGAATGGTCATAAGCCGTAATTCAATTCATATCGAAAAATAATATGGACATGCAAGATTTATGGAACCACGTGACAAACTTGAATTTATTATACCTGAAAAGAAAAATCAGGCGTTATGAAAAGAGTCAATACGGACTAAGTTGATAAGCATTTCCTCCTACCAACGCTAATATGCAGAGATATAGCGCCCTACACGCTTAGGTGAAATTAGTGATCATGAAGATAAATTAATCCTTCGTCTTCACATTAGTTTCCGAATGGAGTTAGAACTGCAAAGGACAAATATTTAAATATATTGTGTGGGTGCATGTAGATGCCTCCCAGTTGGCCTCGAGATACGATGCTGGAGCAATAAGCCAGTCGTCGTATGTTCGAATCTCTGCTGGGAGAGGCGGTTGGAATTTTTAATTTATTTATTAATCTTCGACATAAAGAACATCGCACAGACATAAAACTTATCTAACTAATTAAATATTACAGATTCTTAGCCTAAATACATTTTTTGACAATCCAAAATCGAACAAGTAATAAACATCATTAAAACGACTACAGCAAACTTCCAGCGGGTTATTCATTCCATAATTAGTCCGATGATGCAATTGTCGAAAAAACTCACTTTGGCGAATCACTCGGGAAGGCACATTGAAGCGTAGTTTGCTCAGTATATCCGCACAGTCGATGTTGCCTGCTAGGACGTCGAAGATTAACATTCGTTGTAGGAATACTCGCCTACTTGACAACGTTTGTAGGCCGATTAGCATGCAGCGACTTTCATACGGTGGTAGATTTATCCGATCCCTCCAGCCAATATTCCGAAGAGCGTAGCGAATAAATTGCCTTTGCACACGTTCGATTCGGTTGATGTGGACTACATGGTACGGTGCCCACACTTGCACTCCGTACTCTAGAACACTGCGCACGAGCGAGCAATACAGGGTCTTCAAACTGTAGATATCAGCAAAAAACTTTGTATTTCTTTTCAGGAACCCCAACATAGCGTATGCCTTAGCCGTGACAGCGGAAGTGTGTTCTACGAACCTTAGTTTGCTGTCAATCAGAATTCCCAAATCCTTCACAGTCGTCTTACGTTCCAAGCTAGTTGCTGCCATGAGGTAGTCAAACACAATTGGTGCACGTAACCTGGTGAATGATATCATGCAGCATTTGTTCACGTTTGCTTCCATTCCGTTCAGACTGCACCAATCCATGAGCGTGTTGATATCCGATTGAAGTGCGCAACAATCTGTCAGCGTCGTAATTACTCGGTAGAATTTGAGGTCGTCAGCGTATAATAATTTTGGCGACTTTAATTTCCAACATAAATCGTTAATAAATAAAACAAATAGCAATGGCCCCAGGACGCTGCCCTGAGGTACACCGGACTGAATTTGGAATGGGGTAGAGCAGACACCGCAAACCTTCACTGTTGAGCTCCGGTCCGTAAGATAAGACAGGATCCATTGTATTATCCATTCGGGTAACCCTATTCTTTTGAACTTCTCAACCGCCAGAATATGTGGAACCTTGTCAAAAGCTTTGGCGAAATCGACATACACTGCGTCGATCTGTTGTCGTTTTTCCATTTTGTCCACAAGAGTCGAAACGTAACTTAGCAGGTTTGTTGTGGTCGAGCGTTTTTTCATAAAACCATGTTGATCCGTAGCAATTATGGATTTAACAGATTGGTACAGTTCATCGTGCACCATACTTTCAAACACTTTAGGTAAACAGCTAAGAATGGAAATCCCACGATAGTTCTCCACATCGTTAAGAGAACCAGATTTGTGAATCGGTGTGATTGAGGCAGATTTCCAAATGGTTGGAAAGTACCCCTCTGCGATCGAACGGTTAAATATGATACTGACAGGGTACGCTAGAGCACCAGCACAATTTTTTACGAAGAACGGTGGCAGCTCATCGGGACCGGGTCCTTTTGATCCATCGATGGATTGCAGCTTAAGCAGGACATCGTGGGGCGAAAAATTCATTCGAAGCATATTTACATCATACTGCGGAATACTGTCCAGGTACGCTTCAGACAAAGGTGGTGAGTTATTACTTGACACACTTTGAAAGAAAGACGAGAACATATTCACGGACTCCTGTAGCGTGGTCGCATCGATTCCCTGGTAACGCATGTTTTCCGGTATCCCTTTTGTAGATTGACGGTCTTTAACGTAGCTCCAGAACGATTTTGGGTCAGCTTTTACATTTCCTTCTATGCGACGAATGTAATCGCGAAAGCTTGAAGCGTTCAAAGAGTTGAATTGAGCCTCAATTTCACGCATTTCAATTTTTCGCGACTCACTCCGACACTTGAAGTAACGCTTTCTGGCTTTCCGAAGACGATTTCGAAGATTCCGAAGGTTAGCATTCCACCACGGCAGATTTTTGCGAAATTCACGTTTCCTTTTTGTTAACGGTACATTTGTTCGAAAGATACGAAAGAGCTCTTCGTAGAAACGGACAACTACATCATCAATTGATCCAATAGCTAATAATTGATCCCAGTTCACTTGTTGAATTAACTCCTTCAGCCGTGCCATATCACATCGATGGAAATCAAAACTTACAATTTCTTCTTCTTTGTGATTACGCTCAACATTTAATTTTAACACAATTGGCATATGATGACGGTCAATTTTCAGCAGTGGTATCAGTGGTTCAAAAATATCTGCACAGGCTGCACTACTTGTAAAAACCAAATCAAGCAACCTGCCATTGTCATTTACAAAGTAATTCTGCTGTTGCAGACCCGTAATTAACATAGATTCAACTAGCGCTAACTCAGGCTCGGTAGATGCATTTATCGGTAAAAAACAATTCATATCCTCGTCAAAATCCCATCTTAAGTGTGGTAGATTGTAATCACCCAGCACAATCATTTTATCGCGATCCCTGGCAAGCAAAGATAGTTGCTGAACGCAAGCCGAATGCATCTCATAAAGCACGGGGTCAGAATTAGGCGGTAGATAGATGGCACAAATAAAAACATTACAATCATTCATCTCAATGCGGACAGCTGTTTGCTCTAACACATTAGCATCCGAGCAGATAACAGACGTGCTTTTTAAATTGGTTTTTACTCCGATCAGTACACCACCACCACGTTGGCATTGGCTGGTAGCAGAGTTTCGATCGCATCGATAGAGTGTGTAGCTATTTGTTAGCTCCGAGTCAAGTATATCATTCTTCAGCCAAGTTTCGGTAAACACTATGATATCATAATCACACGCACCGAGAGCAAGAAACAGATCGTTTGTTTTGGTACGTAGGCCCCTAGTGTTCTGATAGAAAACGGTCAGTGTTCGTAGTGCGGGTGGATCAATTGAGTGGTTATCAGCTGCTATCGTTTCGCTCGTTTGAATTTGCTCTGCCGTGTGTTCGTCTATCAGCGCGTCGTTATTGCATGGAATCCTCGGCCGGGACGGTGCGAGTGCGAAAATTATTTCGTGTTAAAAGTCCAGTGTCAAATTCACGAAAAACAATTCCCTTCTGCCATGACGAGCTTTGAAGGGCCAATTCCTTCTGGTGGAAACCAATGCCGACTTTAAACGAGACAAAAGTGAGTGTTCACGATCAGATCGACAGCAATTGTTCGGGTTGAAGATCAATACGGAAACGTGTCTTATGCTAGAACATTGTTAGATTCGTGTTCTGAATTATGCTACATGACTAGCGGCTTTGCAAATAAGCTGAAATGCCGGGAGTCACCTGCCTTTGTGAGAGTACAAGGCATTGGAAGTGGTAGCGTGTCATCAACTAAGCTCGTCGATGCCAACATTCAACCACGGTTACCAACGATATCATCGATCAACACTGCAGTGCACGTGCAGCAACCTACATTACCTTTTTGTGGATCTCGTCTGTGCTGCCAATCTGATCGTGAACAGTGAGTTCGGAAAGATTTTTACCTTTTGGAACGAGCTTCGTAACGTCTACAGTCTCATCGGTGTTAAGATTCATCTTCACAAGGTCCGCAATTTCCTTAACTGTTGCTTCAGGAGTGAAACCGGACAAATAAAGATGAAATTTTTTCTCTCGTTGGGAAGCAGCTAGTGGAATAGTTATGTCCGCAGCAATTTCCTTCGTTCCTTCGAATTTGTTTACAACTGGAATGGCATTGTTAGGGCTTTCATCTTCCTCATGCATACGACGGCGTTTTCGTGTAGCCTGTGCAGTGAACAGCTGATTATCTGGTAATGGTGATTGTGTATCTGATGTGAAGTTGTGTTGTAATATGGCGTTTATTTTGGCTGTGTTTTGCTCAATTTCACTCCGAAGCTCACGCAATATTTTGTTATGCTCTTCATTAACAAGCTGCAGTATATCCTTAGTCGATGACATTGTTTGGCGAAAATTAACAAGCTTCATTAGCTTAGAGCAAGCATTGCACATACAGAAAATGTGAGATGATTTATTAATCTGGTCACGGGTCGCAGGAGTTAGATGGACGCAATTCAGATGAAACGATGAGTTGCAAAAGCCGTTGCAGGTGATTGTATTGGTATCGGCACTCAGAAGTTCGTTGGCACAAGAGCAGCAAATTTTGTTTGCCTCCATTATATAGCGATCACAAAATTATTTAACCGAAAACACAGATTATATCACAAATTATAGCTCAAGCGAATGTACTCCAGAATATTCCGGTGCAGCAATTGATGATGTACTCGATGAGATCAGTTAAATTAATTAAATAACGATATAACATAGAAAAAAGGCAGGAATTAGTACGATTCAAACAAAAGGACAACTGATTTGTTTACCTTACGATTCGAATATTTGAATCAATAGGATCAATAGGATCGTAGCAGCTGGCCCTGCAATTGTCCTATATTATTGGTTAATGAACAGCTGAGATATCGCGATTGGCGTACAGCACCACCCACCGCACAGTGGTCCGAAAGTCCAAAAAGCTGGCAGAAATGTCAAAACGATCTCCTAGAGGATAGGTGACTTCTGCGAAGTTGGTTGATATACTCAGGAGATCTATGTGATATCATTCAACTAGTGCTTAACCCTTAAATTATAAGTAAACTCTTTAATACACGTTATTACCATAATATAATATTAATTATTGGTTAAGTTTTTCAGTAATGGTTGAGTTGATTTGATAACTCTCAGTTGTCTTATAAGGTACTGAAAGGTTGGATAACATTACATTTTCATTTTATTGGATTGTTATCCAATAATTGCTTAAGTACTTTTTTATTGAAAGATTTTTTCACATTTCTGCGACTCATTCGATTTTCCCAGTACATTTGATTCAGCGTTCTAATTGCACCCGAATGGTTTTATAGACAAGCTATTTACTATTGAATAAATTTTCAAATAAAGAAATACATATAAAGTTCAAATTCAAAACAGACACTGATGAAGCCGGCAAGTCGTAGGCGAAATACGTATCGGTCTGACTAATGAAAGAACAAATAAAAATTAACCAGAAAAACTTTCTTGTAATTGCTTTGTTTGCGGCCTCTACTATGCCCTTGATTAATTAATATTAGACTTCTAGTTTCTTCCACTGAAAAGTATGAAATTATTTTTTTTCATATATTATTTATTGTATTACAGGTATACCTCGATATAAGACAGCCTCGTTATAAAACAACCTCGATATAAGACAATTCGATATAAGACAATTTTGTCTTATATCGAAACAAATCCCTTTGACATAGCTGATAACGATACCAGAGCTGATTTTCCATTCTGAAATCGGTGCCATGAAGATGTTCATTATTTCAAAATAATCCCAATAATAGTAAAAAACTAATAGTTCAAACAATAATAAATAGTTCAAAAACCGTAAACACATAACACAGAGCAAAACTGGCTACCGCTAATGCAATTTTTTTTTGAAAAAACCATGTTTCGATATAAGACAATTTCGATATAAGACAACTTTTAGAAATTATAAATTGTCTTATATCGAGGTATGCCTGTAGATATATTGATAATAATTACGAATTCAGACTGGAGCATACATTAATGTAATGTAACATACAGAACGATAATTACACATCCATGATTAGTTTCGCTGTTTTGTCACATTTTGAATACTTTTGATTACTTTTTGAATTAAACATTAGTTTTAGACCTTGTATATCCTTATCGTAAAGGGGTCTTCCATCTAAAATGCAAGCCTAATAATAAGATGTAATGGGAGTATTATGTCTCCTGTAAATCCTGTTGAAATGAGCCTTTGCATCAGATGTGCCTTAGAAGCGCGTCATTCTGTTTCGATATTCCCGAAACAAACTAAATTGTTGTTTTGCGCTACGAAGCTTTCTTTGAAGTATACTCCAAAATCAGTTTATTAAACTATATTAATGCTTGTCCCTTTCATTTTCACGATATCCTGGAATAATCAATGCAGAATAATCAATGCCTACTATCATATATTGAAACCATTGCAAGGATTATTCGTTAAAATCAAATTTGCTTACATGAATTCGTACATCCTCTCTAAGATTTGTCTTTACTTTCTTAGTTGCAGAAAGTTGCAGGCAAATTTAGGTTTAATCGGTTCCTTACAAGTATACCTGCACACTAAAAGTAATATGGCAGCGGAACTCGACGGGTTCCATAAGTTACGACTGTCAATTCGAAAGAGTTTAGATATTCGTCTTCATTTTTATCATAATCAAGCCAGACTCGGTGAACCAATAATATTTTAAATTAGTGTAACCTTCTCAATAATATTGAAATAGATGTCTTTCAACTAAATATGTCATTGTTTACGATATTTATGCAACGTTTGCTTCATACCTATAAGAAACAACTATACGTGTTTTTGAAAAGATTTCACCGGCTTAAATGTTATTCAACAAGTTCAGAAGGCTATAGCTTTTAGAAAACTAAGAAACGAACAACCAAAACAAGGATTTAGGCTCATATGGGTATGTAGAAGAACACTTTTGAGTTATTTGATCAATTAAAAATACTTGCAAAATGGGGTTTCTGCCAACTATTTTGATTTTCGGACCACTGTGCACCGGGTTATACAAATCTTTACTGTACCTACTTAGAAACTTGCTGCTAAAGCGCTATGAAGATTGATTTACTAATACAATCAGAGCAATCATCGTAACCATTATTAAAAGATGATCACTAATTTCTCGTTAAGCTCATTTATGTTCAACTGAATAAAATAGGCGACCCCTGATTAATCCGTTCCTTACCCTTTAGACCAAAAATATATTGGGTTGTGCAATGGCAGGTGAGAGTCGTACCCACGCGCTTTCGGTTGCCGGCCGAATGTTTTACTGACTCAACTACTGCTGCACCCTTATATTAGGTAGTCGAAAATCCAATTTTGTCGTATTTTCCCAATTCTATTATTCCACACAAGCACCACACACTCGTCTTTGGAAACAATATAATTTTTGTATGATTGCTATTTGTTTCTGCCGTGGAGAAGATAGACTATTATTTACTCGATCAGTGCGGTAGAAACAGGCAGCCTTGTTGCCGAAGTCGCACAGACAAGTCTAGTTATTACCACCACACCCAACGGCACGTAGAGCTTTCGACCATCAAAGAAGACTTGCATGCATCTTCCAGGGCTAGAGTGTAAATCCACTTGATTACGGCAGCCACGTAGCCAGAGGTGGGGGCCCGGTGGCCCTATCTTGACTCCTATATATACACTTAAAAAAAGCACCGAAATCGGTAAAATTTTGCCGAAATCTCAACAGTCGGCAACATTGTCGGTGGTGCATATCGACGTTTACGGATCTTTAGTAACATTTGGTGACATACAAAATTTTGCCGAACTGTCGGCTGTTGAGATTCTGGCAAAACAATTTCCGAATTCGGTCCTTTTTCCTAAGTGTGTATTACTTTATATGCATAGTTTACTGCTTATAACTATAATACATTGCAACACATTTAACGACAAAATATGCATATAAAACAGTTGATTTCCAGGGTATTTTGCCCGAACATGGATATCCGTCTGCTGGAGAGATAGGGGATTAAGTGATCGTTTGAGCGATAATAATATCCACATTAGAACCTATCGTAGCTCAAACATCGATTCTGACAACTACCTTTTGATGGTTAAAGTACGTCAAGGACTTTCCGTTGTTACCAACATTTGGTACCGTCGACTGCCTTGGTACAATCTGGAGTAACTCAAATTACCTGAAGTCACCACAGAAAACCTCCAAAGCCTTGAGGCAGCCCTGTTGGATGAGGAAGAACTAAACGGAGCGCCTCTCGAGGACGTAGTGAATGGTTCGAAGAAGACGATGCCAGACGAAAAGAATGCAGCGCGGGCGTCGACGTTGCAGCAGGGAACCCGTCAAAACGTGGAACGATAGAGACAGAAACGAATGTCTACACCAGTACGGTGGATGTTGGAGATGTGCCGACTTTCATAATAGGTGAAGTATTCGAAGCCATCAAGTAGCTCAAAAACAACAAGTCCGCGGACAAAGCGGACAGCGGACGGAATCGCAGCGGAACTCATCAATATGGACTGGAATAGGTAAGCTACCTGTGTGCATCGGCTGATAGTCAAGATCTGGGAAACAGAACAGCTACCGGAGGAGTGGAAACTACCAGGCGATCACTATTCTCAACGCCGCCAACCAAGTACTTTCTCAGATCATCTTCCGCCGTCTGTCATCACTAGCAAGGAGATTTGTGGCACGTTATCAAAACGGTTTTGTGAATGGGCGAATGACCGAACCTTTATGTTGCGCCAGATCCTCCAAAAGTGTCGCGAATACCAAGTCCCTACGCACCACCTATTCATAGATTTCAAGGCCATGTGTAATACTATCGGTCATGAAAAGCTATGATTAAGGCCACGAATGATGGTGTACAGTGCTGTGTGAGAATATCGGGCCCGTTATAAAGCCCGAAATACGAAGGAGACTTCGACATGGCGATGGTATTTCCTGCCTCTTGTTCAACATTGAGCAACAAGGTGTTATGAAATGTGCGGATTTTAACATGCGGGACACAATCTTCAATAAATCCAATCAATTTATCTGTTTCGCTATCAACGTGGATGTTGGCGGAAGAACGTTTCAGCTAGTTGCTGACCAGTATACCAAACTGAAGCAGTGAAGGTCGGATTAATGGTCAATTCGTTCAAAAACAAGTACCTGTTAGCAGGGGAACCGAGCACAATCCAGCTTGCATATGCGATACAGAAACGTTCTTTATTTAGAAACAATTTTCCTACCTAAAAAGTTAAAAGTGTAGCAAGAAGCACCTCAAGCTTTACAACCGAAGGTCCTTCCAATCAATTAATTTTTTTTGTGGTAAATCCAAAACCTTTAATGTTTCATATTGCAATCCTGCTGAGCGATTTACAACAATTTGACCATCAGACACTGTACGCGAATCGGTCGAACCCATTTGTGGAAATAATATATGAAGAAGCAACTGCCGAACTGCAGTATGAAAATCGTATCTCACCCGTTTACTGGCAATTATACGATATAGTGCATAGCCAACGCGCACCTCAAGCTCGAAAAAGGTAAACCGCGCGCGTGCTCATTTTAACGAGCCGCTTGTTGGTAGCTTTTCTGCCGTTTGCTGAATTATGCATTATTACAAAGAAAAATGGTCTGGTTTGCCTGTTGCAAGTGCAACTGCGATCTGCGCTGGCCATCTGCGCGAGCAGACCATTGCCATCGCGTCTTCCACGAAACGAATGCCGCTCGAGCTAGCGCCGCGCCGCCGCATGCCAAGCTAGCTGCCGGCGGACAGAATGGCGAAAGAAATAAGAGCATATCAATCCAAATGGACAGTTCGCCGCACTCATCGTCCATCGTCACAAAACGTCCGGTCAAGGTTGGCTAATTAAAGCGGTGTGCTGTGCCATGCCAGTGCAGTGTACCGTTCGTTATGTTACCGAAATCTCTACTGGCGGCACTACAACCGCTCGGTGCTGCCGTTGCCGACCGACGCCGGCCACGTGCATCTAATAGACACAATGACGCGGGAGTATTTTGCAAATCTGTGAATATTTTAGCCCCTCAGCCTTCGTTGGTTTTGCAAAATTTACAACTTTAGTAGTTGTTTTTAATGCTATAGTAGGAGGAGAGTACATCAAAGTTAACGAATCATGATGATTGCAATTTACTGTTCACTATTTTTTTCATATAGATATAAGATTAACAATCTTTTTCACTCAGCGTACTCACTGAACACGTTCACAGAGTATGGAAGCGTAATCAGCCGGTTTGCATTTTGAAAGCATTTTAGTGCGTGCGATATTGCCTAACTGAAGGCTGAATGCTAACATAAATCGATTAGCGGTTTTATGGCAATGGGTAACTTTATGGTGGATGACTTGAACTGAGCTTAAAATAGCAAAAATTCCCAGTAGCGATTGAATGATTACTTAATTCTTTCTATGACAGCTAAAAAATGTTTATGTAATAATAAATAGAACTCAAAACAATTCTTTAGGAAGACAGGTATCACCCAACTAAATTATGCAAAAACTCTGAAAAATTATTAAAAACTCTCGTGTGAAACTATAACAAGTTTCAGTGTTGCAATGATCGAAAAATATAAAGGAATATTATATGTAAAATGGCTTGTTATATAACCTGTAATGTTACTATACATTTTACTATTGCGACTGGAGAAATATGCCTCAAACCCGAAATCCTACTGTTTCGCTTTTATTTATTAACACAAATTTACTTTAAACAGAACAGTAAGACACATTTTCACATCGTGCGTGTTACAATAAATTTTAGTGAATCCATTTTGTTTATATTTAGTTACATTGCGTGAGAATGAATTTACCTAAAAAGGAAACTTCACATAAATAGACATGCGAATTAATGTAAGCACCTGTATGAGACATGCAACCCACGGGACAACTGAATCGATCATAACCAGCATCGCATGTATAACTATGTGCGTAGTATAAGTTCGTGTTGCGTAGTATCGATATTGCCTGAAGTGGTTTTAGCAGTTTTGTTTATTACTTGCTTTTCATGTAATTCAACGCAGCGTGTTGTAGCTGGAATGGTAATAATAACTACCACTTTTGCAGCCATTGAAGCCGCTTAAGAATTGCATAATTTTTTTAGAGTTGGAAAAGGGTGGCACTCCTGTGCTGTAATACACACGTGTACCAAGCAAAATTGCTTTGCGCAGAAAATTTTATGTAGTCTTTTGTTCAAAATAGTGCTGATTACATTCCGTATTACGACAAAACCGCATTCAATTGCCCAGATTTCGCTTAAATAATGATATATTACCCTGGTCAATAATAGCAAAGAAAGATTATGATTTCATGATTTTATGAGTGTTTATTACGACTCTTACGCTATGGTTTTCCCATGAGAATTTTTTGAGCAAGACTTTAAATTAGAAGTTAATGTTAGCAAGTGTGTAAATCCGTTAATCCGTGTTATTTATTAATTCATCACATTAATAAATAGTACTGCTGCGAAGTCTCGAGTTCATGGATTAACTGCCATAGCTGTGCTCGATCGACTATATAGAATGCTGCTTTGAAATTAATAAAGATTTTATGCAATGTTTCTGCAACATCTGTCAGATGGTAAAAGTCTGGTCTGCAGGTGCGCGAGCCCTCGTGAAGCTAGCCTGGTAATTTCCTACAAAACCCTGTGCTATCGGTGATAGCCGGCGTTACAGAACCTGGAACAGACCTTGTAGACGACGTTTATTAGCGTTATGCCGCGATAGATGCAGCAGTCAAGCCGATCAGCCTTTTTGTAGTTTGTAGATGAGACAAACAACTCCTTCCATTCGTTCTTCCGGTTACTTCTCCTCGTTCCAAATCTTAAAACCTTTGTTATAGTATAACAAAGGTAAAAATAACCCAGTGTAGGGCCATTGCCAGCATTTCTTGGCCATGTTTATAAAGCTCTGCTAGCAGGCCCTCCTTACCCTCCTTACCTCCTTACCTTCGGCAACCTTCTTAAAGATCAGGAGCTGGGATATTATTATCTCCCATGGGCACTCCTAGGTTAACTTCCGTTTACTCTTCAGAAGAAGGCAGTGTCTCACTCAGCATTTGCACGTAGTTCTCAGCATATTGCAGGTTATCTTCTGCCTGATGTTCAGCCGAGGAGGGCGGCTTTGACGTGTCTGGTATACGGTGGACAGCTTTGAGCGCACATGTACTACTACTAGGTGATAGGCAGAGTCAATATCCGCACCTCGTTCGTGGTGTTAGAGAAGAACCGGCCATCGATGAGAATGTAGTCAATCTGGTTCATTGTACGTTGGTCAGGTGATCTCCAGGTGGCTTTGAGGATATCTTTGCGTGCGAAAATGGGGCTTCGGATCACCTGCCCTCGAGAAACTGCGAAGTTTATACATCATTGGCCGTTATCGTTCGTTTCGGTGTGCAGGCTATGGTGTCCTATCACCGAACTATATATTTCTTCCCCACTGACCTGGGCGTTCATATCCCCGATGACGATTCTGATGTCCCATGGCGACTACTGTCGTATGTTGCCTTCAGCCTCGCGAAGAATGCTTCCTTCTCAGCATCGGGTCTACACGTTGATAATACGGGCTGGTACCGAATAGCCGAAACACAAATGGCCGAATCAAGATTGGCCTAAATCCAAATGGCCGAATTTCAACAGCAGTCACAGAAGACCGAATCACCAAAGGCCGAATCACGAATAGCCGGGTCACGAATGGCCGAATCACGAAAGGCCGATTTTTTTTCGAAATACCAACAAATAAAAAACATGAATTGGTAAGTAGTTGACAAATAACTTTAATCAAACAAAAACCAAAATAAGCAATACAACTATTTACTATAGGGTATAGATGATTGATAGTTCTTTGTTCCCCTAAGCGCAAATGAATTTCGTTTATTATAAGATGCGACATGTATTTACCGTATTAGTAGCAAATGTATCCTAGATGATTCAGGGAGAAACGGCCGCATGACGCGAGTGTGCGCCGGTGATCCGCCGGCCACTGCAGGGGGGGGGGGCTGCCCCCAGCATGTACCCCACGTTTTTGCAGGTTGAAGGCCGTGAATATTTTCGGCCGAATATGATGTTCGACCTTTTGTGATTCGGCCTTTCGTGATTCGGCCATTTGTGTTTAGGTCATTTGTGTTTCGGCCATTCGTGATTCGGTCATTTGTGTTTCGGCCATTCGTTGGTAATCCGATAATACCATAATTGAAGAAACGGTTCGTTATTCTCAATAGACACATTCTCTCGTTGATCGCTTTCCAATTTATCAGCTGCTTCCAAACCACCTCTTTTTTGCAAAAGATTTCCTACAAAGCTACGATGAATATTTTACGGCGTTTAAGCTGTTCTAACAGTATCCGGCCACCATCAGTGAAGTTCAGCATTCTGCAGTTCCAAGTACCGAGTACCCTTCCGTCGTCCTTGTTTCGTCGCCTAGGTCGATGCTAAATATTCCTATTTGTAATTGCTTGCATGTTCGTAGTAGTTTCACGTTGCAGGACTATGTACCGGTGTCTCGAGAAGGGGCTGCTTTCTTGTAGTACCGAGTCAACACTGTGCCTCCTTCCATGTCGATATACGACCTTAGGTGGGTGAGGACAAACGGCACCTATACAAATTTGTAGTACGTGACTTGAGTTTCAAGGTGAAGCACTGAATTCATACATGCACTTGCCCCATTTCACCCTATAGGCTCTCGTAGCTTGTAGAGTACAATAAGTGTGAGTTTTATTGTACTCTTATAGTGGTATTCAAGAGTAATTTTGGTCTTAAATGCCATCATAAGAGTGTAATAAAACCCAAATTGTTACTTGGGACGCTAGGTATGAAAAACTATTTTTTAAACAGAAAATGCTAAGAAAATGCTTTATAGTTCTGCATCTGACAGAGATAAAAGTGTAAAAATTTCTTCAGCAAACTTTCATGTTTTTACATTTTCTACAACTTTGCTATAGAAACTATGTTTATGGTTTCCAACACAAAAAAATTATTTCTTATTTTTATCATAGTGAGCCATGGCTCACTTTTGACACTTTCAGGTTATGGGTCCCACGAACAAAAGTTCCATAAACAGTATTTTTCTAAAATGAAAGCAAATGAAGACAGGAAAAAAAGCTCCACTTTTTACCCTTTTGGACCACTGTGCACCGGGGTTAGTTACCCGAAACGTATTCCGGCTGGTACTACGAGGAAGTAGGGATCAAAGTTGTTCGATAAAAACCAGTACTGATTGCTTGAAAATTAAAAAGCTAGGGATATTTACGTAAAGAAATTTTCCTTCAATGTTTGTTATGAAATACAACACACTTAACACATTTTGATCTTAATGATTGAATTATTCCGGGGCCACTTTATAAGACAATCAAAACTAACAATATTATGCAACGTTAGCAGTCACAGAGATAAAATTTACAATATTTGTACATAGATGACACGGTCTACTAAAACTGACAAATCGCGATGGTTCTACCCTAATAGTGGCGCGACTCTAACGATGTTACCCTCATAAAACCTAAGGCTTAACCACAGACAAACAGACATAACTCTTGAAAAATCAACGACAGTTAACGTCACGCACATTTTGCCTAGCAACAATGTGAGTTTTATTGTACTTTTATGGCGGTTTTCATGACCAATTTTGGTCTTAAATGCCATCATAAGAGTTAAATAAAAGCCAAATTGTTACTTGGGACTATCTATCTATCGACATTCCTGAATATTAACTTACAATAGGTGTTTCCCTTGAAAAAGGAAGTATTTTTTATAGAAAACTTTCCTCTTTTCGATAAAAAGCGCCACTTTGACCAATACATACACACTCCCAACCAACAATAAATTGGAAATGACTGTTACGGCGTGCGACGAATGGAAGAGTTATTCTTATGTCTGTGGCTAAGCTTAAGTTTGAATTCAAAAGAGGTTTGAAGGTTCATAAATATGTTCACTACCTAAAATTATACAATTATACTCGCAAGTCGCTCCCTTAGCGCTGTCTCGTGAGCCGGCTGTGCACAAAAATGCAATATCAAATCAACTATTATAATTATTATAAAAATTTAAAATAATCTCACTGATGCCATACTCGTTGCAGGACATAGGAAAAACACTTTAAAAATAATTGAAGAAATTTTAAGAATCACTTTTCAAAATTTTTAGTGTTCTTAGGATGGCGGCACTGATTTTTTTTATTAGTAGATTGAATCTAGGCCGGCACCAGTGCAGTGGCACCAGCGGTATGTAGCTCTAGAGAGTGTATGGAGAAAGAAACTGTTAAATTTCACTGAAAACTGTGGCAAGCGGTCTGCGGATGTGGCAAAATGAGGGTAACAGTAAACAGAAAAAAATGTTTCCTATGACCCTATTATAATCTAATTTTGCTGCTCTATTTTTCCCATCACATATAGTTCTCTCCTATGAATACTATTTACACTTATTATTCCATTACTTTCTTCTACCATTGCCTTCATCTATTGTAAAGACTATCATCATAAAAAGTCCAAATTAGCGACCTATCAATTATAATGAATCGTATATGCATATATTTGATTATTTCTCGACAATAAGTTTATCTGTAAGACAACAAGAAACCGCACCAATAACGGAACTCGCAAAACGACATAGGTAGCACGCATATGAAATAATGCATTGCAATCAAATATCTCAAAGCTCCGCTGTCTCCAATCACTATCGATCATCAATATCATATTAACAATCCTTTAATTTTTACCCATTGTAGATAGTGGCGCTAGTGTCACTCCTGACATTGCAAGCGTCCGCCACCAATGAAAAGAAGTCCGAGAAACGACCTACTAAGAAAGCTTCCTCAGCTAAGCCCACCAAGACACCGAAATCCATCGTCGAAGAATTTACCGGACTACCACCGGAGGATGTCGACTTCATCAAGGAACTGGACCGGCAATTCACTGAACATGGCAATAAGATTCGCATTAAGGTCCAACGGGAAAACAGTACTGGCACAAAAAGTAGCAAACGAACCATCGACGGTGACCTGGGGTAAGCTCTGAAATGAAATTATTGCCTCAATAATCGTTTGTTTTTCGTTTAAGGTATGGTCACTACAGTAATCAACCTGAAGGAGGATATCATTTTTCCAAACCGAAATATATGTTATATCCTTACGCTCAGCATAATGTACCTGTAAAAGCAACTCATACTAACGACGAAACAGTAACGGAACTAGAAATCCAGCCCTCGCATAGTTACGAACTAAAACCAATTGAAGAAGTGTACCAAATTTATCCAACTGGTGCGTACCAACAAGCTTCACGAGAGCAATACTATCATGAACAGCAGCATCATCATTATCAACAACAAGATGATAATCCGGTAATCGTTTTAAAAATTCCTGGACCAGCGAAATACGCACAACATCTGCAAGCTCTGCTGCAACAATATCTGGAAATCCGGGCTGCTCAATTGTACAAAGAAATCCAAGAACAAGAATATCACCATCAACAGCAAGCCATTCAACTACAACAGCAACAATTGATCCAACAGCAACAGCAGCACTACCACCATCAACCACAACAGCAATATCACCACCAACAGCATCAACATCATGCGCAACATGAAACCGTCAAATACAGTCAACCTGACCCATATCAGCAACCACAGGAAGTATACGTACCAGCGTATAAACCGACGTCCTACCCTCAAAGTCATTATTATGAATCCCATAAAAAGCGACCAACGCAACCAACTTACCATAAGCCAACCCCGACTCACATCGTTTACCAAGCCTCGACACAACCTGATCACCAAGCCTACCAGTACGAAACATACCACCAACAGCACGAAACTCCCCAGCACCAAGTCCAAATACAATACCAATATGTCCACCAACAAGCGGCTGCTGCTCCCGAAGAGCATCAAGAATACGTTTACCCAAAACCTGGAGTAAACTTCGTCACTCCCGTTCCGGATCAGGAAGAGCACCACGAGCACCATTATCAACCACCAGCCAAGTACCAAAACTTCGCTCAATATCACGCACATCATCAACCGGAGCATCATGACACGGAAGAATATCTTCCCGAACCGAAACTGGTGGAGAATTATCCCAGCGATAAGCACACTAGAGTCGTGTACAAATCTCAAGCTTTGAAAGCCCAACTACAGCAGGAAGTTTCGCACGACCAAGAAGATTACGTTCTCCATCAACACCATCAGTCTGAACACGGAGAAGGCCAAGAACAGCAACAATACATTTACCAGACAGTTTACTCCGGACAAGCCATGGAAGATAAATCGTTCGTCGAACCGGTTACCCCCGAGGCCATCAATGATCTTCACGGCCAAGGCTCGTCACCTGCACCGGAAATAGAACCTCGCTTCAATACCGAGACTGTAGTGTCGATAACCCAGAAACCGAAACGTATTTACAATTACCATGCCAACTCAGTGCGTTCCCATCGGCGGGCTGCTGCCAGCAATAAGAATGAAAGCGGCAGTCGTAGCGACACAGATGCTAACGAAGATGCTAAGAGCAATAGCTCAAAGTCCTCCAACAAGCGAGATGCTCCCTACACTGAGGAGCAGTTCAAAAAGATCAACAAAATGGTGCACCGAATTAAGAAGAAAAGCCAAAGCATATCAACAACAGCACGAAGTGTGGTGAGCACGACAAAAAGAACCGGTAGCACTTGAACGGTCAGAAAAGAATCGTTGTGTGTACTGTGTAGTCTCCAGAAGCTGTTGATAGGAAATGTTTATTTAATTTGTTAGTCCTTTAGTTCGGAAAACTAAGAAGAAATCAAAAATTATATAGCGTTTAGTGGATTTGTTCCTACTGAGGATGCCGCCATATTGTGAGTTTCAAAATTAATCCTGTTTAACATGATGGTAGGACCAGAAGAATGACAAATAGGACGGCTACGCTTGGGGAACTGAGCTCGCTTTTCGCCTTTCGACGACGGAGAGCCTAGTTTTACGCGGAACTCGACGGAGAATCGAACGATGGTCTAACTGTGTGACGTTGACGCTCACGGATAGCTTACTGATATAGGACCATGTTCTCTCGATTATTAGCAATATTGTTATTATTATTTTTTTCAGCATGAATAGTCATATCGTTATACGAATGTAGATCAGCAGTTGATCAACTGTAGATACAGTAACAAGTACAATAAAATCTGTTAAAAAAATTTGTGTTTATAATAATTCATGCTGGGAGATCCACGAAAATGTCTTGTAATATGGATACATGCTATCCAGGTGTAAATAATTATCAAATGCATTGTGTACCATTCCGATACCATTCGAACAAAAAAATACTAGTTTCGGGTTTTATGCTCGAAATAATAGTTATATTTATGAAACTGTTCTTAAAATGTCAAACCCGTGTTTCAGGTAACAATAATTCCATTAAGGACTCTGAAATTTAGTTTTAAAATAACCAAAAGATGAGCTTCTTAGTACAGTCTCAAGTATCAGTAAAAGAAAATTTTTATTCACAAAATATTCAGTTGGCGAATGTTTCGTACACAAAATATTCAACATAAAATAGTTCTTAATCTTTCGCAGATACATATTTCAAAACACTGAAAACAAGTGTGGTGGAATTGTAACTTCCATCATATGTAAGTAAGAGGTTCACTTACGGCTAGACTCGAGCATGAAGACTTACCAATGAATTTCAGGGGACTGCCTAATCTAACGATTTTAACAGGGTTGCACTTTCCCCGGACGGTTCCTAGGCCTAGGTCGACGCTTGATTGGAGGGTGAGCGCGGTGACCTTAACAATCGATCGTGTACTTGCTGTATCGTGAACGTACTTGAGCCCGTGTACGGAAGGCACCATCACGGGGTGTATAAAGCGCACTGCTCCGGATTTACGCACAGATACGGATGGAAATTATACTGGCAGGGCGGGGATCCGCTCGCGACACGCACGATTTTCATGCTGGACTCAATCCGATCATACTGGCATCGGCCGGAAATTCACTTTGAGACCTCCTCGAATTCGATATACACGTCCGATAGCCCGGACACATGCATAATTATTCGCCAGCACACTGGTTTGGGTAGGGTTTTACGATCGCGCACTCGTTTCACGACACACTGATGCCCGGGTTATTACAAGACAGCTGACGGCCACGCGCACTACCCACGGAAAAACGGAACGGCGGATCAGCTAACTGGACGCGACACCCCTTGACGGACTCATAAATAACATAAACAGCATAAGCCCGATTCCGAAAGTAACTCCATAGAACACTGCATAGATATCCTGGGACCTGCATTTTCTGCAGCAACGCAGCAATAGCCTTCCAGCTAGCACTACTGAAGGCGTTTTTTACGTCAATTGTTACACAACGGCGCAAAAACGATCTCTTCTACGCGTCTGTTCGGATAGCATGCACTATAGGCTTCTCTTACCGTAATCCGGTAACAATTTTCTGCTCGCTAGACCGTGTTCGCCTTCCGTGTACCTCGTCAGTCTGTTCAGGATAATCCCCTCCAGGAGTTTTCCGCATGTATCTAGCAGACATATCGGCATGTATGACATCGAGTCCCCTGCAGGCTTTCCTGACTTCGGCAATAGCAATAACTTCTGGGTCCCTGGAATCCCAGGGGTTGCCGTCAGCTTCTCGGCACAACTCCTTGTAGCAGTTACGTTTGCTCTGCTTTATCTTCTGTTTCAATGTAGCCCTTGCCAATCACAACACTATGCTACGCTCTTCACAGTCCGCTGTCGTTCGGGTTGTTTAGACGCGTCTTCGCGCTCTGAGACCTGAGCGCAATGCGTTTCAAGGCTCCAGTTTTCTCGGTATGCTAGCGTAACATGCCCTCATCAAAGTGTTCGTCAACTCGCACGCAGTTCAAAATCAATCTCTTGCTGTCCGCCTGGGATGCGTCAACAAACAAGTCTTTGTCAAAGGCCGTCGTCTTCCACTTTTACTCGCAGGTCCTAACTTTTTGCATTGTCACCAGATTAGTAACAGTAATTAATTTTGCCTCCGTATCGGACTGCCCATACTTTGGCCTTAACCCCACAAAGCCAAAATCGACCGTTTAGTTAAGAAGAAGTTTAACAGGAACTGAGGAATTATTTTCAGTTAAAAGTTATTTGGGTTGAAATGGAGTGTACTTCATCTGACAACTTTGGCCGCCCAGTTGGCATTGAGGTGTGTTCGAATCTCAGCTGAAAGAGGCTGCTAGAGTCCACATAATCGAGTCTCTTCAAGATGCGACAAGGGTTCTACTGACAATTTATCGTGCATGATTTTTAACATCGCTCTTAAGGTGATCCTACGAGCAGATACCGAACCAAGAGTTTTAATGTTCGGTAAAGGTAGCAAGCTTCTTGGCTACGCAGGTGACTTTGATATAAAAGCCAGAAAATTTGTCACAACGAAGGCCATTCGTGCTAGACTGAAAGCCGAGGCTAGGAGGATTTAGCTTGAAATAAACGTGTCAAAAACTAAATACATGAATGACAGAAGCTCAAATAAGATAAACGTGCCTTTTTGCGGACGGTAATCGTTGATGGTGACGAATCAGAAGTAGTCCTAGTTGAGTTCATGTACGCGCACGGCAAGAAATCCGATTCCGCCACCATGAATAAAATCATGAAATCATAAAGTTTGAATTACTGTCAAATCCTGTCTGAAATGCCATATAAGGCAGCACAAAATCATGAATAATAGTTCATGATCTCGCGTTGTGTTGTACTGCAAGAAGTTCGTGATATCATGATTATTATTCATAGTGTATTTTCATAAAACATGAGCAAGAAACCAAAAATCATGAGTCATTTTGCTCGTAATGGAGATTACATTTCTATCCGTGACAACGATATAAATAAGGAAATCCAACGGCATATTATAGCAAAACATCGAACCTACCCTTACTAACACACCAGAATTCCTGCGTTTAGAATCCAGAGGATTCTTATTTCATAGTGCAGGCGATTCCCTTACCGAGTTATACCCGAGGTAACCCGGAGATTCAACTCTTGGATTCTGATATAAGAATCCTGGTTCTATAAGCAAGGAATTCAGTGCGAATCCTCTACAGAATTTCTTCACACGATTTCAATCCTAGGAATTCCAGAGACTCCGTGAGAATCTTTTTGGTTAATCCGGGTACTTTACCCTTCGCAAAACGCTGCGATTAAGAGCCATACACCACCGTGCGAACCTGACAATTAGACTACAAACCCCCAATTAGATCGATAGAGAGTCGAGATGGCTCGTGCAGGTTGAAAGCGACATTTGTTTTAGTAAAAATTGCGCGTTACGAAAGGTATATTCCGCTTTCCGCATGAAGAAATTGTTTGCAAATCAAGAATTTCTTGGAAACTTAAACTTTTTTTGCTTTCGAAGGTTCTCTGGAACAACAACCAACAAATGGCAGTGAAATACTGGTTCCCCGTAATTTTTCTGAAGTCCGCTTTCACGTAGGTCTCGTCGTCCAAACGCAGTGGTTTCGTCAACTTTTAATCTTAGGGACCGTGCAATAATTACGTAAGGCCTTTTTCCTCATTTTTGAACCCCCCCTCCCCCCTATATAAGATTTTGTAAGATTTTGGCCAATCCCCCTCCCCCCCCCCCGTACAAATTCTTAGTAAGATTTTTTGAAACATCAAAATTCAAGTTTTATATAAAAAGACAGACATTGAAAGAATATTGAAACAGTCAACAAAGTTCAAACAAGTTCATAAAAACCAAAGTTCAAATAAATTCATAAAAAAAACAAATAATATCAATTATCTATTGTAAATCCCTTACTCCCCTCACGAACAGAACGTATTTCAGCATTGAGGTTGTCAATAAATGTTGGTGTATGCTCAGAAACTCACTAGCGTTCACTTAATTCGCATTGATCCAATCTAAATCGTCTGAAAACGTGTCTTTGTCAAGTAGTATACAAAGAACTTCTTTGCCTCTTCTAGATGACACGCGACATGGTCTCCTTTGAAGCAAAATACTGACCCCACTCTGGCCACATACGACAGGCAAGATATTTGGGAACAGAAGAACAATATATCCCAAGAAACATTTTTGTTGTATAGTAGCTTATCAAGCACTTGTTCCATTGGTACAGCTATACATTAATTGTGTAAGCTACTTTTAAACAAAAATATTTCTCGTGATATCATAAGGGATTGCGGCTGCCTTGCGGGATTGAGATAGGAAATTGCAACGAAATATGTTGGAATGATCCCGGGCAATCTGTAGAAACGAATTTGGTGAATTTCACATCGTTCTGCATAAATAGTATGAGCGCCAAAGCGCAAGTGGATACAGTTTATACTGATTTGAAGGCCGCTTTTGATACCGTTAATCATACGATTCTTTTAAGCAAGTTGGAGAAACTTGGGTGTACCACAAGATTGTGCAGATGGTTGGAAACTTACCTTACGGATAGGCAACTCTTCGTACAACTTGGCAACTGCCGGCCTGCCGCGTTTACAAATGCTTCTGGTGTGCCACAGGGTAGCAATTTGGGACCATTGCTATTCTGTATCTACATAAATGATGCAGCGTTACTACTCAATGAAGATGGAAGGCTTTTCTTCGCTGATGATCTGAAAATCTATCTTGAAGTCAGAAGAATCGAGGACTGCAGAATGTTGCAGAAGCTTCTGGACTTGTTAAGTGACTGGTGCGTAAGGAATCAATTGTTACTGAGTGTGGAGAAATGTTGCGTCATCAGTTTCCATCGCATTAGAAGCGCAATAGAGTTCGATTACGAAATTTCCGGATCAAAACTGAATAGGGTAGAACAGGTGAAGGACCTTGGAGTATTACTTGACGAGAAACTCACCATGAAGTCCCACATTTCTGCCATCGTTGACAAGTCCAATCGTAGTCTTGGGTTCATATTTAAGATTGCTGGTGAATTCAATGACCCGATCTGCTTCAAAGCTCTCTATTGCTCTATTGTACGGTCAACGCTGGAATTTGCGAGCATCGTTTGGAACCCGCACAAGTTTATCTAGTCCGCCAGACTGGAAAACGTACAGCGAAAATTTGTTCGACATGCCCTTCGTCACCTTCCGTGGAGGGATCAGCAAAACTTAACACCGTACGAAGACCGCTGTCGTCTGTTGGGTTTAAGCACGCTAAGTCGACGTAGAGAGGTTTCGCAATCGTTGTTTGGCTGCAAGCTTTTAACTGGCGAATATGATGCACCGGACATCCTATCGCAAATCGGACTCTACGCACCTTCAAGAGTCTTACGACCCAGAATGATTCTACAGGAAGACTCCTATTCATCGCAATGTGCTGCCAACTCTCCCATCGCTTCCATGATCAGACAATTCAACTGTTTTGCTGACCTTTTTATTTTTGACGAACCATCACGCATTTACCGCCAACGAATTCGTGCACTTGACAATGTAAATACTAACAATTAAGTAACTTTTAAGTATTCATTTAGACCCAAATTGTCCTATGAATTATACGAATAAATTATAAATTATAAATGATATCATAAACCGATGACATCAGAGACTCTGGAACAAGTAGGCCAACTGCTGTTTCCTTGAGTGGACAAGGTTAAAATACTCAGCAGGTTGCTATGCATTTCCTTGCAGCATGAAAGATTTCGACACTTCACAACTTACCTCATCAATTTAAAAAATTTTGTAACAAATAACATAAGTTGCTATTAAAAATGTGACTTTGTTATAATTTTTTCATGTGTGAAAATCTTACGTAAGAAATGATTAAGCCCCCCTCCCCCCCAAATAAGATTTTGTAAGATTTCGCGGAACCCCCCCTCCCCCCATAATGCCTTACGTAATTAGTGCACGGCCCCTTATAACTTTCGGGTACGGCTTTTCACGACCGTATTCCGTTTTTCGTCATGGTTTGAGACCTTCTAACGGGCGACAACTAAAATTTTGGAATTTTTTGAGGCCCCTATGAGAGAAAGAGAGTATGTATGTGTTAGCTATCTCTCTCCTCTCTTTTGTCAATATTTTTTGTTTTGTTTATGCTTGCCTTGTTTTGCTTAAAATGACGACGAAACAAGAAGCATTTCGGGAGCGCGTTGTACACTTCTACGAACTGACACAGAAATCTCGGCAAAAAATTATATGGTACAACATTAAAAAAGCGAATATGTTACGGCTTTGTTGAGTTGAGAAATCGCTCAAATATCAAGAGACAGCACTATGTACTTTTCTTGATATTGAAGGCGCTTTCGATAACACGTCCTTCGCGTCAATTAATACGGCTGTCTGTCAAAAGAGAATCGACCACACTACAATGAGCTGGATTCAAGCAATGCTCTCGAGCAAAGAAATTACAGCATCATTGGGAGATACGTCGATCACGATTTTGGTGATCAAAGGATGTACACAGGGAGGAGTTTTCTCCCCCTGCTCTGGTCACTGGTGGCCGACGCACTCCTTCACAAATCACAAGCTATCACAGCTTGGTTATAAGACCATTGCTTACGCCGACGACGTTGTGCTTATCGTCAGAGGAAAGTTTGACGCAGTATTGTCAAGTCGCTTGTAAGGAGCTCTAAACACCACCATGTTATGGTGCTCACAAGAGGGACTTAATGTTAACCCCAGCAAAACAGTCGTTATACCATTCACTAGGCGAAGGAAACATACCATTACTCCCCCTATACTGAATGGTGTCAGACTGGGCTTCAGTAATGAAGTCAAACACCTCGGAATAATTCTCGATAAAAAACTGAACTGGGCTGCCCACCTAGATTATGCTGTTAAGAAAGCAACTTCGGCTATCTGGGCATGTAGCTGACTGTTTGGCAAAACCTGGGAATTGAAACCTTAACTAGCCTTTTGGTCATATACTACTATTGCCGGCCTAGGATAACCTATGCTGCAGTCGTATGGTGGCCAAAGGTGAATGAGGTGACAGCCCAAGCCAAACTAAGCAAAGTTCAGCGCCTGGCCTGTCTTACAGTTACCAGTGCCATGCGTACAACACCTACTGTAGCCATGGAGGCAATGCTATGCTTACTGCCTCTGCATCTTCATGTGAAGAAGGAAGCAGAGCTCGGCGCACTACGGTTGCAAAGGAGTAAAACTATACTCGAAGGTGACCAAATCGGCCATCTTCGCATACTTCGGGAGCTCAATCTGACATCCTCAGTAACTTCAGTCTCTGACTGCATGGAAGCCAGGCCCAATATGACGTTCCATATGAGATGATTGAAACAGATAGCTCAATGTGGAATAATGGAGGGCTCGATCTTCCATCTGGAACTATCTGCTTTTTTACAAATGGTTCAAAAATGAGGGCCTGCACAGGCTTCGGAGTCTACGGACCCGGTATCAGAGAAACTATCTCATTAGAAAAGTGGCCCACCGTTTTTCAAGCAGAAGTATATGCAATATACATCTGTGCAACAATACGCTTGAAACGAAAGTACAGGCATGCGAAAATCGGTATCTTCACGGACAGCCAAGCAGCACTACTGGCACTTAAGTCCGCCAAATGCGTCTCCAAATTAGTTTGGAAGTGCAGCACAGCATTGAGGGAGCTCTCCCGCCAAAACAAAGTTTTATTACTTTGGGTGCCCGGTCACTGCGGAATCGAGGGCAATGAATTTGCTGACAACCTAGCAAGACAAGGATCAGCTCAGCAATTTATTGATCCTGAACCGTTTCTGGGCACCTCCACATCCGCCGTGAAAGGCGAACTGTTGTCAAACACACGGTTGTAGACAAGCCAAACAGTTTATCTACCCAAACCTTGCAGTAGCTAAAAAACTACTCTATTTAACTCGTAGTGAACTACGCACAATCACTGGACTCCTAACAGGACACAGCCCCGCTCTTAATCATTTAAAGAATATCGGCAAGGTATCATCCAACACCTGCCGCTTTTGTAACTCTGAACCTGAGAATTCAGCGCATCTGGTCTGCTATTGCGGAGCTCTTGCATTATCAAGGCACAACTTCTTAGGAAGTTTCCTTCTTTCTCCATATCAGGTATGGAGCTTAAATTCCAAAACGGTCATTGGCTTTATAAACCATGTAGTACCGAATTGGGGCACAGGATTACAACTATCCTGTGTAAACTGCAATCGGGGCCTGCCACAAAGGACGATCATCAAGACTGTCGCAGTGGCCTTTTAACCCAATGCCCTTCTAGCATACAAATATTGCGGCTTCGAAAGTTTACCATACTCTAAGATGCCCAAAAACTATTCGCAAACAAGGTAGTGGAAGACCAGCCAAAATTATGGACGCAGAAGGACACCGTTATCTTTCTCGTTTCTTCAACAACAAGTCTTCTGTTTTGGCTGTCAATTAAGATGCACTAGTCGAATGTTTGATGAAAATTTGGATCCCGTTTCTACAAAAACATCATGCAGATGGACAAGACGTGTTTTGGCCGGATAGAGCATCATCGCATTAAAACAATAAAACACAATCGTTTCTGAATACCCTTTCGATCCCGTTTGTACCCAAAAACCACAACCCAACAAATCTGTTTCAGTGCGCCCAATCGAAGATTTCTTCGGGATTTTGAGTTCCTTGGTGTACAAAAATAACTGGAGAGCCACGAATTGCAAACAGTTGATTGGTAGAATCAAGAGATGCATTCGCAAAGTTGACATGACGGCCGTACAACGCTCCTGATGGGACATCAATCGGAAGCTTCGCCGAACAGCCGATTACGGACCGTTTTAAAATGCACACTAATTTTTTTTCTACAATGGATAACGTATCTTTATTTTCGGTAAATCAGATCTTCTTCATGTATCTTTGTCTTTTTTTTTTTGACAGGTTGAGAAAAATTCAAAAATTTTAGTTGTCACCCGTTAAACCTTGAACGTACGTAAGCGAGCTCGAGTTTTGGCTTTCTGCACGAAACTTTGGCTCAGGTTCAGTTTTTTGTCACAGCTCGAACAAATTGTTTACCAAAAATGCTTACAGCCTTTTACCTGCTCGACTTTACAAGCGTCAGTTTGAGTCTTTGCAAGCTCTAAAAGTATTCCGAAGAACAATTTTTAGGAGAAATTAAACTTGAAAAATAAAACTGAGTTAGGTATAGAAACTGTTTTATCACCATCACAAATTTTAAAACATTCAGTAAAGATATTCCGAAAATTTAGTTCTCCTAAACTTTAGTACAGGCTTCCATGTTAATTATTATCATGTCGATTTTTTGCTGGAAAACTTTTCTATATTGTCTCAACAGACAACCAATGATTATTTTTGGAACAGTTTTGTTCGAGCTTAATCGCTTAATTTTCATATACAGGTACAACTCTTCTATACAACTTTGCAATTTGTTGCCACTAATTGAATTTTATGCGATCGATACGCTCACCTGAATGCAACATTAATTTTATAATGATTACAAACGGCACCAACGAAGCTTAAAATTGGATTGTAGGTACATATCTTGATGATACCTTGATTTCAGCATCATCTGTTACATGATATTCGAAACACAATATGTCTGTACTCTATGCTAATTTTGACGTTTCCTTGACACATTCGCAATATTTGGATCGAAGCTTACTACGAATTTCAACCAAATCGGCACCAAGTTTTCAAAAGGGCGTAACTGCATAATGTAAACAAACCGAGTTTCTTTCCCTATGCTAACCCAGCAGAAAGTAACCCTTACTCGGTTTATTTACATTTTGCTGTAGGCCCTTTTAAAAAGCCGATGCCGAAATGCTTAAATTGTATCAAGTGATTGTAAACTTTTAGTTTTGTCAAAGTTTAGATTTAAAACCTGGGTATAACGAACGATATGGCAAGCAATATTAGCACGCTCGAAATTTTAAATACAATGCATTTAAAAAATCTTAATTACTAGGGTAAATAGAAGCATTCAAGTTTAAGATCTTATGCCACACGGGTATCTATCTAAACCTTTATTGTAGAAAGTCCGAAGTATTAACTACAGAATCTATACAACAATGAAACCTTGGAGTATTATTCCACTTTCGACCTCCGACTATTGCGGAATATTTCGTCTGACTTTTTCAGCTTCTCGTAGCAGAGCCTAAAATGCCGGGCGTTTACGTCCCGCTTAAGGAATATATTCACTCCTTGAGCACCACTTTCACCCAACGAAAGAGGTAATCACTTCTCGGTACACGGGGCGGGCAACCTTGCCAAACGCAAAAAAAAACAACAAACGCTACCGCGAACTGCATTGCGCAGTAGTTACTAACATTGCAAAAAGTTTTTCTTTCGATATGTAGCCGAATAATTTTGTGGTTATTCGAGACCAACGATTAACTATCCTCTTCTTCATGGTCAAGCTAAACACACATCGCTGGTAGCTTTCAGTTGCCAGGCAAAAGCATCCGTCTCGCCTAAAGAAAGCAACAGTTTTCGGTGCGTTCATAAATATGTGCATGGAGTACCTATACCTAGCAAAATTTTAAATCACGCTTTTCCAATGCATTATTAATAGCTTGTTTGCGGTAGCTAATATAATGAGTTTTGGACTATGAGTCAGCAAAATTAATTACTCCTCGCGAGAAGTGATACAGGAAAGTTTTTATTTACTATTACGTTCGAAAATGAAATCATAAAGAATGATATGATGACTGCTTGATAAAAAATTGAGATTCTATTGGACAAACAAATGTCTTAATATTTTTGTACAAACATAATTCATCGATTCTTATACAAAGATTAGTTGGTTAGAAAACTTAAAAGTAAACGACTTTTGATAAACTTGTTATGTACGAAACTGTAATTCCATACATTTCGAATGATTTTTACAATGAAACTTTATAAACCTTCTAAGTATTGACTAGTTTGGATCATGGTTTGTTTATAGCTTTAAAACATAAATAGAAAAAAGATTACCATTTCATCAAAAATTTTAGTTTTTATTAAATATTTGAGCCCATCTACTCTTGACACACTGACAAACTCATTAATCGTTGAATCCTTGAATTTTAAACTTTTTGTTAAAAGCTTTTCCTTGTTGGAAAATGTGACCTTAATGATCCCAGTATTAAATTGTGTGGAACGGTATCACGTGCTATCACTCTACGATACTTCCTGATCAGAAAACTCCGTCAAATTGCTATATATTCAGATTGTACTATCGGTAACAAGCAATTACGAAATGTGTTCACGTCCGTGTCTTTCTATACGTCTCGGTTCATAACTTAATCTACCTGTTAGTACGTACTTTCGCCCCCCGTATCTGTCAATGATTAGCGATAATCGCAAAAATCGCGCTGTACTTTTATTGCCTGTTTTCCACGCACCATGAAAAACACATTTAATAAGTTACTCCTTGTTGAGTCGCTCAACAGTACGTTACGAATTGCGTGATAAATCGGTAGTAATCTTGTACAGCATATGCCTCGCATAAAACTGGTCAATCCTAAAGAAAATCGGATATAATAATACCTTTTACAGGTAATTTGCTTCACTCTTTACTCACAAATTCGGACACCAATGAATCAGCGCCGACCGGAGTCGGAACAGAGACCCTAGGAAAGAAAAGTCTATTTTCCTCGTCATTAAAAGCGAAAACACCACTTACCGGCGGACAATCGTTTTCCAACCCCGATCACGTGCCGAGGCGCAGCGCTCGGAGCAAGCCCAGGAGTAAAATTTCACTTCCAGGACCGTACAACCGTACGGCAGCGTTGATTGAGGAACTGTCGAGCATCTCAATTGCAACCAATTATGTTTTTCAATCGGCAATAGTACCACCTTATTCAGCATAGAAGCAAAAAAAAATCACCAGCGCAAACGTCAAGGTCATTGAAAGGGATAACTAATAATATGCGCTTAATAAATCGAGGGAAAGGCACTGAATCGCATCGGCCAAACACGCGGCAGTCGTCTCTCGTGCGCGGGTGTATGTTACGATTATGGTATGAATTAATTACGCACTTCATGCCGTTGTCTATCGTAGTGCACACTAATACTCACTTTGCAGGCTAATGTTGCATGGGCGAGCCGAAAAGTGCATTGAATCGTAGGGAATTTGTATGGTTTAAGGATCCGGCCCAGCACAATGATCCTGAGCGAAAGTAGCGCAGATGGATCATATTTGTTGAATTTTTGTTTTTTGAATGATCCACTTTGCTGTCAAGCATCTCTGCATCTGTAATATTTATTACATACTAGCTGACCCGACAAATTTCGTATTGCCACAACATAAACTGTGTTGTACATAAATCGTGAATCTTGGATGACCTTTGTCACAATCTCGAGTTTTGCAAGTTTCTGGGGAGTTCATGGGTATTTTAGTATACAAATTTTCCTCACAGTAAAGTAGAAAATAACTCCCCTCATTGCTAAGCCTGATAACATAAAGCGGATAGCATTTAAATATTCGCCATCATTACAAACCATTTCACCGAATACCATTTTGCGGAACTCCAATTCTCGGTTGACCATAACGCGGAATATAGAGCTTCGCAGAATACCATTTCGCGAAAAACTTTACACGGGATGTACCATTTTACGGAAAGTCTTTTCGTAGAAAGTACCATTTCGCAGGGGTGACCCAACTGAAGGGAAGTAATAGAGGTCAGTAGATCTAGGAAAATAAATAAACCTAGATGGAGGTGATCTCTGGGGGCCTACAAAATTTGCCTACAAAAACACCTACGGTTCCATTTGCTTGATTAGCTCTAGAGTTATTACGAAATTTGTATTTAATTTGTATGGGAGCCCCCCCCCCTCCTAAAAAGGTAAGGGGTCCTAATTCATCATAGAAAAAATCGATGTCTACAAAAACACCCACATGCCAAATTTGGTTCCAATTGATTGATTACTTCTCGAATTATAAGGAAATTTGTATTTCATTTGGATAGGAGCCCCACTCCTAATTCACCTTAGAAATTCTTGCCTCCAAAAACCTTCATATTTCAAATTTGGTTCCATTTGTTTGATTAGTTCTCGAGTTATGAAGAAATTTGTATTTCAAATTTCAAATTTATACTCTTAAAAAGGTAAGGGGTCCCAATTCATCATAGAAAAAATTTTTGCCTCCAAAACCACCCACATGCCAAATATGGTTCCATTTGATTGATTAGTTCTCGAGTTATGAGAAAATTTGTATTTGATTTGTATAGGAGCCCCCCCGCTCCTAAAGTGAGGAGGGGTCCTAATGCACCATAGAGAAAAATCGTGCCTCCAAAGACCTTCACATGCCAAATTTGGTTCCATTTGTTTGATTAGTTCTCGAGTTATGAGGAAATTTGTATTTCATTTGTATGGCACCCCCCCATCCTCTTAAAGGGGAGAGGAGTCACAATTCCCCTTCTAAAGAGGGGATGGGTCTCAATTCACCATAGAAAAAATTCTTGTCTCCAAAAACACCCAAATGCCAAATTTTGTTCCATTTGCTTGATTAGTTCTCGAGTTATGCAGAAATTTGTGTCATCTGTATGGGAGCCCCCCCTCTTCGTGGGGGGAGGGTTCTCTAGCTATCATAAGAACCTTCTCTGGCCCCAGAAACCTCTACATGCAAATTTTTACGCCGATTGGTTAAGTAGTTTTCGATTATAGAATCGACATCCCGACAGTCAGACTGTCCAGAATCCACAGACAGACAGACAGACAGAAATCCATTTTTATAGGTATAGATATACAGATATTTGATATTTATTTGATAGGATCAAACTGGTTGGGCTAATGTAATGTAACGATTGATTGATAAAGCTCAATTTGAAGTTCAAAATCAATTCTAATTTTATACTCAATTTCAACATCGCTTTCATGTCCAATTTTAAATCCAGTTGCAAGTCCTACTTTAAGTTCAATTTCAAGTTTATTTCATGTCCACTGCCAAATCTAATTTCAACTTTGATTTTAAGACTAATTTCAAATCTAGTGTCAAGTCCAAATTAAAACCAATTCGATTTCCATTTTTAGTGCAATTTTCAAGAAGGCGATGGTGAATAACTCCTAAGAAAAGTCGGACAATTACGATCTGTCACATGGAAATTTTTTTGAAATATTTTTTCTTGTTTGTTCCTTTTTTATATTTTGATGATGAACTATAATATGCTGATAACATTTGATTGATAACATTTTTTGATGTTCCTGAATTATGACTGACAAACTCGGTTGTCCTAAATCGATAATTCAAAAATACGTCTCTCATGAACTACTACTACACAACGCAAAAAAATTCTTGTGAAAATGTTAGCAAATTTTCTAAGCATATTCACAGATGGATTACCGATGGATCTGAAGGTAGTATGTCTCCAGTGGCTCTCCAGAAAAGAAGCAAAAAAGGGAAGAGACAGAAGGAGAAAAAAGCGGTTAAGCGGAAAATAGTACAAAGGAAAATGTGAAAAAACTTGACAAACAGGTTAGAAAAAGAGGAAAGAAGTGTGTTGGTCTATGCCTGGTGTAACGAACGAGGTGTTCACGTAGGACTACAAATGCGTTTATAATTCGACAATGCTTGACAATTTGAAAGTCATTTAAGTAAGTAAGTGACCATTTGAAAATGTTCAGCAGTTTATTAAGCAAATTTATAATTCGCATTCGCCAATTTCCACGAAATTGTTTATAGCACCATCTATCAATTAATGTGAAGTATAATTATTTTACAACTGACATGTGGGCAGCCAGTTAACGTATCAATTAGCTAACGTCCTCTACATCTTACTAGTTCCTTTCGACACTTTACTGCTACTTTCATACTTGACAGAAATACAATTAAGACTATGTAAAGAACTGCAAGCAACTGCAAAACAGCAAATGAAACGCACAAAAACTATTCCCAAATAAGACAGTCGTTGATCAATTCTGCCCTGTTTCCATGCAAGACAACAGTTCCGATCAAAATTCTTGCAGTTATGGATGCAATCTGGCTAAAGAAAAAATGACTTTTCTATGACGGTTCACTTTCAGGACATAAAATTTAACTACAATAAAGTCGGTTGAAGGAAAGGGTTGGCGTATTTCCCAAGGTTAAACTGAACGGAAAAAATAAAAAACGGGACAAAAAGGAGAAAAAACGGAAAACGGGTTAAAAACGCAAGAAAAGAATAGGATAAAATACGAGAATAGAAAAACGAGAGACGGAAACGAGACAAACATTAAAAAACGGAGAAAGGGGAAGATAAAATGGGCAAGAAATACAAAATGTTACAGAAAAAGAAGAAGCATGGCAGGTAGGAGGAAGAACGGAACAGAGGAAAATGGGCGAAACGAAAGGAAGGGCAAAAAACGAGACGGGAAGAACAGAAAGAGGAAATAGTGGGCAGAAAAAAGGAAACACGAAAGAGAAAGGAGAAAAAACTAGCCGAATAGAGGGAAGATGTTACAAGAAAAGAAGTTGGCTTCAACCCGCTTGGGCCACTCTAATCCTGAAGCGGCTGGCGGGATTCTTGAAATGTAACCCCTTAAGCGTGTCTAATTTCTATTGTCTATTGATACTATTTCATTGATTATATGTTAGTATTTGCAAATTATTATTTTAGTTTTGTTGTAAGAATTTTCTCACGCACACAATCGAGGTGAACAGCCAAATTTGATAGATGAAATTATTAACTTGTACAGCATCTTCGAGGACGCATTCTAAAAATACTGGAGATTGATTTTATCTCATTTGCGTACATGCAAACCTGTTTGAATAAAGCAAAAGTGCCACTCATACGAAACCAAAAATCCATCAATGCATTTATGATTTTTCCACGATACTCTTATGTTAAATACTTGTTCATTATTCTAACGAAATTCCTTTTAATTTCTTTTAATTGAGAGAATCAAATTGTCCACTATTACTGCTAAGTTTTTCGAACCCCTTGATAATTTCGACGAACCTTCATTCGGGAACCGCTACAGTATTTTTAAATCAATAGCAAAAACTACCGTTTTGCTGCCAGTAATTAGAGACATGCCGACAAATCGGGCGTGTAATGTTTTCAATTAAGTGCGTGTACCATACGTTGGTCGTACAAAATTTAGTATCATTTGCTGTTAAGTTTTTTTCTGCCAAATTACTAATCGCCGCCGAACAACAGCAATCAGCCGCACTCTGCTCTTGAAGTTCAACAGTGGTGTTTATTTTTTCGCCGCTTTTCTGTTTTCCACACTCTTTTCCACCCACGCACACGGAGGGATGTCTTCGCCCTGCGCGAAGCAAACACGCAGAAGCATCGCGCTCCTCGACACACTCGAGCGCATCCTGCAAGTCTATATATAAAAGCTGCCTTCAGGTGCCGTCCTACCAGTCCGTTTTAATCCGGTTACCCGGCTGGGCGTTTTACACAATGAAATTCGTATCCGCTGTTGAACGCGCTGTGCTATTGATATATTTAACTGTAAGTGTGCTTTTTGGGTGTCATTCTAAGCAGAACTCGTGACTCACAAGTGATCATTCTAAATTAGCAGAAATTTCAAAGGACTTTTAAAAGGACTCTTAAATCGTGTTTACAATATTGGGAGTGTAGTGCAATACACTCAGTGCCAACAAATACTGATTATTTATACTACTAGTGCAATTTGAAGTGTTTATGGTGCATCGATTTTAATTTGTGGCCTTTTTTGCTTATCTAATTTTTCCTACCGGAAGTTCCTGTTGTGTGGAATTGTCGCCGAAAGCAGCAAGAGCAGCGGTAGCAGTGGCAGCGGCAGCGGCAGCCACATCGTACATAAACACAGACCCAAACGGTATGACGAGGACGGCCCAGCAGAACAGGTTTACTATGTTGACCAAATAGCATCTGATTCTGAGATATCGCCCTGGACATCGAATCGTATCATCGCCAAAACTACTGGTAAGTAGCCAGCTGACAAGCGTCGTGAAAAACAATGTGCGGCAATAGAAAGTAGTCTGACAGGAAGCTGTGTTTATTGAAGCTTGATTCGCATAAAGCGGAGATTATCATTAACAAAACAAACAAGCTATTATATTAACAGTAACAAAGTGAAGTATACTAAATACTGTTTCAAAATATTTTATAGCTATTTCAAGGTGACCGAAAACTTAAATTTGCTAAATCTTGAATTAGGATAAAATACAAATCCAAAATTATAAATTATATTTGATGTGTTAGGTGGACCATGATAAGATTACAACGGAAATAAATTTCTTGCGTCATGATATTAATTTTTGGGAATTTGATTCTTTTAGATTCCTTTGAAAAGTATTCTCAAAAATATGCTTCTTTCAATACGTACTAGTGAGTTGATTAAGCGGGTGGTCCTTTTAAGGAATGTGCTAATTTATACTCATGTCTAATCAAACTTTCATGTTGCTAAAAACGAAGGCATTTTGCCGCTGTATTGAAAAGTCGAAGCGAAATAAAGTCTGTTCCATTTATAATTTGGTCGCAAAAAAATTCCAATTTCAGCACAAAATTTGAAAAATGTATTTTTGTTGCAAGGTTTTGCAAGAAAGAATACAACAAAAATTATTATTCGTCTTTTCTGACAAACTTTCGAATATTATACCTTCTATCATTTTCTTCCTCTCTGAGGCACTGTCACTGAGGCATTGTCAACCGTATCAGCCAACTTTTTCCACCACTTTTCCACATCAGATTGTGTTTTGCCACACTTCTTCAATGACCAATATTTTTCGATGAAGCGAAAATTTAAGCAATTTGGTGGATTTATATATTTTTCAATAAACCTAATATTATTTTTCTTACACCATTCTACAGTATTCCGCCTGTAATGGCAGCTGACTAAGTCGAACTACAATTTCAGGGTACCTTCTTGTGATCAAATAAATGGAAAATATCTTCTGAAGACACTTCTCTTTGTAACATTCATAGTTGCTCCAGTGATAAAAACTTTTCGACAACTACAGATGCATTTACCAAATCATCAACTTGCGAACGAATTTATCTGAGAATAAATAGCCTTACGTTGACCCGGGATTAGTCCAAAGTCCATTTTTACACAAGTTTCATCGTCCATCAAAATATATCTGTCGTACTTAATCAGAACTTGGTCGTACAGAATCTGATATCCGACATTTGTTGCAGAAATGGATTTACGACGTGAATTTGCAGATTATTTTCATGTCTATCGCATTCCATCTTCGATAAATTTTCAACGCTCATAAATTTTCAAATCCATCCTGATGAATTTTTAAGACTAAGTAAATAATCCTTCCAAATCGAAACGATGCGTAAGTTTTTTACCACAAAAATAGAGACACCGCTAGTTATAGCGACTAAATGCGGAAAAAGAGGCCAAATACTATCTGGAACAGACTTTATTTCTAGCCACATTGTCACATACTCAAAAACTCGACACGTCAAGTTTACGTGAAAACATAGGTAATTCTCATCCACTGCACTTTCCATTTAACATTTACACGAATTGTTGGCAGCTTGCACTTATACTAACAGGTTTACGTGCGATCCCAGAATATTTTATCAATTTTCACATTGATGCACCTGAAGTCCATGTAAATTGCTGTACAGAAGTTTACATGATTTTTCACATGATTTATTTCACAAACTAGGAAGTACACGAATTACTCGTAATGTGCCTAGCTGCCTTTGGAAGCTATACACTATTGAAACTTTTTTTAGTTAAAGTTTACGCTCTGTTTAGAAATTAAACTGTACTTTATTAAACAAAACTTGCTTCTCACTTCTAGCAGTATAGAGCCTGGGCGCTTCTTGCTGTAGGTATCAAAAACTTCTTTTCATTTTACTCGATCCCTGGCTACTCTTCACCAATTCGTTGAATGTCTCAATACACGCAAGTCGGTTTCAGCCTGGTCGAACCATATTCTAGCACGTTGGGCCTCTATTCCTCGTGCCTGTGGGGTTCTTGAAAAGAACACCTTTCCCTACACGATCATCTGGCATCTTTGCTACGTGGCCGGCCCACCGTAATCCTCCGGCTTTCGCCAGGTTCATGATGGGAATCTCTCCAAGAAGCGCCTGCAGCTCGTGGTTCATATGCATCCGCCACTCTCCACTTTCCGTTTATACGCCACCAAAATAGTCCGCAACACTTTTTGTTCAAATACGGTAAATGCATATATGACTTCCGCAAATAAAGTTACAGTCTCAAGTCCACTACCGGTCTGATTAGCGTTTTGTACATCGTCAGCTTTGTGCGGCGGCGTAGGCTCCTTGACCGACGCGTCTTGGAGAGGGAAAAGTAGGTTTGATTTTCAACTGGAATGCTTCGTTTAATCTCTTTTTTTCCTGTATGGACTCATCACTGCGATCAGTATCATTGATCTGTTATGATATCGCCCGGGTGTTTGCTGTAACTATAACTTGCACTGCATTTCTTTTTGCTACAACTGCTATTGCATAAATGATATGCTTATTAAATTTTATACGTTTATGAATTTTCAAGTGGTGCATGCAACTCTGCAACGTGGTTCATACGCCAACGCCACTCTCCGCTATCCGTTTGTGCTGCGCCAAAAATACTCCGCAACCTCTTTCGTTCAAATACGGCAAGTCCACGTATGTCTTCCGTTGCTGCCTCAAGTCCGTAGAGGCCCACCGGTCTGATTAGCATTTTGTACATCATCAGCTTTGTGCGGCGGTGTAGACTCCTTGATTGCAGCATCTTGTGAACAGTTGGCTCGATTCCCAGCTTGAATGGTCGTTGGATTTCCTTACTCGTATTATTGTCGGCTGTGACCAGAGATCCCAAGTATACGAATTCATCAACCACTTTCAGTTCATCGCCGTCAATAGTCACTGTCCGTGGGAGGCAAACGTTGCTTTCTCTGGAGCCCCTTCCTACCATATATTTGGTTTTTGACGCATTGACTTGTAAACCTATCCTCTTAGTTTGGTCTGGTATAGAATGCCTTCGTTGTCTCACGATTTCTAGCAATGATGTCCACGTCGTCTGCGAAGGCTAGGAGTTGGTACTCTTGCTGAAGATCGTTCCTCTCGTTTCGATGCCTACTCACACCTTCAATAGCGATATTGAATAACATACAGGACAGTCCAGCCCCTTGCCGCAACCCTCTGCGCGATTCGAAAGTACTCGAGAGTGTCTCCGAAACACGCACGTAATCGCTCCAGGGTAGCTTTGATCACCCATAGCTGTTCGCGTTTAACTATATCGTATGCTGCTCTGAAATCCACCAAAATTATAATGCGTGGGAATGTACACCCGATTCTGGAGGATTTGTTGGAGAGTAAAAATTTGATGCGTAGTAGCACGAGACCGCCTGATACTGCCCTACGAATTCTCTTGCTATTGGGGATAGACGATGCAACAAAATCTGGGATAGCACCTTGTAGGCGGCGTTGACCAGCTTAAAGCCGCGGTAATTACAGCAATCTAGCCGATCGCCCTTTTTGTAGATGGAACAGATACCTTCCACCCACCCCTCCGGTTATTTGTCCTCCTCCCAAATTCCGGAAATTATCCAGTGAAGTGCCGTTGCAAGCGGTTCTTGGTCATTTTTGTAGAGTTCTGCAAAAAGACGGTGCTTTCCGGCGGCTCTATTATTCCTCAGCTGATCGATCGGAAGCCAGCACGCTATTGTCGTCCACTTCGCACTCGTTTGTGGTTAAAGTCTCTCTCTCTCGTTCCTACCACAATGTCAGGTTTAGGTGTGTAGCCCTTACAAGTCTAGTTCACCCGAGTTCTAGTCTATACATTGCTTCCCTGTCGACCTGGGCATTCATATCCCCAATGACGATCTTCATGCCCCGGAGTGAGCAGCTATTGTACGTTGCCTCCAGCTGCGCATAACGCTTCCTTCTCGTCGTCGGGTCTACCTTCGACAATGCACGTTTATAATGGTGTAGTTGAAGAAACGGTCTTTTATCCTCAACATGCACATCCTTTCGTTGATCGCTTTCCAGTCCATTACGCGATCCTACATTTTGCCCGTCACTACGAAACCCGTTTCTAACTCGTTGGTCGCTCCACCGCTCTGATAGGCTTTGCCGCCACAGATCCTCCACATCTTCTCGCCTTTCCGACAGTTCTCATGCAGTGCCACCCCAGCTAGCATTTTCATATGTATATAAAAGATAAAAATCAGCATTACGTACAGATATACATGCTAATAAATCGTATTTGATACTCAATTTGATAAATTGACGATCAAGGGTCCCACTTCCACATTTGGTTTTCATTTAACGGCAGTGATGAGAGTTTCCTTGCACTTATTAATCACTCGTACCACAGCACTTAAAAGATAATGCAACAGTTTTGACAGCTGCCGAATTGCCGACTTGGATCACTTACTTAGGTGGCTTGCCGTCCTAAGACAAAGCCTGTTGAACAAAGTCTCTCCATGTAACTCGGTTGAGGGCTACCGCTCTCCAATTCCTCGGACACCGAGTACTCTTCGCCAGATCTCGCTCCACCTGGTCTAACCATCTTGCTCGCTGCGCTCCTGGTCGTCTTGTTGCTACCGGATTTGAGGCGAACACCATCTTTGCAGGGTAGTTATCCGGCATTCTTGCAACATACCCTGCCCATCGTATCCGTCCAGCTTTAGCTACCTTCTGGATACTGGGTTCGCCATAGAGCTGTGCGAGTTCATGGTTCATCCTCCGCCTCCATACTCCGTTCTCCTGTACGCCGCCGAAGATCGTTCTTAGCACTCGTCGTTCGAAAACTCCGAGCACTCGCAGGTCCTCCTCGAGCATTGTCTATGTTTCATGCCCGTAGAGAACAACCGGTCTAATAAGCGTCTTGTACAGAGTACACTTTGTACGGGGACTTAGTCTACTCGACCGCAATTGCTTGTGGAGCCCATAGTAAGCACGACTTCCGCTGATAATACGCCTCCGAATCTCACGGTTGGTATCATTGTCCGCCGTTACCAGTAAGCCAAGGTAGACAAATTCATCGAGTACCTCAAACTCATCGCCGTCGATCAATATACTACTGCCCAAGCGGTGTCGTTCGGCCTCGGTTCCGCTGGCCAGCATGTACTTTGTTTTAGACGTATTTACCTTTAACCCAATCTTTTCTGCTCCGCGCTTTAGTCTGATGTACTGTTCAGCCACCGCCACAGATGTTCTGCCGATAATATCCATGTCATCGGCAAAGCAGACGAATTGACTAGATTTGTTGAATATCGTGCCCCGCGTGTTGATATCCGCTCGGTTCATAACACCTTGTAGCGCTATGTTGAACAGCAGGCATGAAAGACCATCACCTTGGCGAAGCCCTCTGTGTGATTCGAATGAACTTGACAATCCACCCGAAATCCGAACACAGCACTGTGTACCATCCATCGTAGATTTAATCAGTTTGATGAGCTTCCTGGGAAAGCTGTTCTCGTCCATGATTTTCCATAGCTCTTTCCGGTCGATGGTATCATATGCGGCTTTGAAAACTTGGATCATGACCTATTATCATCATCATCATAAATATAAGAGGATTATGTCTGTCACCAAAACGAGAGGCGCGATATGTATTATCGTGGTAATAGTCGCCCACATTAAGCAAAGACTTAAACCAATCATAGCAGATTACATTCAAGACGAGCAAAAGTAACGTAGTTGCACTTCATAGAGTTACATAGCGTTAACGTTACATAGCGTACCTCCAATTTGCTCTCAATTAGACGCGAGGTGACGCGCGGGGGTTACAGCTAGTAATGGATAAAATGCTTTACAGTTTATTAATTTCATCAGCAACAATAGGACACCATACGAACCGTTGCTTTTCAAGAGATGGCGCTTTTCTAGTGGTAGTAAAATCGAAATTTCTCAGTTATTTATGTTTACCTACCTGAAAAACAATCACTAATCATATTTTATTTGAGGTACAATTACTCTGTTATACTTAATTTTCATGATTTCTGCCTAATTTTGATAAAAAACAAACATTTCCTATACCTTTCCATAGCATCTTACTACCAGTCATCCGAGAGCCTTAAAAAGCTAAAGCCCTATAAAGGTACATTTATAGGGCTTTATGAAAAACCCTTTTCAGCGACATTTCAATTCGAAAAAAATAAATTTCGCAACATGAACGCAATAAATAAAAACAATGTTCACCAACTATTTATTGGTTCAGGTGTCAAACGTTATATTGTGATTAGCGATAAACACAAAAGAAACTGAGATGCATGAGAGAGTAAGGGTGTTGTGTTCAGTAAATTTATTGTCGCGCAAAATTCAGCTGTTACGAAAATGCACACTATGCGCTACGAAGTAACGACATCTGTTGTATTCAACAGGGAAACATTGATAGTTTTAAGCATACTCTCACGTATGGCACATGATGAAACACTTGCGCCAACTTCTGTTATTTATTATCAGAAGTTAGAGGCAGTGTCCTATTCAGCTAGCCTGACTTTATAAATTAGCGTTTCGCGATTGGTCGGTTAGCAGATTAGCGAATTTGCGAATTAGTGATACCCAGCACTGCTCCTGCTAGATAAATATCTCGGAACCACGTTTGTTTGAACTGCAGAAAATAGATCTAACAGAACTACTCACAAACAGCAAAACGCTGCTGGCATATCCGATCACTGGGAGCGCCACATGAGTAGGTGTGGTGTTTTTGGTTAGAACTAAGTGTAAATTCGATTATCTGAATAATCTTAAGCAACATTAAACCAGATTGCGCAAAGTTTGTTTGCTCACATGTTGCTCACATATATCAGGAAGTGCAGAACCTTGCAAAAATTTGCCCTCGAACAAGTGTCAGCTGGCCAATCGTTCCAGGTTTGAAGATTTGGAGATTCCTTTACCGAATTTGCATTCAAGTCTTTTTGTATACGGTTTATTTTTATAATTTTTAAATTAATGTGGGTTTTACGACGATTTTTGTAGGATTCTTGTACAAGAATCCTGGTTTTGTAAGAAAGCCATTCTGTAAGAATCTAATGCAGATTTTTTCCACACGGTTCGTGAAAAAACGCCAGAGACTCTGTGTGAATCTTTTTTCTTCGTCCGGAAGTTGATAATTATTATTTGTCGGAATTTCTCTTCACATATAAATTGCAAATGTCTGTTCAAATCTAAGGCGAATGGTTATTTTTATATGTATAAAAATAATAGGGATGTGTCGCTTATACGGTGTATTGCGTATTTGTACTGCTGCTATACACATAACAGTTCCATCTCCATAAAAACTGGGACTATTATGCGAATAGCGGCAGTATATACACGGAATACATCGTATACGCAACATAGCAAGCGCAACGTGAATACCCCTAATAACTTTATTCTTCAAATATGTAATAAAATTAGGAAAGTTTTTAGGGAGATACCTACACACACATTAATTCAGACGTATAATACGTCATTAAATTAATGTGATATTGTAAATATTATAATTATCATTATTAAAAGTTTGAATAAATTTTTGGTCACCTTGAATTATTACGCGCTATACTTACTTACTATACCTACTTACTATAATTACATAAACAAATTCAATTGTCAATTTCTTTAGAAAATGGTAAACAATCCCAGTATATTATCAACGTCTCTCCGGATGATGAGGTCATCATCCACGACAGGGGCGCAAGCGATCGGAACTCGGACCAAGAACCGGACCAAGATCAATCGCCACAGGACTTTGTCCAGCAGGCACTACGACTGCGAGACCAATACAAGAAAGGACCGAAAGCGAAAGCTTCAACTACGCCTCCAGCCAGCTCCTTCGTTGAGTACACCACAATTAAATACGATCACTTTGGGCCCAGCAAGAAGCCCCCGCAGGCTCACCATAGCAAACCTGTTCCACCAAAGATTCCTCCGCCGCAATCACTGCTAGCGCATCAACTTCCAAATAACTATCGCCCAAAGCACATTAAGCCGAAACCTACTAAGCCTCCGGGGAACACAATAACGCCTTTCAGTGACTTAGAGTTGCCAGAAGCCGAACCTACTAGTCCCTACCGAAAGGAACTGGCCAAAGATTTGCCCAAGTCACCAAAACATACACCAGTCAAGCAACAGGATACTGCTGCATCGACACTTTTCATACAAAAAGTTAAACCTATCGAACCTGTCTTCAGCAGTTACAACACACATCATGACACAGGAAGCAGTTTCAAGGAATTTCAGCACCTTCCTACGAACGATGCTCAAGGATCCAGTTCCATGATGAATGTTCATAAGATAAAAGCTCCCGCAGATATTTACAGTAGACATAAATCCCAATCTCAACATCATGAAGATTTCGACAATTATTTCGAAAAGAAGCATCGGAAACATATTCCTTCTGAAGATATCCACTACAAACCGAAACATATTAAAAGTCACGATCACTCTTTAAAACTTGAACACCCAACGGAAAATTATCCAGAAAAAATTCGACACACAATTGAGCGCTATCCACTTAAGTACTACAAAGAATCGTCAACAGCTGACCCTTTCGAAAAATATTACAACACGAAACCTTACGAATCGATGAAATCACAAACAAAATACGAACCTGAAGTAGCCCCTTCAGTAGAATCTTATCGCTATCAGCCTCCAAAGAGTTATCCTCCAGAGGAAGCCGCTAAATTTAAATTTTCAAAAGAGATCTCGACCACTGCCGAACCGTATAAACCCTACCATCATGTCAAAACATATTTAGACGAAAATCCGAGAAATCAAAAACCAATCACTAAGGAACCCACTCATCATGAAGAAAATTTCTATGTGAAATCGAAACCTCATCACGAGGTGTACGCAAAACCAGAACCGCATAGGCCAAACTATCCGGAACATTTTCTTGAATCACATCACCAAGAAATTACGAAAATAGGACCAACTTCTCGTCCGCAAAAATACTTCGAAGATCCATCACCATCACCAAGCTATGCAAAAGTTACAACGTACCCCACCCAGGAAGCGTCCAGTTCGCAGAATGCTTATCACCGATCGAAGGCTCCAGTTAGTGATCCGTACAAGATCAAACCTAGTCCCACGCCGGAAATTTCAATCGTCAGTCACGGTTTCCAGAAGCCATCCTCGTCCAACTTTCCCAAATACATTCCAACAAAAATGCCAGAGGTTGAAGAAACCGGTCTAACTTATAAGAAAATATTTGCCACCTCAGAGCCCGTATCAAACTACATCCCATCATCCACGCAACAAACCTTCAGTCCCGCTCAGGAATATCCCAAAGTATTTTCGCTGGCTCCGACTACATACTCCCCGAAGTATCCCAGCTCACCCACTCCTGACAGTTTTGATTTCACGCACATGAGCGAAGCACCAAAATCGTTCTCAAAGTACAGTGACCCTACGCCGTCGACAAAAGTGTACGGCACTATCAACCCGTCGGAACAAACGTTCAAAACTCTCACTACCAAAATCATAATGAAACCTACGCCCACCGAACTGTCCCTCATGGAAATGAATTCTCAATCCCTTCAAAACCGTACGACCAGCGTGGAGTTTAAGCCGTCCCCATCGGAAGAACCCAAAACCGAGTACTACACCAATCCAGCGGTTACAACCTACTACGTATTTGCCAACGGCACCGAGATCAACCTCGGAAACGATCCATCCAAGATTCCGCCGGAATACCGAGTCACCCCGGGAGAAGCGTCCTACTTCAGCTCAAACTATTCCACCCAACTGGCTGAAGATTTCGCAATGAAGTACAACTGGGACACGGTTCCAGCGTCCACTCGTGATGGTGAATTTTTCATCAGCCCAGAGACGGCCTTGAAGGAAGGGAAACTACGTGACGCCGCTGAACGAATACTGCGTGAAAAGAAAAAAGGAAAACCTCCAGTGTTTTCCAAACCCCTAAAGCCAATCAAAACCGTTACAATCTTCAGAAACACTCATCGATCAGGAGATGATAGCGATAATATGGAGAGTGGTTTCGAACCTTCCATTCACTTTGGAAAGCAAGACGCAGTACCGCAAATCAGCGATAAACGGGGTGAGGTTACGGATGATGATGAAGATTTTTTCTTTGCTAACGGTGAAGTTATACTTGAGGATGATCCAAGCAAGGCTTCCAAAAAGAATGCGTTTTATCTGCCTCCTGGATTGCAACAGACAGGTCAAGGCATGGTATTAAAATTAGCGCCTCAACAGCAACCACAGCAGCCACAACAACTACAAGAACAGCAAGTTGCCGATATGGACATGAGTGGCGAACCTTCCAAGAAACAATACTTCGTACTTTACCACATTGAGGACAATAAAAAGAAGCCTCAAAAGCCTACCACTACAACTCCGCCACCTCCAACACCAACACCACTGAAGCAAGAAATTCACTACCACTATTCGGAGAAAGAAACTGAAGAACCCGAAGTGACTCACGAGCACTACAACTACCATCACGAGGAAACGGTTGAAGATCTCGATGATGATGTTCAGCATCATTACATAAATCCAAATATTGGAAATCTCAACTTTCGTCCAAATATTGCACATCCGTCCTACAAGTTTAAAGACAGTTCCGCTTTGGGAAGCGATACTTCCGTCCGAATTGTTGATCCCGTTACAAAACATGGTCGACCAGTGGAGATTACCAAACAAGAATATGTTCGACACGTTCAAAACGCGGTTTTGAAATACATGAAGCAGCTACAAGATGAAGGTCGGTTGCCAGCTATTTTAGCCCGTGAGCATGAATCGGACGAAACACAGAAGACTTTTGATGAGCTGGATATTTCAGCGTTGCTAAGCGAGAGCAATCCCAAGCACAAATTCCAATTAAATACACCAATCAAAGTTAATCTTCCAACAACACCTAGTCACTATAAACCGATGAAAACTGTACCAAGTTCAAGTACATACAAACCGGTTACGAACATTAAGTTCCCTAAACAAACCTATCCCGCTGGTAAACCCCTAAAACTGGCAATTGAAAGCTTGCAAGAACAGTTGGGGAACAGCGTTGATCTGACGGTAAAGGGAACGAAAGGACAGGTGAAACCCGATTTATCCGCCATCGATGTCGGACAATCGTATCTGCATGGACCACACTACGATCCACCAACACCGACGAAAACGACTCCCAGTAATTTCCAAAACCCATCCGTCGTACACATACCAGCCCAGAAGACGAAACTGCACTTCAATCAGCAAACCTACCACGACATCAACTCACTGACGAACGTGAAAGAAACCCAAAGCCTGAAACCCGCCGCTGCATACTCCTCCATCAAGGGCGGCTCGGCTAACGTTGGAGCTTCGATCAGCTTCGGCGGTACCAAGAGTCCACCGCAGCACTCCGATGACCACAAGCTGGGACCGGAAGCGCTCGATGCGCCGATCCAGATCATCAACGGTATTCCCATCACCAATCCCTACAACATCGACATCAACACGTTGAGGTAAGTACCCCGAGCCCTAGTCTAAGTAATTCAGTTAACTTTTAAAAATCGTTACTCATCTATCTATCTATACATATAAAAGCCTTGTCTGTAAACAAAACCAGGCCCCTGATAGGGTGCCATATTTTCGTCCCACATTCAGCAAAGACTCAAACCAATTGTACCAAATTGCATTCAAGAGTTACACAGCGTTAGCGTTACATAGCGCGCCTCCGATTCGCTCTGAATTAGACGCGAGGCGACGCACGCGGGTTACAGCTAGTAAAATGAATAAATAGGAGTATTTTTTGTGTACCCGAAGTTTTTCGTATTCAACTTGTAGAGCACAATGTTTAGCTCTACGATTCTGGAACTAATCTGTTAATCTTAATTAAATTGTTTTGCCATTACATAGTTTTTGACACGTTAAATTGGAGTTTTGAGCTACTTTCTTTATGGCAAACTTTTCCAGATAATATACTTTCTGGATTGCAGAAATATTCGCTTTAATTTTCATAATGCATATTTCTTCTTCGATGCTTGGTTTAAAAGTTATGAGCTTTTAAATTAGGCGATGTTCGAGAAAATACCGAAATTGTTCTTCAAGTTTTTAAGAAAATAACTGAATTCGGGACTAAGATAAACAAAAAATGATTACTCACTAACTGAATTGCTTAAATGCTTTGTTTACTAATTGAAGAACCCATTTCATTTTACAGATACATGCTGGGTGGCTTAGCTCAAGCGCAGGTCGAACAACAACAGCTGAGTTCGAAACATCCGGAACCTACCCTCAAGCTGAAAGGTTCCAACTGGATGTCCCTACCGACGGTTGCAAGTCCTGCGCAAATCTTCTCTTCTAACATGCCGACTTTCCACCATTCGCCCTCGGAGGCAAATAACTACAAGTACAACGCAAACTTTGACAGCAGTAATTTCAAAATCAAAATCCCAAAAACAATCAAAGACTTCAAGATGAAACCTACGGGTGGCAGTGATACTTTCGGTTCGACATCGATGAACTACGCTTCTTGGGGGGAACCGCTCCGTCAAAATCGACAAGTTTTACCTCAACAACAACAACAAACACAGCAGCAGCAACAGCAGCACCAGCAACAGCAACAACATCACCATCCTCACTTGCAGCAACATTCGCAGCACCACCAACAACAACACCAATTGCAACAACAGCAACAGCAGCTGCAGCAGCAGCAGCAGCAGCAACAACAGCATCGACCGAATCGTGAGTTCAATCCAGAACTATTTCTCAATCCCCACGGTAAGTTTGTCGGTCCCATCATGAACAAAAAGAACGGACCACTCGATCGCAAGAGCACAACCAAACCAGTGCCAGTAGCCAAGGTGAAAGTGACCAAATTGGACACCAATCTACGACCGCCGCCACCCCGGTAAGGTGCGTTGGATTCTTCCCAGCCCAACCGGGTCGAGGTCTTGCCAAGAGGTTCTGCCGAGCGGAGTTTCAAGACCGATGGGTGCGATAGTTAGGGATTTCGTATTTTGTTGTAGATAGGCCAGTTAGGAATATGTTTTAGAGTATGTATTTAATTGTTTACCTTGTATGTAAGTTGCTTTCGAAACGTATCTTTCTTATGCTTTCAACAAATTTTAACTGTAATTTATTGAGATTACTTTTAATTTATTCAAACTACTTTTATTCAGCTGTATGTAGTTATTGTTTAGAGAATGACGAGTCACGCTTTCGGCGATACACAGAATCTGTAGAATAAATGAGATTTTCCAAGTATTATAAAACTGACACTTACTCGTACCAAGCATTTCAATGCAGACCTAACATATTTAATTAATTCCAAAGGTAAGTAAATTAATGGCGTTTCTCTTCGGTGAGTGAACATCAGCATGCTTTAACAAACAACAAATTACTAGGAAGCATGTCATAATCTGCACCACATGTCCGGGTGTATTTGAATCACAAATTACTTCACACGAACGCCACGGTACTGACTACTGAGCTTCGGAAGCGCTTAGGAATTCAGCTATTTTTCCGACTATGTGTAGTCCTGCTATGAGTACCAAAAACTCGATGAAAAGAAAAGTGAAATGTAAGCAATTGCTGGTCAAGCCCGGCTGAACATCAATTATTCTATATATTAAAAAGAAAGAAGCGGCATAACAACTCACTTGGAATGCACCCACGAGGGATCGCATGTTTGGACTCGCGAAATGAGTTTCTATTTCGGTGGAAAACACGTTTCGGGCTTAACGTTATGATTAGTAGCGGCGGCGGCGGCGGTGGCGACGAGAGTAACGATCTGTAGCTCATAAATGCAGCACCAGCGGACATGTCGAAAAGCTGCTCAAAGTATGATTAGTATTGTATCAATGCAGTCGTTTTCTCCGCACCGTGAGCCGTTGCTGCATGGTGCATCATCTTTCCTAAAGCTTTGTCGGTTGATCTGCGGAGCGAACGGCCTTGAAGTAATTTGTGCAACGTCGCGCAACAAATAGGTAGAAGGAGAAAATAATTGCAAATCGCTTGTTTACATGCAAACTGTACAAAGCGAACCTATAAACAGAACAGCACACGGACAAATCCATCGTTTGTAAAACAATAGTCTAACTTGATTTTTATGAAAACATACATACCACTGGATTTACGTTTAATCGTTACTTAGCCTTGTGCCCACACCGGGCAAGGGCAGGTGAAAGGATTGCAAAGCAAAACGAGATGATGACGATAGTTTAAACACTATAAGTACATACTTATCCTTGTGTTAACTTATTAATGAAGCCCGACATTTGGATAACGTTTTAACACAATAGTCTTCACAATAGGCAAATGGACTGGTTGAAGAAAGCTATGAAATTAAAGCTGTGAATAATATCCTTAGGGTAGTACAAATCATCAAAGTGAAAATTAGATTATTACAGAAGCATGTTAATTAGATTCGCAGTTCGTAGTTTGCCATGCATGCTGAGCCCTAATGAGCTCTAACTAGGTCCTTATAATTCACCAATATTTTGTAACGCTTGAACTATTTTAGATTTGATTCTTTATTTCGGAGGCCCTCAAAAATCGAATAAAATAAGAAAAAAATCAAAAATCGAACAAAATAGGAAAAAATATGTTGAAATTTTTCTATGACATAGTTTTTCAGACTTTTGTTTGGAGTTTTTCAACATCGTAAATTTTTCCCAAATATTATTTTTCTTGATTGATAAGAAAATTTACTTAGATTTTAATACAAAAATCTTCGCTCTAGGAAAATCAAATTATCGGTTCATAACTGAGAAATAATTGAAAACGCTTTGGCAAAAAATTTTCTCTAAAAGAATAGATTTTAAAAATAAAAAAGTAGAAGGGTCTGTGTCTCAAGACATAAACGTATACAATCAATACATCTACAACAATCTTTGACTTCCACTCTTTGAATATTTTGAATGATAGAACACACTTCGCCCTGCATCAAATCTGGGTTCCTGGTTCAAGACGGTCTAACTTCTAGTTTTCCAATTATTACCCAATAAATCAAGCTGTAGTTGCCACGCAGTTTCAGTGACTACCCTTGAAATAGCGTTATAGGTCTGTGAAACTACCAACGCTTTGCATAGTCAACATTCAATAAATAATACAGAACTGCATGTTAAATAACGAACAAGATTCATGCTACTAGTTTCAAAAGGTGGCACAAAAAATGTACCCAGCTGAATTTTGTGATCCTATAATCTAGAATAAATTTGTGAATATTTAGAGCACATAAACGAAGTAACTTCTCCTTCAGTTTATGCATTTCTCATCATTGCTCATAAAGATCATAGAATGCATAGGATTTGTAGGTTCAAATCACGCACTTTTGAGCCATAATGCACGCCCGCCCAGTTAGCTCCGGTGTACAATGCTGGTCTAACAAACCAGTCGTCGTATCCTGGAAATTAAATAAAAAGAAAACTTATCCAATTTAATTCTACTAGGTATGTATATTTTATTCTTGCAGGCTTCCTCAGTGTCTGTTTTCGAACTGAGGAAGTCTGCAAGTCGTAGACGAAATACGCATCTGTCAAGAATAAAATATACATAGTAGAATTAAAATGGATAAGTTTTGTTTTTATTTAATTTCCAGGTTTCGTAACGGCGGTGCCGTTCTATAGAGTCAATAGGATCTTTGCACTAGCCCCGTAATTTTCCTGTACTCTAATAACCGACTGCGAAGCCTATCGATAGAATAGAGAAGGTTCTTAAGTTCTTAAGAACGTTTATACCCATGGCTTTGCTTTTTTTGCATAAAGATATTTAAACCAAATCACGAGAAAACATTATAGTTCCCCTGGCGAGAATGTGTCATCTGGAAACAATTTAACAAAATCAAGAATAAAACTACTGCTATCCTGTTACCTTCCAGAAATCAAGAATTATGTTTATTACTAATCCTTCTCTCACGTTGAACACGTTATCCCCAACGTACCATTATACCCCCAATATACCAATTCGATCCCATTTTATCAGTAGCAGACCCTTGCCACTACACCATACATTCTCTTTTCACTCATTTTCAAATGAAATGGCAACATGGGCATACATATAGAATTATGTTACAACCGAATAAAGGATGTCCCACATCAAATTGCACAGCAGAAGAAACGCTGTAGAAAATTACTCATTGGATATTTTCTCTTGCAAATTTGAGTAGAAGTAGTTTAGAGTGTATCGTTAACACTCTATTTTTATCGCAGTCAGTTTTTCGAAAATTGAAAAAAATGGCGTTACCCGAAAAGCAACGTCGTGAATTTATTTTGCGCAAGCACCTGTAAAATCCTCAACTCTCTCATCATGAATGACGAGACTTAGTCAAGGCGGACTTCCAGCAGCTTCCGTGGCTACTGTACTTTACCGTCCAGCGCTAGTTTGATGTTCCGGAGGAAGTAAGAATGCAGAAACTGTCATAGTTTGCCAAGAAATACATTATTTGGCCAAGAAATACATCATGTGGCAAACGGAGTGCGCCGTTCATGACTACCGGGACTGTAAACGGGCAGATCTACCTCAAGGAGTGTCCACAGAAACGTCTGCTTCCTCTGTCGAAGTCGAAGCAACACGAGGGCCCTATGATCTTCTGGCCAGATCTACCTTCGTGCCAATATTCAAAGGATGTGTTGTAGTGATACGAAGCCAACGGAGTCACTTTCGTACCCAAGGACATGAACGCCTCCAATGCACCGGAACTAAGGCCCATCTAAAAATACTAGGCTATTATGAAGCAGGCACTACGGAAGCATCCCAAGGAGGTCAAGTCTGAGGATGGCATGAAGAAAAAGTGGATTTCCGTACAGATTAATCTGCAGCTAGGTTGTACAAAACTTTTTGAGTGGAGTTAAGCGTAAGCTGCGACCATTCGGTTATGGTATTGAAGTTGAATGATACAAATATGCCAAAAACTGGGTGGGGTTATATTTTGTTGTCTGAAAGTTTGAAAAGGATCGGTCAATTAGGTAATTTTCTACAGCGTTTCTTCCGTGGTGCAATTTGATGTGGGACACCCTTTACTACAGCTATCAAACTGACCTAGGACGTCGTACGTAAAAATCGTCGAGCCGATGAAGTTTTGTCCCTTTTTCTGACGCACTTTACTAACACAGATATCAAATTGGTCAAAGCACCCCATCGACATCTCTACATAGAGCTGCAGTGAACGTCAGCGACAGCATGTCCTGGGCTCAAAATTTGACAGCGGGCCCAAATCAGACAGCTGGCAGTTGAGTGAAACGCAGTGCTGACATGCTATCTCATTTTCGCACACACGAGATGTTGGCGGCGAAAACATGGTTGCCTGCCGATGGGGTGGGTCAAAGGCTAGGACGGGACATGACACGTTGTATCGCAAAAGAGCCAATTTGCTGGCAAAAAAGAGCCAGCTTCCTGATTGGCTGATTTCATGCGTGCAACTGTAGAAACAAAAATTCACAAGGGAAGCGCAAAAGTGTTGCTGGAAACCACAGTAAACCCTGAAATAATCAAGTTTTTCACTTTACTAGGTTTTTAAGAGTTTGTTTATCGTGGCGTGTTAACATAAAACAAACTCAATCGAAATGTACGTAATATTCGATCAGATTGAATCTATTTTTGTGTAATAAGTGATCAACTAGGACAAGTGGCTACTATCATAAACTGCAGCTGCATTCTTGGAAACTCTTTTCGCTTGCCGTAGTAAATTTTGAAAGGTAATCGCCAAAACAAAAACAAGAATAAGAAGAAATCACTTGTCATGTCCTGTCCTAGGTCAAAGGTTAATTATCGTACACTCAAAATAATCCGCACATAACTAATGGAAAATTTACCATACCTCATTTCAAGGTCAAGACAAAAACACGTGGTTGGTCTAATAGCATTAAGACAAAATTCCGATCGAGAAATTGATCTCGAAACAACCGAATAGCCGCACTTTACCCCATCGATCAAGCAAAGCTTAAAGATTAAAGCTTAGCTACTGTACAGTACACCTGTGCTGTTCACATGCAAACATCGATCAAACAAAGCTTAATCATTTTTTCTCGTTTGCTGGTTCGATGGTAAAAGTAAAAATTAAGCTTAAGAGTTGAGACTAAGTTTCGGTCGGTTTCAAGCAAGCTCAAACCCGAGTTTGCAGCAAATATCATTCCAACCAGTAAAAAGCTTTTAGCCCTTTAAACTGACCGACTCGCCCGCATATAGGCAATTCTTGTGCGTGTGATTTGTGTCTTCGCTTTAAGCGGGCATAGGAGTTTGAAGACTAAAAAATTATTTTTTTTGACGTAGGACTACGTCTTCTATTTCTATATTGGGGTGCACTTTAGAAAAATGAAAAGGGAACATGGAACGAAAAGTGGTTATAGTTTGCACGCTTAGAACTCAGTCATCCCTAGATAGATTCTAGATAGATTCCAATTGAAATCAATCAATTGGAAATTTTTCTAAGAAGACATTACAGTACAGAAGACTATATGTTTCCCTAACAAACTTTTAAATAATCAATAAATGTGTAACTAAAAATCCACGCTCTGTGATTGGTCGGAATAAGTAGTGCTGATTTGCTTTAGCGACGATGATGTTTCCATAGTACAAATAGTACGGTTGTATACAACCGTACTTAAATTTACACTCATTCCTGTTGATTGATAAAATATTGATAAAATGGAATTAAGTTGGTAATATCCCTTCAATATGGGGGGACAAATGAATATCCATTCACACCAGGAAGCTGGACAGCTTTCGATGAGAATATATTTTGATACACACTCACTCTCGCAAGCGCTTGTTGTTGGTGATGCAGGTATACAATAAAATATGTCTTTGTCGTCAGTCGGCTGGAGGCAATACTTTATCAGCAACTTAACTTAACAATAAGAGGGACAAACAGCAAAAACCTTAAGGAAAAAAAATGGGTTTGCTTTGACCTAAAGTCTGGTGTACAAAAATTACAAACGTTACCTTGGTAACTACCAAACACTGTCGCTGCCGACACAGTGTGACATGATTAGAATTGCTTTTGTTGCGTACAATATGTATTGCATACAGCAGTGTATCTTTATTGCAGGCAACAACATAGTTGTCATGAAACATCTGTATCCACGATAAACAGCTACGATAACTTGTCTTTGTCCTAACTTCCATGCAATAGTGACAAACTTTCATCATACAATGTCGCAACATTTTGAAGTAGGGTCAATATCTTTATCTCTTGTGCGTTCGTGAATTTTGATTCCCTGCCTATTCATGCACACGGAGCTGCAAGGCGACGAACACGAATTGCCTATATACGGGCGAATCTTTTGTCGTTTGTCGCATCGTCTGCAGAGCGTTTTAACCCACGGTTATTTGCGCTGTCGGATTTTGTATTAACGCATGTGGAATGTTAACTTCATCTCGGTGTGTCTCAAGATCAGTAGACCGAGATCTTTCGATCGGTGGACAAAGTTTCATAAGTTTGTCACCAAGCGGCGTTAGTATTCGAGTAGATTTTGTCCTATTTCAGCAAGCCTGCTAAATCTAAATCAAAGGTGGCGCGAATAACGGAAAATAAATCGCAATGCTTCCTTGGATTTAAAAATTCGATCTGAAAACTAAATTTACATTTTTTTTTTCAATGAGAACTATTTTATCTTTTAAATTCCATGTTTAAATCATGTTTCCCAGAGCATAGAGACTCGTTGCTTCAAGAAAACAAAATTTGCTCTAGTTTTTACATGATAAATTGTGAGTTGCTTGCTTAAAACTCGCAGTATCTCAGAATTTGATACGGAACACTTCGCGATAATGAGCAATTCTTATGTTAAAAATTGAAAAACAAGTGGAGGTTGGAATTTTTGAAACCAAATTGTTGGTACTAATATAGGAAAATAGTTTTTTTCCCTAAAACTCTTGTCAAAAATATATTGTCTTTTAAAAAAAAAGCAATATACAAAAACAACACAATAGAGCGGTTAAGCTTAAGGTTGGCCCGGGAAAATAATTTCCCTTTGATTGCAAAAAAAGTTGAAATTAAACGTAAAAAAAATCAAAACTTAGTGAGCTTATTTTTATATCTTCATATGGCATAAAAACTACAAGGTATACAGCCCTAATAGTTGTACGAAAGGGTGACATAGGCCTATGTTCGTTATATTGATAACATATTTTACTCGATGAAGTATTCCTTTATCCCAGCTAGCACCAACTCGTATATCAATGTACGAAAATTATCGTAAATATCTCCTAACAAATTCGAAATCGTAACTAAAGCTGGATAAAGTGGGACCAATTTGATTTTAAATCGTATATAGTGGTAATGACTGACATACATACGATTTTCAGCACAAAATCGTATAGTAGTACGGAGCGAGTCGCGCTTAATCGGATATTATTGTATATGTAAATACTTATGCAGTCGTAACGCTCAAAATTATTCGTAATCACGTATATCGCCTCCAAAATAGTATGAATATGCCACTTTTGCGCATCAAATATGATTTATTAGCATGTATATCTGTACGTAATGCTGATTTTTATCTTTTTTACCTTTGTTATATTATAACAAAGGTTTAGGAATTGGTCGAAAAACACGAAATTGATCCGAGGCCCGGAGGGCCGAGCCACATATACCAATCGACAGGGTTCGACGAACTGAGCAATGTCTGTGTGTGTGTGTGTGTGTGTATGTGTGTATGTATGTGCGGAGCGCAACTTTTCTATCGCCTGTTTCTCGGAGATGGCTGAACCGATTTGTTCGCTATTACTTTTGTTTGAAAGGTATTATTGCCTAGTATATCACTATTGAATTGTTTCGAGGTCCGACATTTCGTTTAAAAGTTATAAGTAAAAAAGTAAAAATTACGTGACACGATTTTCTCCGTACCCAAATGACCGATTTCAACGATCTTGGTATCGAATGAAAGCTCTTGTTAACACTAAATTTTTCGGATAAATTTTATTGAAAACAAACAATCAGTTTAAAAGTTATGCTTAAAAAACCTGTTTTGACAAGGTAATAATTATCGCCTGTTTCTTAGAAATGACTAAAGCGATTTAGACGCTATTAGTCTCATTTGACAGGTAACATAACCTAATAGATCACTATTGATTTGTTTTTTGATTGGACGTTTAATTTGAGAGTTATGATCAATTGAATACAACACATTAAAATTTACAATAATTTATAACGATTTCATCTAAGATGATTTATCTAGTTTGAATTATTTTGGCATCAAATTAGAGATTTTAATGCTACAAATATATCTGCAAAATTTCAGAAGAATCGGTTTTGCCGATCAAAAGATATTAACCCTCCAACACTCGCGCCGACTTTTGTAATTCGGTTACTCGTGCGCACAATGGTCCAAAGCCAAAAAGACATGCGCATTAGAATTTTGACTGGGAAAACTTGGTTTTAGGTTTATGGAACCTTCGGAAGAATTTCTTGAAATTGAAAGTTCTATCGTCTGGTGCAATTTAAATTTTGATTAATCCCCCTATAAGTGAAATAAAAAAATTATTTTTCTTCAGTTTCAATATAACACATTGATGTGTTCTGCAAAGTTTTAGAACATATTATTACAAGAAATTTTGTTGAATACAGTAACCTTCTATCTATTAAGCGAAGAGAGAAAAATCTTATTCATTGTATATGAATTTGTAAGATCAGTTTTTTCTATTTTAGCTCTTTTTGTAATTGTTGCATTCCTTTTTCATGTATTACAAAATTGTATAAATAGTAAAAATACACAACTTTGATTAATATAGTATACCTCTATGTTTGTTTGTTTAGGTACTGTAGAACTTTGATTAAAAAAAGCCTTAATGTTGACCCCGAATGACTCGACTACCAACAGATACATTTTAAACATTTTATATTTGCTAATTATGTTGCTGCATACAGACACCATTTTTACATATGAAGAAACGAGAGAAACTTCCAGGGCCAATCGCGGTACAACTCACATGCTGACTGCTTCGTTTCTGTGATGTCAGTTTATGCTGATCTATTTGCCCAACAATTTAAAGTATTAATGCATAATTATGACATTTTGCTCATAACAAGGTAATTGAAGAACATACGTTAGTTAAGCAGAGATTTGTAACTTTATAACAATATGGCATTCAAAAACCTACACGTGTTGTACAAAATGCAACAGCGTGAGTAATCGAAGGTTAATAGATATTGATGAAATTTATTCAAGAAAACTTTATTGATGTCAATCAAAAATAATGGCGTTACAGAAATTTATGCGTAGTTCAAAAACCTATGAACTAGACTTTTACTACGCAATGTATATGTTAAAGAATAATATTTCCTCTTATAACTTGCTTTTACTTGCACTTACTCAAATTAGAAACAACCAGCTTACCCTTACTCAGTAATTTCATGAAAAAAGGATCTATCAAAATTTATAGGTGCTGCTATTTTGTTCAAATTTTGTAAACTTATTAAATTTCCAAAAATTTAATGAAAACCAACGCACCACGCAACGATAACCGAAGACGTGTCGATTTCTATCTCAAATAGCAAGTAAGACCGTATAACAAAGGTTCCTTTCACCACTAGGTGGATTAAATCGGGTTTTATACATATGAAAATGCTAGCTGGGATGTCAAATCATTAGAGCTAGGACTAATGCAGACTGTATTTCTGGCATGTGTATGTTTACCTCCTGCTTGGCTCACTAAAACAGTGAGCAGTTGCTATACGGATACCGGTCGAGAGGTTCAGACCTTCGTTCGTTCCTTGTTGCTGAGTGAATTAGCCAAAATGCAGTACCTGGAGGCAGAGGTGGCATAAACCGCAGCGCAGACCAAAAGACACACATTCTTAAACAACACAACACTCGCCATGCGGTGTGTGTTCGCCCAAAGTAAATTGATATATACCAGGTATATGACAATGCGAGCTGTCATATACACTTTGCACTAACACATCTACACTAGTTCTGAGATTTCGAGCATTTTGTATGGAAAATTAGTTAATTTTTTAAAAAAATCGTTGGATACGCAAGATTTGTCTTTTTTTTTCTTACAGCTTTTATGTTTATGCTTAGAACATTATTTCTAGTATGTATTTTCATGAATACAATGAAGTGCAACATTCCAAATTGCAAGCGGAAATTTTTTCGTCAGAGCGGTATCAAGATGTCTCAAAGAAATGTCGTTATATCGCTTTCCTACAAGTAGTAAAACAAAAAAGATTTTTTTTTAAATGCTCGGACATGATTGTTCAATAAGCAGCATGAGCAACATTGTTATCCGCCCGCGATATTTTTCGTCTGATTTCTGGTAAGCTTTTAAAGTGTTAATTATCTTCTAAGACCGTTTTGTAGCAATCTAAGATTACTTTTTATGGTTTTCTACGTAGTGTTGAGACGGGTAAATTTATGATAAAAAGGTATCATCTTGGAACAGTGACTTTTCAAGCAATAGCACAAGCATCTATTCGAATAAAACTATTTTTTAAAAGAAGACATCAAAGGCAGATATTCAAGAGCATCATGCAAGCAAAATGTTGGATGGAACGTGTTTTAATTCAAGCAACCGTATACCGTATTGATCGTGAAGTATTACATTAACATTAATTCATTTTTCAATTGCACATCGAAATAGTTAGTCACCCATGTTCTCAAATTTTTTACGCATAATAAAGAAGGCTACAAGTGCAAATGACTTTAAAATATATTCCTTACATTTCATTGTAAATGTTCAAATATTTGTCTGGAATAATATAGCTGCATTCATTAATTACAATTAATTTAGTTTTAATTTTCATGCAAGTTCCATCATATTTCAGAACTATTTCTTCTTCTTTCTACACACACTAATGCAACCCTCGATGGTCACATACCTGGTATATATCAATTTACTTTGGTGTTCGCCCACAAATTCCCTTCAGTGTCTCTTTTGCCAAACACGCTCTTTCGTGTTTTACGCACACCAACAAAAGGCAGTCGCAAACGCAGAGTAATAAATTTGCTGCGTGCTTTACCACACCAAGAGCCGCACTCTGCGCGGCTGGATTGTACACCCTGCGCTGGGTCAGTTGAAGTGGTGTGATTGAAAAAAACATTTTTACTGTTGCGGTGCCCGATCCGTACTAACTTAACATAGACCATATTAATTGTTCAGTGCAGCGTGTATTTTCACTTTTAAAAGGGCAGAAAATTTGTAAATACAAAACAATTTTTTTGCGCAATTCCGCACGGAGTGTGGCAAAGGGCAGCACCAAGTGCTGTTTGTCACTCACTGGGCGATTTTCACCGAGTGCTGTCGTTCGCTCCCACTCCGCTTTCGCTCATACGCTGTGTGCATATTAGCTGTAGAGGTGTGTTGCCGAATCGCTCTGTGCGACAAGGCATAATATTGGAACATTGGGCGCATAGTGTGAGCGAATGACAGCCCTGCCTGGAGGCATATGATTATCACGACATTCGAGCCTTTAGTAAATGTTTCAGGCTAAATGTGAATATCATCGATCAATCGGCCTTGGTGGGCTTTAACATCAAGTAATAATTGAAGATAAAATTGAATTTTGTTTCAGCTGAAAATATCACGTCAATGTATTAGCAACAGCAAAAATTGTTTTAGGGAATTGTACAGTAGTTTAAGTGGAATGCCACAAAAGTGGTATGTATTTGGCGTTTTAGTTACGATAACCTAGAAATTTTAACAATAAAGGTAATTTACAATTGGGCCCTATTCTCACAATCACCTCACCTAAATTTTTTGGGAGAGGTGACAATTTGCGATCCTCACAGTCACCTGGGTGACTCCGCTCACCTGGGTCCATTATAAATGCGAAGTGTAGATTACGAAAAATTTCATTTAACCTTCATTTAATTCGTTAGGATGTCTTTCCATTTTGGCATGGTTGGCAACCAGAAGGATGGTGTGGGTGTCAAACTACATAAATTGTCCATGCCCCACTCATTGGTTTTGGTACTTTTGGTTCTGGTACCTGCTTACTGGTTGATTCATCTTACAACAACTGAAACTAATCAGAAAGCAATTAAACACAGTCTGTGAGCTATAATTTAACTGTTATTAGCTGTTATTTTCGATATGTAGGCTACATCAGAATTGTCGTCATCCATGGATGTTTAGTCTGCCAAATTTTGACAGTTTCACACCCCTCATGGCACAGGCACGCAGGTTATCGGCGTCGATTCACTGTATCCTGCACCGAAAAGCTTTTACTAGTAGCTATCACTGCAGTCTGCCCCCGCTTGCCATCCATGCTGCCCGCTTGCCTTCGCGTAAACGAAATATCACCTTGAAACTTTACATACATTTTCACTATTAAGCTTGTAAAAAGTTATTATTCGTAAGTTACTGTAGAATTGCTGGACGTTTTATCTATCCAACGACATATTACCAGTTATGTTTCGTTCGGTAGTATAGCAGTTATAAAGCCTTGGAAATCTTTCATTCAAACGTTACACTTCTATTTTCATTTCCACAAAGTGATACCCAACCCGGTATAGTAAACGAAGACGTAGTCCTACGTCAAAAAATGATGTTATAATGCAACAATAATTAATTTGAACAAAGGCAAAGGGAAAAATTACTCTGTAGCTGGAAGGAAGCAGGGTTTGTTTTTGTACACCGAATTTTCAGCGTGAGCCGGTAAAAACTATCACAGTAAACCGAAAGTTTAGACACTGCACTTAAACTGACTACAGTAAAATTGTAAAATTGTTTTTTTTAAGTGTGTATTTTTGAAGAATTGAGATAATAAAAGATCGAGGAATAATTTTCGACGGAATGTTCTAGATTTAGATTATTGTATTTGGATGATTCAACGCGTAAGCAGTACTTTGCGTCTTTGGACCAAACTCGTGTTTTTAGCCTTTGACCTTGAAATGCGGTCAGGCATTAATATCAATATTTTTTACGTCTTTACCAAAATGATAAGCTAATTCATCCAAGCATATTTTTACATCTATTATACTCAGGAATCCGAGGACGAGGACTAAATGAATGCCAAATCCATGTTGCCATGTTGGCAAACCCCGGCGGAGACCGTTGGCCATCGCCTTGAAGCCATGCCCAATTAAAGCGAACAAAAAACATCATAATCATAAACATTCAATTAATTATGCAACCCATTCTATTTGAATATTATAGCCTTTCTCCTGCAACTGCTTTTCGATTATTTTAATTATATACTGCACTCACAATCGTACGCGATAAATGTATACGCGATTTTGCAGCCAATGGACGGTACGAGGAAGTTTAAGACGGCATTTTGTTTGTTAAGCTTCGCGCAATTGCTCCGTTTTAACGCCAAACTGATCGGCACTACCGGCCACTTCGGCGCAATGTGGGAGTCAACTAAGTTGTTTGATAAATGCACCATAATAGTTGATGCCACTATCTCAACATACCCATGGGACCGTGCACCGGTGCTGAGGAAAGGAAAGGAATGGAGTTTATCGCTGCCAAAACGGTGCATTTATGGAAAGTACAAATCCGCCGGTGAGCGGAGCTGAAGCTCAAACGAAGGGATATGCAAAAGTGACGGCCACAACGGTACAGTTAGAAAGTCGGGAGTGATTGTAAGGAGTTGCAAGAAGCAGAAGAACGTGATCTTGCACAAACCCACCGACCGGCCAGCAGCGGTAGGTGCCGCAATTGGATGAAATTGACTACTAATGATATTGTTCATACGAGCGAAATGCAAGCACAGGTAGCGCCTTGATTATGCAATTCTGTTTCACTGTCCGTGCAGCGTGAAATCGGCGATAGTTGCGCGGTAATCGAATCAATTGAGATGATTATGTATCGAAGGCGGATAATCATATGATATGCTTTTGTTAACTCAGTAGCGCTGTTCTACTAGCTACACTATGGAACGGCACGTACAGAATATTCAATGAGATCGTGACGGTGACATGACGCCTGTCATGCAACAAAACTGCTTCCACCAGCAGACTCGATTCGCATTGGGCGATCGATCGGTAAGAGATAAAGCTTTCATCGAGCGCTTGGTGAAGTGCTAATGAGGAAAAAGGAAATCCAGTCGATGTGATAAACTTTACCTTACCATACGAAGAAAATTTAATGCTTGACGTATAATCATTACAGTAATTACGCGTACAATTAACGTTTGATACAAGTAGACATGAATTAATTTATCGAGAAAATTGCAGGATAGCTGATTGTAGCGAAAAATGTTTGACTTCAAATTACCGACCGTCGCATGGATGCCGTAAAGATTTTCTAATAATTTTGAAGTTAATAAAAAATGTCTCATCATGTAGTTTTCTAATCCAATTCTTCCTTTAAAATGAGGATATCCTACCGTCAGAGTGAAATCATCTCGCAAAAAGTAATTCCATGTTTGAACGAAATGCCGTATCAAACAAATCACTTAACCGGCAATAGCCAATTGATTGATTGATTGGTTAATATCAAATCACGATTCAAAAGCTCCCGTGACCAGTAGCCGAAACGTTCACTCGATCAATATCGTAACCAATTTGGGGTTTAATTATTTTTGCTGAGACGCAAAGCACAACGCATGACACGAGCAAGCCCAAACAGCTTTTCGTTTTTCGCATGAATGCGTAGTTTATACGACCGGTGGATTGCTTGAGGGAAAAAGCAGTTATGGCACTGCAGGTCGACAGTGGATATGTTTTTGACCTTTACGAGCTCACAATTTGTTACGTATCTATATTATTGCATCCAATATAGGGCGGCTTTGATTTATGTTATGCCGGCACTATTCTCTTGTAAATAGATGTGATGTGGCGATTTTGAGGATAATTGGGGCTCTAATATATATTAAATAATATGATGTTATAATACACTTCAACTGCCTTAAACAAACAAACATTTTTTAAAAACAACTAGCAGTTTTAGAGCTTCTTTCAGTAACTACCAACTGCAGAACTGACGCATTTGAAGTAAGTATTTAGAATGCTCGTACCGATATCGCAACTAGACAACATCCAGGTGCGACTCAAGGGCCGGTGAAATTAATAGTCTATTTTTATTAAAAAAAATATGCATAACTGTTAACTGCGTTTACTGCGGGGCACTGACTTTTCTGTATCACAATTAGGTACCGTTAAGTTGTAGAAGCTGTGGTTTCAACAAGACGGTGCAACATGCCACGGTCAGCTTTTGAATATTTCCATATACTAGACCCGTAAATTGGCCTCCAAGTCAACGTCGGCAGACAATTGACGCTTTAGAAGACAACATTTAATACGTTAGCTTTGATACACGGTATCCGTTGATGCAATTGGAATTTGTACAAAATTGGAATTCCCGCTTGGGTTTGTTTCTGGCCAGTCGAAGGAACATTTGTTCAATTAATTTGTAAATAAAATAGATTGATTTTTGTCTGGAAAAATGTTTCCAATTAGCTGTATCAGGCTCAGACCCCAGTAATCTGCTTTGTACACAGAAGTTGTCTTCATTCATCTCGGTCCACGGCTGTTCGTCGGCATTCTAGCCTACTTCTACGCAAGTCGGCGTTCAACTAGCCAATCTTTTCTACCTGTGTTGCACACGCCTTTTCATCATTCCTATATGGTCGATACCAAGAGCCACTTTCGGTGGACAGTGGTCCAACATTCTTGCGATGTGTCTAGCCAACGAGCAATTCTTCCCGTATTTTACAGTATGTCCGCCTCTATATCTGCCCTGCCTACCTACTATTAAATCTTTGCAAATAAAAATGAATTTCTGTCTGTCTGTCTGTATGACCCTCATAGACTCGGAAACTACTGAACCGATCGGCGTGAAAACCTGTGTGCAGGAGTTTTTGGGGCCGGGAAAGCTTCTTATGATGGTTTGAGACTTCTCTCTCTTCTGGAAGGGGGCTTCCCATACAGATAAAATCAAGCAAACGGAACCAAATTTGACATGAATTTTTAAGACAAGATGTGACAATGGTGGTTCAAGACCCCTCTTCTCTGTAGAATATAATTAAAGTCACACATTGACAAACGAAAATATTTTAACAACACTCATTCCGAAAAACAATGATAAATGCGCCAGTTCTATTAAATTTTACTTCATTTACTTGCGTAGCAACGTTCACATCAGGTTCACAAAATAGCTTTCTTACGGTTAAAAATTATCGATCGTATCTCGATGAATTCCAAAGATACAGACTTTTATGTCTTTTTAGAGTGAGAAAACTAGGGTCCTTCATTTGGCAAAAATTCCTCAAAAACATGCATGCCGTGAACAAACATCACACTATTCGAATTCTTATACAAATATCTTGTATTTTGACATCACAAGATTTAATCGGCATTTGGAGATATGTATTGAAATGAACGACCCAGTATGCAATGGTACAACGACAATGGCATCACTGTAGCTCGCAAGGAGTGGAATCCAACCAACACGTGTAAGCTAAATCCGGACTTGGACTTGGACTTGGACTTGGACTTGGACTTGGACTTGGACTTGGACTTGGACTTGGACTTGGACTTGGACTTGGACTTGGACTTGGACTTGGACTTGGACTTGGACTTGGACTTGGACTTGGACTTGGACTTGGACTTGGACTTGGACTTGGACTTGGACTTGGACTTGGACTTGGACTTGGACTTGGACTTGGACTTGGACTTGGACTTGGACTTGGACTTGGACTTGGACTTGGACTTGGACTTGGACTTGGACTTGGACTTGGACTTGGACTTGGACTTGGACTTGGACTTGGACTTGGACTTGGACTTGGACTTGGACTTGGACTTGGACTTGGACTTGGACTTGGACTTGGACTTGGACTTGGACTTGGACTTGGACTTGGACTTGGACTTGGACTTGGACTTGGACTTGGACTTGGACTTGGACTTGGACTTGGACTTGGACTTGGACTTGGACTTGGACTTGGACTTGGACTTGGACTTGGACTTGGACTTGGACTTGGACTTGGACTTGGACTTGGACTTGGACTTGGACTTGGACTTGGACTTGGACTTGGACTTGGACTTGGACTTGGACTTGGACTTGGACTTGGACTTGGACTTGGACTTGGACTTGGACTTGGACTTGGACTTGGACTTGGACTTGGACTTGGACTTGGACTTGGACTTGGACTTGGACTTGGACTTGGACTTGGACTTGGACTTGGACTTGGACTTGGACTTGGACTTGGACTTGGACTTGGACTTGGACTTGGACTTGGACTTAGACTTAGACTTAGACTTAGACTTGGACTTGGATTTGGACTTGATAGCACTAGGTTTCATAGAGACCAGGTAGGCTTTTGTCATCCGACAGATATTGCAGAAATGTCAGGAGTACAATGTGCCCACACATGACATCTTTATTGATTTCAAAGCAGCATACGATACAGTCGATCGAAACCAACTATGGCAGACAATAAACGAACACGGTTTTCTCGGTACTCTCTAGAGAGACGCGGCGAGCGTTGAGATAAGGTGACGACTTACCCTGCATGCTGTTCAACGTCGATCTTGAGGGGGTGATTCGACGAGCGACCATCGAATCGATAGGCACGATTTTCACTAAGGGCCAACGCGTAGTTTTTGCAGATGACTTTGACATCATAGCCAGGATATCATAGCCACGGCGGGCCAATCTAGGACTAAAAGCGGAATCTAGGAGGATTAGTTAAAAATGAATGCGTCGTAGACCAAATACATGAAAGGATCAGGCTCTACGGAAACTAACGCGTGCTTACGCACGGTTACCATGGACGGCAACGAACTAGAAGTGGTAGATGATTTCGTGTATTTGGGAACGCTGATCGCGGACAACAACACCAGTAAGGAGAACAAGCGGGAAATCGGGCCTACTTTGCCCTTAGCAAAACGCTGCGATCAAGAAGCATACACCGCCGTACGAAGCTGACGATGTACAAAACCCTTATTCTTCTTTGAAGTTCTTCATGGACTTCAAACCGTGACACTGCTTACGGAGGACATACGTGCCCTTGGCGTGTTCGAGCGAAAGGTACTGCGAACGATATTTGGTGGAGTACAAACTGATAGCGGAGAGTGACGGAAACATATGAATCACGAGCTACAGGCACTGCTTGCAGAGAATCCTATCGTACATCGGCTACGATGGGCCAGACACGTCATAAAGATTGCAGACGGCAGGGCGACGCAAATAGTTCTCTTCAACAACCCCACCGGATTCAGGGACAGGGGGGTTGATGTAAAATGCCTCGACCAGGTCGAAAGTGATTTGCCACTTCTGAGACGACTGGGAAATTGGCGACGACTGGCCCAAGATCGAGTTGAATGGAGATGACTGCTTGACACAGTCTGAACCACCCCGGCTCTAGGCTTCTGACGACGATGATGTGGTTCAGAGGGTCACCAATATCTGAGATCCACAGGGCCTGGGTGGAGAAGTGGGTTCGAATCCGGTTATAATTGATTCCGATTATAGCCTCGGTTCCGTCGATTGTAAAAAACTAAAAAATTCATAAACTTTAAACCAAGTAAACAGTAAATATTTTGTTATGAAAATGGAAGTCCAAAGAAAGAAAAGTTTAATTCCATTAATTCGTTTTTATTGTGTATAAGATATATGTACACCAGATACTTATAACTCCGTTACAAAGATAATCAACTTGGGAGCGATATTTTCTTTGTATCAAGAGTATTCTTCCTGGAAACTACCATAAACATACATAACAGTCAGATGATGAATTAAGTGGGTTTGTGTTACAGAACCGCGTAGCTACATTCGCGTGGTGGCTCGAACTTTAACACGGGGCATCCAATTATCCCGTGTGCATGCGTGCAATGTGCACCACTGTACAATGAAATAATTGTGCCATTCTCTTCGCTTGGGCTAATGAAATATAATTGGCTGTAAATCGGCTTTGTGTAAGCCCGGCAAGAAGAAAATAGCTTTTTATTCCCGCCGGCATCGTTGGACAGCGAGCCCGAGCGGGACTTTGCACACCTTCGCCGGTGCTGGTTGCATAAAAGGGTTTCTAGCCTATGTTGGAACGATGATTATTGAGCATTTTGTATTCAGGTTAAAACCAAAGGCTAGTTTAGAAATGCATAATAACTGAGGAATAATATATGTATATGCGAAAATAATTATAGTGTATAGATACTAATCGCTTTTTGCAAATAATTTCAGCCCACATATTGGTACGTACCAAATCAATTTCAAATGTTAAATGATTAACTTTCATTTCAACTACTCTACAGTAAGCATTCCATTTATGTTTCTTTTTGCATTAGTTTGGTTATCCAACCAAGCTAATAGAATTATTTTATCGCAGTCAATGCCGTACTAATGTGAACGATATAAAATTATAACCTACCTAAAGGCTGCTAAGCATTGAAACATTAATTAATTATTATAATGATGGTAATAAACGTAAAAGTCTTGTATTATCGAAAGGAAATTGGTAACATCTCAGCATGTAATTTACAGGTAATATAATCAGATATAGAGTTGTTATGCAACTAGATGGGATCACTTTGACAAGATCATAAAAGCTACTTTCTGACAAAGCGGCAAAGCGAAAAACTTAGAGACCTACGTCTACGTGTATGTACAATCTGACGCGCGCGACAAGAGTCGACGGAAAACATAAACGCTTACCGTTGATGTCAAAGCAAGCATTAATCTAATTCGATGACAGCACAATTGACTTCCCACATCGGCACGGCGGGTCGTGTGGCCGAGAGCAGTGGAGACAATTTCGCGGCGTTTGGTTACATAAAATAAATAATAGCAGCTACCATGGCGCATAGTGACGAATGGTTGTTGCTACAGTTTGCTTCCATTAGCGCGCAGTACTCCTACTATTTAAGACCTAATGCGAGTCGAACCATGTGGACTAAAGTTTTCTTTCAGAGACAAACGATTTTCTGCTGTTGCAAATCTAAACTACCTAGAAATGCAGGTTAATCCTTTCACGTGAAACGGCTTTGTGTGCGGTACGCTCTAAAGAAAGAGCAGAGACAAATTTGTTTTCGAATTACGAAAGTTTCTAGCTTGAACATTCATTAAACTCACTCGTGAACGCCACCGGAGAGTTTAGTATGACATTATTTTTTTACAAACAGAGCTTTTACAATAATTACATTTTTCCTCATTACATTCCTAATCTACGAGAGATAAAAATATTATATTAGAGCTTTTTATACGAACGTAAAATAAAACTCACACGAAAATAATAATAACATCAGAGAAACGAAAACAATTGAAAAAAAAAATAATCGAAAGCAAAGAAAAATAAGCGTAACATACCAAGTAACGATATTTGGCTTCAAAACAAAAACACGAATTAAAGAAATTAAAATTATTGATACAAATTTAATCTAAGTTCTGGAATAAAACTGCTACTGATCAATCTAATTAAAGTAGGTAAATTAAATTTAATTAATTTTTTTTAAATTTTACTTTACTTCAACTAACAGAAAGTCTAAATAAAGATTAAGAGCTTTGGATGGGGAAAAAGTCAATTTGAGTTGATATTTATTATTTAATTCTCAAATCGACAAGAAAATCCAACAATTCCATTATAATATAACATGAAAATATAAACTTAAACAAACATAAAGTTTAAAAATAAAAAGTTGAATTATATTTAATCCCAATTTGAATTATATTTAATCCCAGCCATGAATGTGTTTGTCGATATAGAGAAGTCGAAGTGATTATATACGTCGTTGAATATAGAGCACATCGCTTGGATTGGTTCGTGTTGTCCATATTATGTGCGGTGGAAATCAAGCCGAAGAAATCCGCGAGATCTTAGCGATCGAGGCATAACGCTGATGTTTACCACTGCCAGAAGTTCAGGAGTATCAAATTCGAATTTCAAGAGTTAGGCGTGGAAGACGGGTCTGGAAACATCTTTTGTTTTGCTTAAGGTTTCGATGTTGTGCAGCGGATCGCACAGAATCGATAAATGTTTTAAGATCGTCAGCGTATACCAACTTACAGCCAGTCAAAACAGACGTCATTAAAAAAATATAAGGAATAATAACGGTCTTAAGTTACTTCCCTGTGGAACTCCAGACTGATTCCAGAAACGACACGATTCAATGGAATGTAACTTTACTGCTGATGATTTGTTAGATACGTCTGAAGTCAGCAGACGAAGCCATCAGATTCCCCTAAACAACTCAATATCCAGAGCAGTAGGGTAACGGAGGTATTTTGACCCACCTGGTAATATTTTGTATATTTTATCATTTAAATTTAAAACCTAGCAGTATATTATGGAAGTTATACCAAGATTGACTCCTCCCAAGTATTTTAGGTTCTTTGCTTTCAGTAAATTCAATTTACTAAATTGCATCATTTTGAGGTAGTAAATTTGAAATCAATCTAGGCGGTTTTAGACTCGGCACCGAATCGATACAATATCAATAGGAAGTCAATATCTGGAGCCAGCTTTAAAGATTTGTTATAACTAATGTGTATACATTTTGAGTAATCTATTATATTTGTTACATTAATAAAATCCAGTCAAAACAATTTTCATGCTCGAAAAAGCACTAAAAAGTGTTAAAACAGCAATTTGAGGTATGGCAAAAATATGTTGTACATTATCTAGAGAAAATATATTTTCGCCATACCCTCTAACCAATTTTGACTGCTCTTTGTTTACTCTTCATCAGTTGTATCGTCCCAACAAACATTTTTGTTTTAGAGTAGCTTATGCAACTATTGTATAGCTAAAACCATTGGAGCAAGCGCTTCTTATGCTGTTATAGAACAAAAATGTTCCTTGGGGTGAGGAGACTGACAGTAGTTTGATAATCTCAGGTAATTTTTTCTTTAATTATTACTAATATACTTGTCGAACTTACTAACTAAACCTACATATAAAATCGTTTTTTTAATTCTAGAAAATTAAAAAACCTTCGCGGCAGAAGGTCTATACAGAGGAAACCATAAACAAGGGTTTACATGAAATAAAAGCCGGAATATCAATTTAAAGTGCATGTCGCTGCAACAATGTCCTTCGCTCCACAATAAAGTCCCGTATGGAAAAACAGTGCAAAACCCAGAGTAGAACCGGGCCACCGACTGCCCTCGGAACTGAAGAGGAAACAGATTTGGTGAACTGGATTCGTAAAATGGCACGAAAATGGTTTCCGGTTACCAAATCCCGTGTGATGAGCAAAGTTATTCGTTATGTTAAGCAAAATCCGGACAGGGGAAGTTTTAGGACCGGTAGACCATGCAAACTGAATTCAATATTCGAATAGCTAAATTTTACTTTATCGTTTTGCAAGTGATGCATGGTCTGAAGTCAGAAGGCTGAAGAACGAAAAACAGAGCATCAAAGAAATCGAATATTAAGAGAACCAAAGTCTAAATTAAAACAGGAAAAGAGGAAGAACGAAGATAAATAGAAGAGAGGAGATAAATAAATGAAACCTGAATAAACTGATCAAATAAAATAAAACTATTACTTTTTTCCATTCAATTATTTTTGAGAATATACAATGTATTTTGCAATCATTTTAAATAATCATAGGCTTAGTTTTGCGTTTTATTCTTAAATAGTGTTGTCAATTCACGATATCTGCTTTTGGTATGTGGACATGTGGATGTCCGGTGCGGCTGCTCCATCTAAATCCGTAATAAAGAGCAATTTGGGTACGCAGAAATCGAACACTTACCACGGCAACCAACATCAAACGGCTAATTCTGTTTGGAATAGTTCAATCCAAGTAGAATTAAAAACACAAAAATTTATATATTTACGCAAGAGTTAATGCGAGCACACGGAGGGTTCAAATTATATTTCAAACTCTGTCCAAAACGCATTTTCCTAAGCAAATCAAAGGTGGGCCAAAATATGTTATAATAGTGGTCCAAAATTAAAGCTGGGTGGTCCAAAATAGAATTTTAGAAGCCTTCAGAATTTGGTTATTCTTTCTTAAATTTCTTTTTAGTTATATTGTGCAACGTTTTGTTTTATCAATAACATTCAGCTCTTTGTAATGATATGTTGAGCGTGCGGTATATTTCACAAAATTGCGTTTATTTCAAGAAATTGTGCAACAAACTCCTAAAGCGGGCCAAAATACCCCCGTTACCCTATTTGGTCAATGCGATCAAAGGCAGCTTTTAGATCTATGTAATATTGTACATATCTAACGACGCAAAATGAACAGAATGGCAATAGATTCGTATTAATTGAGCATTTGGGAAAAACCATGTTGCTCTATGACCATTTTTTTTTTGTGTGGATATTATCACTACGACCAGCATTTTGATCTATTATATTATCTATTATCTTATCCAGGTGTTGTTCCGCACTTCGTTGTTATTGCAGTATCGCTATAGAGTGAGCGAACTACTTATTATCCGTGCTTAAAGTGTCGGTGTGTTTTCACCCCTATTTCCCTCTACGCTTCTTACTACTTTTCAACCAATCTAGCTCTAGAGCCAGGAAGTGCGGAGACTAGTTACAATTTGTCCTTGGACAAGAGGCTTCGTTCGCACCTCGAGCAAGTATCATTCTTGTAACCAGTCCCGGCTAAGGGCTTCATGGTCGGTAAAGCAGAGTTAAGCACAGAGTGAGGGTGTGTATGTGTGAATGTATGTGTTCCTTACTACTTATGCATTACCAATCTCGTTCCTAGAACCAGGAAGCGGAACAAGCTATAATGTGCCCTTGAACAAGAGGCTTCATTCGCACCTCAAGCAAGTACCACTCTTATAACTTGCCCTGGCAAGAGGCTTTCATTGTTAGTAAATGCATAATGCAGTAGGAAGTATGTGGAGGGGCCTGAGAATAAACCCATGTTAAAGTCACTTAACATCGAATGGCCTGATTCTACTAAGATTCGAACCCACGACCACTCGCTTGTCAAGGCAGACTCGGTAACCTTGCGGCTGCAGGGCCCCCAAACCTCTATGATCATTGGAAAGCTGAGAAAAAATGCTACAAGAAACATTCATAAAATTAGGTATGCAATGGCATTAACTGAATAAAACTTATCTGTATCAAGATTTACAACTCTCATATAATGGAAAATCTTGCTACAGAAAAATAATTGTTTTATTTAGTTAATGTGCACTGGCGTGTAATTTGATGAATGTTTCTTATAGCATATTTCTCATCTTTTCGATGGTGTTCTTAAAATTAAAATCGGTTGGGGGGATCATGGCGAAAACGGCGATTTTTTGTTAAAATCCAACATGGCGGCCAAATCCAAGATGGAAGTCGATTTTTTTCACTTCGTTTATAAACCCTATCTCGCCTCTTTACAAAACCGTGTCGTTTGTAGTTTGTTTCATAGCAATTTTTGGAAATATCACAATAATTAATATATGAAAATTGTGAACCTTTCTACAAATAACTGGTTGTTTTATTCAGTTAATGGCATTGCACACCTAATTTTATGAACGTTCCTTGTAGCATTTTTCCTCAGCTTTCCAATGGCGGTCTTAAAATGAAAATCGATTGAAGGGCTCATGGTGAAAACGGCAATTTTTTGATAAAATCCAAGATGGCCGCCAAAAAAATTTACTCCATTTGAAAGCCCTGTTCTTCTTCTTTATAGAACTGGGCTAATTGTTAGTTGTTTCATGGCAAATTTATGAAATATCACATGATATAGATCTCAAGGTTTGCTCAAAATTCAACTTTTTTGGAACCTGTTAGGCCCCTTGGCGAATGAGGCGTCCACTATTACGAGGTATCAAAAATGTAATTCTCATTTTTCAACCATTTTCAACCAATTAAGCGTAAAAGTTCCAATATTAGAAGACCTCGTGTCAGTAGTCGCCCCGTTTCAGCGAGAATTACTCTATGCAGCAAATAAAATCATGAAATGCTTTTAGCATCGATTCATGCTCCTAAAAAATCCAGTTTCAACCTCGAATGGGCTCTAAATGTCACTCTAAAATGGGCAAGTCCACAGCAAAACACCATAATTTGAACTTATTAACATAACTATCTCTTTCTCAAATTAATACGTGTCACTCCATCAATTAATTTTTTTCTCTAATGTCGTACGTTGCCTGCAAAATAATCTCACACCAACGATGTATCGGCCTCTCGATAGAAAGTCCATCAATTGAAATCAATCCCCTTTTGACGGACGATTCGTTCGATATAGGGCCGCGTTTTCATTTCGCAAAAGTTCAATGTTCGTCATTGCATAATATGCAGTGCAGTGATGATGGGCAGCAACATGCGGTGAAACTGGTTCCCGAGAAATGGAAGTATCAATGACTTAATATCCATTGCATCTGCAGCATTGCCTAACCGGTTGCATCCCGACACTGCTCCAGTGCAAATTCCAACTATTTTATATGCACGGGAAATAACGCGTGCTTGTGTGTACTACATGAATATTATACAGCTTGATTTATTGGCACCTCCTTGATACTAAGTAGCAATACTCGTTACACACAACATTCAGCTGAACGGTTCCTATTTTTCTCTGTCTAGCACCCGATTGACTTAGTTACCTATTTCCTGCTACACAACATAACGATGGTGAAAATATAGTAATTTTCCGAGCATAACCGTTGGACTCGAACAGCTGGCATTTCCACAGACACTGCTTAATTTGGATTAACTCCATACAACGCAACCACCTAATACTCGATTTAAACTAACAACATGAGCAACACGAAAAGGCACCCCATGTAGGTACTAAATGTATAATTTGTGGTTCGTTTTCGAAACATGTCGCCGTGCAAAATACGGTTCTTTGTAATGGAAACTTTGTTAGCTATTTGCCTTTACAGCAATTGAAATCTGCTTGAAATGACCCATAAACCTTTGAAATGTTGGGATGAAAAGCATAGAATTAAAAACTAGTCGTTGTTCGAGAAAGCCGTATTTCATATGAAAAACAACTCTTAATCCAACAGTCAACAGTGAATTTTACGTTTGCCTCACGTAACTTCAGGTAGGTATTAGCGAATACGATTATGTCTAATAAAATATATGTATAAAGCATATAAATTAGAAATTCGGTTCGTGAATTCCAATTTCCCAGCAACTTGTTCTAACAGCAATCTATAGCAATAAAACCGTAAGCCAAACAAGCGCTCATTTCTAGGGGAGCTATAGCCCTTGGCATTTATTTCATCAACATAGTAAAATTAAATGCAAATCGATACAAAAAAATTTACTGAAACGATGCAAAAAAGAACTGCCCACTAGTTTTTTTATTGGGTCGTTGCCATCGGTTGTTTCAAACAGTTGTCTACATTCAACTCGATCTTGGGTAACTAGACATTTCAGAAGTCGCAATTCGCTTTCAGCCTGATCGAGCCCTCTCGCACCTTGGGTTCCTCTGTCCCTGGTACCGATGGCGTTGTCGAAAAGAATCGTTGTCTCCGCCCTGTCTGTCGTCCGGCATTCTTATGACGTGTCCGGCCCACCGATTTTCCAAGCAGTGCCTGTAGCTTGTGATTTATACGCCTCCGCCATTCTCCGATATCCGTTTGTACGTTTTCATTAGATATCTTTAGCCAAATAACTTTTAGTTGATCCATTTTGTCTAGAAGGAATAATTTTTCTCCGTAAATATTATCAAATAAACGAAAACATTAGATACGAGGAAACTCAATTTACGTTCTAAAATAATTGTATACAAGCGTGTCTTTTTTATTAGCATTCCAAATTTGGATAAGATAAAAAAAACAGTGAGTTTGTTAAGCGGATTCGACGTCTTTTAGATAGGATAATTGTAACTGCAACAATTGAAGAAATGTCCCAAATAGTAAAGTTTTCGAATTAAGCTTTAAATAGGAAAGTGATATGGTTTGAGCCTAAAATGTATCACCACTTTAATTATAGTAGGTATCTAGTATTCATTTTAATTATCATTAAATCATATGTATAACGGTAACCTTTGTTTTGAAACATCGTATATAGTCCAAAACAATAAAAAATAGCACCATTCATCATTCACTAAACACACATCTATGACTGACTCCGTTCGCGTAAGGTTTGGGAAGTCGCCGCGATGCGATGCTAACCTGACGTGCAACTTCACATAGCGAAAGCCTCCCATTTTCCCAACCTGTCGGTACATATGGTCGCCAAATCGGAAAACCTCATCCATCGCACTCCACACGGTTCGTGGTGATACGAGCCCACACCGCCTGGGAGGGGGCCACCAGTATAAAGCACTAAACAGTGGTAACTTTGCTACCATACCTTCTGCCGACCGGTGCTTCGTTAACATTTACCTATAGTCTGCGGTGCTGCGGAAAGTCTTAAGTGAGCACTCTCGATTCAGTGTCTGAGTTCGTTGTTGTGAAATTATACCAGTTCCTGCCAAAATCGCTCCGCGGATTTTCAACATGTTCCGATCGATTGTGAGTGAATAATTCTGATAAACAAAGTGTAATTAAGGACTGTTCTTCTGAATCCCCTAAAACATGAATCACTATGTGCACGAAAATCAGTGTTCGATTGATGTAATCTGATCCCGAATTATGTTGTATATATCGTAGATATTCGTGACCCTGTTCACCGTTTGCCTCGCTGGTATCATTCACCACCGGCAGGACGATGAGGAAGTGGCAGAAACCGAACACCACCATAACATTGACCACAAGCATGCAACGTCGCATCAGAGCTTCAAGTTCCATCACTTCCATGCCGTTCCAGTTTACGTCAAAAAGGAGGACCAACAGTTCCTGAAGCACCCGGTGGAGGTGTCGGGATTGAAGCACAACCTAAAGGTAAGTTAAACTGTGGCTCATCACCAGTGTCAGCGACTATCGTGTAGTGTTTTTCTTTGTCACTTGAATAAGATAAAGGTTTCATAAGGTGAAATTAGTCATCATCGATCCTGCCAATTTCAAAAGCAATTTTTTTTGTTTGAAACAAAAATTCTTTACATGAAAATATTATTTGCTGTGTTCAGATTGGCAAGAAGAATGCAGTATTTACATTTTCATAAACAGAATCCCGCTTTTGGGCATAAAAACTGCTTCTGAAATTGGGCTCTCCGACGAAAAGTTAATGACTGCTAATTTCCCGTTAAGCTTTAAGCTGGCGGAATTCAAATTGTATTTGAAACTGAACTTAAAATCACAGCTTAAATTTACTTAAAAGTGATGTTGAAATTGAAATTAAATTAGATTTGAAAATGAGAGCTTGAAAAAAGAGCCTAAAATCAGACATGTTCAACATGCAACTGGAGTTGAAATTGAACTTGACGTTGGACATTAAATTAGACTTTAGAATTAGAACTAATTTGGACGTTTTACCTCATTTCGGTTCAGTTTTTTTTTTTCAATCCCGTTTTTTCATTTTTCGCTCCGTTTTTTCTCTTTTTCTGTTCCGTTTTCTTGGTTTTCGCTCACATTTATTTTCTTCTTCCTTCTGTTTTTCTCCTCTTTCTATCATCTGTCTTGTTTTATGTTTTGTGATTCCTTATTCATTGTTTCGTTTCTTACCCATTTTATCTTATTTTCTGTTCTGTATTCTATTTTATTTTTCACATATTTTTATTATTTTCTTTTCCGTTTTCTGTATTTTCTCTTCCCTTTGTTCTTTTATCGTTTCAAGTTTTCGTCTTTTCCTAACTCTTTTTTCTCCTTTTCTTCTCATTTTTGCCTGTTCCGTTTTTCTCTTTTCAATACCTCGTTTTTCTAATTTTCTGTCACGTCTGTGCTATTTTTGACTCTCTTTTTTCCCTTTGCTCCCCCAAAATTTTTGCTTCCCGATTTTCGCTTTTTGCTCTGCCGTTTTACCTTTTCTTTTGGTCCGTTTTTCCAGTTTTGCTTTTCTTCTTTCTGTGCCATTTTCGCGTTTTTTTGAATCAACCTTTGTATCCGATTTGACCTCTTCTTCCGTTTTTTTCGTTTCTTCTATCGGTTTTCTCTTTTCTCTTTCCTCTATTCTTCTTTTCCCTTTCCATTCTTCTTTTCCCTTTTGGTTTTTCTGTTTTCTTTTCCATCTTTCCTTTTTTGCCTCGTTTACGCTCTTTTTTTCTCCCGTTTCCCATCTTTTTTGTCGCGTTTTTACCTTTCGTTTTCCTTTTTTCCCTCTTTTGCCATTCCTTTTTCCTATTTTTCTGTCCTGATCTGTTCCCCCTTTTTGTTTTGCTTTTTTTTCTTTTCTCTGTCCCTGTTTCCTCTTTGTCTGTTCCATTTTGTCGCACTTTTCAGTCCAGATATTTTTGTTTTTCTCTTTTCTGTCTTGCTTTCTACCTTTTTTGGCTTTTTTTGCTTTTTACCGTTTATCGATTTCGTCTATTCTCTGCTTCTTATTATTATGTCCTAGGTTTCCTCCTTTTCTGTCCATTTTTGTTTTTCTTTTCCGTGTTATCTCGTGTGGCTTCCATTTTCATTTTTTTTTCTCCATTTTTTCTGTCTCGATTTTCCTCTTTTATTGTTCTATATCGAATTGGTCTATTGGTCTATATCGAAATTATCCAGTTCATCTAATTAATCATGCTTCGCATCAGACGCTTCCTTACATTCCATTAGAACTAACGAAAATCGGCAAATAAAAAATCTTTCGATGGTATTTTTCCTTTCGTAGGCTTTTGCATGGAAAATAATAGCGTATATATAAATGGCAAGAATAGATTTGGTTTTTACGTTTAAATCTTAAAGGGTTATATACAGATAGGAGGCATAAAAAATAGGATTTTTCTAGAATTTTTCTAGAGAATACCCTTTAACTGATTAAAGTGAAAATTTTTATACATCATACAGTAGCTTTTGGCTGTATTTTAACATATTTTGTTTTTGAAAAAAGTTGTTTAAATAGCTGCTATAGTTAGTCTCCTGGAACTCTTCCAAAATAAGGCGTCTTGCGGTGAGCACGATATCTTTGGACTCGAAAATCGAAAACCCAAAAAGGAAACGGTGATAAAATATATTATCTATAGATTGATCGAAAGCTTTAGCAATATAATCATTTTTGACGAAATAGCGGCTGGTTAAACATAAAAAATCAATTTTTGGCATAAATTGCACTCCTAACTTGTCAATAAAATAAGAAATATTAATCGATGAAGAAAAATCTTTGATTAATCTGTAGAATATATCCTTAGAATACTTATGTCTAAATTTGATGTGATTCGGTTCAACCGTTTCCGAGAAATCTTGCTCACCGACTTTGAAAACACTGTTATGAGAAACACGCGTTCAAAGTTTCGCGTTCCTTCTTCTTCGTTCCTTCTAAAAAGGCCTTTATTTGGCATATTGGCCTTTATTTGGCATATTGGTCTTTATTTGGCATATCACAATATACTGAGGTATTCACAATATACAACGGGGAACGTTGTCCCAGTGCAGTGCAGTGGTTGGTCGAGAGAATTTCCAAGTCGAAAAATGACTCGACCTTATCGGAAATCCAACTCAATATCACAATTGTGACAGCTAGCCGATCGACGTCATTAAACACAGACCCACGGTGGCTAAAAAGCAAGCCTAGGCGCTACATTCCGTTTTCGAAGCTTGTGTTTTTGCTCAACAGACTTCGCAGCCAGCTATTAAAGTACAGGACAATTGCAAGGCTAGTGCTACGGTCCTATCGACCCTAGCAGCATCTCCCAACCGAGAATCGAACGTACGACAACTAGCGTGTTAGCATCGTACCTCGAACTAACTATTAACACCGCCTTAACTCACCACTGGCGCTTCGGAGTATGCCTGGAATAAACCTGGCACAAAACAGATTGATGAACTCAGACCTTACGATTCCGTCTGTTTATTGTAATAAGATGGGTAGAAAGCCGTACGAGCCTGAAGATTTTATTGCCCAATTAAACGAAGCTTCTGTAAACCATCTGCCAGTACGCAGAATTGATCCGTTTGACGACCCATCCCACTGTTGCCTACCGACGTTTTGTATCAGCGGTCATCGTCAAACCAGAGAAGTGCAGATTCATAAGAACTTCCCAGATTACACCGATGGTAACAGCGAGATACCTATCCTCTTTTTTATAGCCCTAAACCAATTGCTATGGTCCTTGGACATCGCTCTTTGAAAATGCATTGCCTCTCGTTACAGTGTCCGAACTTTCTCGCAAAATTGAACTCTGGAATTTTTTTGGTCTTGATTAGCTCTGCGTTGTATTTGGTCAGATATGTTCTGCATTAATACCAGTTACATGTAGCCTTGGCCTAGTGTTCCGATAGAGATTATGCCAAGCGTCGCATTCTGCCAGGGCACGACGAACAGCCCGCGTGTGTGAAACAGTTTAAGTTAAACGCATCTGTGATCTTGTATTGCATATCATTTGTTGCGATAATTAGTTCAATTGGAGGTCACATATTATTTTGGGAAGAATTGCGTTTGGTCAATTGGTGTTCTTCGACTACCTGAATTGTGACGGGGGGGAAAGAGTGGAAAGGTTTGGGGGGGGGGGTTATTGGTAGCTACGCTTAACAACTTGTCATTGTGACTCCTATCTTTCGTCTAATGCTGAACAGGTGCATGGGTCGAACCAAGCTATAATCTGAAATTATAACCGGATTCGAACCCACAACACCCGCCAGGGCATGTGGCACTCTTTCCCTTTCCACTCTTTCCCCCCGCACTTGCACTCTTTCCCCTCCATTTTCAAAAACTTTTCATTACTTTCTCCTACCGTCCCTTCTTCAATTGTAGAACCACCGTTTCAAAAAGTATTAATCGAGTTTATCTGATTTACTTCCAGTGACCATATCTAAGTAAATACAATCTGTATTGTGCGCCCTTATCACATCTATCCTAAGTCGTAAAGCTTTTAACTTTTACTAAACCTATTATTTTTTCTTATCCCTAGATTGTCCACCCGGAGACGGAACACAACCATGGCCATGGATTGACACTGGAGAACCACAGCGAGTTCGAAAGTAAACTACACGGCGGACATGGTTACGATCTGGGTCATGCCGGTTCGGAACATGTAGCCCAAGATTATGGCCATGAATACGAACATCACTACGGTCAGCTGGATGAAGGCGAGGAGAGCTAAGCTGCTGAATGGAATGCCATTGTCGCGTGCTGAGCAGTATCAAACTGAACTGCCCCAGTGCGTTATCTGTGTTGTTCCCGTTTGGGTCACACATGAGATGACCTTCGGATCTTAAATTTGAACAAAGCTCAGCGAAAACGCGGCAAAATTTTGTTAAATTTATGAATGTGATATAGTCAACTACTCGATAAGTATTGAAAAATTTGCTTCCTCTGAACAGGAAGCAAATCGTAATTTATCTAGTATTAGTGTCATCAACAGTTATTTTCTATTTGTTGAACATCTATCATGTCTCTTCCTGAATATAAGATAATAATGACTTTAGATTACCGTTTGAAAGTGCATACAATCCGAAATTCTAAATAACCCAACAAATATTTATGTATAAAAATAGTTTATTCAACTATTGTACAGCTAATTCCCGTGGAACATGTGGTTGATAAGCTATTATACAACAAAAATGCTACTTGGTTAAATGGTTACTTTCTAATTTGGGACATCCGAAAAATACTTATACGATCAGCTTAAATCTATGATTTTAAAAGCAAGGCTTTCATTTCGTCCGAAATTATTCTACTGATAATAAATATTGAACTTTTGGGGCCTCAAGCTCTCTATAATGCATATACACATATAGAGTAAGGAGGGGTAAAAGTGCGATGCGGGTAAAAGTGCGATTCAATGATTTATCGGTGCAGATTCCGAGTAAATTTTCTACATTGGCATGGATGGGTGACTACTTTGACAGCTTGAATCTAACGTAAATAACGTAATGATATTTTAGGGCGGTTTTGATGTAATTTGTCGTTATACGGGAAAAACGATATCAACAGGAGGAAATTACTTGTTGAAAATTTGTGGCAGCGTTTTACATCACTCACATATCTGTTTTGAAAATACGCCGAAAATAATTTACAAAATATATTTCGCTTTTCCGTAATTTAATCTAACCCCGTTAAGCGCCTAGCGGGGTCAAAGTTCGATTCACGGACGGGGCAAAAGTGCGATTCATGGACGAGGCAAAAATGTATAGCTAATAATATACAACTTTAGACACTATATTACAGATACTAGAAATGCAAGATCTGCAGAAAACTGTGTGCTCTACAGATATTGGTCGAAGAACAATGTGTTTCCGCTGATGAAACAAAAAACAAACGTTTGGAAAAGTTTCGATCTAACAGAGGTTGCAATACACCAGCGCATGGTAGAAAAGGTGCAAATTGAGATTATTCCTTACCGAAACATAACGCAGATTGAAGATAATATGGTTTTGTTAGCTACTGCTGGGCTAATTTTATGGATTCTAGCTTCGAACTTTTGCCCCGCGGTATTCGCACTTTTGCCCCGCTAGTGGGATAAAAGTACGAATCTGCACTTGATCAGAAGAAAGAAGAATTTATTCTGCAAAACACTATTACCGCAGATGAGTTAAATGTGCTTGTCCTTCTTTATATCTCACGAAAATTGACGACAACTTCAAACATCTCACTTATGCCCCGCCCTACTCTACAGGATGACTGCTTGCAAATTTTCAAGCAAAATTTGTATTTAGTCTCTCATAAACATATAGAACTGTAACATAATTGAAACAGTGGGGTTCCGTAATTTATCAAATCGTCTTACTCAATGGCGTAACAAAAGAGGGGGTCTAGGGGTGGCGAAACCCCTAGAAAAATTGACTTGATTTTTAAATTAAGGTAAAAACAGTAGTTAGATAACTCTAGATAACAAAAACTTAAGAGTAATAAATCGTTTGTTTGAGAAACCCCACAAGTCCACTCGACACTATTGTTGGAAAACAACAAAAAACTATTTATTTTGAAACGATGATTCTACAATTGATGAAGGGACGGTAAGGGAAAGTAATGAAGAAGGATTTTTTCGGGAATGAAGGGGAAGGGTGGAAAGGAAGGGGGGGGGGGGGGTAATAGGTAGCTATGGTTAACAAGTTGTCGCTGTGACTCCTATCTTTTGTCCAATGCTGGAAGGTGCATGGGTCGAACCAAGCTGTAATCAGAGATTATAACCGGATTTGAACCCACAACACCTGCCAGGGCGTGTCGCTCACTGGTACCCGTGTACCTTTGAACCACAGAGGCGCTGGACAAAAGAAGTCTGCACAACCCCCCTTATTAACCATAGCGCGACATGGGTTGTTCTATTTTTAGACACACAATGTGCCTCTTCCTACACCTACTGTAGAAACCACCGACCGAGAAGTTTTTAGTCTAACGTCTTTTTACTTTCAGGACGACGACACTATGCAGGCCCTTACGACTTGCAAGGTACTGCGTGTGACGCTGTTCGTCCGAAAGCGTGTTAGTCCGCGTTTCTCAGCGCGGTTATTCGGAGAAAGGCTCCGTTCCTATGAAAATTGACCAAACTCGAGACTTTAGTCATGACCTTGAAATGCGGTCAGGCATATATAAATATTTATTTTGAAACGATGATTCTACAATTGATGAAGGGACGGTAAGGGAAAGTAATGAAGAAGGATTTTTTCGGGAATGAAGGGGAAGGGTGGAAAGGAAGGGGGGGGGGGGGTAATAGGTAGCTATGGTTAACAAGTTGTCGCTGTGACTCCTATCTTTTGTCCAATGCTGGAAGGTGCATGGGTCGAACCAAGCTGTAATCAGAGATTATAACCGGATTTGAACCCACAACACCTGCCAGGGCGTGTCGCTCACTGGTACCCGTGTACCTTTGAACCACAGAGGCGCTGGACAAAAGAAGTCTGCACAACCCCCCTTATTAACCATAGCGCGACATGGGTTGTTCTATTTTTAGACACACAATGTGCCTCTTCCTACACCTACTGTAGAAACCACCGACCGAGAAGTTTTTAGTCTAACGTCTTTTTACTTTCAGGACGACGACACTATGCAGGCCCTTACGACTTGCAAGGTACTGCGTGTGACGCTGTTCGTCCGAAAGCGTGTTAGTCCGCGTTTCTCAGCGCGGTTATTCGGAGAAAGGCTCCGTTCCTATGAAAATTGACCAAACTCGAGACTTTAGTCATGACCTTGAAATGCGGTCAGGCATATATAAATATTTATTTTGAAACGATGATTCTACAATTGATGAAGGGACGGTAAGGGAAAGTAATGAAGAAGGATTTTTTCGGGAATGAAGGGGAAGGGTGGAAAGGAAGGGGGGGGGGGGTAATAGGTAGCTATGGTTAACAAGTTGTCGCTGTGACTCCTATCTTTTGTCCAATGCTGGAAGGTGCATGGGTCGAACCAAGCTGTAATCAGAGATTATAACCGGATTTGAACCCACAACACCTGCCAGGGCGTGTCGCTCACTGGTACCCGTGTACCTTTGAACCACAGAGGCGCTGGACAAAAGAAGTCTGCACAACCCCCCTTATTAACCATAGCGCGACATGGGTTGTTCTATTTTTAGACACACAATGTGCCTCTTCCTACACCTACTGTAGAAACCACCGACCGAGAAGTTTTTAGTCTAACGTCTTTTTACTTTCAGGACGACGACACTATGCAGGCCCTTACGACTTGCAAGGTACTGCGTGTGACGCTGTTCGTCCGAAAGCGTGTTAGTCCGCGTTTCTCAGCGCGGTTATTCGGAGAAAGGCTCCGTTCCTATGAAAATTGACCAAACTCGAGACTTTAGTCATGACCTTGAAATGCGGTCAGGCATATATAAATATTTATTTTGAAACGATGATTCTACAATTGATGAAGGGACGGTAAGGGAAAGTAATGAAGAAGGATTTTTTCGGGAATGAAGGGGAAGGGTGGAAAGGAAGGGGGGGGGGGGGTAATAGGTAGCTATGGTTAACAAGTTGTCGCTGTGACTCCTATCTTTTGTCCAATGCTGGAAGGTGCATGGGTCGAACCAAGCTGTAATCAGAGATTATAACCGGATTTGAACCCACAACACCTGCCAGGGCGTGTCGCTCACTGGTACCCGTGTACCTTTGAACCACAGAGGCGCTGGACAAAAGAAGTCTGCACAACCCCCCTTATTAACCATAGCGCGACATGGGTTGTTCTATTTTTAGACACACAATGTGCCTCTTCCTACACCTACTGTAGAAACCACCGACCGAGAAGTTTTTAGTCTAACGTCTTTTTACTTTCAGGACGACGACACTATGCAGGCCCTTACGACTTGCAAGGTACTGCGTGTGACGCTGTTCGTCCGAAAGCGTGTTAGTCCGCGTTTCTCAGCGCGGTTATTCGGAGAAAGGCTCCGTTCCTATGAAAATTGACCAAACTCGAGACTTTAGTCATGACCTTGAAATGCGGTCAGGCATATATAAATATTTATTTTGAAACGATGATTCTACAATTGATGAAGGGACGGTAAGGGAAAGTAATGAAGAAGGATTTTTGCTAAAATCCTAAAATGCTGAAGTAGAATAATACAAGTTTTAGAAAAAGTTTTGTACTTTTTTAATCGGAATTTTTATCATAGTTTGCAGTTACCTATAAAAAAATAAAAGGTAAATTGAATAACGGCGGTTTTTGAATATCATAAATGGACCAGAGTAACAAGAGTTCACATTGAATAGAATACCTTGATACTGTGCTAGTAGTAATTAAACATTTTAAATCTTGGATAATAACCGTACGGTGATTATGGAGCAGAATCTGAGGACAAGGGTCTGTTCTCAAATTACGTTATACCAAAAAGAAATTCAGATACGTGAACAACACCTTAAATATTTAGAATGGATAAACTATTGATTTGACAGTTACTCAGGAGTAGGGATGCCACATATAATTCTGTGTTTTTATTGGAAAAATCTGACAATCTGTACGGCGAGGAAAAATATCTGTGCACAAATCTGTCCAATGCAAAACAATGAGAGTGAAAGAGATAGAGAGTCATTTTGCTGACTATTTCCGTCTCTTTCACTCTCATGTAAAAGCTCAAAAATCTCTTTAATCTGTGTAATTTGGCGAAAATGTGTATGCATACAGATTCTGTACAGGCGATTTCTTTCAAATATTTGTTAAACACAGAATAATCTGTGCATGTGGCAACCCTGCTCAGGAGTGCTCGACGGATTACTCACATTATGGAAAGCAACGAGTTAACAAAAAAGATAAATAGAAGATTAAACCTTTTTTATTTATATATTATGCTATTATTAACATTGTATAGTAAATGGTGGGTTATTGCTTTTGTGAGAAACGCACGGATAGTTTAGTCTGTCAATTTCCGGAACGAGATTGCTACAGTTTTTACTGTATCTAGATTACAAGAATGGTTTATTTACGTTTATCTTGTCGACCAACTAATCCAAGCTTATCTACATTTGCAATCAGCTATCACTTTTTCAGCTAAAACATCCTTTTCTTTTCGATTTTATAAGCCATTCTTTTACTTTTAATAATTTCGTAATTTTTCGATTCCGAAGACATTTTTATACTATTGAATTGTGTTCCGAATACTGCTTTCAACATTGCACGTAAATATTGAATGATAGTTTTGTACCTATCGCAGCGCCGCTCCAGGTGATTATCGGAAACATGGATATTTGGGGTTTCTCAAACAAACGGAGATTTGCAACCCCAATTAAAAGGGGTTCGTAGAACTAACTTTGTCTGGAATTTTGAGGGAAGGTGTAGATATCCTCAAAGATTCGAAAACTGTTAAAAAGTCAATTTTCGTAAAAATGGCGTTTGTGGGGTTTCTCAAACAAACGATTCAATTTTTGATTGCATTTCTGCCCCTAGAACTGTGCGCTAATTCTACCAATGGCCTTACTTGATAGTTAAAATTTACATGTAAAGTAAATCTTTAGGCTTAAACGTCTTTCTATGACTTGATTTTTCTTGTGGTGAATGACCCTCTGGGTAAAAACCACTCTAATAAAAAAAAACTTGACCTTTCTTTAGGCTTCCCAGCCGGTGAACAGGACAATTACTGGACTAGTGCAAAAGTTCTACTGGCTCTATATAGCAAGCAGCCAAGCCTAGCAGCCTAGCCAAGATTCGAACATATGACGATTGGCTTGTTAGACCAGCTGCATCGTACTTCAAACGCTGCGCTGGCGACGAAGATGCACAATGCCATCCGTCAGAGCGTGGAAAGACACAGCCCAGCTCAGCTGCCTGAAAGAGCGGAATGCCCCAACCCGAAGCGAAAGGTGTAGAAAGGGCACTTGGATAAAAACCAGAATGGTGCCAGACGGAGAACCATGGCGGCAGGGAAGGCGATTTCGACGGTACAAAAATCTCGGAGGAGGTGTCAGTTCCAACGATAGGCGAAGTTAATGGGGTCATCAAGTAATGTCATTGCCCGAAATAGACGGCTACTCCTTAGCACTGCCTGATGGAAAGAATTGGGGATACAGCTTCGTTGAAGGACGGTCATGGTCGACCCAAATATTTGCACTGCGGCAGATTCTCCATAAAGTCCACAAACACAAAGTTTCCACGGCCTTCTTTTCAATGATTTCAAAGCTGCATATGATACAATCGACGGTAAAGTGATACGAACAATCATGGACGAAAACGTCTTTCCCGGAAAACAGATTAAACTGGTTAAGGCTACGTTAAATGGTACGCGATGTTGTGTGCGGATTTCGGGTGGACTGTCGACTTCATGCATATTCCGCAGGCTGCTTTGTCAATGTGTTGGGCCCCTTCGCTCGTAGTCCGCCCCTGACCAGAGTGGCCCCTGCAAAATGCCCTAGTTCTTGTGGGCGCTGAAAAGGGCCTGAAACCTCACTAACGCACTATCAATAAGTGGTGTGTGAAACACTGGATATAAAGGGCTGTATAGGAATCACGTAAAAGCAAAGCCTGGGTGCTAATTCCGTTATCGAAATTTGACCTTCTGTTTTTATACGACAGACTTCACAACCAGCTGTTACAAGACAGTGCGAGGTCAGTGCTACGATCCTATTGGAGTCTATCCTATAGGAATCACCAGAGGTGGGCACAATTCCGCTAATCCGCTAACAGCTAATTAACTCAGCTAACATTTTGGTTAGCGGTTAGCGTTTTCGCTAATTTTTAAAACCGTTAGCGTTTTCGTTAGCTTCCGCTAAATTTATGTGCCGCTAAATAAACCACTAACTTTTTTTTAGCAAAAGGAAAATTTTGAAATATGAATTTCCTAAATTTTCTTTAGAGCAATTGACACATTCCAGCGTTACGGGACAAATAAAATAAAAAAGCACCCATTTTTACTGTGAGAAATGCTTCCTGTTTCACCAGCTTTTTGGCAAATACCTTGTAAAATAGTTGATTAAAGAAAACATGATCTTCCACTTGAATTCCAGGGATTTGATGAAATAGCAACTGATGTACATAGTAGGGATGGTTTCCCGTAACGCTGGAATATGTCAATTATCTATCAATATTACCCATAGACCTGGATCGAAGAGTCCCAAAACTTCATAAACTTTTGTACGTGGGCACAGTTAAAGGACTCATAAAATAAATCAATATTTCAAAAACGTGCGATCACCTATAATCTCTGAAAATATCAAGAAAATTTTTTCGATTTATTTATTTCACTTATACATCACATACATTATTTCGAAAATTCATAAGTCTTGAACCAAGCATCTTTGAAGAAATATTATGAAAATGTAACAAAGTTTTCTCAATAATCCAGCAAAATTATTATCTGGAAAACAGTTTTTCACAAAATTTTCCATGGAAGCGAAAAATTTCAAAGTAAACTTAGAAAAACTATACTCTACCTTATGGAACATTTCCAAAATATTGCACAAACTGATAACTGTGTGCTTGTTCGGGATTAAAATTTCACGATAGTGTTATTTCTGAGTGATGACCAAAAAAGTCGAATTCATAAAATATTCATAAACAGCAGTCCCCCGAATAAGGTGGTGAGTGGTGCTATCATGTCCACTGCATTTTATCAGTTTTCTTTTAGTCAAATTAGTGGGTTTTTGGTAGTTAGCAAGCTTATAACGAGCTCAAACAATATATCAAAAATCAGTTTTGTTGGTCGAAAGCTAGCTGAGAAATGCCGGTGTATGGACAGCATTACTCATCGTCTTATTCGGAGATCTCCTGTACTACTTCGATAATTCAAGCACGCAACCAAGCATGTATTAGAGCATATATTTTTAAGTGAATACGTAAGTAAATTTTATTGGCAATCCAGAAAAAATATAATTTGGAAAGATGTTATACAAAATTTTCCAGTGATGGAAAACTCCAAAGAAAAATCGAAAAAACTATGATTCCACTTCACCATTTTTAAATGTGGTTATGTTCTTCAAAACAGTTTTTTTTTGTGAATGCCTGCAATTTTTTCACTTTTTTTCACATTTTTTCAATTTTTGTATATATTTTTTCTTAAAGCTTTGCAACGAAGATTTTGTTTTTTCTAAAATTGGTGTTTAAAAAGTATTGCTAAATTTGCGCCATTAACCAATTTAGCGGTTAGCGATTAGCGTTAGCTTCCGCTAAATTTTTGGTTAATTTAGCGGTTAGCGGTTATCGAAGCTAACGTTTTGAATTAGCGGTTTAGCTGTTAGCGAAGCTAACATATCGGTTAGCGGTGCCCACCTCTGGGAATCACGTATGATTGCTTAAATCTAAAAAATAAGACTTGGAAGAATCACTGCTTTAAGAATCGGAGGGGATGCTAAATCTGGTTCAACAGTGTTACGCTGCGGATGTGCCTATTTTAACTTCTTGCAACTGATATAATAGTAAGTAAATAATTCTACTACTAGTAATAGCACTTTGATTATTTCCTTTGTAATCCTTTTCGATGATTTGCTTGAACTTCTGTTCTTGAATAACATTCGAAAAAGAAAGTAAAAAAAATATTTTGCATATTTAGCAGTTTATTCTATATAGCAAATATATCTCATGTTAGTAAGTTCAGACCTAAGACAATACATATGGTTCCAATTACGCATCAGAAATCTAAGTGTTTCCTTGTTGGTTGATCTATTAAATCGCCGCGAGGCCATGAAACCCTTTTTATTGTATTTGATCCATTGGAAATAAATATAATTACTTAGAAGAGAAACGAATATAAATATAATATAATGCTGCACAACAAATTTTAGCTAAACGCTCTAGACATCGTCGTCTTGCTTCTTCCTTTCAGCTAGTCGCTCCTCTATGGCGTCTAACCGATCGTTCATTGCCCTCAGTGAATCCTTGATACCACTCTGAATTTCACTGTAACGTTGCATTGCAATTACCAAACTTTCTTCCAGCAAATCGTTGGCTTGTTTCTGTTCGGCCGTTGAAGCCGTCATTTTTTTCAACTGATCGCTGACATCCGGTAGGTTTCGAAAATACTCGGCTCCAAGTGTCGGTTCCAAGGTTTTGATTTTCTGCAAGGTTTCAAACGACCCGGCTAAGTCGTTTGCGATCGTATTAATGTAGATTTCCTTAGCACGTATGTCCTGTTTTTCGTCCAAATAGGAAGGATCCAGCAAGGCTTCCAAATCATCCTTCTTATTGAACATCTTGAGAATGTTATCCCGAGCGCTTCCGTCGACCAAATGGCCAGTACTAGCAGACGGTAGAAACGAGGCTGCCGATAGTACCGAATCGGTTAAGTTTTCTACTTGACTATCATTAGCCGGAATCGGTCCGAGAAGTGAATTCAGATTATCGATTCGCTTCTCAATTACGTCTAGTGAATCCATTATAAATTAATCTAAAAAAGAATATAATCAAACAAAATGACATCATACAACTACACAAATTAACAGTAAACTGCAGCATATAACATCATGCTTTACTTAAAAAGTTTGATGGTTTTCTTCAGTTTATACTATTTGCACTCTATTATCAATTTGTGGAATTATCAGAAGTATTCAAATATTAAAAATGTACTTACCTTTCCGAAATGATTAAAGAATTAAACCAAATGGATGCTTATTCTGCTAAACCAGTCCCAGTTATTTCCCTGATCACTATTCTTCGTTCACGCCCGTACGATACGACATACGACCAAGTTTTGTTTACATATTTTGTTATAGGGATGGGCGATATTATTGGTTTCATGTAGAAATACTCAGAGGTGAGAGATACGCGGAAGCAGCCATCGTGGGAGCCAATCGAGCAGCGAGAATTGTCAAAAGGGAGTCAATCAAACTAGAGTGACTATATTCAGAGTGGCGACAAGTCATCCCAAATGTATGCAATGCGGTTTTTCCTAGGTTTTTCTTTCTTTTTCCTGCATACGCGTTGGATAGGTCATCTGCTCGATTGGAATGACACTGACAGATAATTATCATTCCAATTTTGACATTGTCGCCACTCTGTATATAGTCACTCTAAATCGAACATGCAAACTGTTTGCTTAAATGTTTGAGTAACAAGTATTGAAATAGTTATGAAATCTACTTAAGCTATTGTCACGCACCTTGAATATTATACTCAGGCAAACATCATGTATACACACACGCATATTTCGTGTTCGCTAGTGTGGGTGCTTGAGCTGTCAGAAAGCTCAATACACTTTACTAGAAAAGTGGCTTCGTCAGAGTTTTATACATACACTGAAGTCGCTTATTACACGGTTTGTTTTTTACGCGACTATTTTTACGCGAATTTCGGAATTTACGCGGTTTTTTTGTACGAGAATTACGGAATTTACGCAGTTTTTTTTTACGCGGATTTCGGAATTTACACGGTTTTTTACGCGATTTTCGGAATTTACGCGGATGTGCTCAAAACGTCTATTTTTTCGCAGTGTTGAAATCCACAAAAAAATTTTACGCGAAATTTTGGAACTTACGCGGTTTTTTTACGCGAATTTCGGAATTTACGCGGTTGCTTTTTACACGAATTTTGGAATTTACGCGGTTTTGATTTACGCGGGACGTATCCTTCGCGTAAAAAGCGACTTGAGTGTATTATAATATAAGGCCGTATGAATCAAACAGTTTACTTTGCTTTTCCCGATTAAATCGTGTAGGAGCATTTTTCATACGGCCTAATGAAAACTATCGCGAGATTTGATTGCAGCCAGCTTTGATGCAACTGCTCGAATTTCAATCGTATATGCTACACTCTTAAATATATTTGTCCATATTAATAGTTTAATCAATATATATAGAATGCCAGTGTCACTGGTGTTTCATGGATATTTTGGTGGCAAACATATTGCTGGTTCGCGTCTTGGATACGGGAGCAACATTGTCAAACAGAGCTTGCTAAGCCCAGTGCAAAAGGCCACAAACACTTATTGTTTTTCACTCAAACATATGTTTTTTTTACCGGGGTATAACCGGGGGAAAACAAAAACAAACGTGTAAAATCAATGTAAAATCTAACAACAGCAACAACAAATCGCGCGGCGATGTGTGCGTACTGTAAACGTCAGCAAGCTCAATTGCCCAATAGAAAATTTTCCCGCCGACGAAATACCACGAAACGACCAAATCGTATGATTTATCCTACGTGATTTACGAAAATGCAGGAAGGATTTTTTATTGGGTTGCCTTTTCAGTTTGACAATCAGATTCCCGTTTCGAATCGAGCACTCACACATATGCGTAAATGTAAATACATAATTTTCAAATGTGTGATGTTTACCGCGAGCACTGCAGCGACACTGGCATTCTATATATATTGATTCTACTGTATTAATAGATTGAATTCAGCTAAAATTCCCGGACAACCTTTTCTTCATATCATATTTCTTCAATATCAACTTGGCGTGAATAAAGTCGCCAAATGCACGCTAACGTTTTCCGAAAGTTGTACGCACTAGCCGCCATCCACCATTTTACGTGCGAATGGCGGCTAGTGGGTAAAACTTTCGGAAAATGAGAAAAGATTTTGTTAATTAAAATTTGAAATTCAAAATAACGGAATTGCGTCATAGATAGAAATGATTTGTGCTCTGCAGTGATACGAGGTCATACTGCAATGAAAGTTAAGTCCGCAACTTAGGACCTCGGTTTGAAGTGAAAGTTATGTTATATATCGAGTTACGTTATTTATATCGAATGCTCATATTGCAGTTTTAGATACCTTTCTAGACAATATTTATTGCCTTAACCCTCAATTGATCAACCGGGTATACCTGTACCCCTGTCGAGATGTTCGAGTTCCAGTTTCGGACTGTTTCTTTAGAAATATCATCAAAAGGCCTTAAATACTTATTATTTACATAATTTTACGTAAATTGAGATGTTTAAATAACAATTTTTATATTTTTAACTGAGTGTTTCAAGTGCTGTGCAATTTGGGGTTAAACAAAAAATAAAAACAAAGTATATTAATTGGATTTATCAATAGTTTTTATTAGTTTTCCTGAACCGTGCGCGTATTGCGTATTCTGTTATATTCGAGCAGATTGTGTCAAACGTATCAGGGCTGCGCAATATTTATGTTTTTATGCAAACAGAACAACCATCTTTTTTATGTTCGGCTGTCATTCAACAAACCCGCTCGGCACGCTCAGCTCAGTTCGTGAAGTGCTTTCGTACGGTTCGGTAGTGTTTTGGAAGTACTTGTCGCGTGTGATATGAACCACATTCTGGTCCTTTGCATGTATAGTGCGTCCCCTTACCACCCAGCCGATCATCATTTACTGTGATGGTGTACGTGTTTGTGTCATTCAAGATCCTAGAAATTTAAATGTGAATCGGTAGTGTGAGCGAGAGGATAGATCGCTGAAAAAAAGCGAGGATACGCAGTGTGAAAGGCAAAGGAGCGCGCCCGAAAAAAGGGAAAAATTTAAAAGTGCTGCAGGAAAACGTATCGCAAAGAGAACAAGAGCTGAAAAGCAAGTAATGTGTAAGAATTTGTTGCCCGTCCGTTTTCCACGATGGGAAAATCAAAGTTTCCCGGTAAACCGTCGCGTTTAGTGAACAAGAAGCGGGTTTCGGTTCTGTCCAGTGCTGGGTTGAATACCCTTGCCAGCAGTGGCAGTAGCGATGAGGATAACAACCAGAACCAGCAGCAGGAAAATTCGACGACGACGGAAAAGTTAAACCAACAGTCACTACTACAGGCACAACAGCAGCAGCAGCGCCAACAGCAGCAACAACAACACAAGCAGCCGTCACCGAAGGTATCAACGTTATTAGACAATGAAGAAATTGATCAAGATGGCGATGATGATGTTAGTAAGGTAAGTTTCTCGACACTGCCCACAAAAACCCATTATCAAAATAATCGTCAACAAAGCGACTGTTGATTGCAGCAACGTTGTTTTGATGCTCAAATGTCGGATTTAAAATTTTCATTCCATTTAGACTGGGCAACACTGTTGGTCAGCGTCCCGGTTTGACCGTTGCATGAAAATTGGCCCAGAAAATTTATGTAGGATTTTTTTTTCGCAACCAACACTCCTCAGTCCTCAGGTCATGCAAGCAAGCAAAGCGAAGAAGAGAAAAGAACCACCGAGAAAATTTTGACGTGTGCGAGAAACATTCGAAACCTCTGGATGGTTAGTGGTGTTTGTGTCGGTATGCACGAACGAACGAAACGCCACCGAAAAAAAGGAAACAAGCGAAAACAGCTCTGCAATCGATTCGCGTTTTTGCTTGTGCAGTTGTGTGCGTTTGAATGGATGTGTACTCTATACTCTACGCGACAGATTGCATGCAGCAGCAGCAGCAGGGAAAAGAATCGAAAACGCGAGAATGAATCTCAACGCGGTGCGAGTGTGTGCGTGTGAGCATACGGGAAAAAATAAATAAAAATAGTGCGCAAATTTTTTTCGTCGGGAAGCTGCTACTGCTTTGTCGATTGATACCTTCGTACAACGGCGTACAGCCGGGGGACGCGCCATGCGATGACTCAATCGATTCAAAAAGGTGCAGGATTTCCACACGACAATGGAAAGTTTTGTTGTTGGTTTGCCTTGTGTGGGCTAGCCACTGGACTGAAATTAGGCGTGATGTTTGTGGTAGAAATTTTCACAAGAATGCCAACCGAAAGGAAAATATTGCGTTGTGTTTGTTTTCTTTTTTTATCTAACTAGATCTGTGGAAGAATGTAAAACGTTTTATTTTAAACTTTAAGAACAGAAGCCGTAAATTTTGATTTTTGTTGTTTTGGTAGATTGATACTATTGATAAATTTATTTGGATAAGCATAATAAATTATATTTGTCTTAACAAGACCATCTTGCAACACTAGTAGTTTGCATCAGTAAACAAACCTGATGTTGATGATTTATGTACACTTCCCCTTAGGGCACATTTTGCTACTACACACTAGCTACGTGGCACGCGTGGCCTTGGTTTCCCTTCCTTCACGCGGACTTGCCTTTACCGAAATTAGCTTAGTTTTTAAAATTCTGAATGTTTTACAATTCGAGTTTGGGACACGCTTTCTGGACAAGGCACGGATTGAGGATTATAGCCAAATAGATTTATGGAATTGTCACAATGTTTGTGAAATTTGAAATTTAACTGTAGGTTTATTGTATTTAATTTGTCTTTTGTTTTCTCAGGAGCTTGGAGAGATGAAAAATCTAATAAAACTTAAGATTGCATAACATCTTTAGACTCAGGTAGACTTTTTTTATTTCCTATAATTTGTCGTCTCATTTGACACCAAAGGTCAGCCTTCGTATTTCCAGTTTTCATGAAATATGATACGCTGGTATAGTTAATGGACGATACTAATATTTAAAAGTTCGCGGTCTTCTATTTTTCCAAAAAACTCCTAGGAAAACATCATAAAAATGATAACAAATTTCCTCTGAAATCCAAGAAAAATATTAGGTACCTGCAAAAAGTTTGTCACTAAATTTTTCGTGGCGGCGGAAAACTCTAAGGCAGAAAAACTATGTTCTACCTTATGGAAAAATATAAAATATTTTTTCCTGTTCGTGTGTGTGAAAAAGCAAGTAACACCAATATAGTTATCTATCGAGAATAACCTTGCATCGCTGCTGGATCAAAATTGTTTGAGATTTTAGTATGAAATGTCCTATTACGTGAATTTTGCGGATCAGCATGATTTATACTCTGGTAGATCAACAACGACAAACTTACTTCAGCTTACATTCCACTGCATTAGAAACATGTACGCGCAAGTAGACACTATCTACATCGATTTGAAGGCTGCGTTTGATCGCATTGATCATACTTTCTTATTAGCTAAAATTGAATGTCTTGGAGCTTCAATTCATGTTACTGATTGGTATGAATATGAGTACCTAGTTGATCATTTACTCAGTGTCAAATTGGGAAGAGTCCAGTGTTCCTCAGGAGAGCAATCTTAGACCGCTACTGTTCTCCTTATATTTCAACAATAAAGCAGACTTCAATATCCCATTAGTATCTAGCCGTAAACTCATGCATGCTGAAGATTTAAAATTGTTTCTTACGAACTGTAGCGGACTGCATTGAACTGCAACGGTTCTTGGACTCTTGGACCAATTAGAAGCTGCTTACGAAATCTGCCGACTGTCAGTATATCAAAATGTGTTGTGGTTACTTTTACACGTGAGAACAATCCATTACTATGGAACTATACGGCATCTGAAGAGCGACTCGAAAAAGTATCAGTAATCAGAGATTTCGGTATATGTTACAACTCTCCTTTAAGCATAATTATTCATACATCATAGTTCATGCTAACAGAAACCTCGATTTTATCATGAGTATCGCCAGAGAGTTCATTGACCCGTTCGTTATATTTTTCTCTAGTTCCCTCCATTTTGGAGACCTCAGCAAGTAATTAGAAGTAGATTTATGTGCCAATATTTGAATTAACCGATCTTTAGCAGTATAGCACAGGTTAGGTTTTTACACTATGCTCTCAGGTCTCTGGCGTGGCAGAATCTAAAGCATTTGTCATCTTATGCTAACCGTTGTCGACCACTAGGAATCGACACACTGGAAAAAAGACGGAATTTTTTCAACGTTGTAGACGTGGCAATGCTATAAATAGGTGAAATAGACGTCTCAAATAACTTCCCCCAAATCAATATATTTAAATATGCCCCTCAGAAGCAGTTATCAGGGTCACGCAATCCCTAAAATGACGCCCCCAGAATTTAGTCGCATTCTAATCAATTTTGCTTTTTATTCCACGTTAAACGCCTCATAAACAAATAGTAAAAGTATCACAATTCGTTGAATTATTAGCATTAGTCAAAACATCTTTAAGATTCCTGCAGCTATTTTAAAGATTCTGACGAAAAAGTTTATTTTTTATGGTTCCAATGTCACAGAGAAAACAGAAAGCATTTTGATGCTTCTTTAACTATTCAAATGTAAATTAAAAGCCCTTAATCGTGTACGTGAAGAATAGTGCAGCCGTATAAACTATGAGCTGCAGGTACTACTTGGAGTGATTCCCAACGTACATCTGGCGAAAGTCTGGCAACTACGGTGTACCGGTCACGTCGCAAGGATGCCGAATGATTGTACAGTGAAATATGTTTCTTCAAGAGCCCCATGGGCACCAGGAATAGAGGGGCCCAACGTGCTAGATGACTCGGTCAGGTTGAAGCCGACTTGCGTGTGACGAAAAGCTCAAGGAATTGGTGACGAGCAACCCTGGACCGAGAACAGTGTGGAGAAATTCTTGATACAGCACGCGACCCCGCAGCTCATATATTAATAAAGGAGTGTGGGCGTGAGGGAACGTATTATTTTAACAACTTATTCGTTTAATGAACATTAAATTTAATTAATTTATTCAAACTTAATCATTTAATTAGTTTTAAAACCGACTTGAACAAATACTATAATGTGTGTTTCTTAGTTAAAAATATGTTAATTTAAATTTGCTATATGTTAGTTATTATTGTAAATGTACAGAGTTTGAAAGGCCTAATATTATTCATATTCATGTTCGTAATATTGTTCATATTGTTCATGAAAACATATTCTCTGTGTTCAGACTGGCAAAAAGAATGCAGTGAATACATTTAAAAAACAGAGCTTTTGTTTTGGACCCAAAAACTGCTTTCGAAATTCGAAAAGTTAATGACTACTCATTTCCCTCTTAATAGTCTTCAAATGAAAGTACATATCTACATGCGAATCGATCGAACCAGCTTTAAAAAAAAAAGTTTTAACTATTAATTTCGTATTAAAGTCACTTTTTACTTTACTTTTAACTGTAACTCTTGAAAAAAACACCTTGCTGTATCCAAACTAACAACTAGCTAGAAATCTTTGCAGTAATGACCCTTTTGATTCGCTACCGACTCGTTAAAATTAATTGAGCAGTCTGAGAGAAAGTTTAGTGTCACAAACAAGGTGCTTGTGCACTTTTTCTTGTAACTTTTGAATGGAACGACGTCGAACCGAAAGCAACTCAATAGTGATTAACCTGGAGGCTATTACACCTTTCAAAGGGTTCAGCCATCTCGGAGAAGCGGACGACAATATTTCACCTCTATACGCACACACCAGCTTTGCTCAATTCGTCGAACTGAGTTCAATAGTATATAAAGACGTGACCCTCTGGAGCTCGGTTCAATTTCGTTAGTGTTTTCACCGATATCTCTACCTTTTTTTGTTATATAGTATGTATAACAAAACCAAAAACCAAAAAACCGTCCTCCCCAACCATTGCGGGTGCTCTACTCGGGTTTGGAATCTGATGCTCGACGCAAACTGACAGCAAACACTTATGTTGTTTGAATTTTGTTTACAGTTCACCCTGCGAGCCAAAACAAATTCCCCAGACGGTCGGTCCCGCAGACCGTTCGACGGACGGACCGAACAGTCGGGCTAGCCCTAATGAAAGGGCAAAGCTCGCAGTCATTTTGTGTTGTTGTTAGTAAGCAACTTTTTTGCTGCTGCTGCTGCTGCTGCTGCTGCTGCTGCTGCTGCTGTTGTTGTTGTTATTGTTTCTCTCTGTTGACATTGGCTGGCGCTACTGATACAATTCTTGCTTGCGCTATAGCCTATGAATGTGTATACGTGGTGTATGTTTGGGTAAGCTCTCGGAAAGAGTTGCACAAACATACTCGAAGGCGAAGAGCAGGCAAAGACTTACACAGTTGCAGAGAAAGCTGCTGCTGTTACGTTGCTGGTATAGTAAGGTATATTGCTGCAGACCGAAAATGATTTTCAAGACTTTGATGTGTAACTACAAGCTGTAAAATGTTTTGCATCAGCCAGTCCGCTCGGATGCCTCACGAGACAGCGGCGAGAAATTGCGAAAAGGATTTACAATCTCCGCTTCGTTTCGTTGCTTTGTATGCTGTCTTGTCGAAGAAGGAGATGGAAAAATGCCGGCAAGAGGGCCGAATTTAAATGCGATGTAACAACTCTGGATTAGCATTGGAATGATGATCAATTGGAATTATAATTATGATGGACGAGTGCTGCACGGCTCAGAATGATAAATAATCTAAACACCGACTGATTGGTGATCATCACGGATGTGTGCGCGATGAATGGCGATTACTGCGAAGCAGGAATAATAACATTGTTTCACATTTTATGCATCTTCATGTTGTGCTTTGTTACTTTTCTCGTTGCAAACGAGTGCTGTCAAAGCTTGTTTCGAAAGTTATACATAATGAAATTATATCAACATGATTATATTGAATACCGTTTCAATGTTCATAAGTACTACTGTGTGAAGCTTTCACTGAATAAACATTTGTTTTACTGTAAACAATTACTAAAACTATGGTAATTGATGATTACTACACTAGATTAGAGGATAGGGAAATGGGAACCTCGTCCCATTCGGGCAGTGGGCCAGTGTGCCGCTTTAAGCACAGCCCACATCCTTTCATCATACTGAGTTTTGCATTTACCAACAATTTAGCCTCTTTCCATGCCAAATTTATCAGCGTGGTACTAGCTCAAGGTGCGTAATGAAGACTTCATTGTCTAAAGGAAGGAGAAAAACGGTAAATTCAGTAAGGGAGAGCTTCAATGGCAACGTTTATTAAATTTCTATAACGTTCCTCTTTATCCGAGTTGTGAGATCAGCGGATCGAACCATGCTACAATAGGAGCCAATTATAACCGTATTCTAACCCAACTATTCCCTCAGGTCCTGTGATTCGCAGATATTAGTAAACCTTTGAATTCCACTGGAGTGGATATCCAGCGGTCTATTGGACTGAAAAAAACTTGACTTTTTCAAAAATTTAGAAATCTTGGACCAATTTTCAAATCTGGTCACAAGATTTTTATTTTATGAACTCCGAAAATATTTGATTCAATTAGGGTATGTTACTGCTTCGTCGTAATATCCTATTCCCGTCCTATCCAACACAAATTATTAAAAATATCAGCATTTTTATGACACACAATGCAAAACTAGTTATTCCCTAATATTTTTGTTTGTTATCTATCATACGCGTTCAATCAAAGTGAGCTGAGATCTATTTAAATGCTTATTATCATTAAAGAAGACCTACCAGCCAAATTTCCTACGTTTTTTCGTGCGACGAAGAAGAAAATGTCGACTAATCGTTTTAATTTCCGTCATTCATAAATGAAAATAACTCACGCAAGGCATTGTCGTTATTCTACAGTCAGGAAAACTTGCCTGACCTGCAGAAATTTTGCAGAATAACATTTGTCATGATGTCCTACACAAATACATGCGCGTTAGCTTCGTAAACATTTTTGTGATTGTGATTGTGGAATAAAGCTGAAGTAATTCAATGCCTGGACGTTTTGTTTATTTTACTCCTAGCTCCTGGAATGTTTAGACAGTAATTTGTTTTAGAAATCTTTCTAAACCCTTCTTGGGCACCTAAATCTTTCTTGGGCACCCACTACGAAAATCTCACGTGGTCAGGTGCAAAAATCACGAGTTCGTTGAAATTGGTTAAATCGACCATGTGCAGCATTCTCATACATTTCTTTGAACGACATACCATCGATCGACAGAATCATTGCGAGCATCGTGGTGGAACAAAGGGTCGAAAGCTGCATTTTTGAAGGTGTTGAAAACGATTGGGGCAAACCTAAAGGGCTGTCCGATTATGATATCGCTAAGAAATTCAATGCCAGCCAAAGTATCATCAGAAGGATTCGCTTCCGAGAAGGATTCCGATTTTCTCGGGCCAGTATGCAACCAAACAGGACACTGAAGCAGAATCTAGTGGCCAACAGACGTGCTCGGAAACAATGAGATTCTCACGGAGTACGTAGGATACATCCTCATGGTGGTGACGAAACATACGTGGAGATGGATTATGGACAGCTTCCCAATCTAATCTATTCTCATACTAGCAGAGTCATGACGAGCATGACGATTGTATGAATCAATCCTTTTTCTTATTAACGACCAGGTCAGCTGTGTAGCATGTAACGAAGAAAACATTCCAAGGAATTAAGTGGAACCAGAAAGGATAACTAATTAGTAAAAATAATATGCGAATAACATTAAAAACAAAGACGTATGATTCAATGTTTTGTCTAAAACTACTGTTGTAACATCAGGAGTCGAAAACCAAATGACCCCGGATCTTCTAGCTTCCTGTATGGACTCATCACTGCGACCAGTAAGTTAGATCTATTGTGATATCGCCCGGGTGTTTGTTGTATAACCCGCACTGCATTTATTTTAGCTATAGTCGCTATTGAGTGAGCGATATGCTTAATCTTCTAGCTTGGTTAATCCCTCTAAGGTCTACATCATTTTTAGCACCGCAAAATTTACTAAAATGGTCGTAACTTTATTTTCCAATATTTTTTCACCAAATTTGGGGGATTTCCCGAAAATCTTTTCTATTTTCATAATATCTATAGATAATGGCCATATGTCTTATGGCCCGGAGTTATTTCGGAGTTCCTTGGGGGACCGCGACATGGCTTTTTTGCCAAATATTTAAAACTAGCTGACCCGACAAACTTCGTATTGCCACAAATTAACCTGTGTTGTACATAAATCATGAATCTCGGATGATCTTTGTCACAATCTCGAATTTTGCAAGCCCCCCAGTGGGCGGCGCTTCCGACGGCGGGTCACCGGCAACACTCGCGACCGTCTCGTCCTGAATGATCTAGTGTTACTATAGATAGTTTTTGTGGTCTTGTATTGACTAATGTTTTATGGAAGAGTCTCGAATTTCTCGAGTTCGATTAGTTTTTGAGTTTCGCAAAAATTTCTGTTTTATTTGTATGAGAGTCCATATCCCCCTACCACAGGGGTGAGAGGCCTCTAACTATCGTAAAATGAATTCAAAACTCCAAAATCTCCCACATGCCAAATTTGGTTCCATTTGCTTGATTAGTTCTCAAGTTATAAGGAAATTTGAATTTCATTTGTATGGGAGCTCCCCTCTTAAAAGGGGAAGGGGTCGTAATTCACCATAGAAAAAATTTCTGCCATCTAAAACTCCCACATGCCAAATTTGGTTCCATTTGATTGATTAGTTCTCGAGATAAGAGGAAATTTGCATTTCATTTGTATGGAAGCCCACCCTCTTAAAAGGGTGGTGGGCCATAACTCGCTTTCTAAAGAAGAGAGGGGTCTCAATTCACCATAGAAAAAAATCTTGCGTCCAAAACCACTTACATGTCAAATTTGTTTCCATTTGGTTGATTAGTTCTCGAGTTATGAGGAAATTTGTTTCTCATTTGTATAGGAGCCCACCCCCTCTTAAACTGGGGAAATCCATAGAAAATATACCATAGAAAATATTCTTGCCTACAAAAACACCCACATGATAAATTTGGTTCCATTTGTTTGATTAGTTCTAGAGTTATGAGGAAATTTGTATTTCGGTTGTATGAGAGCCCCCCCTCTTAAAGTTGGGAAGGGTCCTAATTCATCATAGAAAATATTCTTGCCCTCGAAAACTTTCACATGCCAAATTTGGTTTCATTTGCTTGACTAGCTCTCGAGTTATGAGGAAATTTGTATTTCATTTGTACAGGAGCCCCCCCTTTTAAAGAGGAGAGGAGTTATAATTCCCCTTATAAAGAGGGGAGGGGTCTCAATTTACCATAGAATAAATTCTTGTCACCGGAAACACCCACATGCCAAATTTTGTTGTATTTGCTTGATTAGTTGTCGAGTTATCCAGAAATTTGTGTTTCATTTGTATGGGAGCCCCCCCTCTTAAAGTTGGGAAGGGTCCTAATTCACCATAGAAAATATTCTTGCCCTCGAAAACTTTCACATGCCAAATTTGGTTTCATTTGCTTGATTAGCTCTCGAGTTATGAGGAAATTTGTATTTCATTTGTACAGGAGCCCCCCCTCCTAAAGTGAGGAGGGATCATAGAAAAAAATTTTGTCTCCAAAAACACCCACGTGTCAAATTTGGTTCCATTTGCTTGATTAGTTCTCGAGTTATGAGGAAAATTGTGTTTCTTTGGTACAGGAGCCCCCCCCCCCCCTCTTAAAGTGGGGAGGGGTCCTAATTTACTATAGAAAATATTCTTGCCCTCGAAAACCTTCACATGCCAAATTTGGTTCCATTTGCTTGATTAGTTCTCGAGTTATGAGGAAATTTGTATGGAAGCCCCCCCCTTTTAAAGAGGAGAGGAGTTATAATTCCCCTTATAAAGAGGGGAGGGGTCTCAATTTACCATAGAATAAATTCTTGTCACCGGAAACACCCACATGCCAAATTTTGTTGTATTTGCTTGATTAGTTGTCGAGTTATCCAGAAATTTGTGTTTCATTTGTATGGGAGCCCCCCCCTCTTAGTGGGGGGAGGGGTTTCTAACCATCACTAAAACCTTTCCTGGCCCCAAAAAACCTCTACACATATTTTCATGCCGATTGGTTCAGTAGTTTTCGATTCTATAAGGAACATACAGACAGACAGACAGAAATCCTTCTTTATAGGTATAGACTAGAGGACCCGGCGCGTGTTGCTGCGCCATTCTAAAAAGGGGGTAGATGCATAATGCTGAAGCTAATTGTAATCTTGCAACCAACAGCTTTCTTTTTGACAAACCAAGATATTCCTAAATCATACCGCAAATTTCTAAGACTACGAAGCAATTTTAGTTTTATTACTAACCCTTAAAATAGCTTGGTTGTCAAAATCACAATAAATATCAGTGAAGTTCGTTTGAAAACAGTTGAAAACTGGTCAGAAACCATAGACTTAGAGTAATTTCAACATTCAATGTACATTCAACAATATATTTTTTCTTGAATTTTGTTTTCAAAATAATTATTACCTTTTCTCACATTTATTTAATTTGTCTCATTATCTAGGCTTCACCGATTTATTATTAACAATTTTATTCTACCTTTTCGTATGGACGGAATCATCTAGTTTTTGGTGGCATTGTTATTGACTAATGTTTTATGGAAGAATCTAAAATTTCTCGAGCTCGATTACTTTTTGAATTATGCTAAAATTTCAGAGGGGGAAGGGGGCACAAACTACTGTAGAACAAAAACTTGCATCCAAAAGCTCCCATATGCCACATTCGGTTCCATTTGCTTGATTAACAGTCGAGTTATGCAGAAATTTGTGTTTCATTTGTATGGGATCCCCCCCTTCCGGAGGGGAGAGGGGTCTTAATCCGCCTTAGAAAAAAAAATCCTGTCTCCAAAAACACCCACGTGTCAAATTTGGTTCCATTTGCTTGATTAGTTCTCGAGTTATGAGGAAATTTGTATTTCGTTTGTATAGGAGCCCCCCCTCTCAAAGTGTGCGGGGGGGGGTTCTAATTCACCATAGAAAATATTCATGCCCTAGAAAACTTTCACATGCCAAATTTGGTTCCATTTGCTTGATTAATTCTCGAGTTATGAGAAAATTTGCATTTCATTTGTATAGGAGCCCCACTTCCTAAAGTGGGGAGGGGTCCCAATTCATCATAGAAAAAAATTTTGTCTCCAAAAACACCCACGTGCCAAATTTTGTTCCATTTGCTTGATTAGTTCTCGAGTTATGAGGAAATTTGTATTTCGTTTGTATAGGGGCCCCCTCTTAAAGTGGGGAGGGGTCCTTATTTACTATAGAAAATATTCTTGCCCTCGAAAACTTTCACATGCCAAATTTTGTTCCATTTGCTTGATTAGTTCTTCAGTTATGAGGAAATTTGTATTTCATGTATATAGGATCCCCCCCTCCTAAAACGGGGAGGGGTCCCAATCCATCATAGAAAAAATTTTTGTCACCAAAAACACCCACATGCCAAATTTGGTTCCATTTGCTTAATTACTTCTCGAGTTATGAGGAAAATTGTGTTTCTTTGGTACAGGAGCCCCCCCTCTTAAAGTGGGGAGGGGTCCTAATTTACTATAGAAAATATTCTTGCCCTCCAAAACCTTCACATGCCAAATTTGGTTCCATTTGCTTGATTAGTTCTCGAGTTATAAGGAAATTTGTATGGAAGCCCCCCCTTTTAAAGAGGAGAGGAGTTATAATTCCCCTTATAAAGAGGGGTCTCAATTTACCATAGAATAAATTCTTGTCACCGAAAACACCCACATGCCAAATTTTGTTCTATTTGCTTGATTAGTTGTCGAGTTATGCAGAAATTTGTGTTTCATTTGTATGGGAGCCCCCCCTCTTAGTGGGGGGAGGGGTTTCTAACGATCACTAAAACCTTTCCTGGCCCCAAAAAACCTCTACATGCATATTTTCATGCCGATTGGTTCAGTAGTTTTCGATTCTATGAGGAACATACGGACAGACAGACAGCAATCCTTCTTTATAGGTATAGATTAGTTTGAAATCTGTTGATTTTTGTAAATATATCATCGACGACTTTACCGCAGTTACGAGCCATGGCGCGCATAATCCGGATCCGGGGGGCATTCGACAAAATAGCGATTGGCGATCATCTCATGGGGGATGTTCTATTCAGAACATACTGTTTTGAATGGTCTCCCATATTAAATTGCATCACGGAAAAACGCTGTAATTTACCCGTGCGCTGTAAATTATATAGTCAACCGATCTTTTTCAAACTTTGGTTTCGTACTACTCCAGGACATCCTTTGAGTTCAAATCGAACTATTAAAATTCATTCCAATCGAAATGGGACGATGTTTAACGTTTCTTAAAAGCTCACCCAACAAAAAGTATCGTTACTTATTGTATAAAATATGAAAATTTACATTTTAAAAACTAAATATCGCTTACGGTGATTTGCAGCATGTGCGAATCCAATTAAAATGTAATAAAGGGCTGAAAATTTCCTGCTAGCGTTAGGACTGTAAAACTTTTTCACCAATATTTAGTGGTTAATTTGTGGCTTCGAAATCCAATTTGTGGTAATTTGTGGTTACGCACTTTCCGAGATTTTTCCGAAAAACTAAGTCAAGCCAAGTTTTTCCAAGAAAAATTAAGTCAAGCCAGCTTTGACAGCCTCAGAAAATACGTAACCACAAATTACTACAAATTGGATTTTGAAGCCACAAATTAACCACTAAATATTGGTGAAAAAGTTTTACAAAAAAAATTGTCAAAGCTGGCTTGAATTTGTCTTTGGAAAACTTGGCTTGACTTAGTTTTTTGGAAAAATCTCGGAAAGTGCGTAACCACAAATTACCACAAATTGGATTTCGAAGCCACAAATTAACCACTAAATATTGGTGAAAAAGTTTTACAAAAAAAAATATTGTCAAAGCTAGCTTGACTTAATTTTTCTTTGGAAAACTTGGCTTGACTTAGTTTTTTGGTAAAATCTCGGAAAGTGCGTAATCACTAATTACCACAAATTGGATTTCGAAGCCACAAATTAACCACTAAATATTGGTGAAAAAGTTTTACAGTCCTATCGCTAGCAGGAAATTTTCAGCCCTTTATTTCATTTTAATTGGCTTCGCACATGCTGCAAATCATCACCGTAAGCGATATTTAGTTTTTAAAATGTAAATTTTCATATTTTATACAAAAGTAACGATACTTTTTGTTGGGTGAGCTTTTAAGAAACGCTAAACATTGTCCTGTTTCGATTGGAATGAATTTTAATAGTTCGATTTGAACTACTATTTGATGGCAGTAGTTCAAACTCAAACTTTACATTTAAAGGGCTTTACTGAGCGTCACATACAGCTAGCGCCATTATCGACAGATAGCAGCATTACTAATAGCTCAAGTAACGTCATCAACAGCAGATATGTTTACGTTTTATTGTAAATTAAAAAAAACGGATTTTTGCGCTTATGCTTACAATAACAACATTAAAAATTATATATTCGTGAACCACAAATAAAAAGCTTTCGATTAAGATATAAAACATCGTAATCCGATGTGTTTATCGCGAAATCAATTTCAAAGATGGCTTGACTTAGTTTTTCGGAAAAATCTCAGAAAGTACGTAACCACAAATTACCACAAATTGGGTTTCGAAGCCACAAATTAACCACTGGTGATAAAAGTTTTAAAAAAATTATATTGTCAAGCCATCTTGATATCTGCATTATTAGAGTACAGAACAAATACGGTGCTAATGGAACGATCTTATTTGAATTTAGCAGCACCGCTCAGTCGAGTTTTGAATATGCTATGATTGACTTGTTATACCAACACAAGCCTGTAGTTTTGTATCATTCCTCTTAAAGAAAACTGAGATCAGCGGCTAGAAAGTTTTATCGCCCCTGCCATATTGACCAGATCTGACGCCGTTCGACTGTCATTTATTTCGATTGTTGCGAAACGCTACATCTGGAACACATTTCACTTCTGAGAAAGGGGTCAAAAATCAACTTGATTCATTCGAGGTCCCGAAAGACAAAAGCTTTTTTTCGACACAGAGCTCAACTTTTTACACAACTCCTCAATATTTCAATTTTGTGTAATCTGAATTCGTTCCCTTGAGGATACCTCGCAATGATTCTGACAAATTATGCTTTTCTTTGGGCTTTGGTAACCCCTTTATTTTGAATCAGGTTCATTAATAATATGCAATATTTTTTGCTCATATTAAAAGTTATTCATCTGTCAACTTTTGAAGCAATCGATATATTCGTTAGTAACCAGAAAAGGAAAAATACCAGACAACATCCATAGTGCTACCTCTTTTTAGCTTGTTTCATTTAATCGCAATCTACAATAGAGAAGTTGCGATTACATTGATATAAAACAGGGCAGATAAAATCTGACCGCAGCACGCAGGCCTTTTTGTTAGTGTGCTATTTATATGAGACCTTCTGCTTGCATTTATAAGTTAATATCGAATTTTTTTTCACCTGTGTGCGTGGATGATTGTGAATGATGGATATACCTACTGCATTAATTTTCGTTTCCGAAAGAATTGATAGACTACGATGTTACTGTGGCAACAGTTTGGTTCAAAAAATTAAGGGCGGATGGGAAAATCCAACACCAGTCCAGTCGGTGCAGTAAATCCTTTTGGTACGGAATAAAACAACAGATATTTTTGTTATTTTTTGTTAGTTTTATAATAGGTTCTATTCGCTAAATGTTAGTTTTACTACGCTACGCTACACTAATAACCTTTACTAATAAAATTTTTAATTTTATTTTATTTAATTTTAAGGTTTTAATAAAATTTATCTATGCGATAGCTCTTTGAGACAAAGATTTTTTCCACCATTTCTTCAATTCAACATGTCAAGAAGGGATCAAAAACTAATCCGCCGTGCATATTTAGGCATTAGAAAGGTAACGTATCGATAGTAGGATAGATCACTCCGAAATTAGAAAAATTTAGTCACCAAAATAATTTTATTTGGTATTTATATGATTCGGCAAATATTTACGATGCACACTGTACGAATATCACAACACCAATCGTCGTTGCATGTCAGAGCTTATTATACACGCAGCCATCCCTCCGTTTATCGCCTTCACGTTTCTTCAATCACAGAGCTGCATTCAATAAAAGTGGCTGACTCTCTCGTGCTCGTTCGCTCACGTAGAATCGTTCTTTTTTGATATGTTAAACGAAAATGATCGATACCTAATGCAGAATTTATTTATTCACATTGAATGTGGTTTTATTAAATAAATAGTGGCGAAAGTATATCCTAAAATTAAACGATTGAAGTTTATTTATTATGTTATACAACAGCCAACGAAACCACTAGGATTCGCGGTTTCCGATTTACAGTTTCTCCGTTAACTGCAATGATCAGTCAGCTAGAATGCTGTCGGAGTAATCTGTTGATACACGGATAGGAATGAATCAAGAATGCTAATCTTTATTAGCAGTTTATCTTAGTAACAAAGTGTACACCTCACCAAAGCAAATTGCGTAAATACTATTGAGAAAATTATTTTACCCTGCGCCTCGCATGCATGCTTGTGTATCTGTTCGAACGCTATTTGCCTGGCTCTTCTGCTTGGACCCTTCCACCCTTCGGTGCGCGCGATCTCCGGCGGGTTTACCTATAACAGGGTCCCTCGATGCCGCGTCAGTCGGTCAACCTCAAGCGCTGAAACCGTCAGTCATCAGCATCGGACCGACCAGACCATACACCTCAACTTCGGCCTCAACCCGGTTGGTTGTGCGCAATTTTTCATCTCTTATTAAATAACTTCACACGCTCATCGTACTCTCGTCGTTGTCGTTGTCGTCGTCGCCGTCATTGTGTATTCACCAGTCTTTTTTTTCAGCAAATTTTTCATCGTCATTTGACTGACACACCCGTTTTAATCGTCGGTTCAGTTGTTGCGGGTGCTGGCTCATTTTTCACAGCTTCGAAAACGTGATTATGCGATGGATCCCAAAAAGAAAATCAATACAGCTTTTATCTCGTAAAATTTCGGAAATAAATTGAAAATCTATAGGCATGTTGATTAATGTGCCACTTATTTCTTCATTCGACATTTGCAACATTATAATTTAAAACCCCGTAATGGCCGATAAACTTCGGCTTCGCGTCGCTGTTCAAATTCACAACGGCGACCATCATCCTAGTTGAGGTGGTAACTGTTCCACATCCAGTTGTTGTTCTCGTCTGTGTATTGATTTAATTTCTTCCTGTTTTTTGGCTTCACTCGCGTCGTCTCGATGCAGCGCAGCATTTCCCTTGCACTGGTTTTCATTTATCCGGCTTTGCTCCCTCTCTCTCGCTGTCGCTCTCTTTACGATCATGAAACCACTCGGCTTTAGTGGAAGCAAACAAAAACTTCGCGATGAATAGGGTTGTAAATGGTGATAAATAGTTCTAATTGAATCATTTTGCGGTGAACAATGGAACAAAATGGTCTTGCCCTAGCTCTTGATAAATGGTGCAAATTATTACCGCTGCTGGTAATAGGGGTAGTTTCAATGTCAGCGCAACTGTCAGATTGTTTATCGAAAGTGCGGCTCCGATCGTCACGTTACATCTATCTATATAGGTTTAGTTCACAGTTTAAGTTCTTTTTAACTAAAAAATATGCTTAAATATTTATCTTCAAAAAATTTTACCAGTTTCTTAGATGGTGTGTAGAGAAAATCTATTTTTAGTTTTTAGAATGTTTTTTTTTTTTCAGTGTAAAAATCAATTTTTATTTTTCTCAGTATTTTTTTTATAAAAATTCAGAATATTTTCAAAAAAAAGTGACTCAAAAATTATTTTTTGAAGGTTCTATACTTTTCGAGTTATATTTAAAAGAGAAAAACATTGAGCCCTTTCCAAGTTACTCTAGACCAATATTGGTCAAAAGTATGCAAAGTTTTATTGAATTGTGCTGCCAACTCCATAGACGAGTTGGCGTGAAATCCATTAAAAGTAACCTAAAAATCACAATATAACTCAACAGAGATACAAAATTCGTTCATTAAAATGGCACAAAAAGGACACCAACGACACAAAACTAATACAAATGATACAGATTCATATGATATGATCCACAGCTGATGTAAAAGTTGGTCCAAAATGATCCACTCTACATTTAACGATACTTTTTACAAACAAACCAAAGGGGCTACCATGGGCGGCTCATTATCACCTCATTATTCCTGTATTATTTCGGCTAAACAGCAGCAAAGATGTAGTCTAAAACGTTCTCATGAACAATTCTTAAAGTGGTTCTTTACTTTAGATTTAGACCGATTTCGAAACGTCTAGCTCGATAGAGCCTGCCTTCCTGCTTCATCTAGTACGCGCGCATAGTTTTCGGCAACTTAGATTATATATTAGAGTTTATGGAATGTTAATGATGGTTTATTGAAAACCTTATAGAAATTACCGAATAAATTGTTTGATAACACCACAATAATATAAAGGGGAAGCAAACCAGTTTGAGAGTCTGAAGGTGAATTAACATTTCTCTTTCATTCTATAAGACGATTAAAGCGTTCCCTTGGAATTGGAAAGTTCTACTTTTGAGCCACACAACGGAATACCTATATCAACTGGAAACGATCTCTACTACCGCATCGACCATGGACGGTGTTGCATAAAATTAGGAAATTATTCAATAAAAATGCACCTTGCCTACGGAAGCGATTCCATCAACCGAACCGAGTAGTTGTTTTTGCTGTTGCTGTGTGTATGTGTGTGTGTGCGTGTGAGTCGTTATCTATCTCTCCAAATCAATACCACCGAGAGAGCCCAATTCAACTGCCCCGCGGTTATGCATCGTTCTTAGCGCAATTTTCGCCGCACGCGATTCGGTTTCTTCTTCTACCCGCTATATTACTTCTTGTTCGTACGTCGCCAATCACCCGGCCGCCGCATTCGTCATCATACTGGGCACCAGCAGAACAAATTCCGTATAATAATTAGCTCTCACTCACTCGGTTCTCTTTTTCTGTGTATTTGTTTATATTTTGACTCGTATCTATTGCATACATAGGCGTGCTTAACTTAACGGACAGTAAAAACCAGCCGAGGAACATACACTTCGGCACAAAAGACAGCAATTATTTATCATCCAGCTTTTTTCGTTACGTTTCTAATTTTTCAATAAAAAAACGTTAAAAAGCACAATTATCCCACAGCTCGAAATTAGGCAAAAAGTTACCGAAACAGTTTACCTTTTCCTTGAGTTATTACAGTAAAAGCATTTTCTGTTGTTCGAGGCGGAGGTAGTTCTGAATAATTTCGATTGGTACTGTAGCCAGTTGAAACTATGGTAACTGAGATGGACAGAGGGGTATGGGTTTGCGGAAAAAAAACTTGGCAAACACACGGAACATCGTCGTTTTTAACGCTTATAAACTGCTCAATAAATTGAAAAATAAAAAAAAAACACACCAGACTTCTGCGATGCGAAAATTATCTGGTCGTGTTGCATTTATTTGTTTATTTTTTTTCGTTTTCGGTGTTCTCTTTTTACTTTTTAGTCACCAGTTCGATCCGTCCTGGCAGGGACTCGATTTTTTCACCTTCAGTTCGGTTTTTTTATTATTATTTGTTCGCCCGTTGTTCGTTTTATGTGTGTATTATATATTTAATATACATAATTTACGCGAATACATTTCAAGAAGAAAAAAAAATAATGAAATTAAATGAATTCAGTTCTGGGCCGTTATAGTTGAACAACAGCAGCAAATAATGTGTGTTCGTCTACCTTTAGTTCTGTATGCAGTGTAAAATTTACGGCCATGAGATAATTATGCGGTGCTCATGTTGTTCCATGTTTTACAGTTAGCTAAATTGAAAATGTACAACAACATATGTAAAATGTTTTAATAATTTTTTAACGATGATTATTTCCTGTACTTACTGATAAAATTTACCATAAGCTAGCTAGGGTACAAATTGATTCCAAGTACCGTCCAGAGCTCAACTATCCAGACATCAAAGTAATTTAATGAAATTGAACACAGGCACCGCTCGTAATCTTCATAACAGCTAGGTCAACTGAATCAAACTTACTTCTTACTTCTATCAACCGAGACCGGGATGGTTCTTATCGTATCAAGAATTCCTCAACACTGTACTCGGTCATGGGCTACTTGTCGCCAATTCGTTGGGCGTCTCGACACACGCAAGTCGCAAGTTCAACATGGTCGAGCCATTCTGCACATTGTGACTCTCTATTCCTGGTACCGGTGGGGTTCTTAAACAGAACGGATTTCACTTCACAAGCGTTCGGCATCCTTATGACGTGGCCGGCCCACCGTAGTCTTTCAACTTTCGTCAGGTGTATGATGAGGATTTCTGCAAGTAGTGCCTGCAACTCACGACTAATACGTTTACGCCACTCTCCACTATCCGTTTGTACTTCACCAAAAATAGTGCGCAACACTTATCGTTCAAATAAGGCAAGTGCACGTATGTGTTCTGTAAGTAAAGTTACTATCTCAAGTCCGTAGAGGACTACCGGTCTGATTAGCGATTTGTACATCGTCAGCTTTGTGCGGCGCGCATGCCCCTTGACCGAAGTCGTCTTGCGGAGGAGAAAGTAGGCTCGATTTCCAGCTTAAATGCGATGTTGAATCTCCTTACACGTATTATTGTCGGCGGTGACCAGAAATCCCAAATACGCGAACTCATCAACCACTTCCAGTACTTAGTTACTTACTTAATCAGCTCCAGGTCGTGGTTTCCTCTGCTGTACGAAGAAGTCGTCTCCATTCCACTCGGTTCATGGCTGCAATTCGCCAGCCACGTAGTCTACGTAGGGTCCGCAGATCGCCTTCCACTTGATCGATCCATCTTGCTCGCTGCGCGCCCCGTCGTCTCGTTCCAGTCGGATCGTTATTGAGAACTTTTTTAACCGGGCAGTCGTCCGACATCCTCACGACATGCCTAGCCCAGGGCAGGCGACCGATTTTTGCGGTGTGATCGATGGGTGGTTCCCTAAGCAGCTGATGCAATTCATGGTTCATTCGCCTCCTTCACGTTCCGTCTTCTATCTGCACTCCGCCGTAGATGGTGCGCAACACTTTCCGTTCGAAAACACTAAGGGCGCGTTGGTCCTCCACGAGCATAGTCCATGTCACATGGCCGTAAAGGACTACCGGTCTAATCAGCGTCTTCTAGATTGTTAACTTCGTGCGGTGGCGAATTTTGTTCGACCGCAGCGTCCTACGGAGTCCAAAGTAGGCACAATTTCCTGCCATAATGCGTCTTTGTATTTCTTTGCTGGTGTCGTCTGCGGTAACCAGCGAGCCCAGATACGCGAACTCTTCTACCACCTCGATTTCATCACCGTCTAAATGAATCCGGGGAGGGAGGTCAGCATTCACTTCTCTAGAACATCTTTCTTTCATGTATTTTGTTTTCGATACATTAATGACAAGTCCAATCCGTTTGGCTTCAGCTTTCAATCCGATGTACGTTTTCGCCATCCTCTCCAAGGTACGTGTAATGATGTCAACGTCGTCAGCGAAACCAAGAAGCTGGACGGACTTCGTGAATATCGTACCACTCGAATCTATACCCGCTCTTCTTATCACGCGATGTTGAATAGCAAACATGAAAGCCCATCACCTTGTCGTAATCCTCTTCGAGATCCAAAGGGACTCGAGACTGCCCCTGATACTTGAACAACACACATTACTCGATCCATCGTCGCCTTGACCAATCGCGTTAGTTTATCCGGAAATCCATAGTAGTGCATAATCTGCCATAGCTGTTCTCGATCAATCGTGTCGTACGCCGATTTGAAGTCGATGAATAAATGATGCGTGGGCACGTTGTATTCGCAGCATTTCTGCAACACTTGCCGAAGCGCGAAAATCTGGTCCGTGGTGGCACGGGCATCCGTGAATCCCGCTTCATATTGCCCCACGAACTCCTTTGCAAATGGTGATAATCGACGACATAAAAGTTAGGAGAGTACCTTGTAGGCGGCGTTCAACAGTGTGATTGCGTGGTAATTACAACAATCCAACTTGTCGCCCTTTTTGTAGATCGGACGCACGATGCCTTCCGTCCACTCCTCCGGTAGTAGCTCCTTCTTCCAAATCTTGACAATGACCCAGTGCAGCGCTCTAGCCAGTGCGTTTCCACCGTATTTCAGCAGCTCGCCGGGTAGCTGGTCAGCCCCAGCCGCTTTATTGTTCTTCAGACGACCGATCTTTTCTGTTACCTCCTGGAGGCCGGCGACTGGTATTCTGTCGTCTTCTGCACGTGCTCCAAGATCTGTTGCCATATCGTCACTTTCAGTTTCAGCTACCTCGCTGTTAAGGTGCTCGCCATAATACTGCTTCCACCTCTCAATCACCTAACGTTCGTTCTTGAGAAGATTACCATCTGAGTCCCGACACATCGGCCTGCGGCAAATAGCCTTTGCGCGAACGGTTTAACTTCTCGTAGAACTTCCGTTTATCGTTAGCACGGTACAGTTCTTCCATCGCCTCGCGATCTCGATCTTCCTGTTGGCGCTTTTTTCTCCGGAAGACCGAGTTTTGCCTGTTCCGTGCTTGTTTATATCGCTCTACAGTCGCCCTCGTACGGTGTTGCACCATTCTCGCATGTGCTGCATTCTTCTCCTGCACTAATTACTCGCATTCACCGTCGGACCAATCGTTTTTTCGGTGCGGATTCATTGTACCTAGTGCCGCTAGAGCAGTACTACCGATGGCGGTCTTAATGCCTTTCCAACCATCTTCAAGAGTTGCTGCGCCAAGTTGCTCTTCCGTTGGTAGCGCTGCTTCCAGCTGCCGCGCGTATTCCTGGGCAACTCCGGTGTCTCGTAGCTGCTCGATGTTGGGTCGCGGCGTACGACTTCGACGCGTGTTATGCACCGTCGAGAGTTTTGAGCGCATGCAGACTGCAACTAGGAAATGATCCGAATCTATATTCGCACTGCGGTAGGTGCGAACGTTTATAACATCAGAGAAGAATTTACCGTCGATTAGAATATGGTAAAATTGATTTTCTATTCGTTGGTCTGGTGATCTCCAGGTGGCCTTGTGGATATCTTTGCGGGGGAAGAAGGCACTTCGGACTACCATACCGCGGGAAGCTGCAAAATTTACGCATATTTACGCTCCTTCCAGGTTGTCAACTCACCATTTGAAGCCCAACCACTTCCAGTTCATTGCCGTCAATAGTTACGTTGCTTTTTCTAGAGCCCCTTCCTACCATATATTTGGTTTTCGACGCATTGATTTGTAACCCAATCCCCCTAGCCTCCGTTTTTAGTCCCTTAAAGCAACCCTCTGCGCGATTCTAAAGGACTCGAGAACGAAAAACCCAAAACGCGAACGTAGCACATCTCTCGTTCCAGGATAATTTTGATCAACCGCGTCTGTTTGTCCGAGAAACCGTACTCGTACATTATCTGCAATAGGTGTTCGCGTTCAACTGTATCGTATGCTGCGCTAAAATCCACGAAAATATGATGCGTGGGCACATTGTGCTACCAACATTGATGAAGGACTTCCCGCACTTCAGTGAGAAACCCATCCATTCCCTTTTAAATAAATATTAACGTATTGACCTAATATTTGATTTCAAACCGAACGACTTGTGCATACTATCTGCTGACTACGTGAAATATAAGATCACCTCAGAGTAGCCAGAACGATGTGAAATCCGCGAGATCTAGTGCTATTTACAAGATATTCTGAAGCAGTGCTCGACATCGGAACGAAAATTGTTCTGGTTCCGGAATAAAGTCTGTTCTGGTTCCGGAACCGGAACAGAGCCAAATCGGACCGGAATAAAGTCAGGCTAAGAAAGTTCGTTTCGATTTTTAACCGGACCGGAACCCGGACTTCAATTTTCATTCCGATGTCGAACACTATTCTGAAGCATTAAAATTATAAACGTAAACAATAGGCAAATTGTGACGCTAATTGTCATAAAAATGAATACATGAAATAGGAAAAAAATTGTCGAAAGCCGTCGAATTTTATGAATATACATATTAGAAAGCAAAAATTTCAGGACGCAATTTTTTTCTTCGAAAGATTCCATTTTTTACCTATCTTTTGCATAATATGGCTTGTAAGGTACTTCAATGACCCATAATTACCCTGCATGTAAAATCAGTTTAGTTTTCAATTTTGAGATTAACTTTGCGCTCCTGCAAATTGAATTCCGAACTTAGATTTTAACCAGAAAATGTTGATGATACTGGTGTCAGCGAGAAATTAGATTGTTAAGCACTGTTAAAATCAATACCTATTGTTTTTGTGCACTTTCCTCTCAGTTCGCGGCTAAAGTAATCATGAACTGCAATCGCATCCTGGTTGGTTGGCGCAATCGATTCTGCAGCTTGACGATGGCTTGTCCTTTTTTCCACGTTGGCAACAACGCGCCATTAAATTATTATTATATGTAAAACCTGTGGCAGTCGCTGCTGCTGCTGCTGCTGCTTGCTGCCAACCTGCTTACGCTCTGCCCGTACAAAAGGAGAATGTTTACGGGTTCTCCTGAATGGAAGTCCTAATGAAATTCCCATTTTATTTATGGATATGTGAATGGGAGGAGACCGATACACCGATAAATTGCTATTCTGGCTTGCACAAACTGAATATCAAATATCTTTTGAAAGATTGCAGTGTACGGAGTCGGTCGGTCTGTATGTTTAATGGACATGTCAGCTTGTCGTGCCCAGCAGATGCGATAAATTCGCTCTTTTCGGTGCAAATTTATTGATGATTGGGTTTCTAATTTCGACAGAAGGTTTCAATTCAGTGCTGAATAATAAACGGGAAAATAAACAGCGCTATAACAAAGGGTATGTGAACTTTCATATATTCAGACCAATGAATGGATGATTTTTGTTTTGAAATACGAATGCGCAAAAGAATTCGAAATGTTTCGCTGTAACGCATTTTTTTCTCGTGTTGCAAAGTGCTGTGAACATCGAGTATCAGCTTTCATTGCTATGTTGGTAAATGTCTTGACAATATTAATTATTTTACCCTCTACTTCTTTCCAATTAAAGGCAAATATATTATGACTCCTAACAAATGACGCCACTTTACGGCCGAACGCTCTCACCGCACATTCGAAGTCAATTAAGCGACAAATGCGTTTGAAAAATGTTCAGTCAAGATTCGAGCAGTGACACATTCATTACACGCGGATCCTGTGCGGGACAAACCACGACCTCGCCATCTGCCAAGCATTCCTCCGTCAAAATACAAATATGAGAATCAAACCTCTGCTGTGCTCGGTAGACTAGCGGCGATACAATGAGGAATTATTTTTTTCCTCGAAGGCAGAAACCGTGTCGGAACGGCAGCAGCAGCACAAACTAAATCCAGATGTGTTATGTATGTATCGCCGTCTGTCGAACGGCACCACGATAGATGGATGGTTGATCCTCTTCAAAAGCCGAATTTCACGAACTATACGTCGTTCGGTTATTCTATAGAACCGGCAATCCCCTTTGCGCTTTGCGCGCGTCAGTTCACCATCACAAAGCTTTTTAATTCATGTTATTCGCGCTCGCTCACTGCGTGCTCGTTTCGATTCCAGTTCAGAGTGTTGATTGTTTCTTTTGCACCCCTTCTTGTTTGTAGTTTTTTTTTTGTTTGCTCCTGTTCTGTGTGTTGTAAAGGTGTATATCTTCGGCCTGTTATTTCATACTTCCGACAATTATACCTATCGCTGAAGTTGTACCACTGACTGTCTAGAATGGTGAGCACGTTAACCGTGACGATGATTTTTTACTTTGCCAAACGAAGTGTTGTAATTATTTATAACCTATCCTGGTTACGGCTTTGGAACTAAATGGTCGAATTTTCTGCACATATTATGAAAATTAAAAGCACATTATTGAAATAGTGAAGCATCTATTTGTTAAAAAATTTTGAAGATATCGTAACCAAAACTTAAGTAGTTTGGTAAAAAACAGTATTACCCATAGGTCACGTAGAAAACCGGTTTTACATTTAAGAGGAAACGTAACGAACTTTTGAAAAACGTGTATATCTGTGTGGAAAATTAAAACGATCGTCTTTTGGCAGCCGACTGCCATAAAACGAACAAAAATATTTAGATTAATTATTTAGCTTAGTTTTTCGTTGCTAGGTCTATGCGTTTTATAAATATCTTCATGCATCTGCACTACACTTCTTTTTCCTTTTTGCTCTCTGTCGTTGCTTCCCGTTTAAAAGGTCTAAATGCCTCTTTCACTGCTCTGTGGTTGACTCCGAGCATGTCGACGTCATCCGCAAAACCAAGAAGCATATGAGATTTCGCGATGATAGTCCCGTTCTTTTTCATCCCCTTGCTTCATCCCATCCAACGTCATGAATGCGTCTGAGGTCTCATTCGCTATTCTAACGCATGATTTTGACACTTCCAGAATCGCACGAATTAGCTTAACTAGTTTCATTATCTGCCATATCTCATTTCGTTTGACTGAATCGTACGTCGCCTTAAAGTTCACAAACCGATGATGATCCTGTAAGTTGTACTCTCGCAACTTGTCTAGTAACTGACGTAGGGTAAATATCTGATCCATCGTAGAGCGAAAAGTAGCTTGATACTCGCCGACGAAGCACTCCGCTGACGGTCTCGAGAGAGCATTTTATACGCAGAATTGAACAATGTAATGCCTCGATAGTTTTCACACTCGATTTGATGTCCTTTTTTAAAGATAGGGCAAATGAAACCATCCAACCACTCGTTCGGCGTTTGTTGTTCCGCCTAGATTCTGACAATGATCCGGTGGATTGCTTCGTACAGCCCCTCTCTCCATGCTTTTGGCCGGGACACCGTCCTTCCCAGCAGCCTTACCGTTTTACAGCTCAGTGATTGCCTTCTTAACCTCTTCTTTTGTTGGTGACTTCACAGTTTGACCATCGTTCACAATTCTTATCTTGTTCCTGCTGATTCCTCCGTATTTACCTCGCCATTCAACAGCATCTGAAAGTGCTTCTTCCACTTGGCTGCTACCGCCGTTTTGTAAGTAAGCAGGGTGCCAGTAGAGAAGCCAGATCTACGGACTTATCCGAATTTCTGCGTATTAAGGAATTTTCTACGGACCTACGGATCAAGTGGTTGAATCTACGGATTTTCATAAATTTTAAGGAAACTTAAACTTTAAGATTTACGGTAATGCATGGCAGTCAACGATCAATGTCAGTGAAATGTCAATGATATTCTTCACTGTCAGGCTTTCGCTCTCTGACCGTAGTAAATTCACAATACAGTTGGATTTCGAATTTGGCACGGTTTTGGCAACAAAAGTACTCGTTTTTGGCAACACAAGATATTTCACTTCCAATATAATATGCTAAATATCAATCAGTTGCCGCATACTTCCTTTAAATGACGAAAAAATGATGCCCTCAGTATGTTCATGAAAAAAAGTTATGTGGTTTCGAACAATAATATTTTAATTGCCGAAGGACTACGTCTTACCTCAGGGTGTCAATCACTTATTTGTACCGGACGGATAGCTCTTGGCGGACTTTTTAAACATAAAATGATTGCAATCGTTGATTAATAATATTTAGTCAATTTCGGTTTCGATATTGGCTACATAGGTGATAAGCATTTGTTGCCAAATTCGAAATCCTACTGTAATAGTAATACTGATGTTATCCTTGTTGGAGTACGGCAAAAAGGCGATTACCTAAATGCGATTTAAGACGAAAAAATGGTGTAAAGTTGACGAAAAGACGACGAAAATAACATGAAAATACAATGAAAAGGCACAAAAACAGCTACAAAAAACAAAAACACGACAAAAAATGTTTAAAATGCTTTAAAAAGTCGACGAAAAATGTTGAAAAAAAACCGTCGAATATGCAAAAGAAAAGCGACGAAAAAACAACGAAAATATAATAAAAAGGCAAAATTTTTGTTAGCTTGACAACAAACAGGACGACGAAAAATAGTGAAAAGGTAGCGAAATGCCGAAAAAAGACGAGACAAAACGAAGACAAGACTACAAATTGACGACGAAAAGATGCCAAAACAGCAACAAAAAAGTTAGCAAAACTGATGATAAGTCGCCAAAAAGGTGACAAACAATACCAAAAACAAATTTCAACGTTAAATAGACGACAAAAATACGATGCATAAATGACAAAAAGATCATTATTGACTGAAGTTTTTGGAGCGTCTTAGTAGAATACGAAACCTAAAAATAAAAAATAAGAAAACTTATCCAATTTAATTCTACTATGTCACTGACATAGTAAAAACTAAACTACTACTAAACTAAAACAGACACTGAGGAAGCCTGCAAGTCGTAGGCGAAATACGTATCTGTCATTGAATAAAATACACATAGTAGAATTAAATTGAATAAGTTTTATTTTTTATTTTTAGGTTTTTTATTTTTAGGAAAAAGATCATGAAAACAACAAAACTACGACAGGGAAGGGACAAAACGACGACAAATACGAAGAAAAGCCAACAAAGAGATGACAAAAAACGACGAAACAGCGTCGAAATGATAACAATAAGATGACGAAAAGCCTACAAAAGAACGATATAAAGACACCATACATACGGCGCAGAGGAAGCGAAAACACAGCGAAGTGCGAAGTGACCTACAGGCGAAAAGACGATAAAAGAAAAGAAGAAACGAAAAATGACAAAAAGACGCCGAAAAACGCCAAAGAAGCGACGCAAATGTCAAAACAAGACAATAAAAAACGACGCAAAAAGTAAATAGATGCAGAAAATGTGATGCAGCGACTATAAAAAGATGGCTAAACAGTGACAAGAAATACCAAAAAGGGCTATAAATGGTGACAAAAAGATATTATCAATAGCTGTTGGTTGCTTTCATGCCACAAGAGATGATAAAAAAAGTTGCAATTTGCCGAAAAGAGATAAAAAGTCGATGTAATGATGCGAGAAAACCAGATGTTAAAAAGAATGAAAAACTACTAACGAAAAACGACAAGAAAACGATCACAAAAGGCAATAGAGTAGATATAACGAAAAAAAGACGGAAAATTCAAGACAAAAGAAACAACCAAACAACGAAAAATGAAAAACGGAAAACCAGAACCTGTAAATACATTCAAGAACAGTATCTATAAAACAAATGCGCTAAAGAGCGATCATACATCTAGGCTGAATGAACGGACTTTATATATGACTCTAGTATATTAGAAAACAGTTCACATCGAAATTAATTGACACTTTTCAGCAGAACTACTAAACACTCAATACTAACAAACCTTCAAATGAAGCACAAATGTCGGTTAAACTTTTATAAAAATAAAAATTTGTTTAAAATTTTGCTTCTTTCGTAATTTTGAGACAAAATTTTAACTATTTTGCTAAGAAATTCTGCCATGGTGGATAATTTTGTGAACAACTTTTTCTGATATTCAAATCGTTTGTTTGAGAGAGCGCCACTTGACATGAATCAATTTTCATGAGTTTTTGGCAGTTTTGAATCCTCGGGGATTTCTACATCTTCTCTTGTTTCACAAACCCCTTTTAGTTGGGGTTGAATATATTTAAAAAAAAACAGTTTTTTGTTGTGTCAAAAGCACATGTGGGGTTTCTGAAACAAACCATTTATTTTGCGTCGACTGCAGAGAAAATTGTGTTGAATTTTCATTCAAATTCAATTATAAAAAAATAAACTTCGTTCTAATGAAACTTTTCTTGAAAAGTAATCCTTTAAAACGCTTTTGATTTAATATCGGTTCAGCGGTTCAAAAGTTATGGACTTTAAATGGAAGATCTAAGGGCAAAAATGGGTAAAAATAATGACATCCGGCACCACCTTAACCACCTTAAAATTGAAAGCTAGCAGGATTACATTCGGAAATAGCACTTCTTGCTCTATATGGATAAAGAAATAGTTCAACACATTAATTGGTAACTTGTAAAATGCACATGAATGCTTAAATACTTAAATACTAGATTTAATGACCTTGTAATGGCAACAAATTAAAGCGTTTATATTTTCGTGAGTCGCCTTGGCGAAACTCGTATAATAATATACCAGGAACGATCAGCAATATAAAAAGTAAATAACACTTAGTGTGCAGTGTGTGTGCATCTAAACGATTCCAAAAATCTAACCATGAAGTGACTTTTACGCAAAACTAAAAGAGGTTCAACAAATTATCCTAATTCTCACTCTTCCCCTGGAAAAAAATAAGAAACCCACCAATACTTCAGACGTACATCAAAACAAAACTCAAGCCCAAGTCGGCAAAAGCGGAGGGTCGGTCCACATGCCGCCTCGCTGCCCTCGCCGCTGTTGCGTCGTGGCAGCTCTCCAGTTAATCCGTGTCTTTTTGCTTTCTTCCCAGATCCCTTCAGCTATCGCCCTGTAATTATTTCTCCCCTGGAGGTATTCTGTCGTCTTACACATTTCCCGTCTTATTCTCCGGCCCTGGCCGCACCGAACACACAGCATGCTGCCGCCACCGAAGGCCGTCTCCACGTTTTCTAGTTTAGTTCAGCCGAAGAGACACATTTTTATTGACGAAGATAAATAGGTGTCAGGGGGTGTTTACAAACGCGCTTCGAAGAAACTACGAGTTTCCTGCAAGTCGGAGGCAGTTGATACTTTATTCCCCCTTCCAGACTTTCTTCCCTGGCAAGGCAGGCTGCTCTATTAACGGACTCGCTTCTACTGGGCATTCTTTAAGGCGCACACTCTGTATCAGTATTGGAAATTTTTTTCGTTCCTTTTGCCACGTTAAAACTTGCACGTAAACAACCCTAATACGTATCGAATTGCGGGTCTGCTCTGAACGATCTTTACATGCCTAAAGGTCGGTCGGTCGGTCGGTGAACGAAAAACCGACTTCAAAACTTCCTGAGAGCGCAAACCGCCTTCCCTGTCATCGACCAAATCGCTTCGAAACAAACTTAGGGCTCTCGTTGGTTTCACATGCGTTCCTGTTTTCCACTCTCCTTCGGTGCCGACAAACTTTCATTTCCCCATATGGGTAGCTCGCGGTTGACCTACTATAATGGAACACTAAACCACGGGCGCATGCTGTTGTTGCCTTTCGAGATATGATTGATGGTGCTAGAACCCGCGGAAGGTCAGACGGACAATTTGAGCTGAACTGCCGCTCGCTCGGTTGTGAAATAGGATATTGCTTCGGTTCACGTCGGCCGGCTGGCCGTACCCCGTACCGGCAGTGTAAAGGTGCGAATCGTGCGGTCGTAAAACGGATGAGATCGGAAACTGGGTGACGGAGTAGTGTAGTGTGCCTGTAGACTGTGTAGAGAATTCCAGATCCAAACCACCGATAGTGTTATTGACGGGTCATTTAGTGGTGATATGTGCGCTGAGCCGTCTAATGAATTATGAGTGTGGGATTTGGTGAAGCGGAATTAAAGAGGCGTTGTCGTAAATATTCGCTTCGTTTTGCTGCTTCGCAGGTGAATGATTTGTTAACGCCGCTGCGAGCGTAATCTGCGTATACATTGTATAGTTTAGCAGTAATTTCATTGATGATTTATTAAATAAAGCACGACCCAATTATCTTTGCAATACTAAGCATATTTTTTTCTTGTTTATTTACAGGTAAGCACGAAGTTTTTTATATTAAATAAACCTATATTCGATGTGAGTAAAAAAGTAAAAAAGCAATTTTTAAAATAATTTTATTTCAAAATGTTAAGTTTTATTATGTTACCGTAAACGCACCACATATTTTCCTTAAAAATCATAGCATTCTCAAATGAATGTACACATATTTTCCTAGATGTGTTATAATAAGGATAAAATTTTGAAGGAGTTTGAAAGTTTTGACAGAAATGTGGGGTGCGCAGAATTTGAAATATATTGAAACTATGGAATAGCATCACTCTGTGCCATTGCAAAGCTTTTCGAGCTGGTTGTTCTGAAATTACTTAGGGTTTATTTCTAATTCTCGCCGTAGTAAGTAAAACCATTCTAATTTTTATCATTTGTTGGATAGATTTAATGAATACTCCAAAAGTTCTTGTGCTGATTTGACTAAAACACACTCACCTTCCGATCCGTGAAATTTGAAATCACTGAAAAACGATTATTAAAGCATATAATTGAAATCACGCAACTGACTTTATTTCTTAAATTCGTCGTACCGTTTTAAAATCCGTCCATCAACATTTTGCATCGTCCGAACTAAAAACACAACAATGTTTTCGAAGCTATCGCGCATGTATTTGTGTAGGACGGCATGACAAACATTATTCTGCAAAATTTCTGCATGTCAGGCAAGTTTTCCTGGCTGTAGAATAACGACAATGCCCTTGCATGAGTTATTTTCATTTATGAAGGACGGAAATTAAAACGATTAGTCGACATTTTCTTGTTCGTCGCACGAAAAACGTAGGAAATTTTGCTGGTAGGACTTCTTTAATGATAAAAAGCATTTAAATAGATCTCAGCTCACTTTGATATCGCGTATGATAGACAACAAACTAAAATATTAGAGAATAACTAATTTTGCATTATGTGTCATAAAAATGCTGATATTTTTTAATAATTTGTATTGGATAGGACGGGAATAGGCAATTACGACGAAGCAACAACATACCCTACTTATAGTTTCTCTAGTTACATTGATAAAAATCAGCAAAAGATTACATATCCAAACGGTCAACTTGTACTAACCTGATCCTGACTAACCTACACATCCTTCATTGCTCGCTCAACGCAAAACCATCTTCAGGTCGACGCAATCTATACGGATTTATCAGCAGCCTTCGACAAAATAAATCATCAGATCGCTGTTTCGAAACTACAGAGACTTGGATTAAGTGGCAATATCCTTAACTGGTTTTAATCATACCTAACCGGTAGGACTATGTCCGTCAAAATTGGAAATACTATTTCTTTACCCTTTTCTGCCAGATGTGAGGCGTGCCACAAGGAAGTCATCTAGGTCCATGCATTTTCTTGTTGTGCCTTATTGACCTTCATCTTACCCTTAAATACATGAAATTATCATTTGGCGATGATTTCAAACCCTCCTCCATAATTAAGAATATCTGGGAGACTCAATTTTTACAATCGCAGTTGGAGATTTTTGCTGATTGGTGCAATATTAACAGAATAGTGTTAAATGCTTTAAAATGCTCTTGTATCTCCTTTACACGCAAACAATCAGTCCTATCGTTTGATTTTAAAATCTTGAACATTGTTCTTAGGAGGAAAATGTTGTAAAAGACTTAAGAGTTTTATTAGATTCAAAATTGACATTTATGGATCACATAGTTTTTATCTGTTTTAATACTTCTGAAAATCTTGATTTCTTATTCAGAGTCACTAAGCAGTTTACAAGTATTTCATGTTTAAAATTTTGTACTGTTCTTTAGTGCGATCTGTACTAGAATATGCTTCAAATGTATGGGCACCGTACTATCAAAATAGTATTCAACGGATGGAGGCTATTCAATGTAAATTTGTGCGTTTTGGCCTACGACTCCTACCTTGTAATGATCCTTTAAATCTTCCAAGTTATGAAGATCGGTGTAACCTTATCAGTCAGTGTTTGGTACTACGGCGTGAGGTTGCCAAAGCTATCTTTATCTCCGATTTTAACTTCATAAATTGACTGCCCCGACATTTTACAACTGTTGAACATGAACATCCGCCGTAGAACTCTTCGATCCTGTGCTTTGCTCTACTTGCCTGTCTCACATATTAACTACGGTAGAACGTAGAAACAAGCCTCTCAGTAACATATGTTGTGTTTTTAATCGATGTTATAATGTTATGCTAAAGAATTCGTCGTGCCCTGAAATAAATGTAGCTATTGTTTATCATGTTATTAGTAAATTGTTAGTCCTAAGCTCAAACTTTTGTACAGTTAGTAAATTAATGCAATGTATTCCTAGTTTTAAGTGTTAACTGTAGCTACGTATCATTTGGTGTAAAACTGTTGGTATAAAACGGTAGGAGGTTTTGTGCCGACTAGAGAGGGAATGTCAAAGCTGTTCCACTCCAGCGGGCTTTTCCTTTCTCAAATAAACAAATAAATAAACTTCAGTAAGGAAATTGGTCAGAAAAACCAGTTCCTTCTATTTTTCGGATGCTATTTGAAATATGAACCACGTTTGTAAAACAAATCCCAGTGCTGACTTGAAGGTTCAATGAATCCCTCAACTACCCCCAAACCGTATTGTACAGCAACACACGAGTATATTTTGGACAATACACTTTGGTTTAATACCTAGTTTTGTTTCATTATTCCAAGTAAAGAGCAATCACAATATCGTCGCCGAGGATGTGGTGTGTGCGGAATGATAGAATTGGAAGTAGGATTTATTTCTATTTCCCGTCGAAGTAAGGAAAGCCACTCTAATTTTCATCATTTCTTAGGTGGATTTAATGAATACCCCAAAAGTTCTGCTGCTGATTTGACTCAAACTTACTTACCTTCCGATCCGTGCCCTTTGAATTCACTAAAAAGCAATTATTAAAGCATTTTATTCAAATTACGCAACTGACTTTATATCTTAAATTCGTCGTACCGTTTTAAAATCCGTCCATCAAAATTTTTTATGGTCCGAACTAAAAATCACAATAATGTTTACGAAGCTAGCGCGCATGTATTTGTGTAGGACGGCATGATAAATATTATTCTGCAAAATTTCTGCAGGTCAGGCAAGTTTTCTCGGCTGTAGAATAACGACAATGAGTTGCGTGAGTTATTTTCATTTTATGAACGACGGAAAGTCGACATTTTCTTCTTCGTCGCACGAAAAAACGTTGAAAATTTGGCTGCTAAGAATTCTTTAATGAAAAATGGCATTTAAATAAATCTCAGTTCACTTTGATTGATCGCGTACGATAGTCAACAAACTAAAATATTAGGAAATACCTAATTTTGCATTGTGTGTCATACAAATCGCTGATATTTATTAATAATTTGTGTTGGATAGGATGGGAATAGGCAATTACGACGAAGCAGCAACATACCCTATAAAACAAAACTAGGTATTAGAGTACCTACCTAATAGAAATGTGCGTTAGTGTAAAGGTAACACACTTGACCGGCAGTTGAGAGACGTGGGTTCAAGTCCAACCTGCCATTGGGATTGCGCAACTAATTATATTTTTGATCTATCTGTATATATCTTGTTGGTTTCGTTGGAAGCAGAAGTCAGCTTTCAAACGAGTGGTCGCTCAATGGTTTCCGGAAAGTAAGAACACGGTTATCCACAGATTTCCCCCTCTACCGAAACCAACAAGCTCAAGCACGCTGTCTCTTATAGTCGCTCCACAATGCAACAACTGACATTAGTTTTCAAATAGACCCTATTATGTAATAAAAAAGTATACTTATCGCAGCATTATTGCATACTCTCGAGAATAGCAAAAATCCTAAATTACTTCCTTGTGGGATGTTAACCTATACGCCCCCGACATTAAAATTGAAGCTACTTTCAGTTACACTTTTGGCCCTATCTCGACTGATTTTCATTAGATTTTTAGGCAATTAGTCTTAAAAAACCACATTAGATTGGCTTTCAGCATTAGTATTAGCATCTGAGGTTGCACATCGTAGATGGCTTTATAATCGCATTATATACCTGGCTACGTCCTAACAACCGCAGGGGAAGTGGGTAGAAATGTCAGTGTAGCATCTACTTTTGAAAGTGCAGGGAACTCATACTACCTTCATGTTACAGGAAAACAAAGGATATCGTGTTAGTAGGGCAAGGAAAACAATAAGGATCATGAGAAAGCTTCATTTAATAATATTTAAATCGAATACTATGAAGTCGCTCCGTACTCTATTTTTATGCAGATCTTAAAATTTACGTAGTTTTTCGCGATTTTTGGAATTTATGCAAAACTTATCCACATAACAAGCAACTTGAGAGTATACAGTTTACCAAAGTTGTATATATAAGAGTAAAAAGTAATATAAAATGAAGTATATATGGGCAAAAGTAGAACAATCTCACCAGCAATCCTTCGAATGAAATATAATTGCCTCATTTGAGTTCCCATCAGTGCATCTAATATAGTATCCAATAAATAATTTAATTTTTCCTTCTGATATCCTCGTGCATTATTTAAACTTGTTACAGCCAAAGTTTTCACTGTACAGTAGAAGATGTTTGATGAGCTAAAACGAAACCAAAGATTAAAATAACATATTAGACTTACCTGCTACCAGGGCCATGTGGCTCAGCCGTCTGCCCAGAATCTCAGTTTTGAGATCAAGCAGCTGGGAACCACGCAGCATTGCACCTCCCAGCTTAGCTACTAAATAGAGTATTACCGGGTATGACCAGTTGACCACGTTGAGACGCTAGGTACGGGCTTGGGATGGCAGAAGCTGTGTTGGACGCTTTCTCATTTGCCCTCCCCATTTCATACCCAGAACCACATTAGATTAATATTTTTTGAAACGGTAGTTCTTTTGCAATTGACGAAGAGGTGAGAAGGGACATTAGATTAACCAAAAATAAGTTACTAAATGATGGTTAAATTTCCCCGGAGATATTCCAGAACAGGATTTTTCAACACGAGTTCATTTTGGTATGCAATTTTTCAATCAATCAAATTTGGATTTACTCTAAGCCTACCTAAATCCTTAAGTATAAACGTCTTTAAGACTAGCTTCATCCATCTTTATCGACACAGACTTCGTAGCCGGTTATCAGAGTACAGGACAGTTACGGGGGTACTGCAACGAATCTACTTAACGCCAGAAGCGCCACCAAGCCGAAATAATCATCATTTCATTAGTTGTTTATCGCTATTTGCGTTGAAAGCTACATAATTTGAGCCTAGCATTAAAATAGTAATAAATGTTAATCAACTACTTGTTGATTCGCATAAATTAGTCCCTTTATCTTGTGCCATAAATGGCCTTATTTTGCTAATTTGAACCAAAACATTATCTCTAGTTAAGCTCGAACCATAATTTACCCTTCATATACAGCAAGGACTCTTCATTCCCTTTTGTTCTCTAAATCATCATTCTAATAAATTTCAATTAAAAATTAGACGATTTATAGTTTTACTGCCTTCTGTACGCCGTATGTTTATCTATTTAATTATACAACTTTTTTTTCTGTGCACCCACATTCGATCGTGAAGTCAGATTCATTCTATCTGAAGTATGGGTTTTCTTTCTTCACTGCCAGTTTGCAGTCATTGACGTGCTCCTTCACCACGTTTCCAGTCATTCTCCGTGTCATCGTCTCGTCGCCAACACCGCAAAACCACACTCGCTCACTGGGGCCATTTCAGGCATGGTTACATTTAAATTAATCAAATCTGTAAATTAGCATTTAATGTGCACCCAATTTGCCTCTCAACACTCACTTTCCGAGTGACTGCGACCGGGTGGGTTTTCACTACGGCAAGCAAGCGGTGAAGCGAGGAATGCGGATTACAGCACACCGGCGGCCCACAGATATCGTCCAACGAGATCGTTCGGAGAGTGACACTCTTTAAAATCCTTAAAATGTGACATCTATTAAGTGAAACCTAATAGATCTTGGGTTACCTGCCGCGGAACGGCGTTTACGAAGAAAAAACCAACCGGCTCACTTTTACAGCGAATACATATATTATGTGATAATCGTTTAACGCTACCAATCTCTCGCAGCGATCTGTTGAAACCTGTTCCTTGCTAGTTTTATTTCTCTGTGAAACTATTCGTGGTAGTGTTTAGTTGAAGGTACCATGGTTTTCAAGTAAATCCAAGTCGATTCCATCAATAAACTTATTGTAGAATTTTGTCGTTGTGCTAAATTTTTAATGCTATGTATTGTTACGAAAGAGCACCAATTACTATTGATTGACTATATAAAAAACGCTATTGAATCGAAAAAATACAAGGCAATAATTATTTTTAAAAAACTCACCCGATTTGGATATGGCAATGGTGTAGGGGAAGGGGAAGAAAAAGGAATTTATTCGTTATTCTAAAATATTTTTTGTAAATATTGGAGGATAAAACTATGTTCTTAAAAAAATTACTCTTTTTCTTTTTGCACACAGAAAAACATGAATTCATTTATAAATCAGATTAATTATTAGATATTTACATTATTGTTAATAATGCAGTAACTATAGGTGTATGTCTCAGAAAAGTATATTTCCTAGCGCTCATTTTATACTCCGTCTCCCGTTTGAAGTAACACCCACGGCAATATGTAAAGAAATTTCACAATCTCAGCCAATTTCGCAGTTGCACATTCTAATGGCGAGAAGATTTTTTATACTCACGGTAATAAAACTTTCGCATTAAGACGTGCAATCGATCCGAATAATTAGATGCTTTTCCTCTAATTTGTTCAGTTAAGTTTTTAGACTATAAATGTAGAATTGCAGTCCTTTCGCACTAATTGAACGATTTGTTGTAACACGTTAATGCACACCTTACGCATTAATTAGTGCTGAATGAGAAACTTCACCGTATAGGAGACATTGGCACTGTGCGCCTGCCGCTGCGCTGCCGTCGACATGCACGGTTGACGATCGTTAGCGGATGAATTTTTTAGCAGTATGTGTACAATCAGCGCGCACAATGCTCTAGTTGATGAATCTGTGCGGGCAAAATTATTTGTTCTTGGCAACAAATTCCAATTAAGTGCTACCATGAGCTTTGGTTATGCTCTATCATTTTGAATATCCTTTTCCTAACTTTGGCCGTAAGCCGTTCGATGAAATGCCAGGTGCAGAATTGCTAGAGTGCCGTAGAGACCTCGAAGTTACGTTAAACATTTGCGCCAAAATGTTGAGTGCGTCTTGATTACTTTCGACATAAAACAATTTTAAGACAGACATGCAGCTTGTTTCGTATTAGGGGAGCTCAAACGAATTCATCTACGGATTGCTGGTCTGGTGAACCTTTGTATCTGTAACTGTGATATAAGGACTCCAAACTACTGCAGTTGTTTCGAGGGTAGACCGAACTAACGCTAGGCAGACATCATTGGTGAAAACCGGGGATAACAGCGGTCCCAAATTACTACCTTGCGGGATAGGCCTGGTTGAATCTGGAACTCCTGAGCAGGGCTTGAAAAGGGATCGCAAATTGAATGTGACTGCCGTGAATGCGAACTTTCCGCATTCAAACTCCGCTTTTTGAACGATCATTTGACTGTTTTTTCAATTCAGTCAAGCTGCCGCTTGCGCTGCTGCCGTCTTACAATTCATGCGGCATCTCTGCAAAAGCAAACAGTCGATCTCCCGTTTTGCTTTGCGCTTTGAGAATATAAACTGCAAACTGACTGGAAGCATACGGTGACGTATTTTTTCGTTTCTCTTTTTGTCTCCAACTCGGCTGCTCACAGTAATAGTTTGTCACCCGGACGTCGGTCCGACGCAAGCAAAATATTCGTTTGTATTGGACGGAGTCCGACCGACTTCTTCCATGCACATGTAGTGGTTGTTTTTTGTAGTATTGAATCATACGATTGTGCGGTTGCTTTTCGTTAGCGTGGTGATTGCCAGTCATTTGACTGTTTTGCAGTCATTCACTGCTCCAAACAGTAAAGGCAACTTGATCGAAACGAAAATGTTAAAAAGCTTTAGAATCCGTTCATACTACTGCGTGCCATCGGCGTTTGACTGAGCAAACTGCCAGTTGTGTTATGCATAGCGTTCGTATTCCATCACTAAACGGACGGTGTGAACTTGAATGCGCGTTGGTGGGACTGCGGTAGAAAAAAAGGATCGGTCGAAGCCCTGCTCCTGAGTCTTAAATTCTTTTTGCAGGGTTTCATCCACTTTCCGTGTATAAAATAAACAAAATAATAGAATTATTCCCCACATTTCAGGCATTAACGCATCTAGCAAAATAGGCGTACCAGTAGTTATTAATTTGAGAATGTTTCAATTTTTAATTCACATATGAAGTGCGCATGATAACAGCGACATCGAGCTCGGTATTGGAGGTCCGGTTGTTTGGACACCAGGCCCAAATTTTGTATCTCAGGCATCGACTACAAAAGACCTGATGTATCCGCGTACTCTCTGCCAATATGCCACGGGTCTGACTTAAGCGAGTAATCAATGTCAATGTGGTTGGTTCCTTCGACTAATTCTATCTGGTTACCAATATGTTAGAAACATTCAACTTTCTCCGCTACTTGCCCAGCTACTGTGCAGTTGGAAGGCATTGCCGTGTTGACGTCCAAAACTTTCGTCTTCTTGCTAAGTCCTCAATCATGCTTCGCATAGCAGTGCTTAATTAATAGTTAAGCATTATCACCAACAGTTCCAGTGTTAATAGAAAAAGCTCTTCAGCCCAAAGTGATCCTTGACGTGTGGCCGCAAACTAGCCGATCGATAAAGCTTACCTAAGAACCATATCTACGCGATCAGGAAATTAAATCTATAAATGAAACAGAATAGACTACATTAGAATCTCTTTTTACGTCCATTCATTTTACGTGATTTCGTTCTACGTTCGAAATTTGAATTAACGTTCTCTTTTTACTTCCAAAATTTGCATTATCGTCCTCTCCCGAAATTTGAATTAATGTCCACTCGTTTTACGTCCAGAATTTGAATTAAAGTCGTCGTCAAAAATCATTAGATGGTTTCAGAAAATTTGAAATAACGTCTTTTCTTTTTACGTCCAAAATTCGAATTACGTTCTATTTTTTTATGTCCAAAATTTGAACTACCGTTGTCTCATTTTACATCCAAAATTTGAATTAGCATCCTCTCGTTTTACGCCCAAAATTGGAATTAACTTCCTCTTTTTTTAGAACCGATTTTTTTGTACGTCCGCCTAATAGTGGACGTAAAACGAGATTTGAGTGTATTCTGTATTTGATTTAAAAAAATTCAAAAAAGCAAAGCCTTGGGCTTAAACGTCTTTCAAAGACTTGACCCTTCTTTATCGACAGACTTCACTGCCGGCTGGTAGAGTACAGGGCAGCTACGGGGCTAGTGCAACAATCCTACTGACTCTATCTAGCAGCACCGCCTAGCCAAGATTCGAACATACGATGACTGGCTTATTAGACCAGTGTCGTACCTCGAAGCTAACTGGGTGGCTTAAAAAGATTCAGTAGTATTCGAATCAGGGCCCGATAACGTCACCTTCAATTGCATAGCGTCACACAACAATGAAGCAGTGAAGCTTCGGTTTTAACTGAAGCAGCACCGCTTCGCTTTCAGACTGGCTTCAGTCAGCGTCAGTGAGACGGGCTTCACTTCATCATGCCTATCGGTTTTAACTTTTCATTTGTACTTTTCTATCAAATATTCAGAAGCAGGCCAAGAATTTTGAATGCAAATAAATTGAATTTGAGTAACATTTCTTATAATGCAACGCATATTATAATTAACCCGTTCAATATCGACAAATCGTGCCTGACTTTCAGTAGTCGTCCATTGAAACAGTCACCAACTTCAATTGAAGCTTGCTTGAAACGTTCTGTTCAACAAATGAAGCAAGTCGCTTCATAATGAAACGAAGATAAGAGAATGTCAGCTTCATTTATTTGTTCCGACGATGCCGGGCCCTGATTCGAATAGACTACATGGATGACAAAAGGTTACTAAAGTTTTTATGTGGCATTTTAGTAACTGCCGGATCACCAACCTCTGTTCCCGGCAGCACAATGCCGAATGCAGAGTACAATTTTTGCAATTTTCATATTTGCCTTCCCGATCGTCTTCTCCGCCAAAGAAAGAAATATTGATTCGGTATGTAGCGCCAGGATTCTGCTTTTGGAATAGATTGTGTCCACCCAGTTAGCTTGAAGCTACCATGCTGGTCTGAGCCAGTCGTCGTATGTTTGAACCTCAACTGTGCCGTGCTTCTGGAGTCAATAGGATAATTGCACTAGCCTATTGAGGATAGTGTCTTGTACTCTAATAACCGGCTGCGAAGTTTGTGTCGATAAGGAAGGGTTAAGTCTTAAAGACGTTTATACCCAAGGTTTTACTTTTTTTTTGTACCAAACACATCGAACAGCAAGGTGCATTGCGAAATACAGAAAATAATTTAGCGGGACTATCCGGGTTTATACAAAAGCTGATTCTAATTATGTATTCGGTACGCGGAGGACTTCGGATCAAATTTTCAGATCATTAAACGCCATGTTTAATCAGTCAACTAGTCAAAGGTAGGTAGTTAAGTTTACTCCCAAACTGATTATCATAAAAATCTGAGAAAATCGCAAATGTCATCTTTATGGTAGAACATATTTACATTATTTTGTAGAAATTCTTAGATGCAATTACAGTAATGTTCCGATTTTGCCCGCCTATGCCTGCGAATATCACGGCTAGTGTCATTGGGCGCCGTGACTGGTGAGCCAAGTTAGACAAATTCGTCAACTACCTCAAACTCATTGCCGCTGATCATTATACTGCCCATGGATGCATAGTTGACGTAAAAACCAAAATGACCAAAATGTACTTTTTCGGTCCTACGCACTCTTAACTATGTTCTTCACATGCCCAATACTCAAACAACATATGTTTGTTCGAAAATATTCGAAAAATTTAGGAAAATTGAGCTACTCTGCTATTGGGTTCACGTAATGCTAATGGTTGACGTAATTCCCCGCATAATCAATCAGTATAGTAACCTAGTTGTTTTTGTAGCATTACGCCAAGTTATGTGAATATTCGTTCAAAAAAACAGTCTGTTTATTCGCATAAACTGGCGTTCGCATTTTTTTAACAAAATAAATGAGAAATGAATCATCAAACCCCATCAGTCCTGTTTTGATTAATAAACTCTACTAAATTGACAGATTATTCGATTGAAAAAGTTTATAGCAAAGATTATATGGCTTTAAACGTTTTTCACGATAAAAATGCGCTTATTTTCACGGTAAAAATGCAAATTATTTTCACGATAAAAATGCGTTTTCTCAACAATCATGGTGCTGGTCGTTACGTCGACTATGCATCCATGGGCATCACCTAGACGATTCAAATGAACTCGACAATCCTTCTAAAATCCGAACTGACAGCACTGTGTGCCACCCATCGTAGATTGAAGCTGTTCTTGTCTATGATTTTCCATAGCTCTTTTCGGTCGATGGTATCATCTGCGGCTTTGAAATCAACGAATATATGCTACATGGAACCCCGGATTCACGGCCTTTTTGGAGGATCTGCAGCAGGATCAACATATGATCCTTCAACGAAGCCGCCTGATAAATTCCCATCCATAATTCGCTATTGGTTTGGTGCCCGCAGTTCGCAATTTGGTAATAGACGGCGGAAATGAATTGGGACAGCACTTTGAGGCGGTATTGAGAACGGTGATCGCTCGATAATTCTCACAGTCCAACTTGTCGCCCTTTTGTATCGTTCGTTACACTCCTCCGGTAGCTGTTCTACTTCCCAAATCCGTCATTGATCTCCTGCTTCCACCTTTCGGTCACCTCACGATCGTCCGTCAAAATACTGCCATTCTTATCCCGACATATTTCGGTTCGCAGCACAAAGCCTTTGTGGGATCCGTTCAGTTTCTGGTGGAACTTTCGCGTTTTCCTAGAACGATGCAGCCGCTCCGAGTCCGCATACTTCAGCTCTTCCAGACAGCGCTCTTCCTCCTGGAATTCGTCGACTACCTGAAACTTATCGCCGTCGATCACTATAATACTGCCCAAGCGGCGTCGCTTCGCATCGTATCCTTCATCCTCCTACATTCATCGTCAAACCAGTCTTTCCGTTGATTCCGTGCCACATGCACGAAGGAGCTCTCCGCTACATGGCTAATGGCTGTTTCGATGGTGTTCCAACAGTCCTCAAATGGGGGATCATCCAGCTCGTCCTCTTCCGGCAACACAGCTCCAAGTGAGTGCACGTTGTTTGCGGCATCATCTGGCTGCTTCAGCAGCGTGATATTTAGGTGTCGGTACCGAATATTGTTCACAACGGACAGTTTTGGGCGTATCTTAACCATCAATAGGCAGTGGTCCGAGTCAACACTACCGTTTCAATAGGACCTGAATGCCAATGTTGTCCGAGAAGTGCCCATCAAAACGTGGTCGATCTGTGATTTTGTCTGATTTGATGTCCTCCCGGTGCACAGTGGTTTGATTGCTCGGATTCGTGAACTTTTTTAATAACTCTTTTCGTAGTGTTTTTTTCAATATGGCGTCTTCGGAAGAATTTCTGTATATCAATAGACGCAACAACTGGTGGTTAGTATTAGTTCGGAACTCAAACACAGGTGGCGCTGCAAAATGTAACTTTCTTATTTGACTATATAGAGCTATAGTATGTTTTAGAAAGTTTTAGATACTCTTATTATGAAGCTTTTTGCTGAAAACATTATTCCTCTAAGTATCACAGTTTTCGAGATATTAAGCGTCTTTCATGACGTACCCCCACAAATCGGGGTTTTCACTGTAGCTTCAAAACTATGTGATTTAGGGAAAAATAGTGTTCTGCAAACATTTGCATCTATTAAAATCACACACTTTTGCAGAAGAAAGTGAACACGTATCTTCTATACAGAGCGAGTTACTGAACGATTTAGGTAAAAATTAGCCATACTTCGTACTGATATACAATAAAAACTTGGAAAAACTGGCGACCGAGATATAATTAAAGTGAAAGTACTTTCAAAACTGATCTTAAAACATGCTAAGTCATTTGTCTCTTTCATCTATCTTCATCTCTATCTTCATCATTTAATTTGCATTTCCAAAAAGTGTTACTCAGTCTATTAGAGACATATATGATATATATCATAATGTTTACTATATCCCATTGACCCTGTTGACAGCAAGGTACGATGCTAATCTAACAAGCCAGTCGTCGTATGTACTAATCTCGGCTGTGTGGTACTGTTAGAGTTTAATAGGATCCTTACACTAGCCCTGTAATTGTCCTGTACTCTAATAACCGGCTGCGAGTAACGTCCAGACAAAATGGAATTTAAATTCATATTCTATTTCACCCAACAACGTTGATCATAATACGCAAACAAAGACGTAGTTCTACGTGAAAATTGTAGAACAAGAAAATATTGGAAGCCTCCTTACTGAGAAAAACCTAACTAACTATATTACTAACGTTTTGTAAATTGGCAAACCGTTCATAAACTGCTTAATCGTAGTTCAAGCATCAATTTCTGTCTAATATTACACCTTATTATACACGATAAAACGAATGCCATCACGATCGCTCAGCATTTTCTAGTGCCAACCCATTAATGCCCATTTTAAGCAACCTATTATTATTTTGACCGCTCAGATTCATCAAGTGCTCCGTTGTGCAACAAGTTCACAATTAGACCTGCAGCGCTGTCAATAGTAAATTATTCTCATGAATATTTCGCGCTAGGGCTGTTAATTTCATCCCGTAAGATGTTGCGCTAATACACAGTAAAAAAAATGCTTTGCTAACAATTTGTAGACGTTTTTTTGAGCATATTTTCGTCTTGTCAACCCGTTAATGCGTGTTGATAATTCACAGTATTAAGGGTATAATTGTTTTTTTTTTCTCGGTTAACAAATTGAAGACCGTGATTTTTTTCCAACCGTGTACTTCTTTGCTGGTCGATCATAAAACAGACGCCGATCGATACTTATAAAGACATAGAATCCGCACGACGACGGCCTGCACACTGCGCTAACTGGAAACGATAGGCCGGTTAGCTAGCAGCGCTAGCGCTGCGTGCCGCTCCGTAAGAATTGGTGTCATTGACCGGTGCCAATGTCTTCTTGAAGCCCCGCGAAACAGAGCGAGTTAGCAACGCTCTTAATGCCTAATAGCTTGTTTGCGCACGGATAACCCGAACCCGTGAGCAGCAGCAGCAGCAGCTCTCGACACTGGTGCTCTAATACGATTTTTTTCTTCATCTTCTACACTCGTAGCTCTTGGAAGCTGCGCTGTCGCATACCGTATTGCGATTTGCCATCTCGTTTTGCGCCGGGTAAAATGTAGAACGGATGTCATGCTATGATCCGACGATCAGTGTATGTGTGTGCAGAGTTCAATGATGATTTTTAGCACCAGTAGCAATTATAATAGAGTTTGCGTAAACACACTTGCTCATCAAAAGAGACACATGGCTTTGAAATTTATGCATGTTAAATATATACACAACATTTTTTTTATTACTAATAATAACTGCAGCAGATGTGTACCTCTCGCAATAAGCTAACTTTCATCAGCTTCAAACCGCTGCTGTTAGCCTTTCACTGGTTCAATCAAACAGTGTGCCTCTCCAAGTCAATTGGAACTGACAGCGAATGCATTGTTCGGCGTTAATTGAAACAGTCGATGGTCGTTTTGTATCACATTTAAATGCATGTTTTACTGTCCAACGGTTTTGTTCCGTTCGTGTTCAGAGGTTATCGCATAAAGTTGGCAAACAACGATCGTCTTTTACAGCAGCGAGCGGACAAGTTAGTGAGATACACATTGCTCGTTTGACTGATTGCAGTAGTTACGGTGAGATTAATTACTTTTTAAACGCCTGCTGTACTTTTCCTTATCACCACTTTCTGATTTGTGCACGGGACGGTCATCGATCATGCCGGAATGAAATTAATTTTTTTCCTCGAGTGACAATTAAAAACGGAAAATAAAAGTTCAAATAACACCAACCATTCTGGTTTGCTTATCATTGCAGTCACAGTTTACGTTATCTCTGTGATTCCATTGAATTATCTTTGCCTAATTAAAAGTTCGTCGAGATGTGTGTGGACAACTGTTCATCATTAAAGAGGAAAATTTATTTTTATACATGGCATAAAAATTATAAATGTGGTCCACCGGTCATCATGGAGTTCAGTGTTCCGGCAAGTTCCTCTGTACCTCAACGCAGAGAACTCATTATGAAACTTGATTTCAAACTGTCAGCATGGTTTCAGTGAAGAGAAAATATACTAGGTACTTTGTTTAGAAAAAATGTGCTCAAAATTCGTTTGTCTATGAGTGGTTTGATAAAGTTCATGTTTGCTCACGTACAATTTTTTTTGGAAAATCCTGTCAACTGGGTGAAATCCATAATTGTTCAGATATAAATGGTTATAATGAAGGTTAGTATGTTGTGTTTTCTATTGTATTTGTGCTATTCAAATCTTACGAAAATTTTTAAAATTTTAAAAGCACATAGAGTTACTAAGCTTTTTAAAATTTAATTAAAATCTTATTTAGATTTTGCTTAATCTCTAATTTAGTCATTTTTTTCACGATTGTGTTACTCGATGGATCCGAGTCGTGAAAGAAGTTTTTTTGTTCAAGGTTTTATAGCAAAAGCCGGCCATGTGTATCAAACATGCGATCGCATCTATAATACAACTGTTCCGATTTTTCATACAGAAGGCCTTCATTACAGCTGGCTTGGAAATACGACACTGGTCTAACAAGCTAGTCATCCTATGTTTGAATCTCATCTAAGGGAGGCTATAAGAGTCAGTAGGATCGTAGCACTAACATTAATATTATAAATCTGCCAAATTATGTCGAAGAAATAGGCGTTTAAAATCGGACCCCTCGCTGTGACGATCGCGTTTTTAAGTTTTCAATTTAACCCCCCTTTCTTCCTGTAAAACCTAGTTCAACGTCAGACTGAAATCAATTACCAGCAATAATAATATTATCCATGACGAATGATCTCGTATCCTTCTTCCACCGACTTCACACGCTCTGCATCGCCTTTCACAGTTTCATAAAATGCTTATTCAATTTACGCCCTCCCGACGATCTCTTTCAACGAACACAATTTGCAAACTCATCGAACCACACACAATCGGGGTGCGATGATTTCTTTTTCCTAATTTTTAACGCTCTGGATGGAACGGTGCGGTGGAAACCGTGCGAACAATTTGTTGATCCTCCCTTTTTACTCGCGCAGTTTACACGTTAAACTCCAATATATACACACAGCTAAATCAATTAGATCCAAATTAAATCCATTCATTCGTTCCCAAAACCCGATATTTACCATTCGTAAACATGATCATCATCACCATCAGCATCATCATCATCATTATTATTATCATCGCCACCATTACTGGTACCGCGCCGGTGCCTGCACATAATGAAGAAAAGTAAACAGAGCCCAGCAAGCGGGCTATAAATACCATGATACAGGTAGTTACCGCACTACCACCGTTGAAACTTCAATATCTTTAATTTAGGTTTAGAGTCTTTACGGTTAAGTGCCTGCTAAATGGAAATCAACTGTTCTTGTTCTTCTTTCGGGAGATTTAAATCATTTGTGCTTGCTGTATGTCGGCAAATAAAAGTAAGTCAATACTAAATTCCAATTCAAGAGCCTCCATTCGAAGCAAGCTGCTAGGTATAAGCGAAAACATTTTGCATTCATGTACCGCTGATAGTGTCTGAATGCTGAAAAGTTCATGTTCATGTTTTGGCTCCAAGCTCTACGGTTGTAGCAAACTAACACAGATGCCTTCCACAGCTTCACGCGCCAAATGTACCCCAAATATTGTGTATAAAACCTACATCAATTTCTCGTTGCACCAACACAAAACATGAGTTTTATTTCTTCTTGTTACTGTACGCGTACTTGTCGGCGATCATTGCTTTCTGCCAGGTTGCAGTGTACGATCAGATTGACTGTCCGCCGCTATGAATCGCATAACTCGTTCGCTGAGCAGCTACTGCATATTCGCGCCGCAATCCACCAAACGGCTTCGAAACAAGTTATTTCGAACTCTCTAATCTGTTCGTACCGTAGGGAAGAGTGTCTCGGTAACGCCATTAAGTGGCACACAGTTTTTTCTACTTGTCATACATTCTTCATCTAAAATTGATGCGCTAAATTCTGCAGTATAATTTTTAATTTGCTCTGTGCAAAGCGTCATGAATCTAATTGGGCGCACCCCAGTACGGTGACCACGATGACAACCGAAATAGTAACAGTTTAAACCACCAACACTACTTTAGTTTATCATATATACAAGCAACCGCGAAGAAACACCACCGAGCGAGCGGATCCGCTGACTGTCTCGCTGGCGATCAATTATAATAATAGGTATCACTGACACCGGCAACAACTTGGATGATCTTGCCCGAGTAGTACACGACCATAAAACTATACAACGCTCGGTTGAGTTCGGAGCTGTCCTGCTGCCAGTTTCTAGCGCGTTGCGCGCATACCGGCCTCTTTGTAGCTGCTCGCATTCGATGGGAAAAGCGCTAGACGAGCGGCAACAACGGTAGCGGTGCGCCTCGCGACGACGGTACATGGTGTCAAAATTATAAATATAATAAATGTGAAATAAGCCTGAAAATCGGGGAGACACAAGACACGATGGAAATCGAACGAACGCCGGGCTGCAGCTTAGGGTTGTTCAGAATTGCTTATTATTAATTTATTGCTAATAAACATTTTATGATTGTTGTATTTTCTTTCTGTCGTCAACTAATGGATCGGAGAATTTCGAGGTCTCCTATACTTTTCCGATTTTCGCAGACATCGCATATTTCAAACATTCATAAATCTTGTACCAAGTGTCAACCAAACATTTTTAATGAAAATATACAACTTTTTCTCATCTTATTGGCAGAACTGCTGATCAGGGAGCGTGTAGGGCGATATATCTCTACAAATTTGCGTTGGTAAGAGAAAACGCTTATCAACTTAGGGACCACTGGGATACCTCGACATAAGACAACCTCGTTATAAAACAACCTCGATATAAGACAATTTTTGCCTCGATATTAGAGAAATCCCTTTGACATAGCTGGCAACAATACCAGAGCTAATTTTCCGTTCCAAAATCGGCGCCATGAAGATGTTCATTATTTCAAAATAACCCTAAAAATTGTATAAAACTAACAGCTCAAACAATAATAAATAGTTCAAAAAACATAAACACACAACACAGAGCAAAATTGGCGACCGCTAATGTAAATTTATTGAACAAATCATGTTTCGATATAAGATAATTTCGATATAAGACAACTTTTTAAAATTATAAATTGTCCTATATCGAGGTATCCCTGTATTTGCTCCAAGAAATGCTTTATTGGTTTCACTGGGCCTGGTTTTGCCGTCAGGTATTGTGAATAAATTAGCAATTAGCAATACGTATTCATGAAAATGGCCAGGAATTTGAAATTGTTTCGTAATGGTTAATATTTTTAAATTAATTTTGTTCTAATCATTCATTAAGCAAATTATAACTCAGTTTTCATTAATGGTTCTGAGGTGTTCAGGTTCTCAGTATTTTGTTGCAAGGGATTAGCATCGCTTTCGTGCCTCGTTGGTTGTTGAAACTTTGACAACAATTTTTTTCCGAAGCCATGACAATTACGCAGGTTTAGGTTCGAATCAGCAGTTTTTCAATAGTAGTTTGTATTGTAATTTACAATAATATTTGACTCAGCTGGAGAGCGCAATATAGGAGTCCCTGGTCGTGGTAGCCGGGCCCCCAGATACGTTACTTGCATGATTTTTATTAAGCGGTAAATTCGCGGAGCAGTAAAATTTTAATGTAACGGTTCGCGTAAAGTTTTTGTAATGGATGAAATGAAATCGCTAACGCGCGCGTTGTTTCGTTAGATCATATCATCTACCAAGATGAACCCTTCTCCTAGTAACACAAATCCTATTCCGTGATACTTGTAGAGATGCAGTGGTACCCGCAGTCTCTAGTAACAACAAGTATCGGAATATTTCTTCCTTTTCCCATGTAGTACAGCCTTTTAGTCGTAACCGGCGGCGTTATTGGTCAATTTTCAAAGTATTGGATCAGTAGAAGTTGCACAATAAGAAGGTCATGCTACTCCCGAGCACCATTCAATTGATTCTTTTTGCAATCTTACTGGATCGGCCAATCACGGAGAGCAACTACGGGCAGTCTACCTAAGCTATGCTAAGCTAAACTCTTATTGGCAGACCTGCTGATCATTTTCCTAAACTTTTTAGAGTTTTCATTCTCAAAATTTCATATTACCAAAAGTCTTGGAAAATGACGATTACTTGAATCAATCATTTTTCTCGTCAACAGCCAGGTCAACTGACAGCATGTACCGCAGAGAGAATTTCAAGGAATCGTGTGGAACTCGAAACAATACCTAATTCCATTCAACTCCTTGAAATTAAGGGGAAGGAAGAAAGCGTGAACCTCCCGTAGCAAACGCTTCCTATAACATGTTTATTAACAATACAATCGTTGGGAGTATCTTTGCATTTAAAGGTTAAGTGATACTCTGGATACTCTCGGGGATAAACTAATGGCATTTAGACCAGAAGCCAGGCTGCATTTGGCGAATAATATAGCGCCTTGATTCGCTCTCTGAAGATTAAAGACACCATCTACCAAGAATATTCCCCCAATTGTAGACTCCAACAATTTTAGAACCATCGTTTCAAAAAAATATTAATGAAAATATTATTTTAAATAATATAACACTTAAATATAAGGTCGTGTGATTCTCTGGTTGCCTAAAACTACAGTTTTAAGATCGGGAACTCTGAAAACCACACAACCCCACATCTCTTAGCTTGGCTACCCAAATTTTAGTATTTCCACGTGGAGGCGCTAAGTAGGGGCTCGTGATAGCTAGAGCTATGTTGGGCGTTTCTTCCTAGTTGCCTTTCCCATTTCATACCCTGTAAAGTTAGTCTTTATATTAAACAAAAAATATGGTGGACGTAAGTAATGAAATTAAAGATGTGTAAAGATGATTTAAGATGTATGTGTAAAGATGTAACACGCTCATTGGGTTGTAATTCGTCGTATTTTGCCAAGCTGAGAGATCCTTGGGTTAGAAGCATTAGATAATCCAAGCCGATTAACACCAAATGCGAACTCAAAGGACTCCTTTAGGCTGCATGATTCGACAATGTTGCGTAACACTCAGGGACCGAAACGGTTACATTTTTTCTTTACATTTACCAGCATGCAATGCCATGTCAGATTCTAACCAATACCTTCGCCCTGTACTGTTTCTGTATCGGCAGTTCCTATCTCTTGTACTTATCGAGACTAACCCGAATACGTACATGATAATAAGCAAACATTTTCGTACGTCAGCTGACCATTCATACAAAATGCCCTGTAGAAATGGCATGCATTTGCCGCTTTTTGCTTACAGTTGTTGTTGGAATAGTATGGAGAAGTGATAGAGAATAAGGTGTATTGACCGTCTTATTTAAAACCGTGTTGCTTGGGGGATGCAATTTTATCACTTTTGTCTGTCAAACAGATTTTACGCGGTAATGGCAACCTGTTTAATGTGCATATTACCCGTCATACATGCCGAAGCCCTACCGTTGATCTGAAACAATGATATCTGTGGCCAAATTCCCTCTGGGGAACATTTTTAACGTAGTAGCCATTTTTTTATTTATATACATAAGGAGAGTTGACAATCCAGGGGAAAATTTGGCTAACGTGCACACGTTGTCAATTCTCGGGTACTTTTTCATTTCGACGTATCTGACAATGAGAGATTCTCTTCTTGTCCCCTCTCTTCCGCTTTTTACAACGATTCTAATGCATTTTAGCGCATCAGCTTTGCACGAATCGGTTGCCGGAATCACTAGCTCACTAAATGTTTTGAAAATTTTCTTTTCAATGCTTAAGTTTCGCCGTAAAAAGCGGAATAGAGGAGACACGAAGAGAATCTCTCATTGTCAGATACGTCGAAATGAAAAAGTACCCGAGAATTGTCTAATCCTGGCGACTCTTCAAAATGGTTTTAAACTATTCAAAACAGTATGTAAGCTCAAATGAGGATACCATTGAGGCCCAAATGTGGATGATGAAACATCTAATCCGTGCACGCCGAAGAAGTTGCGAACGAAGCGTTAGGTTCAAGGGCTTGAAATTAGAAGGTAGAAGCAGCTTCATCATGCTGTCGTTAATGGGAGCTGCGAGTCCCGCCGTGTAGGATGTCGTGGCAATAAAAAAATAACAAGATTCGATCCAAAAACTTAGCGCTTGCTAGCCTTACGCCTGAAACCACCACACCACATGATCAGTTTGAATATGTAATGGAAAAATGTGAAATAAGAACACATCGGTTGCTGCGCATGTGGTTTGATATCATCACGTATATTAGCCAACTTCTCATTTATTTTGGATATTAGCTAAATTTGTTTCACATTGTGTGCCTCCGGAAAAGCAATTTCTTACAAATAGCTTTCGTGGGGACGTTGTTAGGGATGTATACTATCATGTGATATTATGACCTCAGTTTTGGAAAAAATGGCATATTAGCCAATTTTTCATTTATGGGCAGAACTATATTTGTATAAATGTTTCCCATCATTTGAAAGTATCCCATAATTTGAAAGTTAGTCATGACATGCTATGATGAAAATAAAAAAAAACTTTTTTGTGTTAGAGGATAGATATACGATTTATTCGGAAAAGTTGTAGAAAATATAAAAACAAGCACCTTTACTGAAATAATGGAATTTATACCTCCAGCCGGCACAAACCGAGACTTGCTCAGATACATTCATGGAACAGGATTAAGTTTTTAGAACTCAGATGTGTGAATAAATAGTACTACATAATTTGTTCAGTAATAATTGAAAACAAAGTGTTCCTTAATGACATAGTAGAGTTTCAATTATTGTTAAATAGGGTAATCGTACCCTTAATGGTCGTAAATCAAAATAAACAAACAAACAAACCCTTAATGGTGGTAATACCAATCGTGGTGGTACCTGAATAAAATACAGGTTCGCTGGAAATAATCGTCTCCTCTCTTAGTGGTAAAATTGAATTAATAGAAATATTCCGCTGGTTTTGTTAAGATTTCCTGATTAAAATTAAATTCGTAGCTGCTGAAATAAGTTTTGAAATTTATCTTATTCTGTAATTAATATTTAATCATAAATTTAAGAAATTAAAATCTGTCGAGCATATAAAGTGAGTACTGTATCTCATGCAAACAAGCAGAGCCAGTTTGTATAATTTTTTATTGCAGTAATTGAATGTTTAATTTGTTGCCTCCATTATGGGTTCACGATGCCTTTACTCTAGGGACCTCAGTAGGAACCATACCACCACTATAGGCAAACCAATGATGGCAGAAAAAATCTTCCTCTTGCAAAATTCGAATTTTTAATGATTCCAACCGTAATGTTTAGTAAGATTAAGAATGTTTTAATCATATCGTGTGCGTGTGCATGTATATTTGTTTTGATATCACTGTATTTTGACCAAAAATTTTAAATTTTGTTGCTAAATATTCCATTACTGGTACGCTTACCCTAATAGTATTTTTAGAATATGTTCACCTGCTATTTATTCGCAAAAGTTAGAGGAACTATTCTTGTTTTTTCAAGTATGGTAATACATATATGAAATATCCAATATGTAGATTATAATTACAATTATTACTGACTGGGATCACATGTCAAGCAGAGAGCTATAAACTTTTAATTGCCGAGCTAAGAGTTGTTGTTGTGCGCATGCAACGCTTGACCATCCCTATTGATTCTGTAGGTACCCAGCCAGCGCGCGAGGGAAAATCAACCACATCTGCCAGAAGCACCGAATAACAACCGCGGGAGTCAACAAGTCGAAAAAATGTAAATACACACAAACAGTATGCTCACATAGTCGTCGCGTACCATCTTGGGATGTCTAAGCCCCTACACACCCGCCAGCTTGCCGTTTGCCGTACCGCGACTAAGCTGTCCTGGTTCCACACTGCTATCGCGTATTTATATTACTCCCCGTGCGTACCGCTCAATCCACCCACCGCGTACTGGGTGGCGTCCACCTGTTCAATCTCGTGCGTCTTCGCGGTCGGTCGGCTTTCCAGCTACAAGCACAGCACAGAGAGCGGAACCCGAAGAGAATACCCGACGACGCTTTATATAAATAATTGCTGCTATATGCACGCGGTCGCCATTTTGAATTAATAATAATCGTTTCATCTCAAGGTTAATCACTACACACTAAATAAACGCGCGTATTCAATAAACGCGACGGGGTGTGTAGCGAGAACGAGTGAAGAATCCGGCTGTCGGGCCGGACACCACCCGATGATGATTCCTGTTTCGACACATGGCATCTACGGACGGGTTGACTCGCACCCGGCCACTAATTCGTTGTGTTCGGACAATTCTACAATTCGAGTGCTGCAGTGGAACCGATTCTCTAGCCAACGCTAGGCAAAGCGCCACCGCATCATCGGCAGCGGCAGCGGTCCGTCATGATTAAGCTAATAGCGCGTCGGCGATGAAAGTTGGATGAGTGAACAAATTACAAATTAAGCTTATGAAGGCATCGACATTTGTTCTGCTTGCATATTGCTACTCTACAGTAGAGTGGGGTGGCATAATTTCCATTCGAAATAACATCGGCTATTCTGTGGGATATGTTGAAAAATCCTCGACTTAATCAGGGATTATTTCATTAATCCTAATTACACTTTTCAACTAACGTGTGGAGGATTTACGAAACCACACTACGCAAAGGGAAGACCATTCATCTCTTTCCTGGCCATCTCATCGCAGTCAAGAGCCACTTGGGTTCCAAGTTACTTGTAACGTCTTGAATTTTAAATACAGCGAACCCTTTTTCTGTGCGGGAAGACGTGCAAAATGCTGAAGTCGTTTGCACGTTACGTTGCGAATTATGTCTTTCATAACCATTCTAACTTTTATGCGTGATACATCATCATGAGCTTTATACGAAGTAAAATCGCGTAAAATTGGAAATTCGCTAATTGAAATAATTTGTTGTATTTATGAGACTAGAAAAATGAGAAAAACAGCTCAAAGGAACGCGACTTAGTTGGTGGCTTACGTTCCTGGCTCGTACAGAAAACAAGTATTTAACATATTATAAACTAATAGCCTAATCTCCATATAAAGTAGAACGCGTCTTTAGTTTTGTGTGTTATGTACATATATAAAAAGACACCGCTTTGTACTGCGATGGGCGCAGAGCAGAAAGGGGACAGAGCACGGGCAGCGCACGGTGACGGTGACCGGAGATCAGAAAACGCTACAAACATGATCATATTCATATATTCACACGTCCGATGGATGATGATGTATGTGGGGTAGAAACAATACGCTTTTTTATAATCGTTACAGGCTGGGTTGGTTTGATTTGTGACTGTTTGACATTTTGCCAACCGTTTGGTGTGGGACACATGCAAGCCCGGACAGCTCGATAGCTGCTGGCTGGCTCGCATTAGTGCGGCCATCATCATCATCGGTCGCTGGAAGGAAGTCGTGAAGGTCAAGCCGTATTTTAGCTCAATAACGAAGCATGGTGACATAAATAACGTCGAACACAGTTCGCGCGATAATGATGACCGAAGGGTGACATTCAGATTGAAGGCAATTAGACGGTTTGGTAAACGGCGTTTATTTATCTGATTTCTATAGGAATGTTTGTGCAGCAGAACCGAATACGTAGCTGGTGCAGTGCCACTGTCCATTTTTTTTAAATGTAGCAATGATTTACGATATCATGGGGCCATTTTTGTCCCAACCCAGTAAAAATTTTTGAACGGAGCTCAGCCGACACAAACGACGAAGTGTCGTGCGACAAATTCTAATTGAGTAAGCTATTCATAGTTTGAATTTTTTGTTTTCGAAGGTTAAGTTAAAGGTTAAGAAACTACTACACACTACTAACCAAGTGGCACTAATCATACAACAAAAGGTTATAAAATATAAAGACGTATTCTAAGGGTATATTACACATCCACTTGAATATATTTAATGGATGTTTTTATGAACATTTGTTAAGAAACATTCGGTTAATATTGAATCCTGAAAATATGCTGTAGCATCGCTTATTGGAAGAGTTGAGCTAAGTTGAATCGTTTGCTGAGGTAAAGTTGATCCCCTTCGGCTAAATAATTTTAATGAAGATTGGGATCTTCCATCAAGTCAAATTTTTTACACTGACATTATCAGGTTGTCAGGATTTTGACTAACAAATATTTTGTTTTGATCATTTCACATGACGTAGACCTAACTTTTCTTACTTTCCATCACCGTAGAAAAATTTGGGAAAAACTTTTTCCAGATAATGTTTTTTCTGGTATCCACTGGCGACGCAAACTTTCGGCTCTAACGATAATTGAATAATCCCTCTCTTAAATTTTCTTTCTTCTTTTCTCTATTTCTTCTAGGTACTTCTTTTAAATACTTTTCTAAAAGTTACCTTACTAGCAATTCTCATTGAGTAATAAGCAAACGTATTAAAAGTATGTACTGTGTATTGCAAATTCAAAGTTTTTAATTTTACAAAAGTCCTTTTCAACTACTGCCTAATTGTAATTGATTTTTAGAGAAAAATCGAGTTAATTTTTACTCGAATTAATTAATTTTTACGCAAATTCACGCGTAACGCCCTGTTAATGCATTCGACATAACTTGCAAAGCGAACGAAAACACTATCTATCGGTAGTATAATAAACTTGTTCTAACCGACATATTTACTGGGGGGTCAATAAACATTAACCCTATCTAATTAGATGTGGTCGGAAAAATCAATAATCGCTACTCCGAACGATAAATGGTACATACTGCGCATACCGCAACCGACGACGGACGGACGGACGGCGGTTTCGTTCAGGTCAGCACCGCACATATGCAACATATGCAATGGTTCTGAATTTAATGAAAGCTTTTTGACTGCTTGATTAAAACGTTTTCGTACTTAGCTGGCGTTATGGTTATTCATAGCTGTTGAGCGAAAAAAAAGTAGCCGCAGCTGGTCGCCGCGCGCGGCTGCAATTTGCAATTCGTTGTCGTACATTATAAATTCCGGGTAAAACATTAGATCATACTTGATAATCTCTCTTCTGAAAACTGCTTGTGGATACTTGTAGGCAGGACTGATATAGTGTACGAATATGTAATTCAGTTTGTTCTAGTATTTTTTGACTGTTAAAAATTAATAAACAGTAAAAAAAAATCAGAAATAAAAATAGCAAGACAAAATAGTGATGACGATTTTTCATAACGATAGTCTTTCCAATAGACAAAGTAAATGATAGAAGAAAATAATGAAACATATGTGTTTTGGTATTCTCATGAGCGGTACAAGACGTGAAGTTGGAAAAACTATATTATACCTCATGGAAATTTTGCAAATATGCTTTCACTCCTTAAATCCTCAGATTGTTGAAAGGTTTTTGCTGAAGAGACATGTTTTCGGCAATGTGCCAATTTCAATGCCCAAAATTCCACAATTTGTCGATTTTGCGACCAATTCTGGCTTTAGTTTGCAGGTCACATAATGCATACAAAAGGGTTGATAATGCGACCTCTTGAAAACTAAAGCCAGAATTAGGAAGACTCATGTGCTTCGGAATAGTTGGCCAGACCGAAGCCTTTTTTCCAAATTTTTCGACTTGAACTGATGCTTTCGACTGGTCTAATACTAGCCCTTCTTGCACTGTAAAATGATGTGACCCTGGCAAAGATTTATAATAGAATTTCACGTAGGTTTCGTCGCTCATTATTATGCACTTCGATGCACCTGGCAAGCATCGTATCGTTCAGTTTTCGCATTGTGCAAAAATGTAGTACGATTCTCATTAAGATCAGGAAGAACATTGAAAATAACTCGTTTGCGAATAAACCGGAAACGGGTGAAAAAGTCAGCGTTCGTTGAGATAATCGTGTAATGAAGGCGTTCGAGCAAAAGAAGTAGCTTTCAGTACGCGATATTGACACGTCGAAATCAAACGTTTACCACGCAAAAGAACGTTTAAATCTGCGAACCTCTAACAAATGGACAATGCAGATCCACAAAACAAGAAGCATCGATCAGGCTACTTCTTAGTTCTAACAGCATAGAACTGGGGTGGCTCTTGTTGTATTAAAAATTCCTCTTCACTGTACTCGATCCTGGGCTACTCGTCGGCAAGTCGCCACACACAAGTTGGATTCAACCTAGTCGAGCCATCTAGCACATTGGGCCCTGTGTGCTGGTGCCGGTGGCGTTCTTGAAAAGAACGGATTCCACTGCACAGTCGTCCGGCATCCTTGCGAAGCGGCCAGCCCACCGATAACTCTCCGCTATCCGTTTGTATTCCTCCAAAAATAGTCTGCAATGGCTTTCGTTTGAATACGGTAAGTGCACGTATGTCTTCCTTTGGCAAAGTTACTGTTTCAAGTCTGTAGAGGACTACCGGTCTGATTTGTGTTTTGTACATCATCAGCTTTGAACGGTGGTGTATGCTACTTGATCGAAGCGTCTTGCGGAGGGGAAAGTAGGCTCGAGTTTCAGCTCAAATGCGTCGTTGAATCTCCTTACTCGTATTATTATTGGCGGTGACCAGAGATCCCAAATAGACGAACGCATCAACCACTTCCTGTTCATAGTCAATAGCCACTGTTCGTGGAAGGCGAACGTTGTTTTGTATGAAACCTCTTCTTGTCATATACTTGGTTTTCGGCTCATTGATTTGTAATCAAATCTTTCTAGCATCCGTTTTTAAACTGCTGTGGATTGCCTCCACCGTGCCAAGGTTTCTAGTAATAATGTCGAGGTCGTTTGCGAAGGCTAGGAGTTGACTACTCTTGCTGAAGATCGTTCCTCTCATTTTGATGCTCGCTCGCCGGATTTTACCTTCAATAGCGACCTGTAAGGTCAGTCCATCCCCCGCAATATTCTCCGCGGTTTGAAAGAACTCAAGAGTACCTCTGAAACACGCATGTAACACGTCACTCGCTCCCAAATAGCTTTGACCAGCCGCGTGTCTGGAAAACCATATTCGTGCATTATTTGCTAAAGTTATTCGCAGTCGACTGAATCATTTGCTGCCCTGAAACCCACGAGAATGTGATGCTCGGGCACGTTGCACTACCGACATTTCTAGAGGATTTGTCGAAGAGTAAAAATTTGATCCGTAGCAGTACCGGCCCCCATTAAACCGCCTTGAACTGGCCTACGAATTCCCTTGTTATTTTGAATAGACGACGTAACAAAATCTGAGAGAGCACCTTGTAGGCGGCGTTGACCAACGTAATGCCACGGTAGTTACAGTTACACTCCTCCGGTTGTTTTTCCTCCTCTCAAATCCATGGAATTATTCAATGAAGTGCCGTTGCTAGAGGTTCTTGGTTATTTTTGTAGAGTTCTCCCGTGAGTCAGTCCTTTCCGGCGGCTCTATTATTCTTCAGTTACCGAATTTTCATCGGATCTCTTCGAGATCGGGAGCCGACACGCTATTGTTTGTAGGCACTCGTGGGTTAACCTCCGTTCCGTCTTCTTCTGTTATATTACCATTGAGATGTGCATCGAAAGACTGCTTCCACCTGTCGACCACCTCGTCCCTACACATATCAGGCTTCGGTGTGTATGCTTTACGAAATTGGTTTACCTTCTCATAGAACTTGCGCGTCTCATTAGCCCGGAATAGTTGCTGAATACATTCACATAGTTGTTCTAGCTCTTCACGATCTCTGTCCTCCTTCTGGTGCTTTTTATTCCTCAAGAATCGCGAACTCTATTTGCGCTCGTCGATACTTAGCCAAATTATCCCTTGTGGCAATGCTTAGTTAGTTTTTCCAGGCTGTTATCTTTCTCTCCATCGCTTGTCAAGTTGAAGTCGAACCAATCGTAAACTTCGTTGAATCGTATTGCCATAAATCGGTACAGGTGCAGGTACAGGAATTTCATAGTTTGGAGTTCTAGTCGTTCGGAAGGCATACATGTTCAGTTGACCCAGGATGGCGGGACAGTCAATATCTTCTAAAATTATTCTAGCCAGAAACATGGCTTGAGCGTTGAAACGTCTTCTTTGCAGAGTCTCCAATTTAAGCAAGCAGCAACGTTCCTCATACAGCAGTAAGTTTCTGGGATCACACCATGAAGGACTGCGCAAAACGTACCGTAAATTTTTTATCTTTTTTTTTCGATTCTGGTGATCCTAATTTGTTGATCACAGATCACAGACACTTACTTACTAATATTTCTAGGTTTTGTTTACTTTTTTCGGCGTCTGAGGATGGTCGAAGCTATAGTAGACTGAAACGTTACGCCGAGAAAGAATAGCGAGTTATAATTATACCGAAAAAAGTCAACAAAACCTAGAAATAAAACTTTTACGGTGACTAAAACCCCAAACATACTTACTTACTTATCCTGGTGCGCTATCCTCTAGCTAGAATTTGACCTGTGTAACAATTGACTGAAGTTTTTGGAGCGTCTTAGTAGAATACGAAACCTAAAAATAAAAAAAAAATAAGAAAACTTATCCAATTCAATTCTACTATGTGTATTTTATTCAATGGCAGATACGTATTTCGCCTACGACTTGCAGGCTTCCTCAGTGTCTGTTTTCGAAAACGGCGGTTGCCAAGGTTGCTCCCTTGTGGCACGCCGGAGATGTTACTGAACGAGCCTGAAAACTCGGATCCGATCTTCACGCACACTCTACGGTGTGATACATCGCTGGCAAATGAGTGAACATGTGCAAATATATCACCTCTGTTTTCTAACTCCTATCTCTACCTCCACGAGGTGCCGGCTGGGGTACGGTAGCCAAAGTTGCGCACCTGGTGGTGCGCAACTTTGGTTGTCGTATGCAGACAGAGAAGGTGGAACACTCGCCGTGTGGTTTCCGGCTACCTAATCGTGCAGTTCGGCGCAGGATTTTCGGAGGGCGCGGCTGCGGGGTGTGAGCACACCGGGAGAGAGTTATTTTCTCAGCTGGCTTAGCACAGAGAGAGAGAGAGACTCTTAATCGGTCTGTTTTACACAATCTGCACTTACGCCCTTTGGCGGTTGGTGCCGAATTGTACGTTTGGGCAAAAATTGAGCCACGGGACCTGATCCTGCCGGGAGTCGGCAAATCAGGTGCCCCTAAGTCAAGGTCTATCTCCGTGCCGATGACTGAATGGCTGGAGGGGTGAAAACATGCCAGTCGCGAACGGAGTGCTTTGGGCATCTTGCCCCTACTGTGCCATGCGGGGCTCTGGTACGGTCGATCTTTGTTGTCCCTTGCGTTTCGTGGGAACAGCATAGTAGTCCTGCCCAATTTCCCTTATGGGTTTTACGCCAAGTGCGTTCTGGCCAACTTAATTGGCTTCGCTTACAATTTGCTGTCTGATCTGTGTTGGAGATTGTTTGTGCATATACTCCGCTAGTCAAATAGTTAGAGTCGCACAAATAAATCTTCAACACAAACGGGCAGCAAATTTGTATTTATGCGAAAAACTTTTTAATGGCTCTGTCACCATCGCATTGGTCCAGGAGCCATATTTTCGCAAGGGGTACTTTCATTCGACGGATATTGGAAACCAGAACTTTGCTGTTTTCAGCAAAACTGGTATGACAAATCCTCGTTTGATGCCCAGGGCATGCATATTGTTGCATAGGTCAATTAGTGCATGCCTTATCTCTGAGTTGACTACTCGAGATATTTGTGCAGTCACAGTAGAACTCGTCGTGGATGATGTCCATAGGCGCTATGTCTATTGTTCTGCATACTTACCACACGATGAACCGTCTCCCAGCGACGATTTCAGAAATGTGGTGAGATACTGCCAATCTAGTGGGCTTCCGCTCATTGTAGGCAGTGATGCCAATGCCCATCACATCATTTGGGGCAGCTCGGATATCAATCTGAGAGGCTCTGATTTGATGGAATATTTGAGTGGTACCAACCTTGGAATACTCAACATTGGCAATTGTCCAACTTTCATACGAGCTGGTAGAGAGGAAGTGTTAGATATAACACTCTGCTCTAACAGGATCAGTCATGAGTTGGCACAATGGCATGTTTCAAATGAGACACCAATATCTGATCATTGCTTTATATATTTTGATCATTTGGGTGTCTCCTTGAACGCTGCAACATTTCGCAATCCGAGATTTTCTGACTGGGAACTCTTTGAGGAGGAACTGGCGACGAAATTTCAAGGATTCGAACCAACGATTGAGTCATCGATCGACTTGGATGTGGCTGTAGATGTCACAACATCTTTTATTGCGGAAGCTTTTGAAGTAGCTTGCCCGCTAAAAACTATTAAAACGACTAGAGGAACACCGTGGTGGAACTCTCATCTCGCGGAACTAAAGAAACGATGCAGGAGAGCCTGGAATAGACGTCGGAGGGATGGCGTGGAGCCTTTCAAGCAGGCCCGGAAAGCCTATGCAAAGGCTTTACGATCTTCAGCACGCACGAGCTGGCACAGGTTCTGTAGCAACGTTTCCAGTTTCGGCGAGGCAAGTCGACTTAATAAAATACTGTCAAAATCGAAAGATTATCAGGTTAATAACATTCGAAGTTCGAACGGTGAATACTGTTCGAATGACAATGAAATCCTGGAATGTCTCTTTTATAGTCACTTTCCGGGCTGTATGGAACCTGAAGTTCGAAACGATCCAGAAATCGTTTTAGGTGGCTTAGACTCATGGGCTTTTGCTCGGAGACTTGTCACAACTGAAGCGATTGAGTGGGCCGTGAACAGCTTCTCTCCATACAAATCTCCTGGAACAGATGGAATATACCCTATTCTACTGCAAAAAGGATTCAAGTACTTCAAACACATTCTGAGAAGGATGTTTGTGTGTAGTATTGCTATTGGGTACATCCCAACTCAATGGCGTGAAATAACCATTAAGTTTATTCCTAAAGGTGGACGCGCGACATACGAGCAAGCCAAAAGTTTTAGACCAATCAGTCTAACGTCTTTCTTGCTTAAATCACTTGAGCGGATTGTTGATCACCACATCCGCGAAACAAGCTTAGTAGAAGTTCCTCTTCATTCAGCACAGCATGCTTATCAAAGTGGCAAGTCTACAACCACTTTATTACATGATGTGGTGGATAAAATTGAGGTTGCTTTTTCACAAAAGGAATCTTGCTTAGGAACTTTTTTGGATATTGAAGGCGCGTTTGATAACGTATCTTTCGCTTCCATTTTGGAGGCTGCTCGTTATCATAATGTGCCTTCAATAATCATAAAGTGGATAGAACAAATGCTTAGTAACCGATTGCTTTTTTCGTCCTTACGGCAAGCAAGCATTTGGAAGCAAAGTGTTTGTGGATGTCCACAAGGTGGCGTTCTCTCGCCTCTTTTATGGAACCTTGTGGCGGACGGCCTATTGAGGAAACTCAATGGTCTAGGCTATCCGTCATATGGTTTTGCGGATGACTATCTCATCCTTGTAGTTGGAAAGTGCATAAGCACATTATTTGACTTAATGCAGCAGGCACTACGTGTCGTAGAAACGTGGTGCCGAGAAACTGCACTTTCGGTAAATCCGAGCAAAACATCTATCGTCTTATTTTCAAGACGTAGAAATACCAATGGAGCTCGCGCTCTGCGCTTTTACGATTCGGATGTTGATGTTGTGAACGAAGTGAAGTACGTGGGGTTGATTCTCAACTCCAAGCTTGACTGGTCCACAAATATTGATTTCCGAATTAAAAAAGCGTGCATGGCCTTTGGGCAATGTAGACGAGCAATTGGCAACTCTTGGGGGCTTAAACCCAAATACATACACTGGTTATACACGGTCGTTGTCAGACCAATACTGGCGTATGGTTGTCTTGTATGGTGGCAGAGAGGGGAAGTTGTGACTGTCCAGACAAAGCTAAACCATCTTCAAAGGATGTGTTTAATGGCAATGTCTGGTGCATTTACTACAACTCCTACTGCCGCCCTAGAAGCTATTTTCAATATTAAACCTCTACACTTCCACCTGAAGCAAGAGGCACTAATATGTGCTTATCGACTACACGCGATTGGCCTTTGGCAGTCTGTGGACGGTTCCACTGGTCATACTCGACTGTGGTCGCAAATTGTTGCTGAGGACAAGTTTGCCCTTGCTCCTAGCGATGTAACGCTCATGCGTACTTTCCCGTATAGGACTTTCTCAAGTGACTTTCCTCCTAGAGAGGATTGGATGTCAGGCTACATGGAAAGGAAAATTTCCGACTATGTGGTCTGTTATACCGATGGTTCCTTGTACGAAGGTCGCGCGGGTGCTGGTGTTTACTGCCGTGAGCTGGAATTGGAGGAATCCTATTCGTTGGGTAGTTACTGCACCGTTTTTCAAGCTGAAATCTTTGCAATTATGTGCGGAGCTCAGTTTGCACTTCAGAAAGAACTGATAGGCAAGATTATCTACTTCTGTTCTGACAGTCAAGCCGCTATAAAAGCCCTTTGTGCGGCTAATTCTAAATCTAAAACAGTCATCGCCTGCCACACCCAATTAGAAGAACTAAGCATTCTAAATGCCGTTCATCTGGTTTGGGTTCCTGGCCATTCTGGTATAACCGGAAATGAATGGGCTGATGAACTAGCAAGATCTGGAGCAGAAAAGTCGGTTTTCGGACCGGAACCTGCTTTACCAATTGCGGCATGTTGGATAAAACAAAAGATTCGATCTTGGTTTTCATCTGAACATGTACGTTATTGGGAAAATCTTGAAACTTGTCGTCAAACGAAAAGTTTCATTGTTAAGCCTTGTGAGAAGGTTGCGAAATTTCTTTTGCAACACTCAAAGGTAAATTGCAGTATTCTTGTCAGATCACTGACTGGTCACTGCAGACTAAATTATCATATGGCTACGATTCAGCGAGCTGAATCGTTTCATTGTAATTTATGTGAATCCGACTACGGTACACCATATCACGTAATTTGCAACTGTCCTGCAGTAGCACAATTGCGTCATAGGATCTTTGGATCCTACGTCTTAAATGAATCGGATTTTAGGAAACTAAAATTACGAGACATTTTGATGTTCCTTACCGAAAGCGGTATTGAGCTATAAGCTCTTATTTATCATGAGTATACCCCCCAGGGGGTGTACTTTTGATAAGTTAACTACCAAGGATTGCAGTATCCCCTCGGGGGTACAAAAATCTCTCGGTATATATATGTTTGTGTTTGTCCAAATTCCTCATCCACCCCTTCCTATTCCTCCTGTTTTCCTTCCCGTCCTCATCAGGTAAATGATGACACGGGCAAGATGGGCAAGGCACAAATCTTCCACATGATTGTGAGGAACGTGCTGCTCGAGCCAAAGATGCTGATACCTGATACCTGATACTAATATTTCTAGGTTTTGTTTACTTTTTTCGGCGTCTGAGGATGGTCGAAGCTATAGTAGACTGAAACGTTACGCCGAGAAAGAATAGCGAGTTATAATTATACCGAAAAAAGTCAACAAAACCTAGAAATAAAACTTTTACGGTGACTAAAACCCCAAACATACTTACTTACTTATCCTGGTGCGCTATCCTCTAGCTAGAATTTGACCTGTGTAACAATTGACTGAAGTTTTTGGAGCGTCTTAGTAGAATACGAAACCTAAAAATAAAAAAAAAATAAGAAAACTTATCCAATTCAATTCTACTATGTGTATTTTATTCAATGGCAGATACGTATTTCGCCTACGACTTGCAGGCTTCCTCAGTGTCTGTTTTCGAAAACGGCGGTTGCCAAGGTTGCTCCCTTGTGGCACGCCGGAGATGTTACTGAACGAGCCTGAAAACTCGGATCCGATCTTCACGCACACTCTACGGTGTGATACATCGCTGTCAGTTCTCGTTGGTGTCTGTGTACAGGCAATGATAGCATGGCCCGCATCACCGATCTATACTTTACTTCCCTGCCCATCTGGGCGTTCATATCCCCAATGTTCTCGTTGCCAGATTTACCTTCGTATGGACAATGCAAGTCCTGCAATTATCCATTCCATGACTTGTTTCGTCGCCTTTGTCCATGCCCCATGTTCCGAGTCGAATTTCCTTGATTGTTCGTAGTAGTTTAAGGTGTAGTTTATAGTGCCGAGACAACACAGTGCCTCCTTCTCTGTCAGTATACGACCTTAGTTTCCGCCGAGGGTAATTACCTACCTGATTACCGCTAAGGTTGATCGTATTCCGGCTAGTACCACGAGGAGGTAATGATAGGATAAGAAGCTACTAACCACTATGGGCGCTATGTTAGGCATTACCCAGCCGTTCACTAGCCATTTTTAAGAGTTGTCGTTGCTTTATTTGCGATAAATCGATGACATGATCAAGAAGCCTTCAAGTCGGAACTATAATCTGCGTATTCGGGACTATATTATACGATAGTAGAACTAAAAGGAATTTATTTCGAATTTATTCTAGATTAAACGGTATATAAACGTTTTAGTGTGAGTCAAATTTGAATTGCATTTTTTCGTTCTGTGTAGAGGCACTCATTTGAAAACTAGGAAATGGGCTTTTCCTGCACATAGCACGTTTTAAGCCGGTTAACTTATCGACTTTCAGTTGATTCATCAAACAATTTATACCTACCTATTGATTGCTCTGGTGAATAATGAAATGCAATTACATAGAGTTGCTCTAGCATCCGCATCGGAAATATAACACCGTTATTCATCTTGTTATTTGATCTTTACTGCACTGTTTTATCACTCCTCATGTTTGATAACAAATACATCCAATTATAAAACATACGTTATGTATTATCTTCTCAAGATAGCTTCTAACTTTTCATTCTATTTAATCAAAATACTATCCTAGGCCTAATGCATCATATTTTACGAGAGATATCGTACGATTTCGACATTCTGCACCCGGGCAGTACCTCTACTTGCACCTCTTCCAGTGTGCATTTTCTTTTGAAGCGCTCCACGCTGCTGCGCTGTTGTACTCAATGCACGTCACCATCAAACCGTCATGCAATGTAGTGCACCACCGTTTCTACATTGAATACAGAACACGTAGGGAGCAATATATTTTTTTTTTGCTCAAATCGCCCTTCTGACTGCTTCAGTTAAGTACCTACGTTTTCAGCCTTTCATTTATAAATTGTACGATTCGACTAGACTGTGTTCTTTTTCACACTCAGTAACCATCCTTGTTACTGGAAAAAAAGGGTAAAATACATTTTTAGTGCTAGATGCAAATGGCTGTGATTCTGATTCAGTGTGTCAATCGCGTAATGTAAATAGAAGAACATTCGAAGTTATAAAAATTTTAAATCTTTAACCATAATGTTCTTCAAAACAAATTCTATTCAGCATTTGCCCTCACTCTACTTGGTCGGTGAATGTAAAACCCTCCGATAGATTCGAATAATGGACGAGGTTTTCCCGCGTAATTATTGTTTTTATGCTCTCGTCCCAAATTGACGCAGCGAATTGAGGGGCGGCCCGGCTGTCGATGTAGATGTTCTTTATACTTTTAAGACGCCACAACCGTGCTTTAAAACTTGATTGCTTGTTTTTTTTCTCTTCTTTGTTTCTCAAGACTGATTTCGAACACCGCTTCATTTTAGCTCTATTTAGCCCGATAAAATTCGAATTAAAATAACTTTTAGCTTTATGACACGTGATACAGTGCCAAGATTTCGCTTTTGAACCATTCAAAACTTACTGCACTGCTGGGTGGATCACGTCGGATTGCGATTGAATCGACGGGGTATGCACGTTCAGTTTGCCGGGTCTCTCGTTAAATCATTTTACAGTCGACAGATCGGTGATTTTTCCTTGTTGGCACTTGGCTCGTTGCTCTGAAGTTTCAGTCTCATTTTGTGCACCGTGGAAAGGAACGCCGAATGACGTAATCTTTTTTTTTGCCGTCGACGCCACCATTCCTGCCCAGGACTGGCGGCTATGTGTGCACAGCAGCAGTAAAAGTTCGCTTTTTCAGCGGGGAGAACTGTGCTTTCTCCCCGGTTTCGAGCCCCGTGCCGTGCGCTTGTCACTATTTGTTAGGGCACCGCAAAGGTGTCTCAATGGTTGAATAATATGTAAACAAGCAATTTTGCGCATATTCATGCCACCATATTAGTAGCACTCGGCGGTGGGCAGCGACGAGCGGTCGGTTGTGTGCGGCAAGGAAAGACGGAGGAAAAATCTTCGTCCTGGAAGGGGGAGTTAAGCGTGACATGTCGGCGTCAGTTGGAACACGAATACCTTTTCTCCGCTGGCGTCGGTCGCCCTGCCCGTAGGTGGAAAACGGAGAATATTTGCATATTTAGGGAGAAGAAAAGTGTAAAAGAGACTAACCCTAAGAGGTTACACTTAAACGCTGAGAACGCTAATTCTGACGCAATTAGCAACCTGTGATCGTTGGTAGTTAGTGTAGAAGCAAATTAGGTTATTTTTCTCAGCTCAAGGATTACGGTGAACCATTACATCGAGAACCAGAGCCAACATTTTTTGCTTTTTTATCGAGAAACTGGTACGAGCAGCAAGTAGCAATAAAATCAATAATTCAACTGCGTTAAAAGAAGAGCATCGTTAAATACCGTCCGGCATTGAGCATCAAATGATGAGCTTGTTTTCTTCCTTCATTCAGGTCTCGTATCTCCTTGTGCAATACACATATTTGATAACGATTTTATAATGTTCTGTATAAATTTTTTTATCTCAATAAGTTCTGTTAGTAGGTTCAGCTCTTTTGCTTGCTGCTATAAATTACAGTATCATTATTCATTGCAAACCAGAAACCTCTAACGTTAGTTAGAGCGGCTAAAGTGGATCACTCGTCAAAAAATCTGCTAAAGTACCGAGAGTCCCACCCATGTTATCGTCCGCCCCGAAAGCCAACACTTTGAAAACGTATAATTTGCCCAGACTCCCATTGCAATTATGCCACGCAAACTCTGGAACCACAAATTACAAGGTTCAATTTATTATAAACATCATTATGACCGAACCGCTCCGGTGTCAAACCACCATTTTCGAAGTCCAAAGGGAGAGAAGAAAAAACTTGCTGCGAGCTTGCAAACCGCACCGGGTAACGACAATCTCCCGATGCCTCCTGTTTCAGTGCAGAAAACCAGAAATAAAGCAATCACGTGATAACCATTTATGGTCAAGTACTGCATTCTTTTAGAACCCCAATTGCACACATATATACCGCATGCATATCAATAAGCCCGCTGTTTTCCCCCGGCTGGCTTTCACCTTCCTAACCGCCTAACCGCCCAGTCTCAACCTAGCAGTCCTGGACTTGGTTCTCGGCGGTGCACACGGAATAATGTGAGCCCTCTGTACATGCAAACAACACGAGAGACACGCATCAATATATACCTTTACGGCAAAGGGGTCACTCGGGGAAATTTGCAGGAGGCTCCTCTTGAGCACCTTGACTGTCGTGTTCGTCGAGTGCAGATATAGATGTGAATAAATTGTTGAAAAGGGCCTCTCGTTCTACGAGTACCACACACAAGCGTCATTGATGGGAATCGTTCGAAACTCGGCACTTTGTTTTGTCCTGTTCCCGCCGTTCTCTCCGCCACCGGAGCAGGATTGGCCGGCCGGCGGAATGCGGCAGTAGTCTCCGCACCTCGCATTCGTGATGCCCGCACAGAACTCTGTGCTGTCGGTTGGAAAGTTGGCGATTTCAGAATTAAGTACTCGCTAACACTACCTAAGAACGGGATGCAGTTGCCTGATATGCTGCCATAGCAGGCCCTCGGACGCCTACCTTTCGTTTCTGTAGGCCTACCACGGTTGGGGTGTTCCATGTTTGGTGAAACTCGGGGTCGCTGCGTATTTAATTGGATGAGTTAATAATTTTTGTTCAACTTACTTGGTGCAACATTTTTTCTAGTTGAACTTTTGTCGCTTCCTGCAGTTCATATTTTGGAAACCGAAAACCAGCAATTGCTACACTTCGGTTGTACAATAATGAACCCCATAATCATGCTCGCTGTAGTAAACCGGTCGGTACCGGTAAGCAAGACAAAGTAAAAATGCGATCATAAAATTGATACGAACTGCAGCGCTGTAATTCAGCAGGCGGGCCGCGCGAAGGGTTGCGGTGCAAGAAAAACGGCATCACCTTGCACATAAAAAAGGTATAAGTACCTCCAAAGCTCCCTTGTTTTCATGAAACCACCGCTCGGTCGTCCTTTCCTGTGGTCTTTCTTGGTTCTTCGCTGCGAAATTGAAGGTGATCGTCATTGTTGATCGATCGATCGATCGATCGGTATTTGCTGTGCGAGTAGCCAACCGCACGGTTCATGATTTTACTGTTAAAAATGCAGTACCAAACTACCTAGCGTTGTTGTTCACATTCGAGAGCAAAACGAATCTCGAGTTTCTGTAGAAATGTTCCGCAACATGCGGTTGGAATTTTCTTTTCCCTTTCGAACTACTGAATCTCAATGTGCGAATCATTTGGGCAGAGCCAACCATATTGAATCGAATTTGCAAATAAACAATGTCAACATGTAACAATTTAAAATGAACTAGTAATAAAGTAACCAGAAAGTGAAAAGAAAACAACGATACAATGAGCAAACTGTAAAAAGACGTATTTTTATGGAATATTTGTGTATTATCTACTTCTCGAAGTAAATAATTAGATCCTGTTTTACTTTCAAAAGCACAGAATACGTATATTCGTAAAATAAAACTGCAATAGAAAATTTTACCTCAGAAAACGGTTGATCCGCTTGTTGTACTGTCTTCGGCAAAGTTGTAGTTAATAATGCTAGAAGCTATAGATAAGCTCATATGAATAAGTCGAAAAGTAATAAATTCAAAACAAATTTCCGCTGCTTCATCTGTCGAAACCTACCAGTTGACCTTGAGGTACTGTACTGTTCTGACGAATCAGTCGTCGTATGTTCAAATCTCGACTGGGCAGAACGACTGTTAGAGTCAACAGAGTCGTAGTACTCGAATTTAAAGGTGATCAGATTTCGAAAACGGAATGTATCAGCTGGACCTTTCTGCTTTTTTGTCTTCAAAATGTATAATTTTTGTCCACCTCCAAACTCATCAACTTCATATTTAAAAATAATTGTAGAATGAGATCCCTGATCAAAAAGCATCCACATTTAACAAAAATTGATGTCGGAAATCAAGTTTTGTGTTCTGCAATGAATGCTTATTTCAAAAATACCTATTCTGCAATGTTTTTATTTATTACTTTCAATCACTATTGCAAAATAGGCAAAACTGAGCTTGTAATCTCAATAATTAGAAGCCGCTGGTTTCCTACCTATTCCTAGGTAAAAAATAGCACTTAAAAATCAATTCTGCATAATAACTTTGCATCCAACTTTTTTATTGCTTTCAACTGTTCTCCAAAGTTATTCAGTATGTTAAAATACACATTTTTTCTGAAGATTTTTTTCCGATAAGTAAATTGGATCGAGTTTTAATCGCTTTAAACTATATGGTTTTACTATCTATTTAGGGGTCAGTTGGGCAAAATGGACTGTTGTTGCATTGTATGCACAGTATGGAATGCATGGATGAGATTTTATTTTTCTAATGTTTTGACGACAACTGGAAGTTATTTGAGTTCATTTCACGGGAGGCAGATAAGTTTTCCTACTGTTTAGTTAGCTTTTGCCATGAAAATGGAGATCTTCCCAAAGTCTGCAGACAAGATGAGACCATCACCAATCGATTCCTTGCATTTTTTGCATAGGAATGGTATCTTGTAGGATCCGAAACCAGCGGCTTCTAATTATTGGGATTACTGCTCATTTTTGCCCACTTTGCATTGCGGCTACCTCAAATTCCAACACTCCGTCGGACAATGTTTGCCTTCTATTAATCAATCACTAATACGAAAATATCAGCAGTGTTTTTATGTTTTATTTTCCACGACCATTCGTCATCTTAGGTTTCAGAACTACGGCCCATGTTTGACTTCTCCAAGTCTTCTCCGGTTCAAAAATACGCAAAGCATAAGGTTTTCCGTGCCATTATCTTCAGCTACGCTCCGCCATCATAGATTTAAGAACCGTATCGGACATTAAGTTTTGTTTTTCATATGTAATCCTTTTTCCAGCATCAATCAAAAAGTATTTCTTTTATGTTAGCCAGCCCATCTTGGACTTAAAAATGTCGATGAACATGTTTTCGCCGTTTCCCATCTTCTTAGATTTCAAAATAAAAGTAAACTTACAATTTTGTTCAATCATTTTCAGTAAATTCTCGTTTGGTGGGGTTTCTTGCTTTTGTGACAGTCTGGATTGTCGGATTTATTGCTTTAAGAAATTTTACCCGAACAACCCGAACTGGTATCAAATGCATTACTTTCAACCTCCTTCTTCATTTTTGCTTCTCAAAACGGAATCTTGCCGGAAATCTTAGCTTTTTTTTCCTTGTTGGGGACACTGAACCACGGCGACCAGTTCTTTGATCTATTGTGATGAAATCTTGCCTTCTACAAATCATCCCCGTTTCAGAAATTTTCAAGAAAAAGTATAAACACTTAAAAGAGTAAAGTTTTTTATGCATTACACTGAAGTCGCTTTTTACGCGGTTTGGTTTTTACGTGAATTTCGGAATTTACGCGGTTTTTTACGTGAATTTCGGAATTTACGCGTTTTTTTACGCAATTTTCGGAATTTACGCGGATGTGCTCAAAATGTCTATTTTGTTCGCGTAGTGTTTAAGTCCACAGTTTTTTACGCGAAATTTTGTTTTTTTTACGCAAACTTCGGAATTTACGCGGTTTTTTTTCGCGAATTTCGGAATTTACGCGGTTTTTTTTATGCGAATTTCGGAATTTACGCGGTTTTTTTTTACGCGAATTTCAGAATTTACGCGCTCAACCAGAAATCAACTACCTCACTGAACACATTTTTTTAGTAGAAAACGGATCTTCAAGCTGAATTAAGGTTCACTCACTAAAAATTTGACGTTGAGGCAGGTCATTCGACTTTGCTGTTTGAGCGAGCTATTATTTTATGCAGCTTTGGGCCCTGATTCTTGCGTAAAATCTTCCATGTGGTTTTGATTCGAAAGATTCCAAAATCAGCTGTTAAATCGCGGGTTTATTCCATCGCTGTCACCACTTGTAGCTGCGCGTTACACGGTGCCGGTAATTCTTTTACTTGCCAACCTTAAGCCGTTTATTATCCCTAAAACTGTGCTTTCCACCTACCCTAACAAAAAGGGGAATTTTTTCCCCCTACTCTGTGTCCATAGACGATCTTTCCTTATGATGATCGTTTTGTCTAAGAGCGAGGCCTCTAAGAGGGAGGCTCCCATACAAATGAAACACAAATTTGTGCATAACTCGAGAACTAATCAAACAAATGCCAAATTTGGCATGTGGGGGTTTTTGGAAGCAGGATTTTTTTCTGTGGTGAATTAGAACGCCTCCTTTTAGAGGAAAGGGTTCCTATACAAATGAAATCAGACAACCTCGACTGGCGCATCCGTATAAAAATCAATTTTTGACCAAGTGCTTCCTCACCGTTTAGCCGGTTGCCTCGACCTCCCAACCCAAGGCGCGGAACGATGAGACACCGTGCTCTTAGTCTTCATATTCAGCTTTCGTTGCACGTTACGGTCGCGCAGTACTGTCGAGCGTCCAGAACCAGGCTTCCGTTCAATGCTTTCGGCTTTCGTTCGAGAGAGGATGTTGTAAATGCCAGATGTCCAACGGTACAACGGTCCATGTCCAACTTATTCACTACGGGGTGGAGCTGGCAGTATGAACAAAGCATCAAGCGCAGTTGTTTGACTATTTTCGCCAAGGCTGTTGCATACAAATCAACTGATAACGTAGCATGAAAAATCGCTAAAATCTCTCAGGATATATTATGCTAATGCTGGTCTGGCCAACCGTACGCTACGGTGCTGGACATGAGGGTTCAAGTAGAACCTTTAACTTGTATTAATTGGAATCCTGTGCAGCGTCTCGGAGTACAAACCCACGAGTACCAATCCATGGAATCATATCTTCTAATTTGTTTTAATAACCAACTTCATGGAGCTGTCAGGGAATGGGGAATTGGTTTCTATATGAAAACACAATTTTTAATATTAGAAACGTAAAACCTAAAATATACTCTAAGGTTGGTCGACTTTTGATACTTTTTGATATTTTTTCGCGGATAATATAGGCCGTAGCTTTACATGTTGCTGCTATCAACGTTGCTAATTCGAATCTAGAATACTTATAAATTGCGGGAAACGCGGTTTTGGACGAGACGGCTTTCCGGGTAAGCTTACTAGACTTATCATGGCTACGATGGATGGGATCCAGTGCAGTGTGAGAATTTCGGGTGGATTGTCGGACCCATTCGAATCTCGCAGGGAACTTCGACAAGGAGATGGTCTTTCCTGCCTGCTATTCAACATTGCGCTTGAAGGTGTTATAAGGCGAGCGGCGATCGAAATGCGGGGTACGATTTTCAATAAATCCAGTCAATTTATCTGCTTTGCTGACGACGTGGATGCTATCGGCAGAACATTTGAGGCGGTGGAAGGTCAGTACACCAGTACATCAGACTGAAACGCGAAGCAGAGAAGATTGGATTGAAGATAAATACGTCTAAAACGAAGTATATGCTGGCGGGCGGGACCGAGCGCGACAGGGCTCGCTTGGGCAGTACCGTGGTAATCGACGGGGATGAGTTCGAGGTAGTCGACGAGTTCGTATACCTTGGCTCGCTGGCAACAGAGGACAACAAAACCAGCCGTGAGAATAAAAGCCGTATTATCAGCGGAAGTCGGGCCTACTACGGACTCCACAAACATTTGCGGTCGAACAATTTGAGCCCCCGTACAAAGTGCACACTGTACAAAACGCTAATAAGACCGGTTGTCTTCTACAGACACGAAACGTGGACACTGCTAGAAGAGGACCTACGAGCACTCGGAGTTTTCGAACGGCGGGTACTAAGAACCATCTTTGGCGGAGTGCAAGAGAACGGTGTATGGAGGCGAAGAATGAACCACGATCTCGCGCGCCTCTACGGCGAACCAAGTATTCAGAAAATGGTTAAAACTGGACGGATACGTTGGGTAGGACATGTTGCTAGAATGCCGGACAACTATCCTGCAAAAATGGTTTTCGCATCAAATCCGGTAGGAACAAGATGAAGAGGGGCACAGCGAGCGAGGTGGCAAGACCAGTTGGAGCGAGATCTGGCGAGCACTGGGTGCCCGCGGCACTGGAGATCAGTTGCCATGGACCGAAACAGATGGAGAAATTATACTGCGCAGGCCTTGTCGTAAGACGTTAGGCCAATTAAGTAAGTATAATTGCGGGAGAATCATAAAAATGTCTTGACTGTGCAGAATATAATATGTTCACGCTATTATACAACACGAATCGAACAATTCGATTCGATTCAGTCACTATCGAGTCAAGCGAAATTCCGAATTTTCCAAGTCGACTGAATCTATCTTATCTCACCTGGGCATTTGAAGTTCGTCAAGCATTTTCTTTTGAAATGGCCTTTGAGCGGCACCGGGAAGTTGACCTTTTTTTGTGGTAAATGAATTCACGAAAATCGTATGAAAAATACTGGCAGAATAGTTAGCACATCCTAGTGCAAAGTAAAAGATATTCACTCGTCATTTTCTCGTTATCATTTAGGGTGATACGGTACTGAATCCAAACATGGCCGGAAAAATGGCGCCCAATCTGAGGATATGGGTGCCATCGATCCGGCCATGTTGGATTCATTACCGTTTCACCTTAAATTGCTCGACAGAATTGATTTTCACACTCGAGATCTATAATACCACAATAGACCAGTCGAGCAAAATAATACGCGACTCGGTTTACATACATAATAATAAAACCGTAAGTGTTGAATGATTATATCTGAAGCTAAAAGCTAAAAAAATCGCAGACAGTCGTTCATTTTCATATCAACATTCTTCAGAACAAAGTACCGTGCAACTCCGTTTAAAAATATTTGCATATGTAACTTTTAAATTGAAGCGTTGAATAAAAAATCAATTGTGATCAGCCAGCTAGTCAGTAACCCACCAGCAATAACAAACATGTTCACTGTTCTCAGAACTTGCTCAACTTTAGACAATTCAAGATTCCAGTAGTGTGTATTGAATAAAGAAGTTTATGAATCGTAAAATTGAATGAAAAAAAAAACAATAATTCTACTGAGTGCAAATGTGAACTTTACAGCAGACGATAAAGTTACTGCTTAGAGAGTAGCACCACGAATAGCGGTAGAATGCATTTTGTACGACTCTTGGCAGAATATATAATTACGAAGCTCCCTCTCTCCCATACGGTTTGCATATATAAAACCGAAAATAAAAATCGTGAAAAATGAGCAAATGCAAGGTAATTAAGATTATGATTTTTCATTGCCGGTAGTCCCTTTTTCTGTTCGTTGTACACACCACTCCACTTGCTGCTTCGTAGCTATCGCTGTCGTCGCCGTGCACTAATTAAAAATACAGCGTTATAAAAAACAGGCCCTTGAGTAGGAAAACAGCAAAAAAAAACCTGCACGAAGCTGCAGCTTTCATTGGACTTCCCATACATAGAGCGCAACGAGCGAACCGATCCCTTTCATTCTGGTTCTACTACTGCGTGATGACGATTCCGTGTTTTTTTTTATTTGTGCCTCCTTTCTTGCAGCGCCTTTGGCTTACACTGCACGCACGATATATGCAAATATCACCTCACCGCGTCAACTGCATTCCCCCCACCAACCAACCCGACAATACATCTCGCAATTTTCCTTAACCATCATAATTGCGGAAACTAACCTTTCGCAGCGGCAGTTTTCCCTGCGAGGTGTGAGTATGTTATGATGACGGGCAACCATAAACAAAGGGCAATCGAGACTCTATTCCCGCACCATCAGTACCTAGAACATAAGCAGTGTTGATTCTGGTTTCTTGTTCCACGCTGAGAAGTACAAACTTAGAGCGAATCTCATCCTGCGGTGTATACGCCGTTTTGAAAGCGGTTGAAACGTGATGGTTGCTGAAACGAATGCATTAAAGCTCCTCCAATTAATCCTTTTTTTTCGACTGCTAGCTAGAACGACCTGTGCAAACACCAACGGTTGATTAGCAGGGGTTACTCGGGTGTACATGCTATACAGCGATTTCCTCTCACATAATCGTTGAACTTTCAAGCACACTGGGAAAAATGAATAATTAGCAGTTATTTGACACTTGTATCGTAAGGGTACTTGAACCTTTTACTAACCTTTGCATTGTATACTGCGTGGACTTTTTTCTAGTAAAAAGTATCTAACAAAGGTTCTTTCTATTTCTTTACAGCACGCTGCCGACGATTCGGAAAACGGCGAGGACGACGATGACGAAGATGACGATGATGAAGATGACGACGACGATGAGGAGGACGACGAGGAGGATGACGAAGACGAAGATGAAGGCGATAACGACGCGGAAGAGCGTAACGGGACCGATCATCATGAGGGACGCGATGGTGAAGACCGAAACGGAGATCGACAGGAAAGTCCCAACCATCCGGCCGAGCAAAAGGATGACGAATGCCCTACCAATGGAGCCGAAAGTAAAGTGTCTACCTTGAATAGCAACGATAAACAGACGCCGCTTACGCAACCGCCAACCGGAAATAGCTTCGAAATGAAACCATCCTCGTTGTCCGCCATCAGCTCGACGTTGAATAAACCCATCGTCCCGAAGGAGCCGCCCGTAGAGCAGTCTACACCTAGCAGTGAGCCGACAATGACCACCTCGTCGTCAAGTTCAGGCGAAAACGTGGCGCCAAACGACGCGGACACCAACAATGTGGATGTGCCTGTGAAACCGAAAAAGAAAACCGTCACTTTTCACACTACCCTGGCAACAAGTGATGAAAATATGGTGAAAAAAGTGTACAATCCTGCAATCGTTCCGTTGATTCCGATAATTAAGAAAGAATGTTTGGCGCGTCCAATTCGACTCAAAAAGAGTTTTAATCGTAAAATGAAGAAACGTCTCCAACGGTTAGCTATGCAAGCTGCATCTGCTGCAGCAAAATCCGAGTGTATAGTGCGGCCGTCGCGGCTAACGGAAATTGTGTTGAAATCAAGCAAGCTTGATGAAGCAACCGCTTCATCGGAACCGACGTCCAGTTTTTCGGCTGGTTCGAATAATGCAACGTCCGGAGAGATACGTTCAGTAACGCCATCTCAAGACGCCGTTTCTTTTGGTGCTAGTGGGGATCCTTCGGAAGCTCGAAATCTTGCCAGTGGTGGAACCCAGTTCGGTGATAAACGGTTCATCTTGCCGAAACGAAGTGCTCATTCTAGTCGTGTGATCAAACCCAACAAGCGATTTCTGGACGAGTTTGAGTTGGAAATCAAGAAGAAAAATAAGAATCTCGCAGCAGCTCAGGCAGCAGCGGCGGCGGCAGCGACGGCGGCTGTGGCCACAGCGGCTACCCCAACCGGTTCCTCGTCATCTTCCAGCAGTGCCAATGTTGGGAAAATCTGTAGTAAAGAAAACAGTGATGATAAAAGTAATTTCTTTGGTGATAAGTTCTTCAAGAATGAAGCGTGCTCGAAGAATGAAGAAGATGATAGTTCGAAATCTTGTGATGATAATGTTAGTGAAAAGAGTGAAGATGGTAAGAAGAAGCGAGAGAAGGTGAAAAAGGATACGCAAGAGCAAGGCAAAAAGGCGGGAAAAGTGGATGGAAAAGGTACAAATGGCTTTATAACATTTTTATTGATGGTGAACACGAACTTAATGGGCTGTAATCATAAGTTTAGCGTATTATGTATTAAACATGTTTTTTATGACAACCAGAACAAACTTGAATGTTACAGGTTCAACTTAGTCGTACAGACATGTCATTCATGAAATCGCTAGAAGAAAATTAATACATTCTCATACTTTGCAGCCACTTTTAAAATTTAATATTTAACGCTCCTAGAAGAGAACCGATTATTTTCATGTCGACCTTTTATGTTGACCTTGTTTCACAGTTTGGCCTTTAAAAGTTTATTTTTTGTCGAATAATTTTACGCATGAGTTGTTTTTAGTAGGTTCAGGTTAGGTTTTTCATTCATTCGCCCAATCGTTTTCTACGTACCGACATTAGAATATTGACGTACAACTTTTTTCTACGTCGCATAAATGGGCTGAACTGTTCTGTTCCAATGTTTGATGCTGTTTGATTTAACGACTTTCCACAGCAGTACGGACTTGTTGCATGTTTTTATGCAGCCGTAACCATCTGTTTTCGTCTACTTACGATCGAAACACATTAAAAATAATTTACTGGCTGTTGGCTGATGAGTCTTAACGTAAGAATTGCCTTTTTTTGTTGTCTGGCCATCATTGTTGCCATCGTGTTTTTTGATCTCGTTTTTCTTTATTGGCTATATCGGACGCACTCGACTGGTGCGTCGTCTACCGTAAAATCTGCTAGCTCTATCAAGTTCTCTACTAAATATGATTCCTGGCATTCGTTCGCTCTGCCGGTGTATGTGGCACATATGTACCTAGTTGTAAGCTTACCACGTGATAATTATCGGAGATTTGTATGCTTGCTGCAGCTCGTATCTCACGCGCCAATCACTACACTTTTGACGGAGTATATGGTTTTATTAAGCTATTTACTTATCTTTCGCATTTTTTGTTTTATATTCTCTCTATCATGAAACGCTTTTCTTCGGAGCTATAACATATTGAGCGTACCATTGTTATTTTAAAATTTATTATATCCTATATACCTTCGGTTATGATGGTTAGTTTAAGTAATGTATAAATAATCTATATGTTTCTATCACATGAAGAAAAGCTTTTCAATAATAGACGGCTTAGGATGTTTTTTTTGGATAAAAATATGCTTGTTTGAAATTTTGTATAGCTTGTTGTGTGCAAAACAGGCAATTTGGGAATATCAAACGTGTATTTAAACCGGTTTGGGTGCCGAATTAACTTCTCGTGGACTTAATTGACTTAAATTAGACCAATTCAAATCTTTTTCCCTTTGCTTTAATTACCAGTCACAATCGTTGTTGAAAGCGTTACAGCTGGCACGCACGATATTCTGAGGAATTTCGTCCCAAATCTACTCCAAACGTTGCTTGAGAATATTCAGAGTAAATTCTTTGGTGTACTCTAGCTTACCTAGTATATAACCCCATGCATAAAAGTCGAGAGTATTCAGATCAGGCGCGGAGGCAGGCCACTCTTTCGAAGAAATAATATCCGGAAAGTTGTCCTCACACCAAGCCTGTGTAGCTTTCGCCTGGTGAGACGGTGCAGAATCTTGTTGGAAGCAGTATGGTGCATTCTTGTAGTGTTTTTTTAAACTATGGAAAGCAAATAGTTATTCAAAACATTATCGATGTTATATTTAGTGTTTAGTTTAACATCAGGTTCAATGAACAGCAAAGAAGTCTTCAAATTTTTGGAGAAACGTTCCCCCATAGCTTCTTTAAAATATCACGCGGTCGAAAATTTTTCAAAACAGTCTTATCTCAAATTCTCTTTTTGTGTCCATGATTATCATCTTTTTTTTTTAAAACGAATGGAAATTTAAAACAAACTTGCAAGCTGTATTGACATTTAGATACACCCCAACCGAAAAATATGCAGACACATCCGTGATTAACCCATTTTTAATTCGACACACAGACAGTTATTACTGCTCACCCTGTACGCTGTGGAAATAGTTTTCGCTTAAATAATTTAAAATTAAACCAAAATTGTAACACGTTAATTCATTCGCATTAAGAACAGAATTTTTCAAACATATTCGGTAAGTTTTTGAACCAAACGGTCTCAGGATTTTTTGAATTTTTAATGCAGACATAGTTTTGCTTTGCATGCCAGAAGCGTACTGGGTTCAAAATGCCACTGCGACAGTTATGGAGATTGTCCTTTGCCGGGCCCCGATTGCTGTCACAGTTTACGAATTGCTCATATCCATTGAAGGAGTTGAGTTAGATTGTTGTAAGACTGTGCCCCAATTAGGTGATATATGGTTAATAACCAATAACCTTCTTGGGATGAAGTTTCCATACAGAGTATGGAGTTAATTCGCGTTGACGGCATTAAACGATCTCTTGCACACTCATAGAAATGCCCGTATGTACGTGTGGGTACGATCTCTTGCGCTCTTTAAGAAATTCCTATTTCGCTTCACCCCTATAATAAACTTTTGGAGGTGGTAGCAGCTTACGTTCGTCATCGCGAATAGGTAGCTTCCCTAGAAGACGCTTACGCTCCACAGGAACAGAGCAGATGTGCTGAACTTTCTAGTTCTGAGTCGAAAAAGCGGCAAATGTCAATTAAGACCTTGCCTATTCTCTTTAAATGATAAAGGGAGGGACAATGTCCGGTGAGAAGTTTCGTGATTATGCGTAGTTCACTACGGGTTAAGGTCAGTATAGTTTTTTGACTACTGCAGGGTCTGGGAAGATAACTTGCTTAGCTAGTCTACAATCCCGCACTGAATGCTATTTCTAGCTTCCGGATCAGTAAGGCCATTGCAAATATTTAAAAAAGTTTTTGTCCCTCCGGTGTTGGGCCACTGAAGGGGGGGCGAAAAAAAAACAAAGAGAATTTTTTAATCAAGCAAAAAAAATACGGATTTTAGGCATTTTTGCTTAAAGTTTAAACGTGAAAACCAAATCTATTCTTACTTTTAATAAATACGTTGTTATTTTTCATGCAACAATCTACGAACAAAAAAACAAAAACGAAAGAAAATTTTTTGGCCGAGTTTCCGAAATTTCACTGTTTGAACTTCCATTTCTATTTCGTGCTAGAAGGGTTAACTCAACTCGTACACTCATTTTTCGAGTTTTTCAGACTGTGGAGCCCACAGACAATTGATTTTATAAAAAAAATTAATTCATATCCTACAAATTATTTTTTTGCCCCCCGATTTTTCAAGCCAATTTCCAAGGGGGGGTGACAAAAACTTTGGAAATGATTTGCAATGGCCTAATTCGCCTTTTACGGTGAATATGGAGGTACTTAGAGGAGGTGGATATGGAATACGGTTCGGAACCAATGAACTGCTGTGATGATCCTCATCTCGTTTGGATCATTTCTCTCGAATCCGCAATGTCCAGGCACCTAGAATAACGAAACTTTATTCTGGTTGGAAAGTTCCCTTAAAGTTGTACTGCACTCCCAAATTAGTTTGGATGCACATTTAGTGGTCTCAAGAGGCAGTAATGCAGCCTGGCTGTCCGTAAAAATGACCGATTTTCGCAAGTCTATACTTCCGCTTTAGACATATTATTGTGCAGATGTATATAGCTATACTTCCGATTGGAAAACGGTGGGACATTTGCCCAGTGGTAGAGCTTCCATATTCCAGGTCCATAGATTCCGAAATCAGTGCGGGGCCCAATTTTGGATCAATCTGCAAAGAAACACATGGTACCGGATGGAAGAACGAGCCCTCCATTGTTCCATCTAGTGCGATCGGTCTTAATTTCATTATAAGGAAAATCCATGTCAGGCCGTGCTTCCATTCAGTCAGAGATTGTCGTTACTAAAATTTGAACTCACTTAGTATGCGAAGGTGACCAATTTCATCCCGTTCAAGTATGTTACGACACCTTTGCAGCCTTAGATACTGAATTCAGCTTCCTTCTTCACATGAAGATGTAAAGGCAGCAACCACAGCATTCTTCCATGACTGCAATTGGCACTGTGCACAGAGCGCTGGTCACTGTCAGACATGCCAGGCGTTGAACTTTGTTTAGTTTGGTCTGCGCTGTCACCTTGGTGATCTTTGTCCACCATACTAGAGCGGCACAGGTTAATGTAGGCCGTGCAATAGTAGTGTATGACCATAAGGGCTAGTTGAGACTTCAGTCCCCAGGTTTTGCCATCCAGTGAACAGCATGCCCAGATGGCCGAATTTGCTTTCTTAACAGCATAGTCTAGGTGAGCAGTCCAATTTTTGATTCAAGATAATACCTAGATGTTTAACTTCATTGCTAAAGCTTAGTCTGACGCCATTCAGTGAGGGAGAGTAAGTGTATGTCTCCTCCGCCTAGTAAGTGGTATCACGACTGTTTTAGCAGGGTTCATATTAAGCCCCTCTTGTTAACATAAAAAAATAGTGGTATTTAACGCTCCTTGTATACGACTAGACAACACTTCGTCGGTAGTAGAAACAAAGAGCAATCATACAAATAATATTGTCGCATGGGGAAGTGTCTAACGCGTATACGAAGAGTGATGGAATTGGAAAAATAAAACACGGTTAGGTATTAAGCTTAGCGCCCAGTTAGCTTCGAGGTACGATGCTGGTCTAATAAGCCAGTCGTCGTATGTTCGAATCTCGGATAGGCAGTGCAGTTAGATAGAGTCAGTAGGATTGTTGCACTAGCCCCGTAACTGTCCTGTACTCTAACAGCCGGCTGCGAAGTCTGTCGATAACGAAGGGTCTAAAGACGGTTATGCCCAAGCCTTTACTAGTTATTAGACTACCTAATAAAGCGTGCGGCAGTAGTTTAGTTAGTAAAACATTCGGGTGCCAACCGAAAGAACGTAGGTGCGAATGCCATCGCCCCGATATATTTTTGATCTCTATCGAAACTTTCCATTTCATCAAATAATCATTCTTTGCATCAGACACATCCTTACTTTCCAAAATAGTTTACGTAGTGACCACGTACAATAGATATACAAGTAATTACACGTAAATAAGAAAGAAAAAAGCACGTCGTCAAATTTACCTCTGACAATCAGTACTATGTCTTATTCTTATTTCTTCTTATTTATTTAGTCTGTTGATACATGATAGTTGATAATGATAGTTTAACTTCTTAAAACTAGTAGGGTCGTTTGGGGTGATTTGGACACCTGGGGTAAAATGGACAGGTGCTTTATCTCGGAAAGTAGCAGTTTCTCTGCATTCACATTATTCTCAAGTTCTTTCTTATCTTCTTACGCCATTATTAACGTAAAAAAATTGGGCTTAACTTTGACAGGTGCTGCGAATTGTAAATGTAAACAAAACAACTGCCTAAAACGACACCAAATGTAATTTTGATGATCTAGGTTTTAAGGTTTTTCCAGTGATTTAACAAACTTTTCAAATTATTGTGCAGTGCAGTTCTGTTTGGCTACATAAGAGAAAGTGTTTGATAGAAAATTATAGCTAGATTGTATAAAAATAAATCCAATTTTTTAAACTCATATTGTTGTATGCTGTGTGGGGTGAAATGGACAGTTTTTTTGGGTTGAAATGGTCCAGTTGATTTTAAACCATTTCTTCGGTCTCATTAATTCTAGATACCGTAAAAGTACAAAAAAGATGTGCCTGTGATGTTAAAACAAGAATCTACCGAAAAGATCATTATAGACAATCAAGAATGGGTTTTGAGTATTTGATAGTATTTGCAATCCCGCCAATCGCCAAAGGGAACATTCGCAACAAAAGTCAGGGATTTTAATAATCGGGTTTCGATGTGTTTGAGAACTAACTGAACGAAATATTTCTCTGATCATTTTCCCTCATACTCAGATTCATATTGAAATTTGTGATTTTTGAGGCACTCGGGGCTAATCCCTGAATGTCTATGGTTGTGCACAATGCAATGTAACATTCATTTTGTTATCGTAACTATTTTATCCCAATCGATATGTCGAACTGTCATTATATCTTCAGCTTTAGGTTTGACCACCCTCTCTGAGCCACCAGGAATTAATGCAGGAGCACTTGCATGTGACAAATGTCGCATAAGACTTTAAATAAGATCTAGATTCTTCGAAGTAAGGTTTTGTTTTCTTGCGAAAAAACTAAAGTGATATTGGTATAACTTATGAACTGGCTCTTCCACTCAGATAGACGGAATTGAGCTCGAAACACTATTACTAGGTAATATGTGTTCCTAAGTTATCTGCTATGAGCCTCACTATGTTATTTCGTTAAAAACAATCGTTTTTTTACACATTGTCCATTTCACCCCAGTGGGTGTCCATATCACCCCAAACAAAAATTTGATGCCAAAAATTCATTATTTTTATTTTAACCTATTTTAGCAAAACTAAGCTAGATACAATTATTAAACTCCGCTGGTAAACAGAAAACAAGTAAATCTCAGTATACGATTCAACTTTTTTGAGTTTTGATGCATAGATTTTGGGATAATAGGTGATTTGCTTAGGGTGTCCAAATTCCCCCAAATTACCCTAGTCAAGTGTACAAGTAGTATTAAATTAACGTAAATTTAAATAAAAACGTGTAAACAAATTAAGCTGAATAGGCCGTGGAATCGCTCACGTAGGGTTTTGGCGCGATAGATGGAAATCGAATATGGATGCTACTTTGTCAAGTGTTCTCTGGAGACCGCTGAGGGTCCCGTAATTACTGTAGTTCGTATGGTGGTGTGGCATCCTCAGGTATCTGGGCTGCACATTAAGCAGTGGCGACTCGTCCGCATGTTCAACCTGTTCATAGGACAGGCAACAAAATTCAACCCGACAAAATTTTTTTTCATCACTAGTTCATGATTTCGTTTGAACCGACGCATATGCAATACGAATAATTCGGTAAATTATTAGTTTAGTTTACGAAGCTGCTGAGCAAACCGTTCAACACGACGTTTGAACGTTGCTTTGATCTCAATGCACAAGCATATACCAACACATTATTCCTGGTGTTGATTCTGGGTACGAAGGAGATAAAAAGAGAATGTGAAACAGCTTTTACTCGAAAGCGCGGGCGCATTATTGTTTCATTACTCGTTCATCTTCAGCATTGAACAACTTACTACCACAAATCCCTATGGCCTGCGCTTTGATTCCATTTTATCTAGTCACGAAGCTAATAAGCAAAACGTTCAATACGACGCTTGAACGTTGCTATAGAGATTAGCACCAGGAACAATGTATTGGTACGAAGCGGATGGCATGCATTATTCGCAAAATTTTCTCATTAACTCGTTCATCTTTAGCATTGAACAACTTACGCATATTGCTTGTGGTGCGTGTGGTGGTTATTCTTGAATTTGGTTCAATAGGTAAATTGAACGGAAAGTCTTAGGTTCGTAGTTAAAATTCAGAGACGAGTTTGCTGGTAAAGTAAACCGCCGTATTCCGTTGTTATTTAAATAATAGGGGTATTCACGAAGCGCTTGTTATGTTGCATATGCGAAGTATTGCGTATTTATGCTGCCGCTACTCTGCCGCTTCCATAGAAACCGGAACTGCTATGCGAATTGCGGCAGCATATACACGAAGTACACCGTTTACGCAACATAGCAAGCGCTACGTAAATACCCCTAATGTTTGTTTTATGAATAAAATATAGAATTTCGATAATAAAAAAAACTGCGTATTAATTTGTATTTTTCGCTGGTTGAACAGGTAATCTAAACCACCACGAGTCGCCACTGACATTAAGGTCGATTCGGAAGTCTATTTTTCCTCGCAGAGTATCGGCAACTACCAGGGTTTTAGATGTATCCCTCCGTGCGAAAGGGGTTTCAGGTGGATCAGCAGATTCGTTCAGAACTGTTGTGATATTTCGGGTACCAAACAGCAGTAAGCAGTAGACATCTGTGAAACTTTTGGCGAACCTAAAAATGAATCTCAGGATCCTAGGACATGCTGTGTCTGAATGTTAGCTTTGTATCGAAGATTACACCTAGGTTTTTGATATGATCGACCGGCTCGGTAGTGCTCGATAGCAGCGTGTAGTTGAAAATAGCAGTGTTTTTTTTACGCGAGAAGGATATTACCGAGCACTTTGAGGGATTTACAACCATTCAGTTTAAGGTACACCAATTTGCAAAGACATCCAGCTGGAGTTGGAGAGCGAGGCAGTCTTCAGTTGAGCGGATACGGGAGAATATTTTTAGATCATCGGCATATGATAACCTTGGTCCTTTAAGCACGAGGTTCATGTCGTTGAAATAGAGCAGGAATATGAGCGGTCCGACATGACTGCCCTGCGGAATACTTGAGGTGGCACAGAATGTGCTGGGCCTACAATCACCGATGGAAACTATCAGCTGACGATGTGTTAGATAAGAACGGAACGGAACGGAGCGATTGCGCTTACGTGACTGAGCTTATCAAAGGTGGCTGATAGTCGGTGTATATGACGTCGGTTTGCGTCATTGTCGACGATGTGCCTAGTAAGGCACAGCAAATAAGTGCTCAAATATTGATGGTAACGTGAAAAAAGTGACTCCAAGCCGATTACCTCGAACAACTTCAATGATGTAAATACTCGGTAATTGTCCACATCTCACTTGTTGCCTTTGTTGTGCACAGGCAGCATATGAGCAGATTTCCAGCAAAACGGACAAATACCACTAGAGATGGACTTCTGGAATACGAGCTGTAGTGGTCTAACTAAACAAGAGATATGCTTTTTCAGGAAAGCGGACGGAATTCCATCTGGCCCGGGTTTGAAGGATGACTTTAGTTGCATAGCGGCAGTGGAGATCATCTCGGTGTTTATAGGTTCCCAGATCATATAGAGCTTGACCGTACGATGGCACGTTGCGTACAACGCAGTCGACTTCGTCGCTGATTAAACTTTCATGACTAAACACGCTTGCAAACTTTTCAGCAAATAAGCTTCATATGTCCGTAAAATTTGAGGCAGCTTCATCACGATAGATCATAGAAAAGGGCAGCCGGCATTCCTTGCGTTGCTCGCTTGCCAGGGAGCACGTGATCCAGAACGACTTAGGTACTATTTTCAGGACATGTCTATCAATCACATACGACAAAACATTTGAAATGGTTTGCGCGGGTGTATCGACGTCCTGATCGTTGATGATGTTATCCCAATCCATTGATGATTGGAAGGCTGTGATGCTGCGATGATCTGCTCTGAAAAAATCATACGAAACAGCAGCGGTGGTGGTGTCAAGATCACTAGTGTAGTTGTCGTCTACAAAGATGATTAATAAAGGATGATGAGGTACGTCTTTAACTAAAGGCTATGCTATGTCAGGCAGATTGTAGTCCCCTGTATCATAATCTGGTCGACTGGAGCAGCCCTCTCGACTACAGTGAAGACAGATTTGCAGTGTGCATGGACAAGAGCGATGTCACGAGTCCGGCCAGGCGCGATAATATCTGCTCCAAACAGTCCCAATCCTTGTTATCTTTAGCAGTCGCTCTTAATCCCTGACAAACTGCTATCAGAACGCCCCCTCCAGTTGATTTTCGGTTATTTTGTGGATTTCTGTTACAGCGAAAAAACTTCATAATCAGAGCCGAACACTTGACTAGAAAGTGTACGTGAATCGACCAGGTCTCGGTTAGGACGATAATATCATGGCTCAGATCGGAAACGGCTATACGATAGTCAATGACGCGAGAATTCAAACCAATAAAATAACAAACCGGCAGTTCTGCGTCGTCCATGGAAGACAGGAGCGTTGGCTTCTTATGGCCTAGAAACACAGAGCGGGTCAGTCTCTAGTGTGGGCTACGGGCTAGCAAATTTGTACTTATCATAAGTGCAATTTTGGAAACCCCGTTCCCCGTGACCGCACGTAGGACCAGCACGACTATTGAACGCTAGCAGGAAAGGTGGGGGGTCGCCGGCGTGTGCAATGATTTAATAACCTTGCTGTGGTAGCTTGTTGTGCAAGAGTACGTCAGTCACCAGTGACCAAAGCAAGAGGAAGAGAACTCCTTTAGAACATCCTTTGAGCGCTGAAATCCTGCTTGACTGCATTGCTTGAATCCAGCTCATTGTCGGTTGGTCAGTTGCTTTGTTAATTGAAGAACCATTGGATTGAAGAATGAAAGCGAGGGATGTGTAGTCACTTTCATTGTCGAGAAAAGTACCGTCTCTTGGTATTGGAGTGACTTTTCAATTAGTGACAGTAGGCAATAAAGTGCGTGTCCGTAGGTTAACCGCGTTGGTAAGCATATGTTGATTGCCATGCAGAAGGGAGTTTTTAAGAACTCATTACGGATGTGGTAGACGCCTTTCAATATTTTGGTAACCAGACAACGCCCGATGGTGGTACCAAGACTGATATAGCCACACGGATCAGGAGGGTCAGGGGTGCCTTTGCAAGTCTGTGAAACATTTGGCGCTCAAACCAGATCACTCTACACGCGAAAACCCGAATTTTCAATACAAACGTTAAATCCGTACTGCTGTATGCCTAGGAAACGTGGTGCCTCTCAGCGGAGACAACGCAAAAATTGCAGGTATTTACTAATCGGTGCCCACGATATATCATTCTTGCCTGGTGGCCTGACAACTGGTTGTCTAATGAGGAGCTCCATCGTCGATGTCATCAACGGTCGACAGCATCAGAAATTCGTGAACGTAGGTAGGAGTGGATCGGTCACACCTTGAGGAAAGGAGCGAACGAGAGCTGCAGAAAAGCACTCGACTGAAATCCGTAAGGACAGCCTAGAAGAGGCAGACCCAGAGGCTCATGGCGACGCAGCTTAGCCAACGACTTCCAGGCTGTAGACGAGAACCTGTCCTGGCGACAGGTAAAAGCTATGAAGGGTAACCGTCTACAGTGGAGATCTCTGATTTCATCCCTTTGTTCTGCCGAACCGGCGGACATGGACACATAAGTAAGTAAGTAAAATTACGGATGTGATTATCCGTGATTTGGTTCCATGGACATGGTTTATGAGCGGTAGCAGACGCAACGTGCTGTATGCAGTTCAATTCACTGTCTAGTGCAATGCCTAAATCCTTCACGATATTTACTCGGTTAGTACTTGCTACTAACATTGATTTTGTATTTAAATGTTATAACGTTGTGTCGTTTTCTACAGAAAGAGATAGTATTACGTTTATAAACGGTATACGGCAGTTGTTATCCCGTTTAGCCTGCATTATTTATTAACGAATCAATGTCAGCTTGGATTGCACAACAGTCAAATACTGATGTCACTGCCCGCAAAAACTTAAGATCATCTCCAAATTAACATGTATTTAGGAAACTGTATTATGGTGCATAAATCGTTCACGAACAATATAAAAAGCAGTGGGCCTGGGTCGCTTCCCTGAAGCACATCCGATTCAATCTCAAACGAAAATGATCCGCTGCATTTATGCGAACGTAGATAGTACGCTCGGTGAGTTACGCCGGTATCCATCTTGTTAGCGATCCGGGAAGTCCGATTTTTTCCAAATAGACTCCGTTCACGAATGAAATATTTTCACTCCTCTAGCCGGAACAGGTTTACATTTAGACTTCAGTTCAGCATCTGTGGCTCGAGCAGCACGTTCCTCACACTCGTGTTACATTTAGATTTAGGGACTCTCAATTTGCTGACTCTCATGGCAGGGCCAGTTGCAGTACAAATATTCACCTAAAATTGCAATTGAATTGTAAAATTACGAGGTTGGGAAACCGCATGGAACCGCACTCTTCAGCTCGTCTGGTTCACTTTGTTTAGAACCCCAAACCATGAAACCAGCGCTACTAGTCAACCTTAGTGGCCAGTTTGTTGTAATATTTTGCTCTCTGCGCAGCATGTAGTGTCACGTTTCCTATTTCTTCACCTTCCTCTTAATATTTGCTCAATAATTAGCGACTTTTCGATGAAATCCACGCGAAGTTTAGTCTAAGAGTTATAATATAAACTCCTAAAATAAGAGGGTCCCGAGAATAGAATTATCCGGAAAATACTCGACGTCTAATTTTTCATATATATTATTCTCGTTTAAGCCTGCAAACTTCGTATAACTGCCAAACCGATACGTACGATAATTTTGAAAAGCACCCATAGCAAAAATTTGTGTAAATTAAGCAAAGGATGAAATTGATCGAACCTATGTTTTTTCGCATAATAGAAACAATCATTTATCATGGAATACTATTAAATCTCAAATAGGTTATGTTTGTTTTATTAGTCTGGTTAGTCGGTTATTAAATTTAATTTTTCTCTTAGGAGCAGTCATGATTCACTCAAACAATGTTTTGAGAATTTCCTTTAAAAACCATAAAATATCATAATCATGAAAATTATTGTTTACTTCAAACTATCGGATAACCATTGAATTTTTTTACTCTGCTTACAGATCTGCTGGACCCTGCAGACGGCGAACCTATCCGTTCGGCTAGCAGTATCAGCAATCCATTTGCAAAAGCCACCTTGCCGGATAACAACAACAGCAGTATCAGCAGCAACAACAGCAACACCCCGACCAACCCGCTGCTGTTGGTCAAACCATCAGTGCTCTCTTCCACCACATCTAGTCTTTCATCGCCCAGTGCATCGAGCAATCCCAGTGCCGGCTCAGCGTCTATTTCATCAATATTCGGCAAAAGCATACTTCGACAACCCCGGCTGCAATTTACAACTTCTTTGCTGAATTCGAATCCTTTGGCTGCTACGGCTACGAATGCCAGCGCAGCGCCGTCCCCATCAACTGCAGCAGTCGGCAAGAGTAGTCCAACTACTGCATCATTATCAACATCGGCATCATCATCGTCACCACCGTCATTATCCTCTTCTCTAGTGCCATCCGCTGTAACCGACGGACCGTTTTCACTACACCTGAAACCAGGAACCAATCTGGATTCATCGAAAATTTTCTCCAGTGCATTAACGGCGGCACTCGTGTCCAGTGGCTCTTCAGTCGGTACACCATTAGCTTCAGCAACCGTCAGTTCCAGTTGTAGTATTTGCGGAATAGCCGCTAACAGCCGGTATTACCAACAAGCTACGAAAAAATTTGGAGTCAGTTGTTGCGATGTTTGTCGCAAATTTATATCGAAGATGATAAAAAAGTTAGCGAGTTCATCAAGTCCAACTCACGGAAATGGTACGATGAAATGCAAAAACGAAGGAAAATGCTCAATCGGTCCACCGACCGTTACGCGACCAGATCACGTGAAAACTAGACACATTTTCAAGGAGCGTTGTCATGCTTGCTGGTTGAGAAAATGTCTGATAGGTTTCCAGGTTCCCCCAGTATTAAAAGTACGTCTTACTCAGACGCTGCCAGCCAGTTTGCGGCAATTCGAAAACCAGACTAGTAGTGTGTCTCTGATCAAAAGAGAAAGCATAGAAAACAACATATTTTCGAGCAGTTTGTCCAGCAGTAGTAAACCATCGTTAGCTTCCAGAGGGCTCTGGAATGTTAGCGGTGGGGATAAACCAGAGTTCGGCAAAGCTAACCCGTTCCAAACGCTCGCGAATCCATTGGCACAAAATAACTCTACTTTTGGCAGTTTACCATCAATCAAGCTCAACATTAGCGACAAACCCGCCATCATGGCGCCTAGCTCAATGAGCAGTCCAAAGGATAACAAAAACCCATCAACTGAGTCGAGTGAGCAACCTACTGTTCCGGAGAAGGAGAAGAGAGATTCTGATGAGACTGAGCCGACGGAGGTAGCTGTCAACAGCATCCGGACTAGGAGTAAAACAGAAGCTGCTGCGAATGCTGCCATTGCTGGCGAGATTACTCCTACTTCAGTGGCAACCAGCAGTACCGTGGCAACTTCGACAAATGCTAGCTCAACGACAACTGTGACAGCGGCAGCTGTCACGGATACTTCCTCCACAGTTCCAGGTGACAAACGACAACGAATAGACTTGAAGGGACCTCGCGTGAAACATGTATGTCGTAGTGCATCTATCGTTCTTGGACAGCCGCTAGCCACCTTCCCTGATGACGAAAACGATGCAACAGCGGCAACATTAGAAAACATTGAAACACCACCCAGTGATAGCGCAGCCGACGTAACTGATCAGCTTCCGGAAACTCCGCTGCGTCCAACGACTCCCAAAATAAATGACGATTATCAGTGCACTGAATGTAAGGAGCCGGAGAACTTAACACTAAGCCCACCGGTTACTCCAGTGGCGGATGCCGACACCAGTGGGTCTACCGAAAAAGAATTGGTTATCGACGAAGATCAGCTGCTACCGGAATCCAGTCCAACAGCAAGTCCGACAAAGGAATTGACAGCAGTTGAAACGGTCGATAAAGCAGTTGATGAGCCAACTATTTCTTCTGAACCAATAACCAATGTGAAAATTGAAAATGAGATGAAAGAGAAAGAACAACCGCCGAAAAAGGCAGAAGAGATCGAAAGGCCAACCACGCGCAAGGCTACCTCTTTGTTCAGGCCGCAAGGATTGAAACAGAACATCAACGCTATCACCAAGAGCTTCAACACAAGTGCGCGAACAGCTGGCCAAGGTCTTGTGGCGGAGCTTCCCAACATTCCACTTATTTCGATTGATTTTTGGGAAAATTACGACCCAGCGGAGGTTAGTCGTACAGGTTTTGGTCTAATCCTGTCGGAAGACGTACCGTTAAAGGCGCTCTGCTTCCTATGCGGCAGTGCGGGACTGGATGAGCTGCTGTTTTGCGTGTGCTGCTGTGAACCGTACCACCAATATTGCGTCAAAGATGAGTATAATATTCGAACTGGGTCACTAGACGACACCGGCGTGAGCTTGCTGGAGTTGACAACGCATACCGGACACGGAGGTTCGGTATCCCCTCACGAACAGGCTCTCAGTCGCTTCAACTGGATGTGCCCTCGGTGTACGGTTTGCTACACTTGTAATATGGCTGCTGGCAGCAAAGTCAAGTGTCAAAAGTGCGACAAGAATTATCACACCACTTGCCTGGGAACCAGCAAGCGACTTCTGGGTGCAGATCGACCTTTGATTTGTGCCGCTTGTCTGAAGTGCAAAAGTTGTTCGACGACCAACGTTACGAAGTTCATTGGTAATTTACCGATGTGCACGCCCTGCTTTCGGTTGCGGCAGAAAGGTAACTTTTGTCCGCTTTGTCAAAGGTGCTATGAAGACAATGATTTCGATTTGAAGATGATGGAGTGCGGTGACTGTAAACGGTGGGTTCATGCGAAATGCGAAGGGCTGACCGATGAGCAGTACAACATGTTGAGTGCACTGCCGGAGAATATTGAATTCATTTGTAAAAAGTGCGGGAAGAACAACGAAAACGGTAATGTTTGGAGAGATGCGGTGGCCGCTGAGTTCAAAGCGGGTTTGTTCAGTGTAGTTAAACTGCTTAGTAAAAGCCGGCAAGCATGCGCACTTCTTAAGTTAAGTCCACGGAAGAAAACAAGCAATTGCACGTGTTCGGTTAGTTCGGGAAAAAGTATTAACTTTTTTTCATTTGGTGCAACCAGTAAGGATGAGTCGTCCGGTTCCACTTCTAAGAGGGTGAAATTGGAGCAGGAACAAGAATCTATCTACGATTTTAATAGTGAGAACAGCAGCAGCAATTCTAGTTTTCCACCAACTTCCAAGTGTTACTGTTCGATAAGACCGGTTAAACCGTCGGACATTAGTTTGGTCGAGATCAAGCAGAAGATTAATGCATCCGAGTACTATTCACTTCAGGACTTTAATTACGATATGAACACACTGATTAATGCCATCGGTTCGGAGGATTTATCGACTGCGTACAAGGAATTTCTCAGTGAGACGTTTCCCTGGTTTCAAAATGAAACCAAAGCATGTACCGATGCACTGGAGGAAGCTATGTGCGGCGAAGAAATGTGTGATTACAATCCGGTTACAACTTCCTCCGACATGGTTATGGATTCCACGGATCAAAAGGTACCGTCTGGAATCGACATTCCTCTGGACGACATAGGCGACTATTTTTATGAGTCGACGGAAGAGCTGAAGGATAACCGTATCTGCATGTTCTGCAAGCAACAAGGCGAAGGACTGCCAATGCACGAATCTCGTCTGCTGTATTGTGGTCAAAATAATTGGGTACACACGAACTGTGCTCTTTGGACGGCGGAAGTGTTCGAAGAAATCGACGGTTCGCTGCAGAACGTTCATTCGGCAGCCTCCCGAGGCCGCTCGCGAAACTGTCGACACTGTGGCGTAAAAGGTGCTACGGTTCGGTGCAATGCCAAAAGTTGCGCGGAACACTATCATTTTCCTTGCGCACGCCAAGTGGGCTGCACTTTTATGCAGGATAAATCACTTTTCTGTCCGCAGCATGCAAATGAAGCCACTCGTAAAAAGTGCGCGATTGAAAGAAATTTCGAAATCAATCGGTCCGTTTATGTGGAGTTGGATAGGCGGAAAAAGAAGTTTGTTGAGCCGGGAAAGGTTCAATTTATGATCGGTTCGTTGAGTGTGAAAAAGCTCGGCCATATTGTTCCAATGTTTTCGGATTATTCGGATTACATTGTTCCGACTGATTTCGAGTGCACTCGGCTGTACTGGAGCTGGAAGGAACCGTGGAAAATTGTGCAGTATCGCATTAAGACGACCATTCAGAATAATAACTATTGCAATGGGACGGATTTTGGTCGCAATTTTACTGTAGATCACAGTTCGAACCAAAGTCTGGTTCAATGGGGATTGACACAGATCAACCGATGGCATCATAGCTTGAGTACGGGAGATGAACACGAACTTGAACCGATCCCGAGCAGTTCTGGAGCGCATAATGGTCGCGAGAAGCCGACAAAACACCTGCTGGAAACGGCGACTGGCGATGATACAAATGACGAAGAACCACAAAACAACCAAGACTTGCTACCGCAGGAGATCAAGGACGCCATCTTTGAGGATATTCCGCATGATATTCTGGACGGTATTAGCATGCTGGATATTTTACCAAAGCTAATGACGTACGATGATCTGATTGCGATGGATCTCAAGAATGAGAACAATTTCAACGCGGAGATTTTAAAGGAGGTGGGCTTGGGAGGCGTTGGTAATAGCAGCAGTAACAGTAGCAACAGTAGTGGAGCTACTGGAGGAACTAAAGATGACGATATGGATGTTGACGAGGATGATATCAACGAGGCAATCATGAAATGTACCAGCAGCGATCTGAGCAATGATGGCTGGATGAAAAGTATCAGCAATCCCGGTATAGAAGATGCACTGTTGAGTGCTATCAAGCAGCCTTCTTCGTGTGTCGGTGGTAATAGCCGGGAACTGAAGCGGAGTAAATCTGATATCCTATCACGAGCGGTATCCGGTGGTCGAGTTTCAACACAACCGCGGTCCGGAAGTTTTTCCTGGAATTCAAAGTTAGAGACTGTGGCCAAGCGAAGAAAGATAAGTAAACTTGCCGATGTTCTCTCACTGGGAAGAATCAAAGATGAGTCCTCAATGCAGGAGAGGCGCAGGTTCAATACCAGCAGCGAGGAATTTAACTGGAGTGCTGCCACCAGGAAAATTAGTGGAGAAACTTTAAGCGATGGAATGAGCGTGTTTGAAAAACTTAAGATTTCCCAACTGGATGGTATGGATGATTTCTGTGGAGATGCTGGCGAAGTGAAAATTTATTCGACGAGTATGATCGAAGCTCCTGTCCGATGCGATCGCTGCCACGCTTCCTATCGTAACCAGGAATCCTATCAGAGACATTTAAGCTCCTGCGAAGTTCTTTCGACTAGCGAAAGTGATTCGGAAACTCGCTCCCCGAGGCTGCTCAGTCCGGAACAGCAGCAAGCTCAAGTGACGAGTCAGTTGGGTAATGGAACGTTTATTTTGCCCCAAACCTCTACGTCCCAAGCCGTGACGGCAGATATTTACGGTCAAATCAACCAAGGTCAGCAAAGTAATCCCACGATTTCCGTTATATCCGGTCTTAATAATCAAACTATTAATTTGGGTAACTTGAATAATCAAGCTATTCTGTCTAACATCCCAGCATCGATGGGCATAACGATCAATCAACTTCCGTCGGGTATCCCCATACAGACCTCCACCGGAACGCAACAGATTCCTATACAGGGAACCTTTCCGAATCTTAGTGGAAATATGATCATTTCAAATCAAGGGCAGATCTTTGCTCAACCCATGAATTTTCAACAATCTTTAGATACAGCCCAGCCGACATTTGTTCAAAACAAACAACGTTTCATCCAACCTACACAAACTGCTCAAATTCCACAAACAATTACCCTTTCCAACAACGGGCTTAACGTTATCCAGCAGCAACCACAGCAGCAACCGCAACAGCAACAGCAGCAGATTATTACCATCGGTCCAAACGGCCAGCAACAGATCGTCACAGTAGCAGCGTCCCCACAACCCCAACAACAGGCCACTATTCTGCAAAACCACGCTCAAAAGAAGCAATTGACATACCCAACCGTATCGCCTAAAAAACAATCCTACTCGAAAATACCGCACTCACCTACTCCGATCAAGGCCAAACGAACAGTTCCCACCTCGACGGTTACTTCTAACCCCAAAACCATTCAAATCAAGAAACAGGAACCGATCACCATCCAACAGGCGGCAACTCCGCAGCCCCAGGCGATTCAAGCTTTGACGGCGCAACCTCAGCAGCAGCAGCAGATTCAACTTATCAACACGTCTTATCCACTGATTCGACCCGCAAGCTCTGTAACACCGCAGCAGACCAGCGCCACTGCTGGAAATCCAATAATTTTCCAACAAGCTAATCATCAACCCATTATCGTGCAGCAAGTTGGAGGTAATCAAATCTCCTACGTAACAGATCAAAATCCAGTTCAGTATTTGGCCACACCAAATGTCCTGACTCAGAATGGATTTGCCATGGCCACTACAGGAGAGGGAACCCTTGCCGCAGTCGCTAATAATATCCTTGTCCCAAATGGAACGGGTGGTTATTCGATGATCCCGGCGAGTGCTTTGCAGCTGACCACCCCACAGCCGCAGGTAATTGGTACCATCATTCAACCACAAGCCACCACGATTCAGTGTGGAATGATGTCCACCGAGCAGATGGTTCTTGGAGCAGCTGCTCCCACACCGACACTGGAAATGGTCACCGATCCTACATCCGGATGTATGTATTTGACCAGTCCCTCCGTGTACTATGGTCTGGAGACAATCGTTCAAAACACAGTAATGTCTTCACAACAGTTTGTCTCTACCGCTATGCAAGGAGTGTTAAGTCAGAACTCAAGTTTCTCGGCAACTACCACGCAGGTGTTCCAGGCCAGCAAAATCGAACCAATCGTTGAAGTTCCCACGGGATATGTCGTACTGAACAACGATGGCACAACATCGCAACAAAGTTTAGCTCCGATGCAACTTCAAAGTGCGGCAACCGCGGGCATCATTCAACAACAGGCACAAATTCAGCCATCGGTTACTCCAGCGCCACATGCCCAAGCACTGCAGGCTACCGTTTCTGTCAGCCAGCCTGGATCCATACAAACCTGGAAGTTGGAACCCCAACAAAATACAGTAGTCCAACACCAGCAGCATCATCAATCGCAAACGACAGCCGTAAATCCGCTAAAATCCAACAGCGGTATAAAAAGTATTATTCCCAAATCTCAGCCGCAGCTAGTGAACAAGGTTATGCCGAACCCGATGATTAAGACCAGCGCATCGGAATACATCACCGCTCCCATTGCATCGTCTAGAATGAACTTCCAACCCGTCATGACGACTGCAGCCATTTATACAACTTCGGCGACCGCATTGACCACTACGTCTAAGGTGTCCAATGTTATCAAACCAATCACTAAGAGCTCGCAGCCTTTAAATAAACCAAAAATTATTGCAAAACCAGTTAAACAGCGACAAACACTGCTTTCTCCACCGCTCAGTTCTCCGCAATCCCCACAAATGCATCTCAACGCTCAGCAGCAGCAAAAGCCTAATCAACAACACAATGCTCAAATAGGTTTACCGATCACCAACAACAACCCGCAGTTGGTTCAAATCAAACCAAGCATCAACAACGATAAACCAATTGTTGTTGATAAGGTAGTATCCCAGCCCATGGTCAAGATTAGTTCGAAAAATGTTGGAGATTTCATTTCGACTGTTAATAACCAACCGCCAAAGCCAGTATCGCTGTTGAAAAAACCCGACATAAAAACTATTTCTCGAGTGACCAACAATTCAACGTTCCAAACAACCCAAGGACAAATGCCACCGCAGCAGCCGCAATGCATTCAAATCAACGTAATTCCAACCAGCAACTTCATGCCGAGCGTCGAACAACAACCTACGGCAGTACAATCGACAGCGCAACCTCAACCTACGAAACCCATGATGTCAATAACTGATGCCAAGAAGAAACCCTCGCAGATGACGATGACACTGGCACCTAGCTGCTCGACAGCACCATCTGCCGTGGGTTCACACACCATAACCAACTCGTCGATCACAATAACCCCAACGCAAACCGCGAGCATCACACTTCCGACGACTCCCTATCTTATGCCATTGTACTCGAATATTCCCACAAACGTTGTCAACCCGATACAACAATCCAACATGACAAACAACAACGTGAACAACAACAACGGTACCAACCCACCCGGAATGGTGCAAAACCGGCCGACAAATCGAGTCCTTCCGATGCAAGCCTCCGCCATTCTTCCGAAGTCGCCCGAAGTTCCACAGACGCCGCCTCCGTTGAAACTCCTGAACGCAATGCCCGACAAGATTGATGACATATCAATCATCCCTAGCCATACGTTCAGCCCAGAACATCTCGCAGCAGGTCTTCAGCAGCCGGATAAGTCTCCCCTCAAAGAACCACAGCTCGAGATCGAAATCAAACCCATTGAAATGCTTTCGCATTCGTCACCACATCAGGGTGAAGACCAGTTGGACGCAGCAATCGATCAACATCACCAGCTGCAGCAGCAGCAACTGCACCACCATCAGCAGCAACAACACCAACAACAAACCCCACAATTTCAATTTAGCTTATCACTGGAACATCACGATTCCTTGATGGGCACTCCGGTGAGCAGTGCTTCTCCGATGGCGGAAATTGAAATTAAACCACTTGATGTGGTCTCGTCAATGCCGACGCTCGCCGAAACTGAGGAAATGCTCGCTGATAGTATGCAGCAAGAGGTAGATCCCCTGGATTCCGCCAGCAGTGTCAATTCACCCAGCCTAACGAACGATGAGTCCGAATCTCCGGAAATCAAAAACAAAATATCGGAAATTCTTGATAACCTCGAGCAACAAACAAACGAGGAAGACGCTTACAGTGAATGCCAAAATTCCGACAGTACGGAATTGTTGCTGAAAATCGAAAACGAACAAGTCCTGGAAGCGTCATCCAGTCCGATCAAAAGTCAACAGGAACAGCAACTGGTTGAGGAGCTGAACCAAGAACTACAAGCCGCCAGTGCGCACGCATCACCGGCTGGTTCGTCGCCGTCATCAACAGGCTGCGAATTGATCATCCCACCAATATTCGAATCCTCCGACCCAAAGAAGGATGACGATTCTGGGTACGAAGCCGAACAAAAGGACAGCTACGGCCGCGCATCGAACATTACCAGTCCAACGCCCAGCTCTAGCAGTAATCCATTGACAAGCTGTAGCAGTGAATCGCAAACGGAAACGTTGATCAAAGTCAAGAGCAATGAACAACTCACCGGCAAAGGCCCATCGCCACCTCCTCCGAAAACCAACAGTCCAAAGTTGCTGTACGAAATTCAATCGCAAGACGGTTTCACCTACAAATCAACGTCGATTGTGGAAATTTGGGACAAATTGTTCGAAGCAGTTCAAATAGCTCGTAAAGCACATGGTCTCCAGCCGCTTCCCGAAGGACAGCTGGAAGAGATGGCCGGTGTGCAAATGCTTGGATTGAAAACCAACGCCATGCGATATCTGTTAGAGCAGTTGCCGGGTGTGGAGAAATGTTCTCAGTACAAACCGCAGTATCATCACAAAAAGGCAGCTTCGTCCGTCGGCGACGGTGCATCTGCTGCAACGCTGGGCGGTATTTCATCCATTTATGCCGATTATTTTGACATCATCAAGGAAAATCCGTACGGTGCGGCTCGCTGCGAACCATATAGCGCTCGCTCCGAGTACGATATGTTCAGCTGGCTTGCTTCGCGACATCGTAAACAACCGATGCCAGTAGTGGCGCAAAGCATCGACGACACGATAATTCCAAGGTTGGTTGTCCAAAGTTTATGAAAAAAAGTTTTCGTTTTTAACGCAGTATTTCTTTCTTTACAGGCGAGGTAGCGGAAGTAATCTGCCGATGGCAATGCGCTATCGAACGCTGAAGGAAACTTCGAAAGAATCGGTGGGCGTTTATCGGTCGCATATTCACGGTAGAGGACTTTTCTGCAACCGTGATATCGAGGCGGGTGAGTGTAAAATCTGTCTTCAATGAAAAGGCCCCTTGCGGAAAAGTGCTTTGCTAACATCTTTCCACTTAATGTTTCCTTTCCCAAATTATAGGTGAAATGGTAATTGAATACGCAGGCGAACTCATTCGGTCAACCTTAACGGATAAGCGAGAACGGTATTACGACAGCCGCGGCATCGGATGCTACATGTTCAAAATCGATGAAAATTTCGTCGTTGATGCAACCATGCGTGGGAATGCAGCTCGTTTCATCAACCATTCGTGTGAGGTGAGTAAATTTTCCCGGTGCCAACGGACAGGCGCCATGACACGGAGTAACCCTTTCTTTGACATGTTACTTTTACATCTGACCTTGAACTGCGAGTAAACTTTTAACTCTGTCCTGCTTTTTCTCCATCTCGTTTTTAGCCAAACTGCTACTCGAAGGTCGTTGACATATTGGGCCACAAGCATATCATCATTTTCGCATACCGAAGAATCGTTCAAGGAGAGGAGCTTACGTATGATTACAAGTTTCCATTTGAGGATGTGAAAATTCCTTGCTCGTGTGGCTCGAAGAAATGCCGGAAGTATTTAAACTAGTATCGTCTACCAGGCTGTGCAATGACAAACGGTAATACAGGATCAAAAAACGAACAGCAATAAGCAATACAATGTTACAGGACGATAAAGCTGTGTAGCTGACTGCCGGTTTAACATGAAACAAAGAATGGTGCTGCAGGAAAGACGCCCCGAACAAACTAACCGCGATTGTGAAATTTGTCATACATCACAAAAACATACAACTAATAGCGAATCGCAATAGTGTATTTTTCGGAATCTGCACGTCTAACTCGTACATTTGTGTTGCATAACAAAAAGCATATGCAATGATGTATTATAAGATTAGTAAGTATCAATTGTAATTAGTTCCACATAATGTTTACAATAGTTGCTCTGTTAGTTTTTAACTAATACTACTCCATCGTATGTAAAAATTCAGACATGAGTGTGCTTTGATGAATCAAACAATAGAAACAAGAATCGCGTTGAACTTTTCTGCATAATCTGTATTACAACAACATTAGAGCTACATTTTACATGAAACTGACTTACTGAGACTGTGGATACTTTGTTTTAAGATAGTGGTACCCAATATTGTATTAGTAGCTAAAATCACAACATATTTCAAACGTAGTAAAATTTTACAATAAACGTACTTGACTAATTCAACATAAATTTTAATAGCTGTCACGCATACAGAAGCGGAAAACTGTAAAACAATGATGTACAAATCAAAATCTTATTACCATAAATTCTACAGTTACATCCCAGTATCCAGTAGTAGAGTAATGGTTTTGAAATCTCGGTTGGAACACTTAGTAAAGCAGAAGTCCTTAAGACGAACCAAACTCCGGCTCTATAGACTGAGCTGTTTTAATGAAGGCAAGTTTTAAAAACATTAAACATCTATTGCCATTGCTACTGAACTTCACAGTCGAGTGGGTGACATCTGCGTTGTACTAGAGCCGTAAAAGAGGCCCGATTTTAAACAGATAATCCACTCTAGTAAATCTGTATTGTCTACCTGCATTATGGTTGTAGTATTGCTGTTTAACCAACGCATTTTTCAAACCGTACCGCAAAGAAATTCGGCACACAGATTAAATAAAATTGATTGTAATGTAAATATGTAGGAATCAATTTTAAGGCATCGATTCAGACACGGTTGTTCTATACGCTTTTACATTACCTAATTAGCTTACACGTGGATGTACATTCTAAGACCACTTATTTATGAAAACTTAGCCATAAGAAACGTCAGTTCGATTTAAATTTAATCAGTCAGACGGAAATCGCTGCAAGCTATTTCCTAATTTATTCTACTCTCGTCGATGAACATAAACCTGACGCAGTATCATTGAACGTTATCTTGCCATTTCCGTTAAATTTGTGTTTATTTAATCTTTTTTCTATTAGTGCGTATTGGAACGTAGTAAAACATTCAATGTTTTTAAGCAGTCATTACAGTCGAACAGGTGTGAAATGTTCGCTGTCACTAGTTTTTAGTAATTATTTATAACAGAATACGAGGAGCCTAACTTTGATAATATACATGATAGTCATTGTCCTTTGTATATTCGTAGTCTAATAAGCTCTCCCTAGTTGTAGTTGAAAGGAAATAATCAAAAACCGAGAGCTCAATGCGAGCTTCACAGTCGGTGACCTGCTCGAGTCTTCAATATCCAGCGAACGCGTCGTGAAATCGAACGAAGAGACTGTGCAGCAGTCGCTACAAGTGGTGAAGTGGAAACAAATGTGATACTAATGAAAAGTTATTTGAAACCTAACTTAATTGCTACAGAAGTACATTTAACAGAAAAATCTTCGAAATAGTGAAAAAGATATTACTAAATATAACAAGACACAATAAATAGCACGCATAGTGTAAAATTTGCGCTTCTACAAGCAACTACACAAAGGAACTCTACACATACAGAAATCCTTTTGCGACAAGTGTCGAAGCTATCGTATAAGTATTAGGAGTCTTATATTCGTAATGTGTAGGCTCGTTCATGCAGTTTCGCGTAGAACTATTTCTCTCAAACAGACACAATACAACACAACACACACACATACACATAAGCGAATGCACCTGTATGGGTTGCAACAAGCAAAGTCCTGCAAAATATGGGAAATTTAAATGTGTACATTTTGGCTTTACTACTATTACAAAACTACTACTTAGGAATGTAATTGCAGTTTATTAAGTTTAGTTCTTCTCATTCAAAGTATTATGTTGAAATAAAATGGTAAACATTAAAATAAAAGGTATTTGAAAAAAGAACTGTGAAAGTGAAAAGAATTGATTTTGAAAGAATTTTTCGTGTTACACTTTATGATACTTCGAGGTATTGAATAAGAGTCGTTTTAAAAGTGTTTGCTTCATAAATATCGAACTTGGAGTGGCACTGTGGAATTTTTAACCAACCTTTCTCTCATTTTTTTTTATAATGGTAGTTTTTTACAATCAACGGAGGGGACGGTAAAAAAGTAATTAAACAACGATGTTGATAGGATTCAAACAACGGTATCAGGCATGAAAGGAAAAGAGCGGAAAAAGAGGTAAGGGAGGGTCATTGAAGCAACGCTTAAGAAGTTGTGTACCGCTCCTTTTAATCCAATCTCGGGAATCCACTGATCGAATCAAGCAATAGTCGGAGCCAATTAATTATAACCGGATCCGAACCTACTTATCCTCCCAGGCCTTGTGGAGGTATGCCTAAGGTATATAGATTCCTCCACTACTTCATATCGTTCCCCATCTAACTCCACCTCGGCACCAACACCACTTGGGCTCCCACGTTCCCTACCAGCAACCATGTACTTAGTTTTGGCGGTATTAATGGTAAGTCCCTTTTAAAGGGCCTGAAGGCCTCTTCCACTGCTCTACGGTTGATTCCGATGATATCGACGTCATCCGCAAAACCAAGAAGCATGTGAGATTTCGTGATGATAGTTCCATTCCCTTCCACGTTTGACCTTCGTAATGCACTTTCCAAGGCAATGTTGAATAGCAGGTTAGAGAGTGCATCCCCTTGCTTCAGTCCATCCAACGTCACGAAAGCAGCTGAGGTCTCACCCGCTATTCTAACGCATGATTTGGATCCGTCCAGCGTCGCACAAATCAGCGTAACTAGTTTCATCGGAAAACCATGTTCTAGCATTATCTGCCACAGCTCATATCGTTTAACTGAATCGTCCGCTGCTTTAAAGTCCACAAACAGATGGTGTGTCTGCAAGTTGTACTCCCGGAACTTGTCTAGCAACTGACGCAGGGTAAACATCTGATCCGTCGTGGAGCGACCCTCACGAAAACCCGCTTGGTACTCGCCGACAGGATACGGGAAAGCACCTTGTAGGCAGAATTGAGCAATGTAATTCTTCGATAGTTTTTACACTCCATTCGATGTCCCTTTTTGAAAATTGGGCAAATGAGGCCATCCAACCACTCCTCCGGCATTTGTTCTTCCTCCCAGATCCTGACAATGATCCGGTGGATTGCTTCGTACAGCCGCTCGCTCCCCACTTTTAGAAGTTCAGCCGGGATACCGTCCTTCCCAGCAGCCTTACCGTTTTTCAGCTCACTGATTGCCTTCCTAACCTCCTCCTGTGTTGGTGGCTCCACAGCTTGACCATTGCTTACAATTTCTATCCTGTCCCTGCTGATCTCCGCATTTATCTCACCATTCAATAGTGTCTGAAAGTGCTCCTTCCACCTGGCTGCTACCGCCGTTTTGTCGGTAAGGAAGTTGCCAGCACTATCATTGCACATCACAGGCATGGCAAAATTCCTGCATCTCACCGTTTTATAGAAACTCCGTGTGTCGTTGCTAGCGTATCGCTCCTCTGCGCCGGCGAGCACGTGCTCCTCGTACTCGCGTTTCTTTAGACGATGGATTCTTTTTTCCGCAGCTCTAGTCTCTCTGTATCTCTCTGTTTTGGCGCGTTGCCGCAGTGAGCATGCGACTCCTGGCCTGGTTCTTTTCATCTGTCACTCTCTGGCATTCGGCATCAAACCGGCTGTTACGCTGTCTTCCACGCGTCGTGCCTACCACCTCTCTCGCTGCTGTTTGGATGGCACCATGGATGTTCCTCCACAGCCCATTTATATCTTCTTCTACCTGCTGTTCTGCGATTCGCTGGTCAAGCTTCCTGGCGTACTCCACTGCTACGCCGTCTGCCGTTAACCGCTGGATGTTGAACCGCAGCGTCCTCTCAGTGCGAGCTTTCGCCGTGTTCGACAGCTTTGCGCGAATCTTACTCACTACAAGATAGTGGTCAGAGTCGATATTTGGTCCACGAAAAGACCGCACATCGATAACATCCGAAAAGTGTCGACCGTCAATCAAGACATGATCGATCTGAGAGCTAGTCTCCATTTTGATGCCTCCAGGTTTGTTTCCGAATATTCAAACGTGGAAAATAGGTGCTACAGATGGCCATCCCTCTGGCCGCGGCAAAATTTATGAGCCTCAGACCGTTATCATTGGTCGACAGATGGAGGCTATGTTTTCCAGTAACTGGACGGAAGAATTCCTCCCTCCCGATCTGCGCGCTTGCATCTCCGATGATGATTTTCACGTCGTGTTTTGGGCACTCTCCATAGGTCCTCTCAAGCCTGTCGTAAAACTCGTCTTTAGCATCATCGGATTTATCATTTGTCGGTGCGTATAAGTTGATTAGGCTCTAGTTGAAGAATTTGTCCTTAATCCTCAACACGCATATACGGTCATCTACGGGCCTCCACCGGATAACTCGTTGCTTTTGTTTTCCCAACACTACGAAACCGACTCCATGTTCAGTTTTCTTACCGCCACTGTAGTAGATGTGGTACTTGAAAGAAGTGCCTGCAATAGGGTCACTGCACGGAACTCCCTTTCTCCGGAATTTGTCCACCGAACTTCCTGAATAGCAGTGATCTCCACTCCGAGTTGATGCAGCTCTCGAGCAAGCAAGTCAGCCCGTGTCGGTTCATGGAGAGTTCGGACATTCCAGGTACCAAGTTTTCAATCGTTATCCCTTGATCGTTTCCTTGTCCCTTGTCGTGTCCTATACCGATTGTTCCGTCCTGAATTTCTTTGTTCGTTGTTCGTGGTAATTGAGTTTTCGGTATACTACCTCACCGGGGTCGCGATACCTACATCCCGCTGATGGGTCTGCCATCTTAGGTATAGCTTGCGGGATACAGCATTTCATATTCAGCCGCCCGTTACGAAACAGACGCTGTGTGAGCCGCCCCTCACCTAGAGAACAGGCGCTCTAGTTCGCACCTCCTAGCTTAGCTGCTTCAGTAAGTACATGAAGCATTTCCGGGTAAGGCCATCGACCATCATCATTTGACTTAGATCTGCGTGGAGGCGCCAAGCGGGAGCTTGAGAGAGCCAAAGCTATGTTTAACGCTCCTTCCAGGTAACTCTCTCCATTTCATACTCAAAGCCGCATATGATAGCGTAAACCGACAAGAGCTATGGAAAATTTTGGACGAAAACGGCTTTCCGGGTAAGCTTACTAGACTTATCATGGCTACGATGGATGAGATCCAGTGCTGTGTGAAAACCTTGGGTGGCTTGTCGGACCCAATCAAATCTCGCAGGGGACTTCGACAAGGAGATGGTTTTTCCTGCCTGCTATTCAACATTGTGCTTGGTGTTACAAGACGAGCGGCGATCGAAATGCGGGACACGATTTTCAATAAATCCAGCCAATTTATCTGCTTTGCTGACGACGTGGATGCTGTCGGCAGAACATTTGGGGCGGTGGAAGATCAGTACACCAGACTAAAACGCGAAGCAGAGAAGATTATTGAATTGAGGATAAATACGTCTAAAACGAAGTATATGCTGGCGGGCGGGATCGAGCGCGACTGGCTCCGCCTGGGCAGTACCGTAGTAATCGACGGGGATGAGTTCGAGGTAGTCGACTAGCTCGTATACCTTGGCTCACTGGCAACAGAGGACAACAATACCAACCATGAGATTAAAAGACGTATTATCAGTGGAAGTCGGGCCTACTACGGACTCCACAAACACTTGCGGTCTAACAATGTGAGCCCCCGTGCACACGGTACAAAACGCTAATTAAACCGGTAGTCCTCTACGGGCCGAAACGTGGACACTGCTAGAAGAGGACCTACGAGCACTCGGAGTTTTTGAACGGTGGGTGCTGAGAACCATCTTTGGCGGAGTGCAAGAAAACGGTGTATGGAGGCGGAGGATGAACCATGAACTCGCACAGCTCTATGACGAACCCAGTATCCAGAAGGTGGCTAAAGCTGGACGGATACGACATGGACATGTTGCAAGAATGCCGGACAACTACCCTGCAAAGATGGAGTTCGGCTCAAATCCGGTAGGAACAAGACAAAGAGGAGCACAGCGAGCGAGGTGGCAAGACCAGGTGGAGCGAGATCTGGTGAGCGCAGAGTGCTCACGGAACCGGAGACCAGCTGCCATGGACCGAAATGAAATAGATGGAGAAATTATACTGCGCAGGCCTTGTCGTAAGACGTTAGGCCAATTAAGTAAAGTAAGTAAGTTTACATCGCACATTTCGTTTTCCCACGTTAACAAGGCAAAACTAAAGGAATGTACGGAAAGAAAACGTGCGATGTAAACAGAAATGTCAAAAAGGCTGTTAAAATAATACGATTAGTCTATGCGTTCCGCCATTACTTAGGTGGCTTGCCGTCCTAAGACAAAGCCTGTTGAACAAAGTTTATTCATGTAACTCGGTTGAGGGTTACCGCTCTCCAATTCCTCGGACACCGAGTACACTCCGCCAGATATCGCTCCACCTGGTCTAACCCATCTTGCTCGCTGCGCTCCTGGTCGTCTTGTTCCTACCGGATTTGAGCCGAACTCCATCTTTGCAGGGTAGTTGTCCGGCATTCTTGCAACATGTCCTGCCCATCGTATCCGTCCAGCTTTAGCCACCTTCTGGATACTGGGTTCGTCATAGAGCTGTGCGAGTTCATGGTTCATCCTCCGCCTCCATACTCTGTTCTCCTGTACGCCGCCGAAGATCGTTCTTAGCACTCGTCGTTGGAAAACTCCGAGCACTCGCAGGTCCTCCTTGAGCATTGTCCATGTTTCATGCCCGTAGAGAACAACCGGTCTAATAAGCGTCTTGTACAGGGCGCACTTTGTACGGGGACTTGCTTGTGGAGCCCATAGTAAGCACGACTTTCGCTAATAATACGCCTCCGAATCTCACGGCTCGTCCGCCGTTACCAGTGAGCCAAGGTAGACAAATTCATCGACTACCTCAAACTCATCGCCGTAGATCAATATACACTCAAGTACTTTTTTTTACACGGTTTATTTTTCGATTATTAAGAACGGGGCAACTTAGGGACCATTCATTTATTTCACAATACATTTGGAAGAGGCCCGACATTTGTCACGTAGTTTGTAAATGGTTCTTCAGTTGCACCGTTCTTGAGTAATCGAAAAAACAAACCGTGTAAAAAAGACTTGAGTGTACCGGCCTCGGTTCCGCTGGCCAGTATGTAATTTGTTTTAGACGTATTTATCTTTAACCCAACTCACCGCCACAGATGTTCTGGCCGATAATATCCATGTCATCGACAAAGCAGACGAATTGACTAAATTTGTTGTAGACTAATCTCAAGTTTTTAGCCTTGACCTTGAAATGCGGTCATACATATATATATATATATATATATATATATATATATATATATATATATATATATATATATATATATATATATATATATATATATATCTTAATATTTTTTTGAAACGATGGTTCTACAATCGATGAAGGGACGGTAGGGGAAAGACAATCCATCCGAAATCCGAGCACAGCACTGTGTACCATCCATCCATCAGTTTGATGAGCTTCCTGGGGAAGCTGTTCTCGTCCATGATTTTCCATAGCTCTTTCCGGTCGATGGTATCATATGCGGCTTTGAAGTCAACGAATAAATGATGCGTGGGAACTCTGTATTCACGGCCCTTTTGGAGAATTTGCCGCAGTGCAAATATTTGATCCGTTGTAGATCGACCTTCGACGAAGCCGGCTTGATAAATTCCCACAATCTATTCGCAATAGAGGTTTTCCGTCAAAATTTTTTTTTCACTAAATGTTCGGTTTTGACTCTTAGAAGTGATACCCATATAAAACTTTCTTTATTAAAGCCTCTAACTACTGTAAAAATGAAAAACTAAAATACGTATATTTCAACAGGTCACTTCTCGGATGTCTTACATGCCTTTTTGTACCAGTGTCCTCTATTTTCACCACTTCGAAACCATTTGTGCCACTCTTTACTCTTGTGGCAAGCAACAAACGAAATGAAAAAGAAGGTAATCATTAGCTTTTCATTCGTTTTATCCTTTTCACTCTACCGCTGATACACATATGTCAAAAACTGTTATGCAATGCTGCCAGAAAATCTGAAAATTTTGATAAACAGTGCAGCCGAAACGAATTTTTTTAAAACTCAACATTCGTGATTTGGTGAAAAGAAACTCAACATTCTTGCAATTTGCATTGTTTAAAAAATCGTAGTAAACTCTAGAGTCAACGAAAAAAATATATTTTTGCACCATTGTCACTCGTATTGGGAGTACTTTTGAGAAAAAATAAGAAAAGGAGGGGTATGATCTGACGGAAAACCTCTATTGGTGATAGACGGCGGAAAATGATTTGGGACAGCACTTTATAGGCGGCATTGAGAACGGTGATCGCTCGATAGTTCTCACAGTCCAACTTGTCGCCCTTTTTATAGATCGAGCAGATAATCCCATCTTTTCACTCCTCCGGTAGCTGTTTCGTATCCCAAATTCTAACAATTAGTTGGTGTAAACAAACGGCCAGCTTTTCTGGTCCCATTTTAATAAGCTCCGCTCCGATGCCATCTTTTCCAGCTGACTTGTTGTTCTTTAGCTGCATGATCCCTCCTTAACTTCGCCTATCGTTGGGGCTGGCACCTCTTCCCCATTTGTTGCACCGTCGAAATCGCTTTCCCCGCCGCCATGAGTCTCCGCCTGGGCACCATTCAGATGTTCGCGTTCCGCCATTATGGCTCGTAAAAAGCTGGATACTTTTCCTCTGGCCCAGCTGCTTTGGCAACTTATCTTTCTCCATCTCCGGCACCCAAAATAGACCGTTTCAGTCGGAATTGCCGAGCAAATTTCCTATCTTCTACAATCAGGAAGCTAAGTTCGCGCACATTTGAGATGTTTTCAAAACGTTAGTTTTCGTCAAGCCAAGAAAACACACGCATAGGGTGCGCGTATGTAAAAATGAAGGGAGTTACTAAATATTCAGATCACAAATGAACTCGCTAATCTGAATGAATGTTCCCCAGGTAACCAATGAGCATTTCCAATGCAATTTAAATGCAAGTCGCCCAAGTAACAATTTAGGTTTGTTCATCACACTCTAATGATTGCATTTAAGACCAATTGGCTTTGAAAACCACCATAAGAGGCCAAATGTGTAGGACGATGGTTTTAAAGGATTTTCTTCTATGTGTCATGTCAGTTCGTCAGTGTTTATAATATATTAAAATAGTATGTCGGCAAAGTATTTTTATTGGCGAAAGAAAAGGGAATAGGCTGAATTTACAAACCTGCTGAAAATACCCTCCCGTACCCGAGGGGCAAGACACTGTTGAAAATATATTACCTTTCCCTATGGAAATATTTTTCCAACCTTAATATATTGACCTTTCCACCCATAATATAACCTAAAGCCCTATAAAGTTACATTTATTTATACATTTATAGGGTTTTAATAGGGCCTAATATATTAATATTATGATAATATTATGAAGTGTCTTGCCCCTCGCCCGTACCCTACGCTATACCAATCGATCAAAATGGCTTCTACGATATTTTGTCTTGAAATCTTACCAGATTTTATTGCATTTTGGTATAAATTTTGTAGAATTTGATATGGACGTGGAGTTTTTTTCCCCCGTGTTGGGGACTTACCACCGCGACGTGGTATGGACGTGGAGTTACGTGACTTTCAGTTGAACATTATTGGAAAATACAATAACATCTACAGTGGACCGCCGTTCGCTTGAACGATTCCTCATGCAAACCCTAAATTTGCTGAAACTTGTATGAACTGGCTGCCCTGTTCTTTGTTATTGTTTTGGTGGTTTGATTCAGTTGGCAGATGCAAGCGGTGAATATTCATTCTCCAATCGGATTTCTATCATAATCGTTGGGAAAACGGAATGTGAAACAGATTAAACACGCTAGATCAGTACAAACAAATTGTGTTTAGGTGCCTTGTCTGTACAAGCAAATGATGTCATGTAGAGAATGACATTTGAACCATTTTTAATTTGCACGTCGTGCAAACCAGCGGGGTTCAAATTAAAAAGTGTTCCGATTGAAAACGGCCAAACGAACGGGGGTCCACGGTATCTGATTTTCACCTAAAAGCACGCATACTAATGCAAACTACATGGAATTCACGTAAATAGTACGGGAAAAGTTGGATGGAAAATATTCACATAACTTTTCCCGTAATTTTGACGTGAAAATTATTTTAAGTGTGAGCTATTTATAAAACGGGTCAATTTTACTCATTTTTCATTACTCTTATGGTAAGCGTGTTCAATTGACAGTTAAAGAGTGACGCATCATAGCACTGTTTGCGTCTTTTGTATTTTGTTCTGCAGCAGGTACAGCAATAAAATTTCGAATTCGATTCGTATTCCAATTCCAACTGCAGTAAGTTAATATTCTTTTACGTGCTTTCGCAAGTTGAAAAACATCCAACTCAATGTGCGATTCGGATAATGAAGCTTTCGAAAGTGCGGACGAAGATTTTGCTGAACCAAGACAACAGCTTGATCAACACAAGAACAAAGAAGCAAAGTCCCCACCTCAAAATAGCTCTGACGTGGAACGAAAAGCGGTGGATTCCGTGAAGGAGTCTGCGGCAGATGTTCCGCCTGAAGATTTGCCAAAGACGGGAGGAATCAGAAAAATTATACGCCCGGATCAGGAAAAATATCGAGAGGCTAAGATGGTGATAGAGAGAGCAAAAGAACCGAAGAAGACGGCGGCTCCTGTAGAAGACGGATGGGATGATTTCGATGATAATTGGGGAGATTTTAACGTTGACGCCGGTCCACCGGCAACGGCGACAAAGGAAAGTCTACAGATTAAAACCAGTTTCAAGGATGTTAACATCGAAGAGGTAGAGACGAAATTGCAAGACTTCATGAAGGGTCAAGATGATCCACCTGTTCATGAAATTTTGGATCGACTCTCAACTCAGGATAATAGCAAAACCTCATCCGGTCAATCTTGGGGAGCTTGGAAGCCCACCTGGGGTGGTGCAGCGGTATCTTTCTTATCATCTGCTTCGAAAAGCGTTGCTTCTATCACAACCAACATCACACAGGTAAATGGTTGATGTTTTCGATTGTAAGTTTATTCGTTCATTGGTTTATTATTAGGCAATCGAGTCTGGTATTGGAGTTCCAACGCCGGAAGAATTAGCCAAACGTCAGGCCGAAGAAAAGGCTAAGCTGGAAGCCGATGGTTATATCCCAGAAGAGGCGGAACGCATAACTTCTCAGGAGAGCCAGGAGAATACTGATCGCTTTGGATTTGATCAAATATTCTCTGGTGTGACGCAAATAAGTAGTAAAGTTTTAACCGGTGGTCTGGATACGCTGGAGGGCATTGGAAAAAAGACTATGACCATTTTGCAAGAAAATGATCCTGGATTGCTGAACAAGCGTAAACTACTCGGGATGGGCAATGACACTGTTATACTGAGTCAAATACTGCGGGAGGCCAAAGAAAAAACTGAGGAACGCGAAAAAAATTTAAAACAAGTCCAGAAACATTTGTACAAGAAGAAGTTACACTTTGAGACGTTATTCGATGATTACCATGGGTTGGTGCACCTGGAAGCTCTGGAAATGCTTTCTAAGCAAGCATCACTGAAGTTGGAATCGTTGCTTGCTCCACTTACCGGTAATGCTCTGGAAGAATTACAGGAAACGTTGAGTGAAGTGAAAGAACTATGTGAACTCCCGGACTTAGATAATGATGATGCCGACGGCAGGTACGGTGTTGATGAGTTGGAACAGAAACTCAAAGAGGCGGTTACGGATTTAGATGAAGTAAAGATCGACTTCCAGGAGCTACTCAATTGTTGGAAAGCTAACATCGAATGGTTGACCATTGAACCCAGTGCTGAGCCACGATCATCGCAGCAAATTTTCGAAAAAGCAATGCATGCGCTAGCCCAAACGACCGCTCTTTGCGTATTGCGAATGCACAAGTTGGCAGAGATCCTGCTAATTCTCGAACACCACAGCACTGCAAACGAAGCTGATGCACTTGTTCAACTGACCACGGTTTTTTGCTGGCATTTGAGTGGCGTTGCTGCACGTTTCTCAGCTGAGCTTAGTAAAATTAACGATGATGATCGTATCCGACGATCAGTCGGTGAGGAGAGCGATAATGCGTTGATTACAAACATCTTTCTGGAGGTAGGAACTGCAAGCTCAATTTTAGAGATTTTGTGTTTTGTTACTTAATTGAAATATGTTTTTCAGGGTTCGAACAGCACATCATACGTACAGAACGCGTTCCAACTGTTTATTCCCATTCTACAAATCGGAGCAGCATAGTCACTGTCGTTACAAGCTTATTCGGAAAAAGGAAAAGGTTTGTTTTAAATAATGTTTAACAAGATAATGTATTATATCTTTGAAAAAAAAAATTATACACATATTTATCGGAAATGAATTCCCTCCTCGTTGAAAGCACGAAGAATATTCATGAAATCGTCAATATCCATCGTTCTTGCACGTTTACTACCAGCATCCTCCTTGGCCAAAATGTTTTCCACCATATCCTTAATGCTAAACCCTTCCGGTACATCAATGTTCTTCAACGAGCAGTGCATTTTATAGTTCTGCTCCAAAGTCGTTAGAACGGTCGTTTGTTTGAAGGCAGCCGCCAATGTTTTGTTCTTCCGTAGAAAAGCTATCCGCGTAAGGCCATCCCACTCGGTGTAGTTTATCGGTGGTGGAGGATTGCGGGGTTCAATACGTACGACACTGGACTCCACTTTAGGTGGCGGTCGGAAGTTGTTCTTTCCTACTTTCATTAGCATGTCCACTCGGGCTAAAAGCTGTGTGTTGACACTCAAGCGACAGTACAATTTGTCACCCGGTTTCGCCACTAACCGCTGAGCGAACTCCTGTTGGAACATCAGCACAGCACATCGGAAAAACGGGCGATGCAGGAGCAATTTAAACACGAACGGAGAACTAATCTGATAAGGCATGTTGGCAACGCACGCATCGAAAAACGGTAGATCTGCTTTGAGGACGTCACCGATCATAATTTGCAGCTTCGATTGCATTGGCGTTCCTTGCACTCGTTTTTGCAACTCGGCTACCAAACGAGGGTCAATTTCGCAAGCGATCACTTTTTTAACCTTCTCCAAAATCTTTACCGTCATGTTACCAGTACCAGGACCAATTTCCAGAACCACATCAGTTGGTCGAAGCGCTGCCTTCTCAAGCATAGATGTGACGATTAAAGGGTTTTTCAAGATATGCTGACCGAAGTCTTTGTTGAATACAATTCCTGTAAAAGAATTTAAAAATAACGATTGAAGTTCACAATATGTTGACTCCCTACCTTGTTTGACCGCATCCTTATGGACACGGGACTTTTTCTCAGCTCGAACTTTGGGCATTTCGATCACTGGCGCCTAGAAAAGCAGAATTTGAGACAGACAAAACTACCGCATGTGGTCGGAAACACTCAGGAGGTAAAATGAAAATAAAACAAACCTGCTTTTTTTATTTACTACGAGAAACGTCAAATTGATATCCAATGTGGTTTAAAAAGGTGAGGAAAAGAAGATATTTGATAGTTGTGAAAAATCAGGAAAAGACGTCAAACTACTTGTCAAACTACAAAAACAAACCGCGCCGAACATGGGGTTTATTTTTGGAGTTTGGCGTCACGCTTGATCGTGATTGGTCGATTTACGATTTCACCCACACCGTGATGAAATTTCTTCGTTAAGCGTCGATGACACTGGGCGAGTTTTAAGGTTGCTAGTCAGCGATTTCACGAGTGGGCGAGTTAGCGAATGCGCGAGTCATGATGACACACAAATCGGCAAGTAAGCTAGTATGCGAGGGGTTTTGATAAATCTAAAACGTATTCGGCAGCGATGCCGTACATACAAACAAATCGTTGCTAGATCACGTTTAACGTACACAATGTACAATTTACATAAAAGTTATCTCAAGTTATTTAATTCTAACTTCTTTATAGATGTTTAATTGGTAAATATGAAGTATTACGAGGAATCACTTGAATTCACATTCACATTGCATTTACAATTTCAAAATTAGTAAAAATATTTGGCATTTCTGGTGCTATAAAATTAAATAAATTAAAAACCCCCTCGCTGCGGCGCTAGTTACTCCAGGGGGGATCTTTTGCTGTCAAATTCCATACATGTGTGCGTTACCGCAGATGGTGTTTGGTCCATGACGTTTGTACTGTCATGGACCAAACAGCGCACAGAGGAGTAACTAGAGCAAAAAGCTGGCCAAAATTATTTTCTTACGTATTAAGTAATATTTCGCTCGAATATGAAATGAAACGTAAAAATAGTTAATTTTGTAACAAACTGGTGCCATTACAAGTCATTTCAATTCGCTTAATAGTGCAAATTATGCTTTTCTTCTATTCACTATTCACTATTTAGCCTTCTCCAAAACCTACAAATGCATGAGTAAATCAATGAGTATCTTGTTTGTCTCTGATTTATATAAAAAAATGACATTGGTTAATACCAAATTGTTGATACTGGAGTAGACTGATTCTTCGACACTAAATCAACGCAGATGTCTTCTCTGTGATATATAACTTCTGTTATGCAATTTATCAAATAACAATCGCGCCACACATACTATTACATACTTTACCGTCACCCAACTAACATTTTTCCTACTATTTTTGTCAGCGAATTTTGTTGAATGGGAATGTAGATTCAAATAGTGACATATTTGGAGAACAGACCTCATAATCCCTAGACATGTAGTATTGCTAGTGTGCCCATTGTATTGAAGGTGAATTATCTTGCACAGAAGATAGTACGCAACTAGATGCGAATGGTCGATATTTCCTTCAAAACAATGTGAAACATACAATTTTCAAAAGGGTCGCAAATGCCAGTCCGGACGTTTCCGGATGAGCTTTAGGTACCGATTTGTTCAGAATACCACAAAGATTCATTCCTTCATAGAATGTATGACCAGATTCTGCAAGATTAGATAACTTTTTTACCGTTGAAAAACCACAAAATTGCAAAAAAATAGTTGTTTGACAAAACTATTTAAAACAAGTCATATTTTCAAAATTTTAAATTTTTTTCCTACAAACCAGTTAGAATTACTTATGATGAACCTATGTTTTGATAAATATCCTTTGTTAATCTTTTTGTTTACTTCTGATGGAATCCGTTTCCTGATGCTTGATGATTTTTCAAAAAAATGTTTCAAATATTGTCAATGTTTGTACACCTGCCAAAACTTACAGGTATGTTTCCATGTGATTTGACTAAGAGTACTTTGTGCAGCATCTATTTAAGCATACAAAAATATATATATATTATATTAGAAGACCGAAAAAAATGTTTTTCTTATTTTGGCCAGCTTTTTGCCCTAGTTACTCCTCTGTGCAGCGTGTGATTGATTTCGAGCCAAGGGACTCGCAACTCTATTTTTGTCTGCTGCAGTTGACAGAAACTCAAACCCAAACACGCAGCGCAATTGTCGTTTGTATTGTTTTGATCCCGATAATACATTTATCTACTTTTTAGCGTAAATAAAATAAACTAAGAAACTTTTCGAAAGCTACATATACAGGCAAGAGCAGCAAATCGGTAAGAAAAAAGTAGCAAGAGCGGCATTGAAAATTATGGTCACCTGCCTGCCCCTTCACATGTGAGTTTCACAGTTCCTTACCGATAGATCCCCCCTGAGTTACTCGCAACTATGATGCCACACAGCTAGTGAGTAGTGTGCTAGCCAACAAGCGCACACGCCATCGAGTAGCGAGTAAAGTTGAGCAGGATTCAACTTTACTCGCTACTAGCAAACAATCTGCTAGTCAGCTAGTGTGTATGATGACACAGGGCGAGTTCACGACCTACTCGCCAACTCGCTTACTAGCAACCTAAAAACTCGCCCAGTGTCATCGACGCTTTAGTGCCGTTAAGTGCTAACACCACTTTACCAACATCGCTACACCTGCATTCACCACATTGGTCGATATCGCCTATCGCCTGAGTGCCTGCCTGAGACTTTTGACTTTATTTTGTTTGCATTATCGGTTAACTTCCACGAGGTGAATTATTCTTCGATTTTCTTAATTTTTAGAAAGTTGTTTCGTTAATATTCTGCATTAAGTTTCACTAAATGAATTTAGCATGAAACGAAAATCTCAAGAAGGCAACAAACCGGCGTTTGTGAGACGAAAGGTGGAATTAGTTTTCGACCCAGAAAAGAGAGCGTAAGTTTTGATATACACTTCTATAGTAAACAGAACTTAACAATCCTAGGTATCCGTTAATTTCAGAGAGTTCCTAACTGGGTTTCACAAGCGAAAGCTACAGCGCAAAAAGGTTGCACAAAATAAGGCCCAACGACAACTGAAAGAGGAAGCTCGTAGAATCAGGGCAGAGGCAAAAAACAATGTAAAAAAGTTGTACCATTCTTACAAACCTATTCCAGAACTGTCGGAACAGGACAAAGAGGAGGAAGAATATGACACGGGAAATGTAACGGTTAAAGTTGTCGAATTATCCACAACTGAATTGGCTAAAGAGAACAATTGGATCGGTGAAAATCACAATACTGTGCAACAAAGTGATACAGAATGTTCAGATGATTCCTGTGATGAGATTGACTTAGAGACCATTCCTGGTATGTCATTAACTCAAGAAACGACGAAAAAATCAAAGAAAAAAGAACTAGATGAAACAGAGCATGACGATAGTGTTGAAAACGGAAAACAAACCGAAAATGATAAGTCTAAACAACGGGGTCCGCAGTTGAATCTGGAAGGTATTCGATCGAAAAAAGACCTGAATCGAAAACTCAAGCGGCACGCGCGGAAATCTATGCAGAAGAGCAAGGCATTTCAACAGTCAGTTCGAGCGCAGCAGCAGAAGCAACAGAAAAAGTCTCGCCGAGTGAAGCACTTTAAAGAAAAACATCTTAAACGCAAAGGCAAACTAGGTGACGGTAAGAATGCCGAGAAAAAAGGAAGGAGGAAATAGCTTAGTTTTGATTTAAAATATACGTTTATGCTAAACGATGAGTCTTTTAATTTTCCTATTTAAGTTTGTTTATGACATTGGTTTATAGTTTTTTTTTCGTAACAATGCCGAAAGCAAAAAAAAGCAAAGTCAGACATTCCGTTTTCGTTACAGTACAAGAGGACCGTTTAAGTACAGAACAACTATTGCGGGGTAAGAGCTAGTGCCTGTCGACTCTAATAGCATCTCTCAGCTGAGATTCGAGTTGGCCTCAAGGCCAACTGGGAACAATAATGCGAAAGATGCCCGAATCATCCTTCCGTTTGAAAGACATTTTTGAATACGCTTGTGGGATCAAATGGATTAGATTCAATAGTAACGACCATTCTTCATATGCAAGTTGCTTCATACGCTTTTTTCGATTGAGAATTTGATACGCTGCTCACAAAAATAAAAACCGATAACCATCAAAGCTATTGAAGATCTAAATAAGCCGCTTCGAAGTTGTTCGTTCGTTTATGGGACTTATTTAGTTGCGGTAACTTGTCATCAAACATGTTTCACGATTCTGTTACTTAGTAATAAGTATATTTTCTCACGACAACTTTTCTTCACTTTCCACCCATAGTCCTCGGATTCTTAGCTAGAAGAAACCAACTTAACGTTTTCGTCGTACCTTCCGCTCCAAACGATTATATCAAACACAATACACGAACGCACCAGATTTATGCCACGGGATCATCTCCCTTGGTCGTACGAGTATAGATAACCTGGGCGTGGTGGTGAACTACCTGCTTGATCAATCCTGGAAGAATAATTAAAAAATGTATCCACCATCCACAACTTGAGCTAATCCTAATGAACTCACCCTTTTGACACAGCTCTCGCAGCCCGCGCTTGGCCAATGAACCACGGATCTTCAGACGTTCAGAAACAACCGACGGAGTAATCAATTTATAGGCGGGGACTTCCTTGTACAATTTTTCATAGGTTGCCTTATCGAAAAGGACCTGATTGTTTAGCTTGTCACGGACCTTTCCTTTGGACCACTTCTTCTTCTTAGCCTTTCCACCAGAGGAACCTTCCTTCTTCTTCTGGGTCTTTTGCGGCTGTTTCGCCGTTCCTTTGGTGTCCTTCTTCGGAGGCTAAAAATAATACATTTATTAAATAGGATGTTCCACATAGCTTTTTAACTAATGGTTGATTTTCGGCATCAGAGCAATAGATTGCGGCAAATGTCAAGCTTGCCACATGCAGGAAAAGTGTCGTAAACAAACTTGGACCGACAAACTAAGACACAATTCAATGCAAATTACAAAGGAATATGAAGCTAGAGGGACATAAATTTTATATTTCCGTGATGATGTTACTCCTATTTCACCTTTTTTTATAGTTAAAATATTGCTTCGAGCCGAAAAACACAGTTTTTTTTAAATTATTGATCGACAACAACCTACCATATTGGCAAAATTACTTCGAAAGAACGTCCACCGACGATCGGTGACAGCAGGAAACAGTCGAACGCATGCTTTGACATTAGGTTTTTACAAACGCACATAGGTCATAGAATGTGCTGCCAGATAGAGTGACTAATACTACAGCAAAGTTTCGTTAATTGGTGGTTCGTTAATTGGGCGGTTCGTTAATTGGGTGCTCGCTAATTGGGCTATGTGACAACTTGAATGTCAAAATTGTATGGAATTTTCGAGTTTAGAAATTTCTAACAACTGTCAGTCGGCCCAATTAGCGAATCAGCTGGAGTGCAGTCGTGGCCCAATTAACGAATTCAGGCTGTATATGTATATACACGGTAAAAAATCGTCACGCCTATTTCAAGTGCGTTTGCACTTGATTCAGTCTGACACTTTGCACTATCCAGCTTTTTACGAGCCATAATGGCGGACGCGTTCGTAATATTTGAACAGCATTTTTGACATTTCCCTAATACGTCGCACGTTTTCTTTCCGTACATTCCTTTAGTTTTACCGTGAACACGCGGAAAGAAAACGTGCGATGTATTAGGGAAATGTCAAAAATGCTGTTCAAATATTACGAACACGTCCGCCATTATGGCTCGTAAAAAGCTGGATAAATTGAAGTGATTTACCTTTGATTTTCAGGTGATTCTCAATTTGTAATTATCACCACTGTCTTTATCCATTGAATTCGAAATTGTTTGCATTTCTCAAATGTCAAAAATGTGCATGTCAGTAAGAAACAGTCACAAACTCGCGGCAGCAGTGAAATTCTGCATTTTAAGTGAGAAGAATATTATCCAATAGAATCATTTATGTGCTCTTCAGGGTGAGTATAAAAGGAATTATAACTGTGATTTAAATTTATTAATAACCATTTGATTTTAAGGTCACGGAGCTGATTCCAAGTACCGGGCAGGCCAAACACAATGAAGATTGTCACATGCAACCGGTATTCACCGTTCGGAAACGTTTTTGTGGAGGGTGTAGTGCAACTGACGCTTCTTCATTATACATTACATGGTATTTATGTAAGGCATTTAAATTGTTAAAATTGTAATTTGCAAGCATTGTAAATAAAAAAATTATAATAAATAGTACCACTATCATTGACATTATTGACTGTTCAGTTTCAAACCACAGCAGATGAACAAAAATGTATAAAAACATTCCAATTGAAGTGCTTTTCTGTTGATTTCATCATGTTTTGTATTAATTCAATTCAAGAGATCTGCATTTCGGATTGTACTCTTTGGCAAGTAGTGCGAATTCAAAGGTAAATCACTTTTCTTCAACGTAATCTTTTTTTACCGTGTAGTCACTCTACTGCCAGATTATAATCGTATTTGATTTTTAACCATTATACACTGAAAGAAAACCTGCACATTGCTAAATATTATAATATCCACCTTTTCGCGTGCTTAATGGCGGATAGTGGGCGCAACTTTTGGAAAATATTTCATGCTTTCGGCAACTTTTCTAACGTACGCTTGACAGTTTTGCAAGGGGAAAATGTCAACAGGACGTGAGCAGAGTTGCCAAAAGCATGTTATTTTTCCGTTAGTTGTACCCACAAACCATAAAGCCCTATAAATGTATATCTTTATAGGGCTTTAACTAGCCGCCATTAGGCACGCGAAAAGGTCGATAAAGTGTTTTGCACCAAAAACAAGAAGACTGGCATCTCTTCCTCGCACCCATACAAATATGACAAGCAACAGAAGCAACAGCGTACCCGTCTCGACCAAAGTTGAAGCCATGGGTACGTGTATTGGGGGAAAAAGTTGTGTGCCAGCGTGGCAATGCATTGCATACATTTTTGTGTACAATTCACCATAGAAAAAATTCTTGCCTCCAAAAACCTTCACATGTCAAATTTGGTTCCATTTGCTTGATTAGTTTTCGAGTTATGCAGAAATTTGTGTTGCAGCCCGCCTTCCTCTTAGTGGGGGAGGGGTCTCTAACCATCATAAGAACCTTCCCTGGCCCAAAAACCTCTACATGCAAATTTTCACGCCGATTGGTTCAGTACTTTTCGATTCCCGACAGACAAACAGACAGAAATCCATTTTTATCGGTATCCAGCTTTTTACGAGCCATAATGGCGGATATGTTCGTAATATTTGAATGGCATCTTTGACATTTCACTAATACATCGCACGTCTTGTTTCCGCGCGTTCACGGTAAAACTAAAGGAATGTACGGAAAGAAAACGTGCGATGTATCCAGCTTTTTACGAGCCATAATGGCAGATGTGTTCGTAATATTTGAACAGCATTCTTGACATTTCCTTAATACATCGCACGTTTTCTTTCCGTACATTTATGACCAATAATAACGACTGGCTGCAGTTGACAGTTCGAACTGGCTGCATTTGACGTTGGATTTTTTCTTATCCGAGAATCTCTCTCAGGTAAAAAGCTGGATACCATCTGCTATTCTGGCTCGTAAAAAGCTAAATATTATTTTCTTACCTGTTACCTGTTCTTACCCCTAAATTTCAACGCACTGTTCAAATAGTATAATAAATCTATCCTGCTTTTACGAGTCATAATGGCGGACGTGTTCGTAATATTTGAACAGCATTTTTGACATTTCACTTATCCAGCTTTTTACGAGCCATAATGGCGAACGTGTTCGTAATATTTGAACAGCAATTTTAACATTTCCTAAATACGTTGCACGTTTTCTTTCCGCATGTTCCTTATTACCGTGAACGTTCGGAAAGAAAACGTGCGATGTGTTTCGGAAATGTCAAAAATGCTGTTCAAATATTACGAACACAGATTATTCGGTCCGCCTTTATGGTTCGTAAAACGCTGGACAGCAATGTGCAGATAAATATGAAGATAGAATTAACACAAGGGCGAATGTCGCAAGCGTAAAACAACCGAGTGAGGGTTGATTTTCTTATGCTGGTCCAGCAAAAATTAACTCTCACCCGGTTTGTTTACATTTGCGACATTCGCCCTTTTGTTAATTCTATCTAGATATCTTTCCGTGTAGCATTGTTACGTGATTTTTAAATCAACTTTTGAAACGCATCCCAAATTGTACAAACGCAAACTTTTGACAGATGATAGTTGCATCAATCCGAAAAATCATCGCCCAGTGTCAGTCAGTGCTGCTGTCGCGGTCTCGTATCGCCTGTGTCGTTGATTGATCTCTTCAACATTTGAGACAGCCGAAATTTTGATATATGCTCGCAGTGTTACGTTAATTCGGTAAATTTCCCCAGAAAATGTACCGCAATTGTGCTAATACTTTATTCGTCAAGTAGTCTTCACTACAGTCGGTAGTTTTGCTCGTTTTCAGGTAAGCTATTGCGAACGATTAGTTTCTGTGTCGCCTAAAACTTTCATGTTTTCCGAGTTGTAATTGCTTTGAAGAAGGGATTGAACACGTATGCAATGCGTAATGATTGTTTATCATTCTGAAGGACTGCCTAATTTTTTTTTTCAATCACACGTTCATTTTCAACTAGGTATTCCGTTGACTGATAAGAGATTTTATCATTTCAGCAGTTAGTTCAATCAAAGCTAGCATATAACTCATCACTGGTGAATCTTCGTAGAAAATAAAATAAACAATTTTAGTTGAAATCTGTTACGATCAGACATCGGCTTGAAGATGCTGCCTTTAACCCATAAAGATTCTCGGGGATTCACCTACAAAGTACGAGAAAAGTTTAACAGCTTATCGCGGCTTATACTGTCCGACCGGAACTCTAGAAACCTGTTTCTTTTTCTATTGCTAAATTTGAGTTTTGCTTTCGTGGAACTCATGTACGGAATTTGGACTAACAGTTTAGGTAAGATTTACGTGAAGCTTCTTTATCCGAATGCAAATTATATTAAATATTTTTAATCTCTTCAGGTCTAATTTCGGATTCGTTCCATATGTTCTTCGATTGCACTGGTTTGTTGGCCGGATTAGCGGCATCTGTTATTACCAAATGGAAAGCAAATGACAAATATTCCTACGGCTATGTACGTGCAGAAGTGTTGGCTGGCTTTGTCAACAGTTTGTTTCTGCTGTTTATTGCATTTTTCATCATGTCCGAGGCGGTTGAGCGTGCCATCGAACCACCGGAGGTTAAGCATGAGCGGCTGTTTGTAGTATCCGTCCTCGGACTATTAGTGAATCTGGTCGGAATCTATGCGTTCCAACACGGCGGTCATGGGCACTCGCATGGTGGAGGGGGTCATGGCCATAGTCACGGTGGAGGTGGCCACGGACATTCTCACGGTCACAGCGATACGAATCATTTGCTGGCTAACCACAACCACCATGGCCACAGCCACGGGGGTGACGACCATCATCACGGAGGCGGTGGATCGACTTCGATTGGCGTGGAACAACCGATCTCCTCCAATAACTCGCAGATAATGCGTGGCGTCTTCCTTCATATTCTAGCCGATACGCTCGGATCGGTTGGAGTTATCATTTCTGCAGTATTGATGCAACTGTTTGGCTGGATGCGAGCGGATCCTATTTGCAGTATGTTTATCGCTCTGACGATCGGCGTCAGCACGCTTTCGTTGATCAAAGAGTCGGTTATGATACTTATGCAGCGCCAACCGGTAGCCTTGGACAGACAGCTGATACAGTGCTATCAGAAAGTCACAGGATTGGCGGGAGTATACAGTGTTCAAGAGCCTCACTTTTGGACGCTCTGTAGTGATGTGTACGTGGGCGCCATTAAGTTAGAAGTATCCAAGAACGTGGATCCCCGCTATGTGGTGCAACACACCCGGATGATCTTCGAGGCTATCGGAGTGCGGCAGATCTACATTCAGCTTGACTATGCAGCAATGTGATAGATTGGTTTCGAGGGGATTCAAATGAGTATTTTTCCGTTCTGCCTGTTAAGTGTGCTTGTGCAACCTTTTCTGTTTTTTTAGAAAAAGGGATGTCAAGTTTTCACCGTTGAAATGAGTGCGCGTGTGTGTCAAAATACCGGTTTGAAACCGATCGACTGTTGAGAATAAAAATACTGCATTTTGACCTTAAACCTGATAGTAGAACAAGCGTAACTACCGAAAACATACTGTTAGTGAGCAAGACACACTAAAATTTATTTGGGGGGCCTCTTTTAGGGTTGTCAGAAAGAATTGTGAGGTTCTGACACTCTGAAAATTATTTATAAATCTTCTGAAACAGAATTACAAAGATTAAGGACATAATTTTTTTATATTTTATTTCAATAGAAGTAGTTAGCCCCAATTCAGTGGTTGAATAATTGTTACATCCGAAATTTAATTTTTGGGACTTTCTAGTAGAGTACGACGCATCTTTTTTCGCTCGATTTGGGATGAAATTGGAACCTCTTGAATAAGGCTGCAAATTTACTTGGGTGATTAGAAGATTAAAAGAAAAACTATTAGGTACGGAGTGATTTGTGGTTAGGGCGTAAGAAGGTAATCCTATTCTACCAATTCATTCGCACATTTGACTTTGCTGGTAATAATAGAGCATTTGTTTATATTTTATCTGAATTATCTCGAATATTGTTCCCAAATTATAATTAATATCAATTAGTGTCAATACTATCCTTCACAAGATCACTTTCTGTTATTGGCTCGTCACGGTTACACGGACGAATGACATGTTTCCCCACTACACTTTTTAAAAATTCTGGTCTAATCCCATGAGGTTCACTAACTTTTACATCGATATCACTCTTTATTAGTTTATGTCCCTGTGGAACGAAATTCTTATATACTAATGATTTACCGAGCTTTTGGAAACATGCAACTTCTGAAACCAACAGTTTTCTATCGGTCATTGTGACCGGTTTGAGAGCATGTCTTAGATCTTCCGAATTAAAATCCTTATCCATTAATATTTGTGAGAGCACGTTTAAAATATCTTCCGTATTCGATTCAACACAAATATTCTCTACTGTCCTTATATAATTCACTAACTTTTTAAATTCTGTCGGATCCAAAGATGCTTTATGGTCAGTTCCTTTCCAGTTTTTATCAAGTGTAAAGTGTCGCTCGACAACGCGTGCCCCCAGTAAAACACTTGCAACACTCAGCTGCAGTCCTAGTTCGTGACCAGAATAGCCTATCACCAAATCGGGAAATCGTCTTCTATACAATGGAATCAATTTTAATACAGCGTCGGATGGAGGAGTAGGATAAGCAGAAACGCAGTGTAGAAGAGCCACCGATCGACCTTGGAGAATGGAATGAATTCGTTCTACCTGATTCCAGGATTGCATGCCGGTGGACACAATCAGAGGTACATTCAACTCGGCAGCTTCAGTTAGTAACGGAATGTTATCTGCGTCACCCGAGCCAATCTTTATAAAAGGTAACCCCAGCCGTTCCAATTGCTTCAACGAAACCGAATCCATTGCAGATGCACTAAAAAGAATTTCATGCTGCAAACAAAACTGCTGTAGTAGCTTGTAGTCTTCTATGGAAAATTCCAAGTGTTTCTTGTGCTCGCCGTAGGTGCGTCCCCAGGAGTTATCTATAGTGTACACTCGATCCAATGCCTGCTTAGTAAACTTGGCTTCCAAACAAGATTTCTGAAACTTTACGCAATCAACACCGATTTCCTTGAGCGAAAAAAGAAAAGATGAGATTATCATAATATCCTACCTACTATACTAATGTTACATTTACCTTTGCTTTTATTATCATTTCTTTCGCAATATCTAATGATCCTTGATGATTTTGCCCAATTTCTGCAACTATAAAAACTGGATTCCCATTGCCAACATTTTTGCTCCCGATTTTCATGCTTAAAAATACCTATGTTCCTATCACTTCAAAAGTTTAATTGAATATATCTCCAGTAACGAAGAACCTAAATTAAAATCACACACTTTCTTAATTCCTTAAGTCGATATACTGCCACACCCGTGCTAGTAGCTGCGTATATATTTCTTTTAAACATCAATACAGATAAAGCCCAAACACAGTGACAATACAGAAGATTGTAGCGTTTTTGAACTCGCCGGAGGCTTGATTGTCGCACTCTGCATCCCACCGGCATCGCGCAATGTACTTACAGCCGGCCCCCAATTGCTGTCCAAGCATAACCTGTACGACGTGCTTGTAGCGTTTCATTTCTAGATCCTTTACCTTCAGGCTGATTTCATCGGCCAAAGATTTTGTCCAGCGGGCTGCATCTACCGCGGTATACGTTTTACCTAAATGACCAAAAAAAGTAATCCTAATTTTTATTTTCTTGTGTTTCGTTTGTGGTTAATATTACTTACCGCTTAAAGTATCGTTCAGTACCGTATTAATGATTTGCTTGATATTTTCTGATTTGAATGTTTGCTCCAGCGATGGCCGCATTTGGTAAGTACTAGGAGCTGGGCCTGTTTCTTCGGCTGCGACTTTCGGATCCGGATCCGGACAAGGCCGGTCGATTTTTGTCATTTGTTCCTGCTGCAGCATTTTTAAACTGAGACAATTGTGCAATTTCTATTTGTACGACTTTATAAACTTTTTTCTTCACAGTTTTGAATTCATTGCAGTATAAGTTACAATTGTAAATTGGTTTAGTATGTTTTAAATTTGTTTCCTAGGTGATTTACATTCTTTGTTTTCTATATATACTACAAACTACACTAAGGAGCAAGATACCTCAAATTTATTATTGATGTTAACCCAAATGGGCCAGAGCTGCCATCACAACTTGGGATTAATAAAAATATCTTTAAATCTCTTTAAATATTTATTTATTGTATCTATTTATTGTGCTTCCCGAGAAAATATTTCTCGACTAACATTTGAAAAGGGCCTAACAACCAATATGGTGAAATCGAGTAAATTGAATTCAAAGATTGGTATTCGAAATTTAAATCCTAATTTAATATTCTACCAAATAAATCCAATTTTCTTTTCGAATACAGTGGCTTGATCTCTTATCTATTGATATGTGAGAGGAAATTAATAAAAAGTCTCATTTGAGCGATAAAAACTGAAAGAAAAGAATTACACCCTTTTTAAAATTAAAGTTCACTTATTCCCAATTTTTATGCCACTATGCTGCCAACACTGGAATTACCCCCTGGTTTTTAAGCTTATTATTATTTCAATTTGTTGTTTCGCCCGTTTCGCGCTTGAAGTTGTTTTACGTATTAATGTCAAAAATCCTTTTTTTTGGTATTATTATTAAACAGAAAGTGTGTTTTCGTCGTTCTGTCGTTTTCATCTTGTTTCAACTCGTCCGCGATTTTTAATTTTTTGAAAACTATCGGAGTTCAGTTCAGTATAAAAATATTTTCCAAAAACAGAATAAAAAGCAGGGCTGACCTTTATGCAATAGATATCGAAATAAAAGATGAACCGGTCATCATTGAAGGCTACGAGCTGATAGATACCGCAGACAGCTACAATCTCAGGTAGGCACATAAACAGCTGGGTATGAATAAACAATCTAGTTAAATTATAATGTTCAATTTTCTCTTAGCAATGAAGCATGTGCTTTCAAAGATAGCCAACAAAGTTTCGAGAACGATGAGATGTTGATCCTTCTTCGGCCGTGGGGGCTGGAGATCCCTCAGTGAAAACTACATTTAGCGGAATCATTCCCCGCGAAGTGAATCGCTGTGCCAGAATCCAGTTGAAATGCCGCACCTTCCAATAATGTTCCGAGATTGGTGAGAAGACTGCTGGGAGACGCTATTTCATACATCCCGGAAAATGGATCAACATTTCGGAAGTGGTCTCACGGTCGATGATTTGCTGGGAGCCTGTACTTCAGCTGGACAAAGGTATCCAGCCTGCGAGTAGATTACAATCGACCATTTCGGATTTCGGTTCCTACTTCCAACGGTCGATATCGGTGGTGAAAAGTTCCAGATAAATTTAGACGTACAATTCTCTCCGAACGAAATCAACGTCAAAGCAACCGTGAACAGTATCATAGTGGAAGGAAAACACGACGAAAAGCAGGACGGCCACGGTTACATCGCAAGGCACTTCGTTCGTCGGTACATGCTCCCTTCTGACCACGATCCCGATGCAATCGTCGCTGTCGTCGGACGGAATTCTTACGATCTGGAAAACCGGTTGCGGAGGCAATTGAAAAGTAAAATACAAATGAAAAATAGATTCAAGTTCTCTATCATAAGATAAATCTCTGATACTGCATTTAATGTGATTTCTAGAAATGTGATACTACATCAAAGTGAAAATGTTTGTTATACCAAATAAAAAATGTAACAGTTTAAAAAAAGCTAGCGTGTGACCTAAGCGTTTTGTTCCGTTGGTACTTCTTGGAGGTCGATAATGTTGGTTGTGCGAACTCTCTTTCTAGTTCGTCGCCCGTCGCATTGCAAAATACGTGTGTGTATATAGTTCTCGGTCGATGATGTTATTTTTCGAGAAGCGCAATTGCTGCAAATAGGGGCGATGGGTAGGCTTCTTAAGAGCCAGCTGCGTGAGAGCTTCCTCAATCGAGACCCATTGACGCTTGCAACCGATGATTTTCGTGTCCTCCCATTCTTCCAGGGCTTGAGTAACTATCATGACAAAGACTTCGGTTCGGTGCATATGCTCTGTATTTTTGAAAATTTCCAGACATCTAACCAGCTCTCGTCCTGCTTCCTCGAGAACCTGACGGGTTCTGGTTCTTGTTTCCTCCATCTGGCACTCTCCTTAATTCAGGACGGCGAAACGATATTACTATTTAAACTTCAGATTCTTCGCAGATGCATGCGGCGTCGTGAATAGCTATCCTTATCGTATATTCTGATGGAATTCGGTTTTTCCTTCACCATCTTGACGAAGTTAAAAAATATATAGTGCAATAGGGATGGTAATATTCTTATTTAATCTGCGGTGACCGCTTCGAAACAGAATGTATACAAAATCTCTTTAGGATTGGGTTGGTTCTCTAAGTAATTTAAAACATGGTAAAATGTCGCTGCTCGAAAAACACAAGTCTGTAAGAAATTACTCGCACTATTACGCTTCCTCTTAAAGCACCTAGACGAGGATTTCCCTCTATTTTACAGGTAACAGTGCAGTTAGCTGTAGGCAGCGCATTCGGCTTGTTTTTAGCAATCCAGAGTAGTCCCGGAATCCATCTTAGAGGTTATCTTTGGCCGAGAATCGGTTTTGTTCACAATAACTAATGGACAATTCAAACTGCTCAGTACTTTCGTAGAAAGGTTTTAGAATTATAGCACTGTAAAAGTGGCGATAGTTGCCGAGCTAATCCAGCGATATTAACTTCCACCGGAAAACGCATTTCCGGAAGCAAGACACAAAAATCGAAGTACAAGTCAGTTTTTGAAATTAGCTAGATATGACATCAGGGTACATTAAACGTAGTGCAATCAGTGTAACATTCTGAAATATAAAAAGGAATTTTTACCAATATTAATCATTAGATATTATCATCATCAGATCATACTTGCATTGAACAGTCCAGCGGACTTTCTTCTATAAACGATATAGATAAATCCAGGGGTTGAGCGCTGACTGAATCGGCGAACTGTGACTTAGGCGTCGATGATATTATATTGCATGTGCAATTAAGCAAATTTAATCAAATATAACCACACTCCGTATGTATACTGTATGTATGCTGTAAGGCTGTAACAACAATCGTAGCTTATGATGGTAATAACTCAAGGGAATAATTCCATCGTTGACAGTTAAACGGCGAAACATAGGGGTCTAACAACACGCTTATTCGTGTATAGAGCGAATGAGCCAAATTCAATTTTAATAAGTTTTATGTAGAAACTTGTTTTAGAAATACCTAAAAACTGTCAAAAGCCTTTAAAAATCTTTGAAGAGGATAATTGCATGACCGTGAGGCTAATTCAATGTGCCAGCGAAGCTAATTTTCAATAAGAAAAAACTGGCTTAACAGCCATGAGCATTTTTTTTGGGAAAATGGTATTACGCCTTTTTAAAAAAAGAATGAAATAAAACTTTTTTAAGCATGTTGTTGAAATCTATAGATAGATTTTCATTGTTTTAGATGAATAATGACATAAATTCAATTTGTTTACTTTTGGCTGTTACGCCCTTTTCAAATGTTAGTCGAGATTTCGTTTTCCAGTTTAATATAGTTGTGCGCAAAGGTAAATCATTATTATTGACAGTGTAAGCACGTGTAAGTTTTTTATGTTTATGCTCTTATTCTTTGCTTAGATAACATTTGTTTTGTCCTATTACGTACAGACTTACAAACAACACAGTTACAATGTCTTACGTTAACCGAAAATGATAAAATTTAAATGCTGATTGCGTTTGTGAAAAATTTGTCCATGTTTGAACGGGCAAACACGAAGCAAGCTACCCTAGCATTCAGCTGATGAGCAAGAGAGAAATATTGTTGTTTTTCTCATCACTCTTGCGTTGACAGTTTCTTACGAGATTTCGTAAGAGTGTAAAAGAGATACTTTGACTGCGAGCAACCAGAACAGAGCTGCGCGCAACTGTTAGGCGCACAACTAACCGATGAAAGAAAAATTTTAGATAATAATCGCAATACCTTGCAGCAATTTTACGAGTCCTTCGCAAATTCGTTTTTTAATAATAATTATCCTGTACTTACTAACTACACTGAAACTATGCTTGTTAAGCAAAGAGGGGCAGATATATTTATCAGGGGTGACATTGCGCATCTGTTTCGAGCGATTTTGGTTCGTTTCGACCACGTTAAACAAATGGGCGTCTCGAACACCCCATCGACATCTCTATATCGAGCTGCAGTAAACGTCAGCGACAGCATGTCCGGGGCTCAAAATTTGACAGCGGGCCCAAATCAGACTGCTGGCAGTTGAGTGAAACGCAGTACTGAATTGCTATCTCATTTTCGCACACACGAGATGTTGGCGGCGAGAACATGGTTGTCTGCCATATGGGCTTGGTCTCGAACGAAAATCACTCGAAACGAGATGCGCAATGTCACCCCAGTCTGTAAAGATAGAGTGACTGTATACAGAGTGGCGACAATGTCAAAATTGGAATGATAATTATCTGTCAGTGTCATTCCAATCGAGCAGACGACCTATCCAACGCGTATGCAGGAAAGAGAAAGAAAAACCTTGGAAAAACCGCATTGCATACATTTGGGATGACTTGTCGCCACTCTGTATATAGTCACTCTATGTAAAGACACCCAATAGAGAAAATCGATGGCGATCGTTACCATTTCTAAAAGAAATTTCTTCAAACTTAATAGAAAATTAAAGTTTACTTTATAAAGATCTTCACCAAAATATCGATATCAACCGTCATCTTCGAAAATAAATATCAATTTCTGTCGCCAATTCGTTATTAATCTTTACGTATTTTTTTTTGTTTTTATTTTTGGCTCGGGCAAGTTTCGAACCCATGCAATTTCTAAACTGTACCACTAATCCTCAGATCTACGACTACTCTTGGGGAGCTTCGATTTAAAATCATTTTCTAAAGGACCCATGCATGTTTATAACATATTGGCGAATTCGTCTATGTACGAGAGTCGCGAACTAATTTGGCAAAACTGGCAGAAGAACATGCTTGGGTTCAGTGCTCAGTTCAAATGATTCGGCCAACATATTGTTAATTTCGGGTTGAACATATTGCTGATTGCATGAAAAATTTTGCTTTCAAAAGTGTGCAATCGCTTTTTAAAGTGCTATTTTAGATTGAATCGCTACAGTATCTTCGGCAAACTTTTTCGTTATATTCCAAGCAAGAAGTGCGCCGAAGACACTGACACGATTTAAGCTAAAATAGCAGTTTTAGGAGCGATTGCGCACTCTCGAATGTAATTTTTTTCTTGCAATCAGCAATACATCATATATGCACATGTATACGCATCGATGCCATTCTTCATTATCCTTTAATATCCAAGGGGTCGGATACTCAGCACATAGTGCCCCGGCACTGCAGAGATATCAAACGGCACACCTCTAAAGCCTTATAAAAAAAAACATTTATAGGGCTTCACACACCTCCGGTTCAATTTTACATATGAAATGGGAGCACTGCCGGTTGTCAAAATCATCTCGCACGGTTGCCAGATCTATCAGATTTTAACGAATTTAACAAATCTTGCAGTTCGGCACTTTCGGTACAGCATCGGCACAGTTCGGCTCGTTTCAAGTCGCCTAACATAAAAACGGCTGTGCCGAGTGACCGACCCCTTGGAGAAAGCAGTATTCGAATTCGTGTCAACTTGTGCATAAGACACGAGCAAAAATATTTTTCTCCCTCTTTTTCTCTCACAAAAACTAAAACCAGCTCCGTTTCATAAATTAAAAATATAACATCTTTTGTTCACATCGAGGGGCAAGACACTTCATAATATTATCATAATATTAATATATTAGGCTCTATTAAAACCCTATAAATGTATAAATAAATGTAACTTTATAGGGCTTTCAGTTATATTATGGGTGGGAAAGGTCAATATATTAAGGTTGGAAAAATATTTCCATAGGGAAAAGTAATATATTTTCGACAGTGTCTTGCCCCTCGGTTCACATCTAAATCTGCAAATTTTGTCAAGCTTTAGGCTTGTTAAAGCCTGTCTCTAAGGCTGAAATAAAGCTTAACCGAGACTTCGTCACGTTTTTTGAGAGCTCATAACCATAACAGAGCTGTGCAGTGTGCGTAACTTATAATTAGGGAAATGTTAAATATGGAAAATAAATATTTATTTATGCGAACATTGGAAAATTTAAATAAAATCACATTTGGTGTTACGTAATTTACACCGGCGCTTAAATTGTTACGTTTTTTTATCGTCCACACCTCTGTATTTATACTCTTTGTGCAGAAAGCCGCGTCGTATTCTCGTATTCGCAATTCGCATCATCGTCAAGAAGAATCAAGGAAAAACTGTTTTATTGTTTAATCTAGTATTTCCCGAATTCGGATTTGTTGAAAATGGTCGAAGCCAATGGAATAGAGCTAACTGAACAGGAGGCCGAGCTGTACGATCGTCAAATTCGGCTCTGGGGACTTGATTCACAAAAGAGGTACCGACTAATTCTAACCTTAAAACGTTTCTTGTAAACCGTGATGCAAATATTGCAATATTTTTCCCACCGTAACAAACGATATCCGGATAATGGTAAATAATAATATTTTCATCTCGGCAGGTTACGTGCAGCTCGAATACTAATTGCCGGAATAAACGGGCTTGGAGCGGAAATAGCCAAAAATATCATCCTAGCCGGTGTAAAAGCAGTTACCCTTCTGGACGATCAAATCGTAAAAGAATCGGACTTTTGCTCGCAATTTTTGGTTCCACAGTCGTCGGTTGGTACGAATCGTGCCGAAGCCTCTTTGATCCGTGCTCAGCAACTTAATCCGATGGTAGAGCTGAAAGCTGATACGGAAAATTTATCCAAGAAGCCGGACGACTATTTCAAGAGTTTTGATGTGGTTTGCATAACTGAAGCTACAACGGAGCAGCTTCTGCATATTGACCAGATATGTCGCGAAGCAGGAGTTAAATTCTTTGCAACTGATCTCTGGGGAATGTTTGGTTTTAGCTTCGCCGATTTGCAGGAACATAACTTCGTCGAAGATGTTGTCAAACATAAGGTCATTTCTAAACCTCATGAGAAGACCAAAACTGAGCTCGTAACTTCGACCGTAAAACGTACTGCCACATATCCGTCTTACAAGTCTCTGGTAGAGTTTGACTACAATGCTCAATCCTACGCTCGCAAACTAAACCGTACTGGACCGTCGCTACCACTGCTTCGTGTTTTACAAAAATTTCGAGATGATGAGAAGCGAGATCCTCTGTACACCGAACGAGCTGCGGATTTGGAGAAACTGCTGAAAATTCGCAACGAGATTGCAGCCGGTTTGGTCCCCGATACGGCCTTTACTCACGTCTTTGCACAAATCTCTCCGGCTGCTGCTATCGTGGGCGGTGCCGTGGCTCACGAGATTATCAAAACGGTTTCCCAAAAGGAGGCACCCCATTTCAATGTTTTTCTGTTCGATCCGGAGAAATGTTGCGGATTTATTGAAACCGTTGGGGTTGATGCTTAATTTGTAAACGTGTAAGACCGCAATGGCATTAACTATCGATCATTTGTGATTACATATTAATACTATTCATTATAATAAATTTATCTAAAAACGACTGCAAGGTTTAGCCCATTTCAATTCTGATTTTACATAGAAAGGATCAATAGTTCATGAGAATTGATACCCCTCAGGACAGTGGTTTCTAGTTTTGAATAATCATCATCAGATCAATGGCTTCTATTTACTTTAAATAGATATGGCCTTTGATATTTCTAGGTGAAGATGCCGCTAAAATTTTAACTGGCGAAAAGAAAATATGGAAAGTATGCTTGCAGAAGGAACAGTTTTATTTTTCTAATGCTAGCAGAGGATTCATTTGCAGGTATCAAGCACAAGTTTTGATGATTTTCGGTGAAGTTCTAGCTAGGTAGTCATTCTAACCGTTAGGTTACGTCATTTACCTACTTCCAAAATGAAAACGAGGACGTCATCACCGAAAGTCGCCTGATATGTGCTTGTGTTTGTGTCTTAAATGCACATGGGTAGTTATGAAAGAAGGTAGCAAAGAGAAGTGTGGAAGAGTTTATTTTTGTTCTCAACTTCAACTGACGACTCGTTCATTTGTGTGTGTGCTGCTTCTTCGCGAGGGGGATAATTCGTCCGGCGATGTGCTCCTCATTTTCCAGTAATATTGCCGTTATTTTCAATAGTTCAGAATAAAAACCGGTATTTATTATGTACCGGTTTTTGTAGCGAGTCCAAAGTGCTAGTTTGCTTGAAGAAAATCGAAAGATTTGATAGTGAAATTTCACGGTGAAAAAATTTGATTTCAAAGCACGCTTCTGGTGATTTGTGGCATCTTCGAATAAGTGTTCATTCTAGACCGGAGAAGCGGACCCAGCGGGATAGTCAAAAACATGTTGAGCAAGATATTCCTGTTCTTCGTAGCTTTGCGACTTGCCTCAGTGTTTGTTGTCAGGACGTGGTTTGTTCCAGATGAGTACTGGCAAAGTCTGGAAGTTGCCCATCGTCTTGCGTTCGGGTAAGTTTTGAATCGAATCCTAAAGTAAAGTCACGAATCTAATCTCACCACGAGTTCATGCGCTGTTTTAAAATGAATCGGTTCATGAAATTTGAAATATTCATCAAACCGGGGGTGCCTCGAGTGTTTGTTAATGTGTATCCTATCGTAATCATGTCCTCATTACCAGCAAGGCAAAGTAAGAGCGCTTACAGAGTGCACGCGAGTATGAAGCGAAGCGACTTCGCTACCATGTCGCCAATGCCGCAGTCCTACTTCGAGCAAAAAATGTTCTGAGCATATACGTAACTGCAAAATCGCGTCGCTTCGTAGGTCGGTAGCACTCCGGTGGTCCCTTAAAGCCTTGGTCCTACATTTCGCATTCGAAATTTGTCCTGTTTTTTATTCGACAGACTGCGGGCAGTGCTATTAGTGTACAGTACAGTACAATTGAAAGGCTATTGATACGATCCTATTGACTCTTGCTGCCCCCCCCCCAGGCGAGATTCAAGTGGTTTGTTAGAAGATTGTCGAGGCCAACAGCACGTGGTTAGAAACAGGTAGCGGCTTTTATCTGATGGCTTCCGCTGAAGGTTCAATCTAATCACAATAATTTGCTTTACTAGCATTTATCCAGTGTATGCGAACTCTACTTTGACGTATGTAACCAAAGCAGAAGTTACCAGACTAAAAACGAAACGTGGTTCTAACTTAGCTCAAATGGCAAACAACATCGAAACGTCGGGCATAGATACAAATTATTGTTGACTTTAACTGCCCATTTGTTGGTTCTCATCTACTTGGAATTTGGCAACTGTAAACAACCGCAAAACAATAAAATATATACATTTTATCTGTAGTCTACGATAAGATTTAAATAGCGATAAAAATTTATTGGATAAAATTCGATGATATTTGTAAGCGAGCAACGATGACAGAACGATGAATAGAGGCATCACGTTTTGAGGTCACTGCTGTACCCAGGTAACCAATAAGCATTTCCAATGCAATTTAAATGCAAGCCAATAAGCATTTAAGTTGCCTTAAATGTTACTTAAATGCTATTTTGGCAAATTATGCGGCTACTTTACTGCTAGCCCTCTTATAGTGCTGGCAATGCTTATTTGCAGCTAGTTACCGACAAGAAGAATTTAAATAGAATTGTTGATGCGAATTTACACAGGTATGCAGTCAGAATTCTGATAAACAGCAACCTACAGTATAAAACGCCTGGGATGCTAATAAACGATTGATTTACTGCTTATACTAATGCTTATTGGTTACCTGGGTAGTATCTTGTATGATTCGACCACTCATTGTATTGCACTTTGAATTCGGTTTTTATTTTTTTGCTAAAAAATACTCCTAAATTTGAGTAAATGTAATGCAACTCGTTGGAAACGGAATGAATTTTTAGAATTGAGAAGATCGCTATGAAATTTGATATTCTATTTTCCATTTCTTATTTTTAGGTATGGACACCTCACTTGGGAGTGGACCAAAGGCATCCGGAGTTACGTGTACCCGTCGGTTATAGCCCTATTGTACAAACTACTTGCGGTGGTGAAACTGGACAATGTGGAGTTGCTTGTGTTACTGCCTCGTGTACTTCAGGCTCTTCTGTCAGCATACTCCGATTATAGGTTCTATATTTGGTCGAACAAAAGCAAGTGGTCAACATTCGTGTTGGCGACATCGTGGTTTTGGTTTTATACCGCTTCGCGTACGCTTTCGAATACACTGGAAACATCTTTGACCGTCATCGCTCTCAGTTATTTCCCTTGGGCTGCTAGGGAGAGTACCAGTTTCTTGTGGCCGGTAGCATTGTCTGTATTCATCCGGCCAACATCAGCGATTCCATGGATTCCGCTATGCTTGTATCATGTGAAAAAGTCCACATACCCTGTTTGGGAACTACTGCTTAAGCGATACCTTGTTATTGGGCTTATTGTGGGAATCTGCACTGTAGCTGTTGATAGTTTTCTCCATGGATCACTTCTGCTGTCTCCGTATGAATTTTTACAGTTCAATATCCTGAAAGGCATAGGTAGCTTCTATGGTGAACATCCCTGGTATTGGTATGCTAACATAGGATTGCCAACTATTTTGGGAATTGGAACACTACCGTTTTTATTTGCCGCTGTTGAAACAATACGAAACAGACAAGTTTACCTTGAACGTTCAGTGTTGCTTGTAGCTATTGCTTTTACGTTGGCAGTATACTCTCTATTACCACACAAGGAATTCCGCTTCTTGCTCCAGATTTTACCACTCTGCTTGTACGTTTCTGGAGACTACCTGTCGCGATGGAGCAGAAAGGCATCTGGGTATAATTATTTCTTACATCTAGTAGCATTCTAAATATTAAAATATGTTCTATTTCAGCAAATTCGTTTGGTTTGCGGCAATTGTGCTGTTGATTGGCAATCTTGTACCAGCAGGTTATCTTAGTTTTGTTCATCAGCGAGGTGCCCTGGACGTCATGTCTTCCTTGCAAACTGTAGTGCGCAACTACCGGGACGAGTTTGGTCAGCCTGCAAAAATAATCTTCCTTCTTCCCTGCCACTCAACACCTTTTCAAAGTCACATACATCATAATACCACCATGCGTTTTCTACGCTGTGAACCAAACTTCAACAATGATGAACATTATCTGGATGAAGCAGATACTTTCTACAAAGATCCTACGAGCTGGATTCGCAAGAATCTCCCAGTTCATCCCAGAAGCGCTTTACCGACGCATGTTATTGCGTTCGATACGCTGGAACCGAAGATAAAAGATTTTCTTTCAAGTTATAAACAAAAAGAATCGTTCTTCCACTCAGATTATACTACTGACAGAATTGGAGCTAACATTGTTGTTTACGAACGCGTCGATCCTGCCAAAGGTACCACAACTACTCCCGTACCACCAACGCAGCAAGAGCCGCTTGAGCAGCAACCTGCCGAGCAAGAAAACGACGGCTAGCTGCAAGCTCAAATCTATTAATAGACTTAAGATTTCGTGTGCATTTGACTGGTTTTAATTTCAATCATAATTTTAATGAATTATAGTATGTGGTTACATGTTTACTTAGGTTTCTTAGATGTGACTAGTAACCCCTGCAAAAAGTGAGGCAATAACGAATTTTAGGTGTAAAATTTAGTTATTTGGTAGACAGTAGTGTATAAGATTATTGTCGTACTTTATTTCTCTTCGGTATCATGAAAGCTTTCTTTAGAAAAGAATCGTTTTGCTCTGAACGGGCTACACCATGTGTAATAAATAATACAAAAATTAAGTATGATTTAATCTACATTAATGATTTAATTAAGGTAATCTATGATAGCTGATGACTGCACAATAAGGACAGCTATCACTTAACGTCCTTATAGAAAAAAATGTAGTTTAGATGAATGTTAACTGTATTCGTATTTACGACTCAAGGTAAAGTTTCCCTATCATACAAGTGGAATTATTGTGCAGTCACACCTTATAAGTTTTCTATCTTTTTTTAATCCTGAGCCTTGCTTGAAGAGTTTACCATGTTTTACTGAATAAAGTGTTCATATTTTAATGATCTAATTTTGTAACGATTTTTTTTATTTTATCACAATCCTGTAATGCTGCCCGCCTAGTTAGCTCCGGGGTACGGTGCTGGTCTAACAAGCCAGTCATCGTGGGTCCGAATCTCGACTGGGCGGTGCCGCTATTGAGTCAATAGGATCTTTACACTAGCCCCGTAGTTTTCTTGTACTCGAACAACCGGCTGCGAAGTCTGTCGATGAAGAAGGGTCAAGTTCTTAAGGACGTTAATACTCATGGCGTAGCTTCCCAGGGCTTGTTCGTTCACTTTGACTCATTTGACAGTACCGTCTCAGCCGAACAAAATTTGACAAAGTTGTGCATGGAACTTTTGTAGAACTAGTTATCATCTTCAATTTTACTACATAAAGTTTTGCTGTGTCTGTTGTAGTATCGATGCTACGATGCTGAGCATTCATTTAGTCACTAATAAGGTACTAGTATTGTAGCACCCTAAATACGAAAGATACTGTAAAATTTTATTCAGCAAAATTGTAGATAATAATTGGTTCTACAAATGTCCCATATATAACTTTGTTAAATTGCTCGACTGACTGTACTGTCAAATGAATCAACATTGAGTCAAAGTGAATGAACAAGCCCTGGTGATGCTGGTTCCACGATTAGGCTAAAGTACTGTAAATCCGAATTTCCCCTATGAGGAATAGATTTTAAATTAAATTTTATAGGGACGGCGATCGTGCACCGCACACTGTCCTGTCGTAATGCTCCATGCCATAGTGGCCATTTTTTTATTGTTATTTAATGTGGTTTTAACCAATTGGTCATTCACCACGCTATAGTGGCCATTGTTGAGAGTATATTCAGAATTTAGGTAATTTTTGTTTGTTAATCCCGATTGTACAAGATCGTTTCAAGCTTAGCCAGCAGAAGAAACTTCTAGTATTTACCGATCTTCGGCTTAGCAACCTCCAACTGATTCTTTTATGTTAGAAAACAACAGACCTCAGAGTGAATAATGGCTCTGGTATGTCCATTGTATTTGAGGTGAATGATCTTGCACAAAAGATATTCTGCAGCTAGATGCGCTGAAGGCTGATCCTCATCTAGTGTGTAGTGTTGTTACCGTTATGAGGTCTATTTAGGTCACCAATCTATTACATGTTGGAAACACTGCAATAAAACTTTGAAGGATCCCTCTCAGCCCGGTGTCACCAATACACTCTCGCATATGATTTGACAGTACCCCCATACTGATGGGCCCCTCGGTGCTGGGCCCCAAACAACAATGGCGGCTCCATAGAATTTCTATGAAGTGATTTCCCGCCCAGTGCTTTTGACGTTTAGATTTTAGTCATAGAAAAATGGCGATGTGCCGGAGGGTCGATCCCTCTGCTTTTCAGTGTTCATCGCACCTGAGTGAACCGTGTGAATTAGTTCTGTCAGTTTCTCAACAAAGAGCTGTCAAAACAATAAACCCTTTATGTGACCGAATCGTGGCAGTAGGAAGGCAGAATTAGGATTCTGGTTGCAATAAAATAAAAGTTTTCATAATTGTGAATTACAGCTATATAGAATATTATGGAGGTGCTTTCCAGTGAAAAATATTTGATTGCACGTGCTAAACAGACGTCTGATCCATACACGGCAAAAGCTTGGATTATTGCTGCCAAAACCTTATTCCCGAACGACTTTGGGGTTCAGTTCGAGGCATACGAAATAGAAAAAAATGGTAAAAATTTTGAGGAAGCAGCAAAATGTTTGAGTTATATGTAAGTGATTGGTTTTCCGTGATCTGTACACTGTATAGTCAAATTAATAAGAATAAAAAACCCAAACCCTTTTCAGAATTATGACATTCCAAAACGCTCATCAAACACCGGCTAGTTTGCTGAATGAAATTTCTCTAATGACTGCGGCGCTGCGAGTACCGGAAGGAACGACAACTCCAGAGCAGGAGTTCTACGTAAAAATGTTCCAATATATTTCGTGTGAAGTGCAGCATAAGATTCTATTGCTTACCGCTGCTCATTCCAACAACAATCTGGATCATTGCAGGTTAATAGTGCTGTTGTTAAAACGTTTTCCTCAAGCCGTTCCTACGCACGCAGTAAGCTGAACCTTGAATTCGAAAACAAACTGTTCTGTAATTTCGTCTGTCCAATTTCAGCCCCGTTTGATTGATACCCTAGTACAAAACATCGCTATTCCTAGTTTCAAAGAGATGCTCGTTCAGGAAGCCATTCCGTTGATATTCAATCGTCCACCAGATTTACACAACAAATTGGTTCATCAGATAATGGCTATTTGCTTCGAATATTACCTCAACCAGATGCTGGTAGAATCCGAGGATAAAGGTCGCTTAGTGACTGATTGCTGGCGTAAAATTTTTGAAACAATGGAATTTTGCGGAAAGATTCTGAAATGGGAGCCATTTGTGCCGTACAAGAAGGGCTGGAGTAAGGATATCTATTGGCAAAAGATTATACAGATAGTGCAATCGGCGCCACCGCGGCCCTCCGAGAATAAACAGATTTTGTTTTGTGCAACGATTGTGTTCGTACTCTCACTTCAAGAGTACATAAACTTTTCACGCCTCAAAGGTAAAGATGGTGAAATTGAGGTAGTTTTGGTGGATGGTTTAAAAGATATAAAACTAGATCTGAAGCGGAGACAGCTGGAACCTGTTTTGGAAATTCCGCAGGTGATTGTAAATGGGCCCGTCAATCCAGATGCACCCAATTGCCTTGTTACGTCCTATAACTGCTGGCAATTGTTGCACTCAAATGAGATTCTTAAGGCTGATTTTACACAACTGATAATTTGCATTCCAGCATTATCTCTTTGGATTCAAAAATTTCTTATGGACCTCTCGGTATATGTGGGTCAACACGAGGAGACCCATTCGTTACTACAATCGCCGAATGTTCGCAGCATGAGTCAGCTGGAAAAGAATGTTCGCCTTCTTGGTTTGGCCCTTGCTCAAGGTAACATTAACGTGCACTTGTTCGAGCTGATGAGTAATATAGTGCAAAACTTGCCAGCCACTAATGGTACCTATTTGCAAAGCATATCGCTTTCTCCGGCTTCTAGAGTACTAATGCTGATGCCGTTGACGAAGCGTTCTATTCTCCACTACATTGTGCAGGTCCTTATTACTCTGCTAAAAGCCAAGTTAGGCGATCCGGATTGTTCTAGTGCGCTGATGGGTAACCTTCTGGTTTTGTGTCAGCTTAATTGGCCGCATGAGTCGACCATCGTCGAAATTATCTTCGAGATCATCAAATCGCGGCGACAATTTAGCTACCTGCTCTTTACCAGTTACATCATTAATGTGGAAATTGTCGAAGAATTTATGTACCTCTGGCAGAAATGCCCTGAAATAAAGCTGGAATTTGCCCTTCCGCAGTCTGCCGGTGGTTTAACGGCGCCCGGTGGTTCCCGTCGAATTGGTACACGTGGTTCGGATCGCGGTGTGAAGGAGGACTTTAAGCAGGTCATACGACAACAAATCGCACGCTGCAACGAGGACTTGGATGATTTGATTGCACAGTTTCTACAGCAACAGCATTTGGCCCTACTGCAGAACATTTTCGAAAAGTAAGATTTATGCTGTCGACTGGATCTCTAGAATGGTTTGTTCCATAGTTTTAGCTAACACTGGGAAATTGTGTTTATCCGGATTTTTAAGAGAATAAAGTAAGATAGGCCATAGGATTTATTTGTAGAGTTCTGTTCTGCGACATTATTTAAGGTATGTAAAGACCTTTCTAATATCTATTGAGACATTTATAAAAAACATTGCATAGTGCTTATTCGTCGATTGTTTTGATTTGATTGGTTTCGTTGGTGAAAGAAACTTGTCACAAATTCAAAATTCATCAGGTGTAACATAGTTTTTCTGACTTTTATTTTAAGTCTTTCACTGTGGAAAATTTAGTAGAAACCATTTGTTTGTGCGATGGATTTTGCTACCGGTGCCGGGACGATGTGATCTTGTTTATTTGGTAAGATACTATTTCTTCGCTTAACGGAATTATACGCAAGAATACCAGTTATTATCATTATATACGACTGAAAATCAACTTGAGCGGTCTTTATTAAGCTTTAGTTACGATTCCGAATTTGTTAAGAGTTATTTATGATAATTTTCGGTTATTGATGTACACCAGAGAAAAAATTCCTGCCTTCTAAAACCCCCACATGCCAAATTTGGTTCCATTTGCTTGATTTGTTAGAGTTTTGAGCTAATTTGAGCTTCATTTAAGCAGCCCCCCTCTCACGCCCTCCATAATATTGCTCTCTTACCCCCACCATAATATTGCTGGTCATTTTATCTATCCAACGACATATAAATTGTTTAGTTTCGTTCAGTAGTTATTACCATTTTAAATCTTTCCTTCAAACGCTGCACTTCTATTTTCGTTTTACCAAAGTGCTACCCAGTCCCAGTAAAATAAACAAAGACGTAATCCTACGTCAAAAGCACCAAAAGGAGGACAGAGATCGTGAAGAATTAGAACAACTGTTTCGAGCTCATAACATGCGCAAGTTTTACGAGAAGGTGAACCAATCTCGTAAGGACTACACACCGAAACTTGACATGTGTAGGGACGGGGGGAGAATCTAATCACAAACAAGCACGAGGGGATCGACAGGTTAAAGCAAGTCTTCGATGAACACCTCAATGGCAAAGTTGCAGAAGGAGGCGAAACGGAAGTTAATCTAGGAATACATGTGGAAGACAGTAATATCTCAACACGTGATCTCCAAGAAGTCAACCGAGAAATCGGGTTGCTGAAGATCAACAAAGTCACTGGAAAGGACCGCCTACCGGCAGAGCTTTATATACATGGTCGAGAAACGCTGGCAACGGCTCTACATTGGGTAATTTCCAGGATTTGGAAAGAGGAGAAGCTACCGGAGGAATGGATGGAAGGTGTGATTTGTTCCATCTACTCTAAATTTGTTTCGACTGCTGCAACTATCCGGCATAACACTGATTAACGATTTCTACAAGGTACTCTCCCAGATACTGTTACGCCGGCTGTCACCGATAGCATAAGGTTACATAGGGAATTATCAAACGAGTTTTATGGGGGCTCCTCCGGGCCAAATTTTCACTATCAGACAGATTCCACAGAAATGTCGGGAGTACAACGTGCTTATTGATTTCAAAGCAGTATACGATACAGTCAAGCCTCCCAGTTGGCTTCGAGGTATGACGCTGACCTAATAAGCCAGTCGTCGTATGTTCGAATCTCGACTGGGAGAGGCTGTTAGAGTCAATAGGATCGTAGCAACTGGCCCTGCAATTGTCCTGCACTCTAACAGCTGGCTGCGAAGTCTGTCGTATAATAACAGAAGGTCAAGTTTCGATAACGGAATGCAGCACCTAGGCTTTGCTTTGCTTTGCTTTATACGATACAGTCAATCGAGACCAACTATGGGACATAATGCATGAATACGATTTTTTGCATAAACTGATGCGACTGATCAGAGCTACATTGGATCGAGTAATATCTTTTGTGTGCATCTCGGGGACATCCTCGAGTCCGAACGACGAACTAGAAGTCGTAGATGAATTCGTGTATTTGGGATCGCTGGTGACCGCGGACAACAACACTAGTAAGGAGATCTAGCGGTGCAAGCAGGAAATCGGGTCTACTTTGCCCTTCGTAAAACCACAGACTAACAGACGTAACACTGAAACTTCATTCCATCGCCAATAAAAACGATCATTTCAAATTTTCACTTAAGTCAAGACTCAAACAACAGTCGCTGCGCGAGAACATCGCTTGCCTGTGCTGGCGCTGTTGTCAGTTAATATACAAGCAAATTTATAGCATTGCTAAATTTATAGCGACCTGCTCTGAGCAGCGCGAAGACTGCACCAGGTGATGCTAGTGTTTTTTCTAAGTTTTAGGCGTGTCGTTGAAACGATGTTTTGTTAGAAAATTTGTTCGAAGAGTTACGTCCGTTAGTCTGTGGTAAAACGTTACGATCAAGAATAGACCAAATCAAGGTGACGTCATCTGGCAGATACTGGCGCCCTTGTTTACAAACAGACCGTAGAATCCAAAAAAGTTTCAGCTGTTTAAACGGCAAGTTTGTTGTTTAAGTCGAGTTTAAACAGCATTGAGACTAAATTTAAAAGCCATTATGCCTGTAAAATGTTAAAATACACGCTACATTCCCTATAAACGGAAAAGAAAGTTTTCCAAAATGTAAACAAGGGCGCCACTATCTGTCAATTGACGGTATGATGATTTGGTCTATTGTACGCCGCCGTACGAAACTGACAATAGACCAAATCAAGATGACGTCATCTGGCAGATGCTGGCGCCCTTGTTTACAAACAGACCGCAGAATCCAAAAAAGTTTCAACTGTTTAAACAGCAAGTTTGTTGTTTAAACCGAGTTTAAACAGCATTAGGACTAAATCTAAAAGCCATTATGCCTGTAAAATGTTAAAAAACACGCTACATTCGCTATAAACGGAAAGGAAAGTTTTCTAAAATGTAAACAAGGGCGCCAGTATCTGTCAATTGACGGTATGATGATTTGGTCTATAGGGTCCCAAATTTATGCATGCACAAATTTCTGTATTTGTGGCAGTTCTGGTTACTGGTTATTATACCAGTAGTCCTTTATGGACTTGAAGCTGTGACGGATGCCGGACGGCAGTGCGGCGAAAACAGTCCCTTCAATAACCCCACCAGCACCAGGAACAGTGGGGCTCAATGTACAAAAAGGCTCAAGCAGGTAGAAAGTGATTTGCGACTGGAAAATTGGCGACGACGAGCTCAAGATCGAGTTGTATGGAGACGACTGCTTGAAACAGCACGAGCTACCCTGGCTATGTGTTGCCTACGACGTCCTGTAAAAATACGATTATCAAACGTTATGTACCTTTTTCTCGGAAACTAATCAACTCCAATACAAACTTTTTTTATCTTGTTGGTAGACGTTTGGAGAGAGTTTTATAACTTATGAGCTTCGTTAAAGTACCACAGATTGAAAAAAAAGATCTGAAAAATTTCTGGTTGTGTTTTGTATACAAAATTCAAAAGTTATAAAAGTCTTCTCGAAACTTCTATGAATGATGTCCAAAGAAAAAAATGAAAAAGAGAAGTTTACTTCCTTTGTGTGTAAGTTGTTTTGATCGAAAGCCTATTATGAACAGAAAGGCTTAGTTATGTAAACAGAAAGAAAAGGCATGTGAAGCATGTTTTTACTCCGCAACACCTTTCCTTCAAATACGGCTAGTGCACGTATGTCCTCCGTAAGCAAAGTTACTGTATCAAGTCCGTAGAGGACTACCCGTCTGATTTGCGTTTTGTACATCGTCAGCTTTGTGCGGCGGCGCATGCTCCCAGATCGAAGCATCTTGCGGAGGGAAAAGTAAGCGCGTTTTCCAGCTTGAATGCGTCGTTGGATCTCCTCTCTCGTATTATTGTCGGCGGTGATCAGAGATTCCAAACATACGAACTCATCAACCACGCGAACTCGACAGTGCACAATTAGTTTAAATTCAGTTCCGTGGAACTTTCTTGCTGATTAGTAGTGTATATCAAGTGTATGTTGAGCTAAATGCTTTAAGAAGTGGTGTGAGTACTTCATAGATACTTCAAAGCTATTAGGAAGCTACAAGAAGTTCTGAAGTGATATCGAGGTCGTCTGCGAAGGCTAGGAGTTGGTTACTCTTGTTAAAGATCGTTCCTCTCGTTTCGATGCCGGGTCACACCTGCAATAGCGATATTGAATAACATACAGGACAGTCCATCCCTTTGCCGCAACCCTCTGCGCGATTCGATAGGACTCGAGAGTGTTCCTGAAACGCGCACGTAGCACATCACTCGCTCCAAAGTAGCTTTGATCAGCCGCGTTGATCAATGGAGATATTTTTTTTTCGGAGTAATACAAATAATGCCTTTAGTTTTATTTCAAAAAACTTAGAGGCAAGTTATCCTGCGATAATTCCTTACATTCCCACGATTATCATTTTTTAATTCTGAAAACAAAAATTACTGCATACTATCAAGGTTGCAAACCTTTTTGAAAGTGCAGTAGCAATAGGTGTACCAAGAGCAAGACTCATCTCTGCTTTACCGGACGAAAATGCGCCACTATCCTTCTATCCCATTCAGATATAAGCTTGGTTTACCTTTTTATTATAACCGTCTTTTCATTTGCGTTGCGGAACTCACTGGAATTAAAATGCCGTGTGCTTATTCTAGCGTGTCTGTCTACCTTCTCAAATATGCATTCGATCACTGCTCCGAAAGTGGATAAAATATATTATCCCTTTTCACGGCGCTCTGCACTTGAAGGAAATCGCCCTACTACATAAGCTCGTAGCGAAATGGCACTCGAAGGTTTGTTTTAATTAAATTAGATACACTTTCAGCTAAAACTTTATGCTTTTTGTTAAACTCTTGAGCAACTCAAAAATTGTTTATAACAAACAAACAACAACACAATTCGTCACATCACCAGGGGAATCTGGTATGAAGTAATCTGACGCTACTCGCATAACAGTCATATTTTCTATGGATTTTTCTATATAAATGGGACTGCTATGCGAGGATCGGCAGTAATAGTATTGGAGCATTGGTAAACAGATATTTTTTTAGTGTTAGCAAATTTTATGTTATAGGTACTTAGGTACATTACACAGAAACATTTTTTGAATTACATTTTGGACTCTCTAAGTATCCTTCGAAAAAGCTAAAGCTGAACATGGGGCAACGTCTCCGATGCCTTCGGTGTTCTCAGCAAATTTGAGCATTACCAATTCGTATGTCACTACTGTCCCTGCCATCTGAAAACAGCTATTGAATGAAGGGCACATTTTAATAGTGTAGCATTCTAAATTCTCACCGCCAGCATGGTTTGTTTAGTTAAATGAAAAAATCCCATTCCAGAGAGCGCTACCCGTGTGGTTCGCAGTTGACCGGCAAACCGGTCCAGTTCTAGGCACCATCCAATGTTCGGAACCATAGTACAGATCGATCGTGGTGCCAGGGCTGACTCGTTGACCATTGAAGCAGCATAGAAAACCAGGGTAGTCTTTAAGATAAGGTAGATCAACGCATACCAGTGATTGATGGCTGATGCTAAGCTTTCCTCCTTTCTGAAATATAAGTTTTCTTTAATCTGTAAAAACACAAGAGACGTTGGACTCACTTACCGGCTGATGTTCAGTAGCTGAAAGCAAATTAGATACAAATTTGTTCCACAAGAGCTGATGATGAGTGAGGCCAGCAAATTGTTCGCCGTATCCACGAGATCGCACAGCTGCACATACTGGGAACGAATTTCGATCCAGAACTTCTCGTTCGCAATCATAATGCCACTGGTGAAGTGGTAAATCTTTTCGTAAAGATTCCTGAAGTAGCTCGTTAAACCCAGACTAACCAAAACAATCATCAGGTCCTGGCAGCTCCAGGCCATCGTGAGAGCCAAATTAGCGTACTGTCGGAAACGGGATTTTTTGATTTATTGCAAAATATCTAAAGTATAAGTGGTATAAGTTTACCCAACTATTTATTATGCTTACCTCGAAAAATAAAAGAACTAGTATGTTGTAATTGATGTGTTTAAATACGAAGGAATAATGACGCGATGCAAAATACCGTGGGAAATCGTGAACGTCCCAGTGACAAAACTGAGCTTCTCGATATTGATTGTACACATCAGCTCCCTTGGATAGGGTGTGCTCAACTGTAAAATAGTATTTTGAAATTATCAACAGCATGAAAGCTAACATTAAAACTGCTACCAGTGCTTCAGGTGGAAAATCCTTAAGAATCATTAAGCTTTTAAAAATAATTAATGTGAATAGCGTGTTTTTGCAAGAATTGTTTTGGTAAAAGATTGTTTGTTTATCAATCACGCATCCTTACCTAATGCACACAAAATCATTATCCAGGCTGTCCATCTGATTTTCAATAGCATAAAAGTGTTGGATTTTCCTGTCACGGGAACGACACTGTCGACATATCTCCATTTGATCGCGAGTGATCTCCATCTTCTAGCAAAGTTCACCATTAGCATCATGATGATTACCGTATCGATGTAGAATAGGATTCCAATAATATTTCTTGCGTTAACACCAACCCGTTCCAAACGTTCGTATTCGATGTAGCACATGAGCAGTCCGGTCATAACGAACACCAGAGAGACAGCCGTTTGAATCGATAACCATTTGAATCGTAGCGCGAGTGTATCCCGTTGCAATAATCCACACATCGGAAACGTTCCCATGAGCTGGAAGATCAGGATCACTGGTCGCATAGCCACGTTGAAGGAGTCCAGAGGTTTCATTGTGATTTCGCGAATTTTTGTAGATTTACAAGAAAGCGATAGATGTTCCTCGGTTGGTTTCATGTGAGTGTTTCCAGCAGGGTAGTTTCTTAAACGGTTATATGACCAACCGGGAGTAGTGGTTTGCGATAGCATCTGTCTGCGTTAGGACAGCTGTAACAATTCACATTCATGGCCGGTACCACCCGACGTTTGCTCTTCATCCGTGCGTCTCCGGTAAGCCAACAGGACTAGTTCGTAGGTTATTATCGTACCGGCAATCTGCAACGGCAAGCTGTAGATTAGTTGATGTATTCCACAGATTAATGTTGGCTATACATTTTTTTCTGAATGTGGGTGGATGTGGGATTTTTTTTTGTATAATGTGCTCATGATCACAAAGAACTATGTCGAAACTGTACAATTAATTTTTACAAGTTCTAGCCAACAATTATTATTCACGATTCATCTCTATGTATCATGCTCTTGATATTGAGATATTTTTAAAAACTTAAAGAGCTTAATACATTTGTTTTGGCCATAGCACGAATATGGCTGGGAAAATGTTTGTTCAAATGTCACCGAATATGCAGTTTTTTTTCATATAACCCCTTAGAATCACATCATCCCTCATTTTAGTGCCCCATTGTCTCCCCAATTCGTCGGTATAGGTATCTCTGACTAGCCTTTGAGTGGCTTTATTGGTCCCTTGTAATTCTTTCTACTGAACACTAATGAATAATTCTTTGGCAGGAAAGTGTGCCAGAAGGCATGATGGACGGCTTCAGTCTGCGCCTGTACTATCAAAACGTATGAGGATTACATACTAAGATAGATTCATTTTTTCTTGGTGCCTCGTGACAACGTGTGTTGTAGTGTGCTGACAATGGTACCCTGATGCTATTTAATTTCAGGTTCCTTTTTTTATTTAATCTTATTTAATCTCAGAACCCTTCGTAGTTTCAACTTACGCTAATTCAACTCACCTACAACTCCAAATAAAAAAGCCCATGGCTTGTAGATTCTTCGCACTGACGAAAAAATCAAACCTACTCCAACTCCTGTAAGGAGCTGTACTGCGGTTTTTGCTTATCAGTTAATGATGCATGTCAAAAAAATTAAGCTTGTTAGATCGTTGCCATAGATCCATAAGAGTGTTCTAATAAAAATGTGAATTATAATGCATTCCCTTTAGAATCCCCTCGTTATAAAGCAACCTCGATATAAAACAATTCGATATGAGACAAATTCGTTAGACATAGTTGGTAACGGCACCAGAGCTAATTTTACATTCCAAAAGCTGCTCCATGAAGATGTTCGTTATTTCAAAATAATCCCAAAAACTAATAGCTAAAACAATAATAAATAGTTCAAAAAATCGTAAATACACAACACAGACCTAATTGGCGATCGCAGATGCAACTTTTTTTTTGAAAAAATCATGTTTCGGCTGGTCAACGGCTGGGTAACGTATACCCTCGGTGCCTTGCGCACTGTGCATAAAATAGACCCCACAGTGGTACCTCTACCTCCTCGTGGTACCAACCGGGACACGAGCAACCTCGGTGGAGAACGGGTAACCAACCCTGGTGGAAGCCATGGTCGTATGCTGACAGGGGAGGATGGCTCCTTCGAGCTACGCTGGCCCTCCGGCGATACTGTGGGGTTAGATGCGGGCTTTGCAAGCATGAGGTAGTAGTAGTAGTAGGGGAAAGCCACTAGAGATGGTCGGGTAGCGGAAAATTTGCCCGAAACCCGCAACCATACCCGTACCCGCCGGGTTCGGGTCGGGTTCGGGTATTGAAAAAAAATAATTTGCGGGTTCGGGTCGGGTACGGGTTCTTAATTTTTGTTTTTGAAATCGGGTACGGGTCGGGTCGGGTATCCCTATTGACCACATTTAACACTACAGATGGTCGGGTACCCGGGCCCGTCCCGTACCCGTCGGGTTGCGGTCGGGTTCGGGTATCAAAAATAATAAACCTTCGGGTTCGAGTCGGGTACGGGTTTTCAATTTTTTTCTTGATCGGGTACGGGTCGGGTTCGGGTATTCAAATTTTCATACCCGACCATCTCTAAAAGACACCATCATTTCAAGGACTTGCCAATGTATGTGGGTAGAATTACAGTAGATCCAAATTTGATTATCAAATGAATTTCACACTAATGTTGTTACAGAAGGGCCAAAAGGGATTGGGCGGACCCACTAGCAGAGGCACTTGTGCGCATTCCGGGGTTATAAGAGTCGCCTTCCAGCATTAGGATCCTTCCATGTAATAATCAATTTCGCTGTACCAACTTTAACCCACGTGATGATTTGTTTGTTTTGAATTGAGAGGTGCCATATTTGTTTCAGACCTTAAGGATTCAGGTTGGCAATCCACTCCGTCATCCAGCCTTCCACATTTATGATGTCAATAATAATACCACAGACTAACAGACGTAACACTTTGAACAAATTTTCTAACAAAACATCGTTTCATTGACACCCCCAAAACTTGGAAAAAACACTAGCATCACCTGGTGCAGTCTTCGCGCTACGCAGAGTAGGTTGCTATAAATTTATCAATGCTATAAATTTACTTGTATAATATCTGACATCAGCGCCAGCGCAGGCGAACGGCGTTCTCGCGAAGCGACTGTTGTTTGAGTCTTGGCTTAAGCAAAAATTTGAAATGATCGTTTTTATTGACGATGAAATGAGGCTTCAGTGTTACGTCTGTTAGTCTGTGATAATACTGTTAATAATATGATATTAAGATGAAATGTGGTATGTATGGTAAAAATAGAACAATCTCACCAGCAGTTCTTCGTATGGAATAGAGTAGCATCCTTTGAGGTTCCATAAATGCTTCTAATAGTTAATTCAATTTTTCATTCTGGTATCCATGTGCAGTATTAAAACCGTTTGGCCGTTTGGTTTATCGTTTTGGCCAAAGTTTTTACTATATAGCAGGAGATGCTTCATGAGCTAAAACGAAAAAAATAATTGAAATAACTTATTAGGCTTACCTATTAGCTAGGCCGTGTGGCTCCGCCGTCTGCCCAAAACCGCGGTTTTGAGATCAAGAAGCCGGGATCCACCCAGCAACGCACCTCCTAGCTTGGCTACTCAATAGAGCATTACCAGGTATGGCCACGTGGAGGCGCTAGGTAGGGGCTTGGGATGGCTAGTGCTATATTGGACGCTCCTCGTTTGCCTTCCCCATTTCATACCCTAAGTTGGATGCGGGCTTTGCAAGCTTGAACCACTAAAACATAAAACAATGGACTCCGTAAGTAATAATAACTCTAATTGGAACAATCGGCAAAGACTCAGGCGACGAAAACGAACTAACGATTGGAACTTAGGAACATGGAACTGTCGGTCTCTAAATTTCCTCGGAAGTACCCACGTGCTTTCTAAAGAAGTGAAGAGCCGCAAGTTCGACATCGTAGCGCTGCAGGAGGTATGCTGGGAAGGGACGATGGTACGTATACGTACGTATAAAGATGGTCATACCATCTACCAGAGCTGCGGCAATACACTCTAGCAGGGCACAGCTTTTATAGTGATGCAGGGCGAGATGCAGAAGCGGGTGACCGGGTGGTGGCCGATCAGCCCCCGAATGTGCAGATTAAGAATCAAGGGCCGATTCTTGAATATTAGCATAATTAACGTGCACAGCCCTCACCTCGGTAGTATTGATGATGACAAAGACGAATTCTACGCACAGTTGGAGCGTGAGTACGACCGCTGCCCAAGACATGATGTCAAGATTATCTTCGGGGACTGTAATGCTTAGGTTGGTCAGGAAGTGGAATTCAAACCGCACCTGGACCACGACCACGTTCTGATAGATGGTCGTCACTTTTCAGACATTATCAACGTCACCTATCCGGGCGCTAACATCGATTTGGATCCCTACCTAGTGATGGTAAGGATACGTCAAAAACTATCTGTTGTGAACAACTTACGATACCGGCGCCCGCCACGGTAAAATATAGTGCGACTGAAGCAACCGGATGTCGCCGAAAGCTACGCGTTATCTCTCGAAACCGCGCTGCCGGAAGAGGGTGAGCTGGATGAAGCTCCTCTTGAGGACTGTTGGAATGCCGTGAAAACAGCCATTAACAGCATAGCGGAGAACGTCCTAGGCCGTGAGGCACCGAATCGACGTAACGAATGGTGTGACGAATAATACCAGCAGATATTGGGTGAGAAGAATGCAGCGAGGGTACAAATGTTGCGTAGAGCCACCCGTCAGAATGTGGAGCGATACAAACAGAAGCGGAGACAGCAAACCCGACTCTTCAAGGAAAAGAAGCGCCACCAAGAGGAGAAGAAGTGCGAAGATTTCGAGCAGCTGTACCGCTTTCACGACACACGGAAGTTCTATCAGAGATTAAAGATGGAGGTATCTCGACTGACAACCGTGCGGTGATCGAAAGGTGGAAGCAGCACTACGATGAACACCTGAATGGCGTACAGGCGGAAGACCATGATAGCGGAAGAAGTGACCACATTGGTGTAGCAAGCAACGAAGATGTGCCACCCCCATCGATAAGGGAAGTTAAAGAAGCTACCGAGCGATCATTATCCTGAATGCCGCCTACAAAGTGCTGTCCCAAGCCAAGTTTTCCATCGACTATCGCCAATAGCCAATAGATTTGTGGGAAGTTACCAGGCCGGCTTCATGGCGGGTCGGTCTACAATGAACCAAAACTTCAGCCTACGGCAGATCCTCCAGAAGTGCCGCGAATTCCAAGTCCCCACGCATCACCTATTCGTCGATTTCAAAGCCGCATATGATAGCGTAAACCGACAAGAGCTATGGAAAATTTTGGACGAACACGGCTTTCCGGGTAAGCTTACTAGACTTATCATGGCTACGATGGATGGGATCCAGTGCTGGGTGAGAATCTCGGGTGGATTGTCGGACCCATTAGAATCTCACAGGGGACTTTGACAGGGAGATGGTCTTATCTGCTATTTATCTGCTTTGCTGACGACGTGGATGCTGTCGACAGAACATTTGGGGCGGTGGAAGATCAGTACACCAGACTAAAACGCGAAGCAGAGAAGATTGGATTGAAAATAAATACGTCTAAAACGAAGTATATGCTGGCGGGCAGGACCGAGCGCGACAGGGTCTGCTTGGGCAGTACCGTGGTAATCGACGGGGATGAGTTCGAGGTAGTCGACGAGTTCGTATACCTTGGCTCACTGGCAACAGAGGGCAACAATACCAGCCGTAAAAGGCGTATTATCAGCGGAAGTCGGGCCTACTACAGATTCCACAAACACTTGCGGTCGAACAATCTGAACCCCCGTACAAAGTGCACATTATACAAAACGCTGATTACACCGGTTGTCCTCTACGGGGATGAAACGTGGACACTGCTAGAAGAGGACCTACGAGCACTCGGAGTTTTTGAACGGCGGGTGCTAAGAATCATTTTTGGCGGAGTGCAAGAGAACAGTGTATGGAGGCGAAGAATGAACCACGAGCTCGCGCGTCTCTACGGCGAACCAAGTATTCAGAAAGTGGTTAAAGCTGGACGGATACGTTGGGCAGGACGTGTTGCTTGAATGCCGGAGAAATATCTTGCAAAAATGGTTTTCGCAACGAATCCGGTAGGAACAAGACGAAGAGAGGCGCAACGAGCGAGGTGGCAAGACCAGGTGGAGCGAGATCTGACGAGCACTGGGTGCCCGTGGAACTGGAGATCAGTTGCCATGGACCGAAACAGATGGAGAAATTATTCTGCGCAGGCCTTGTCGTAAGACGTTAGGCCAACTAAGTAAGCATGTTTCGATATAAAACAATTTCTATATAAGATAACTTTTTGAAATTATAAATTGTCTTATATCGAGGTATCCCTGTATATGATTGACAAAAAAGCATGCAACGCAATGTATAAATGAAATTCCTGTCTAATCTAATCTAATCTCACACTAACGCAGCCAATTCTGGAAGGCATCCTGGAAAATGACGATTACTTGAATCAATCATTTTTCTTGTCAACGGCCAGGCCAACTGCGCAGCATGTACCGCAGAGAGAATTCCAAGGAATCAAGTGGAACTAGAAAAAATACCTAATTCCATCAAACTCCTTGAAATCAAGGGAAGGAAGAAAGCGTGGACCTCCCGTACCAAACGCTTCCCATATACATAGATAATGATTTATTTACAGTCGTTGGGAGTATCTTTGCTAATAAGGGTTAAGTGATACTCCGGACCCTCAGGGATGAACTAATGGCATTTAGACCAGAAGCCAGGCTGCAATTGGCCAAGGATATAGCGCCTTATTTCGCTCTCTGAAAATAGATTAGTTTACCAAAAAATTAGTATAAATCATATAATACTTGAAATTAAAGTCGTGTGGTTTAATGGTTGCCTAAAACTACATTTGTAAGGTTAGGAACTGAAAACCGCACGACCCCGCACCTCCTAGCTTGGCTACTCAATTATACAAATTGAAGTATTTCCAGGTATGGCCACGTGGAGGCGCTAGGTAGGGGCTTGGGATGGCTAGAGCTATGTTGGGCGCTTCTTCCTAGTTGCCTTCCCCATTTCATACCCGCAATGTATAAATGAAATTCCTGTGAACTGAAACTTAATCTCCAAATGCATTTCTCGTGCAAAAGGTTTTGCGGATAATAACGCCTTTACGGACCTGAATGAATAAATCTATTTAAAGGGTCGTTAATAAAAAAAAAATAATAATAACGCCTTCTCGAGTAGTGTATTGGACACGATTAAACTGTTGTTTCACTTAAAGTTACTAAATAGGTACAGCAATGTGTTGAAATACAAATTTAGTGAGAAATTTTGTATTATATATGTAATAGTGTGTCAAAAGCAGAGAGTAAATATGTTTTGAAATATACGAACTTGAGATTGATATTATCGAAACATTTAGTTTTTGGTTTGATTTGGTATATAATTAGTTAGAATATATAATTACCGTTAGTAAAATTTTCCTGGACACCATAAACACTCCCATTCCGGTGAGGCTAGTACCTCTTTTGGAGTACATCTGTACCCGTTCTAGCTCGTCACAGTACTCCTCGTTGGGTACTAGTCGGATTAGCATGAACGGCTGGTGACTGGCATCCTGAACCTGTGCACTGTACCAAAACATTAGGAAAGCTCGTAGTAGCAGAAATATAAACGAGTAGATAAAGTAGATTTTATTAATGAGCAACGGTTGCTCATGGGTGGCGTTCATAATCTGAAAGCAGATGAAATACAGGTTGTTGGCGTAAGACACAAACACCAACCGACTGACGGAACGGTTCAGCGTCTCGACAAGTTCGCACAGTGAAACGTAATGGATTCGTATCCGTTCCCAGCAATGCTCTGTTGTTGGTTTCCGTTGACTGATTCGATCCGAGATGTAGTGATTTAACTGTCTGAACCTGACCGAGAGTCCGATGCTGACCAAAACGACGAATAGGTCGACGAAGTTCCACACAAATGTCATCGACAGAACGATGTACTGGAAAATACGACCAGTGTTAAGACTTAAGACAGTATTTTATGAAAATAACCTGAACTGTCATTTATAAACCTAAAATTTACTTATTTTTACCTATGATTCATTTCTCATTATTACGCTAAGATTTTATACATCGAATAGGGTATGTAGCTGCTTCATCGTAATTGCCTATTCCCGTCCTATCCAATACAAGTTAATAAAAATATCAGCGTGTTCTATGACCAACAATGCAAAATTAGTTATTCCCTATTATTTTTGTTTGTTGGTATATTGGCTACTGATTGATCGCGTAAATCAAGGTAAGCTAAGATCTATTTAGATGCCTTTTTTCAAAGAATTCCTGCCAGCCAAACTTCCAACGTTTTTTCATGTGACGAAGAAGAAAATGTCGACTAATCGTTTCAATTTCCGTCATTCATAAAGTGAAATTGACTCTCGCAACGCATTGTTGTTATTGACGATGGAAAATTTTGATGGACGGATTTTAAAACGGTGCGACGAATTTAAGAAATAAAGTCAGTTGCGTAATTTCAATAAAGTGCTTTGATAACCGCTTTTTAGTGAATTCAAAATACACGGATGGGAAGGGAGTAAAATCAGCACATGAACTTTTGGAGAATTCATTAAATCCATTCAAGAAATGATGAAAATTAGAGTGGTTTACCTCATTCCACGATTATTATTTGTATTGTATAAATTAAAAATTTATTTATACAAATAAAAATTGGTTTGAAAATTTACACACACAAAACTCACCTCGTTATAAATCACCACTGGTAAATTGTAGGGTATAGATGAAAACGCTGAGCTAAAAGTTTTAAAGCAAAAGTATTTAAATGGTTCGGTAATTGTCCAGTTGCAATTGGCTGCCTCTCTGTAAATATTGCTAACGTTATTACCAACAGACAACATGTGCTCAACTGTGAAAAAAGACCGAACGAAGAAAAGAATTTTTATTGGATGCCCTCGATAGAAAGGTAAGGTAGATTATACCGAGTGCCAGAAACAGTATCACAACGGCCAGAGACCGTATCCTTCGTTTCAGTGGAACCCTATGGAAGGGATTCTTCAGAAAGGTCTTCTCGGTGCGGCGCCATTCAGTAAGTAATGTACTCCACGTTTTTGCCAATTGCCAAAAGAGTACAGTACTCGTCGCATTTATGGCAAAGAAAAACGGTTCTGCAACGTTGATAACATTGATTCCTTTCACTGTTAGCCGTTTTACGCTAAGCAGCGAGACGGAGTATCCACCGAAAATAACTGCCGAGCTGATAAAACATGCCAAAGAAGTCGCTTTGAACGCGAGCTTTTCCGGAAGACGCTCCATTACGTTGGAAAGTGGGAAAACTCCGAATAGTTGGGATATTTTCAGCACTGCAGACAGGAAAAAGAAGTTGATTTTGAACTCTTTTCTAAAGAAAGAAATTCTCAAACCAGGTGCTATGGCAATATGAAAATAATCATCTTCTATTGGTTCAAACTGTTCTCCCACAATTTGTTCTTTTTCGGAAGCTTCCCGCACTACTAGTAGAGCACTTTTGTTCCAAAGCACGTAAGGATTTCGCCAGAAAGGATGGTACATTTTTGGTCAAAATTGGAAGAGCTTCACTATTTCGGTGAAATGCTATCCTACTGCACTAGCGTATGTTTGGATGAATAATTTCCACCAATAGGTAGGAAACGACCAAGTGTGTAATCAGAATTCTAATGAACGCTCGTGCTAATTACATTCGAAGACTTGGTATACATGTCAGAAAACAATAATTACCGCACCGTTGACTCGTATGGTTCCTACGCTCGATAGGATATTCGGTGCGTTCATACCAGTGATATGTTTGCTTAATTTATGCTGATTTCATTCAAACTAACTGTTGGTGGTTGAATTTACCATTCATTCCCGACCGTGGCGTTATCCAGTTAACAGGAAATAGACGGCTAATATGAAAATTATTGAAATTTTCAATAATTTTCCACGCATGGTTTCGCCGCCATTTGTGTTTTCCAAATATACGTGAGCAGCATGAATTTTCGAATTGCCTGGTTTCCATATATACAACTGCCACTCGTAGATTGTAGGTTCAGCGATGTTAGAAAGAGCAATCAGAGCTAGTAAATTTCCCGGTGTAGGCACTTTGCAGGGATAACCTACAACAAGCCGGGAGTTATGATATTCGCTGATGAAATAATGCAGCGATAGACGCGATAGCTCATGACTGCAACGCGAAGCATTTATCGCTAAATCATGCTATCATGCAGCCGAACCGCTTTGTATCACAGGTGGCACTAATGAATACGGTTGAAATTACGATGCTAGGGTGGGGCGCTTATTTGCTGCTAATTTCTAACGTCATAGAGTAATTCTTGTTGAAACCGGGCCACCTCTGGCACTTCATTGGTTGAAAATGGTTAAAAAAATGAGAATTGCAGTTTTAATACTCCACAACAGTGGACCCCTCATTCGCCAAGGGGCCCAACAGTTTAAAAAAAATGAATTTTTAGCACACCTTGACATCTACATCATGTGATATTTCCTAAATTTGCAATGAAATAACTAACAAATGGACAACGAAGAACAGAACTTTCAAATGGAGTAAAATTTTTATTGGCGGCCATCTTAGATTTTAACAGAAAATCGTCGCTTTCGCCACGAGCCCTCCAAACTATTTTCATTTTAAAGCAACCATTGGAAAGCTTGGAAAAAAGGCTATGAAATGCATTTATTAAATTAGGTGAGCATTGGCATTAACGAAATGCCGCAATCAATTATCTGTAGGTAGGTTTACAATTATCGTATTTGTTATTATTGTTATAGGGTTTATTTCTAATTTCCGTCGTAGTAAGAAAAGCCACTCTAATTTTCATCATTTCTTAGGTGGATTTAATGGATACTCCAAAAGCTCTGCTGCTGATTTGACACACACTTACCTTCCGACCCGTGCCCTTTGAATTCACTAAAAAGCGATTAATAAAGCATTTGATTGAAATTATACGCAACTGACGTTATATCTTACCTTGGTTGTACCGTTTTAAAATCCGTCCATCAAAATTTTTCATCGTCCGCACATGACGACGGCACATGTTATTCTGCAAAATTGCTGTAGGTTATGTGAGTTTTCCCGGCTGCAGAATAACAACAATGCGTTGGCTGAGTTATTTTCATTTTATGAATGACGGAAATTGAAACGATTAGTCGACATCTTCTTCTTCGTCGCACGAAAAAACGTTGGAAATTTGGCTGCTAGGAATTCTTTAATGAAAAAAAACATTTAAATAGATCTCAGCTCACTTTGACTGATCGCGTATGAGAGGCAACAAACTAAAATATCAGGGAATAACAAATTTTGCATTGTGTGTCATAAAAATCGCTGATATTTTTAATAATTTGTGTTGGATAGGACGGGAATAGGCAATTACGACGAAACAGCAACATACCCTATTTCTAAAATATGCTATGAAGCAAACAACAAACGACATGGTTTTGTAAAGAGAAAGGATAGGGGTTTCAAACGAAATGCAAAAAAAATTTACGACCATCTTAGATTTGTTCGCCATGGATTTTATCAGAAAAACAAGTTTTTCGTCATGATCGGGAGCGCACCAGCTGATTTGGATTTTAAGTTCACCATTGGAAAACTGAGGGCTACGAAGTCCCCTGATTCCACTGGCTAAACTTCTGCTTCCAATAAACATCATACATACATGTTGGATATTAATTAACTCAGCTGTACAGCGGATATCCGGGTTGCAAAAGCCTATCACTTATACAAATACTTTTTGGTGCTATTAATAGGAAGTGCCATTATAATACGTTGAAAAGTCAAGAAAATCTACCGGTTGAACTGGTTGTTCAAAAATCCTGATCAAGAACTATCTATTTCGATTTAACCGAATCGAATCGAAAGCTAAAAGTTAGAAGCTGAGTATGAATTGTTGCTAAAATTCTTACCTCTTTTGGAAAATATATTTGAATAAAAAATTTGTTGGATGATTGGATATTTGTTATGAATTTAAAAAAAAAATGAAATTTCGAAGTCTTCTGTTATACCATATGACGATGCGTTTTTATGTCAGCATATAGAATACTGTTTTTTGAAAAATTTATCACAGACAAACAGGCGAGACACTCGCGTTAATTCCATCGTCCAATCAAAAACCACTCATTTTGCAAAAAAGCTTGTTTCGCAACATGACCACACTGCGGCGCTCAAGTATTGCTTCGAGTTTTCAGTGTAAAACCATACAAATGTAAAAACCGTGCAGTATAAAACTCTGCAAATGCAAGCTACTCCGCAACATGCATGACAGAGGGTGCTAGTGAGCAAGCAAAATGTGTAGGACGATGGTTTTCCATGGATTTTCTTCTATGTGTCATGTCAGTTCGTCAGTGAATTTATCAACAATCTGTGAAATGTGAAACGAATCGATCCATTCATTCAACTTCAACAATTTTTTTATTTTACACCTCGGTGGGTTGGTATTATTGGGTATTATTGAGGATGCTATCATACAATATTTGTTATGCGTAATTGTGCCTTGAATACTATTGTTAAACTTGTATCCAGAAATTTGACGATGAATTCACTGGTACCTATGTAATGCTCCATTATGGTTTTTTGATATAGTTGGCTTGTAGTTTGACTGTACTGCACTGCATCCAACGAGTGCTATTTTCCTGTATGTGCGGTTTATGATGGCAGTGATAATATGTACCGCGTATCAGGTTTGCAGTCCCCGTTCGAACGCTCATGGTCATCTGCCTGTTTCGTCCGCGCAAAGATGCCCCGCTTTTGCTCGAATCGGAAATTCCAAACTTGTATGTACTACAAGAGTACATATCTATACAGCGTGCACTGGTGATGACCCTCTCTAAGCGGTACGCGGGTGCTTTGGCTTTGATTAATTGTTGACTGTCGAAAGCAAGAAGACTGATTGTGAAGTGAACGATTTACTGCGAGAACACCGTGTGGGATTTACTGGGTAGGTCTAACGATGGGCAGAAACTGTCCCCGTTAGTGGTGAACTCTTATTGCGACAATGTTATTAACCTAAAAACCGCGTTTGAAATAGAAATTTGATATTTGATTCGACCACAAGATGTATCTATTCATGTAAATTCTTTTTCTAATAGGGTAAACTCTGCATTCTTGAATTTAATTGAACTTCTGTTAGAAAATGGTTGATTCTTGGTTGTTATCTTTTTGTCAATCAATATAAATAAATAACTGAAGCAGACTCATAGAAGAGTGGCTTTTAGGAGATTGAATCAATTTTATTTAAAACTAGTTGAGTGTCTGATCTTGCTCAGGATTCAAAATTTGCGTGGAATCATATTGCTTTACTTATTTTCTATTTGCTTTACTTATTTTTTCAAGTGTTTATTAAAACAATTGAATTATTGAATTATTATTGAATTCGAAATCTTTTCGTACACAAATGTAGCATTTTCTTCATACTTTTAAGAAAAAAATGATAAAATTCTTCGTCATGTTTTCGGCTCATTAGGCGGCGCACACTTTCTTTGTCCATCGTTTTGGCTATCTTATTCCACCAGGTCTTAATCTGATTGATGTCTTTGACAAATTTTACCTTTGCCTTGAATCTCCTTTTCATGATTGCCCAGTATATCTCAATAGGACGGAGCTGGGGGCAATTGGGTGGATTAAGGTCTTTCGGATCAAACTGGACCCCTTTTTCTGCATACCATTCTTGAACGAGTTTGCAGTAATGACAGCTTGCCAAATCTGGCCAAAACATCACGGGATGGTGGTGGGATCGAATGAACGGCAAAATTCGTTTTTGAAGACACTTCTTTTGGTACAGTTCCGACATCATTGTCTTATTTGTAACGAAAACTTTCGTTTTTCTGCTACAGCTGCAAATGCCCTGCCAAATCATAAATTTTCGTGCAAATTTGTCGGCAAGAACAAATCTAAATTTGCTTGCAACATCCCCCCGAGCCGTTGCCAAGTAAAATTTTTGACCTGGCATTTGCCCGAAGTCAGCCTTGACATAGGTTTCATCGTCCTGTCGAACCTGGTTAGCATCCGGTCGTATAGATATACGGTTGAAATCTCTCCAAGTAGCGCCTGTAGCTTGAGATTGATACGCGATGTTGATCAGTATGCACGATAAGCCGCCATCTTGTCTCAACCCACGTCTCGAAGAGATTCGAGAGTGTACCCGAAATGCGCACGTAACAGATCACACTCGCTTCGCTGATAGCTCTGATCACTTGCGTCAGTTTATTCGGTAAACTGTGTTCGTGCATTATCTGCCATAAAGGGTGTCCACGGTAAAATTGCAACACATTCAAATTGCTTTAACTTTTGAACAGTTGGGTAAAATTAATTGAAATTTTGCATGGAGAAAGTTCAAAGTGCATTGTTTACACCGTGTGAGTCTTTACATCAGGTGTGCAAGGATCTGAAAATTGGCGTCGAAATAACAGCTCGTTCGCCAAAAAACTCTGCACAAGTACATCGAAAGCGAGAATCGTACCATCGGTAAAAGGTTGGGAGTCCCTAACTCTGCGGTTTCTCGGGTCATAAAATGGTCCGAAGAACGTTTGACTGTCGATCGTAAGCCAAGATGCGCAGAAAAAAGTGGTCCGTATACTGTTAAGGATCACACCCGCGTAGTGGGGGCCTTCGATGGGAAACCCAACTCCTCCGTTCGAGATGTGGCAAATCAACTGAATCTGAGCAAAATTTTCGTGCAGATGGCCAAAACTCGAGCTGGATTACATACGATCCAGATTCAGAACGCCCCAAAAGAATATAGTCGCAAAAAGTCGTGCCCGAAAATTACGTGAAAGCGGACTTTAACCAGATTCTGGGAAACCAGTATTTCACTGCAAGGGATAAGTTTGATGTTCCTGTCCAGAGAACCTTCGAAAACAGAAGATGTCGAAGTTCGCCAAGAAATTCTTGATTTGGCATGCAATTTGCTCATGTGAAAAGCGAAGTACACCTTTCGTGACCACAGATACCACGAACGAAAAGTTGTATTTCAAAATGTCTCCAAAAGCGACTTCTTCCTTTTCTGAAGTCCCACAACTGTTCTACGATCGTCTGGCCGGGTTAGGTTTCATGCCACTACGCAAAAGATGTGGTGGAGTGGTATAAGGCAAATACCGTGCCTGGGCGATTTCGTGCCGAAAGATCTTAACCCCCCCAAATACACCGAAGCTGCGACTGATTGAAAAATACTGGGTTATTACGAAGTGGAATTTTTTGAAACGTTCTTAAATAGTCAAAACAGTAGAGGAAATAAAGAAAGCATGGGTAAATATGCAAAAAACTTGTCGATTTTGAGGTTGTGCAAAATCTCATGGGTGGAATTAAGGCCAAAGTACGGGCATTCGGATACCGAGGCAAAATAAAATAAAATAAGGACGCAAAAATTAAGTTTAATTGTTTCGTTTGATGCCCTGAAAATTTGATGGTAGGCGGATAGAAACTTGAATTTTGTGTGTTGCAATTTTACCATGGACACTCTCTAGCTGGTCTCGATCGACTGTATCGTATGCTGCTTTGAAGTCAATAATGATGTGATGCGTGGGCACGTTGTACTCCCAACATTCCCGAAAGATCCATTGGATGGGAAAAATTTGGTCCGAAGCCTTATGCTATCGGTGACAGCCGGCAGCAACGTGACAGGATCTGGGCGAGTACCTTGTAGATGGTATTTACCAGCGCTAGTTGCAGCAGATGGCGACAAACCACTCCGTTCTTCCATTCCTCCGATAACTTCGCCATCTCTCACAGGTCTTGGAAATGATCCAGTGATAAAGCCGTTGGCAGTGTTTCTCGGCCATCTTTGGAATGCTCTACTGGTACACGGTCCATACCGGCGGCTTCGTGTACCGTGGAACCCGGTTCGTTTGACCATTTTTAATCTGAACACTTTTTAATTTGAACCCCGCTGGTTTGTACGACGTGCAAATTAAAAATGGTTCAAATATCATTCTCAACATGACATCATTTGTTTATATAGACAATGCACATAAACACGATTTGTTTGTACTGACCTAGCGCGTTTAATCGGTTTCACATTTCGTTTTCCTAACGATCAAGATAGAAATTCGATCGGAAAATGCAATATTCGCACTTGAAACTGCCAACTAAAACAAACCACCAAAACAATAACAAAGAGCAGGGCGGCCAGTTCACACAGGTTTCAGCATATTTCGGGTTACCAGTTGTTCAAATTAAAAAGTAACCCCGTTAGTTTGCATGAGGAATCGTTCAAACGAACGGGGGTCCACAGCTTATACGAATGTTAAAAACCCATGGTAAAAATAGTATAATACCGACACCCATTGTAAAATAGCACGACCAGAAATCGAAGCTAAGTCCCTTTGTCATATTACCGTAAGAACAGCCGATGACGTCACAAATCACGACAGCTGCATATTAAGGTTAAAACACGCGCCATTGAATTCTGCGATTTTAAAAACTGTTTTTATGCTCAAAATAATAATTATGTTCGTGAAACTGTTTTCATTTATTTCTTTGTGCCTGTCTGTTGTTGCTGCTGCTGCTGTTGCTGCTGTAAAAATTGCTTTTGAAATCTCAGAAATCAGAGATGCGAGAGTGAACTTTGAACGTCTTCATTGACACAAGTATATTTTCTCTTACATACAATTTTCGTAACTTGATCTCATCGATAATGATGCCAGATAATAACCGTGCACCAAATGCGTTCTTATGCAGAACGTGCTACGAATGTCTTCTCGTACCAAATACGAACCATTCGTAATGATAATACTTGTGGTAGCAAATAAGCCTGCGAATGTGTTTAAATGGCATGAACTTTTTTTTATCAACTTCAAAAATAGTTTGCGAAGCTCAGCTAAGCAAAATTCGAAAATGTATGGCTTTTGGTGCACCACCCAGTGTGAACTGGAAGTGCGCCGTAAATAGAGCAGTTTAGCAATCTAATGAATAATAATTGACTCTATAAATGCCCCGAACATAAAATTTTCGAATTTTGCTTAGCCGAGACGTTACAGTTAAACAAACAAAATCGGTGCACTGAATGCAGGATAGCCCTGATCGCCGCACTAGCCCCGGCGCAATCGTTATATAGGGGAAGACGGGGTAAGACGGCCCCCATAAGCGAATAAATTGCTAGCATAAAATGTGTACGAAAATTTACCTTTTCTTGTTCCACACATGGAAAAGCATTCATTTATCTACCATTAAAAATTATATAAAGAATTGATAAGTCTATTTTTCCGTGATTTTTCATCAATTTTCGAAACGTCTAATAATTACTCGTTCACAACCAGGCGGGGTAAAAAGGACCACCAAAGAGGTAAGACGGACCATTGCGGAGTAAGGCGGATTGTGGCAGATTTGAAGGTTTCTTTGAGTTGTAAACACAATTTCAATATTATTAACTAAGTAAGAACTTAAGGGGTTTTAGGTACATGCTAAAAGAAGGTATAGTTTAATTAAGGGACCTGCTAAAAGAAGGAATTTTACAACTAGTTCAATTTTGAAAATAAGAGTAGACGTTATTTTACTCCACTGGTTTTTATTTACTCTTTTCTTAACGTTATTTTGTTGATTTGTCAGCAGGACTTTTACTCTTTGAATACGCTTCACTTTAGGTGAAGGCAAAGAAGGCAACACATTAAATAAGCGTTAAGTGACTTGGGATCATCGAATTTTGATTCCGTTAGATCCAAATTTACATTGATTTTGTTATTCGAATGGCTCTTGTTGGCTTCTGTTGACGTGGGAGGCTCTGTGTTAGACAGGCTGATCGCAGATTCAGGAATAATTTTTATTACAGGTGTACTCTATTTCGAAAAAGACACTGATGAAGCCTGCAAGTCGTAAACGAAATGCGTATCTGTCAGAATTATAAAAAATTTAGTCAAATTCAACAGCTGGTTTTTTCATTCAATATTTTTAAAATCTATTAAGACACTAAACAGAAGAACTTTAGGCAATTATGAGCACTATGACGTATGGACCTTTTATCCCGTGAAAAATGGCCGATCTTACCCCTAGTTAACAATTTACATTATTTTGCTTTTATCTCTCAATCCGTACTATTTTATATACCTTTTCCGCCACACACAGAACAAGAATTGCCCAATTAAAGTCCATGGTAAGAGAAACGACAAAATACATAGCTTTTTTTTTGCTGAATAACCTTATATCGCATGAAGACACTGCGAACGAAAAGTTTCTTTTGATTCTAGTTTTGACGTTGGATACGGCCGAGTGCCACAGGTTGTCTCGAAAGTGTTTAGATAGTCTAATAAACAAAACATACTGGGGCATTTGTAGAAAATTTAAGGATTTCTTGGCGAAATCGATGTGGTCCCTCTTACCCCGCCGGGCCTTCTTACACCTTGTTACCCTAGCACTTAGGCTTCGCTTTGCTTATTAAAGCTGACACACTAAAACTTTCAGTCAAAATAATCGCAAGCTAAGTACCAGATTGAGTTAAAGGGAAATTAAAAAACAGTTTAGTGTGTTAAAATTTAATCACAATTCGTGCTGCAACGAAGAAATAAAGTACAGTAGCCAACACAGGCCAATCATATAGTGTAAAAGTTTTGAGCCTGATCAGTTTATTAGTTTCTTATACGGATCATGTGATATTTAATTTTAGTAACATTTTAGGTAGCTATTGTTTAGGAATGCTTGATTTTCATTCGTAACAGGATGATAAGATAAAGGATGATAATTGGAAATATGTGGTGAAGATCATTACATTAACGAGAAAATAGTAGTCAGTAACTTTTCGTCGAAAAGCGCAATTTCGGAAGCAGTTTTAGGGCCCAAAACAGGGGGTCTCTTCTAAAAATATATTCACTGAATTCTTCTTGTCAATCTGAACATGGCAAATATATTTTCATGTACAAAATTTTTGTTTCAAACAAAAAAACTGCTTTTGAAATTTACAGATTCAATGACGGCTAATTTCACCTTAATTAAAAGATCATCTTTTATTATTTTTTCTTTTTCTGGAGGATGAGTCGAGCCAAACACCGATATGGACATTACGTGGAAATTGGAGTTTAATGTGCTTTTTTTAGTTCTTTATAGTCATGCTTTGGCAGAACTCGGAAATGCAATTTACCTATAGCTATTGGGTTGAATCGTAAATTGATGATGATATCAGTGATATAAACCAGGGATGTGAGAGATCACAACAAATATTTTTCTATGCATTTATGATATACGGAAATGGCCAGCTGGAATTGTTTAGATCTATACAGCATTTACTGAAGCTTTAGCTTTGATAGTATAAGTTGCTTCTACGAGGAGATTATGTATCTTATATCGTGAAAACTACTTTACTTGTTGTAAAAAGACTCATAAAAGATACCTCTAAAACCGTCGTAAAAACCGAGTGTCATATAGACGTTGCTCCTGTATGGCGTCATGTATGCATTCAAGCAGTTCAGCACTTTTTCCGAATGTGAAAGGTAAACAAAGTAATTTGTTTGATAATGGGTGTGAAACTGACAAGTGTTATGCAAATAAAAAATGCATGCTTTATGGTTGAAAATTGAACTGCTTTGTTGAGTGCACACGTGATTGGATGTTTTTTGTTTGCTTTCTAATTATTAGTTTAGAAACCACCCTCGTAGTGTCATGGGAACAACGTGGAGAAAAAGATCTACCGAGCTCGGTACACAACCGAAGAACCATCGTCAGGATACCTTCCACAAGTCCATTGCACCTTGTAAACGTATGAATTTATTTCATTCACAATTTTCATCAAGTACGAACGTTGGTTTCAGATGTACTCTTAGGACAACTATTCGGCATATTTCCAATATGCGGCATCTTCAGTAAGGATCCTCAGCAAGTTTACTTCAAATGGTTTTCGTTTCGCGTATTCGTTAATCTTGTGGTGCTCATCAGTGGTGTGCTCAATGCAGTGACCGAATTTATTCGTCTACAAAATGTTGGAGTCAATGCGAAGAACATCAACGGAGTTATCTTCTTCATTGACTGTTGCATTATCAATGTGTTATTTTTGCACGTGGCTACCCGGTGGAACCGAGTGGCTGTCATGTGGGATCAGGTGGATCGCGTTTTCATTAAGGAATCCTATCGATTGGCGACTTGGTGGACAATGGGACGCAAAATGCGGCTAGCCGTAGCAGTCCTGTTATTTTTTGCGTTTAGTATGTTAATTTAAGACTGTGGTGGACGCTCATGATTGAAATGGTTCAGCGCGACGCGGATCGGTTATGCTGTATAAGCGTAAACGGACTGTACCGCGTCGAACGGTGACAATTATACGCTGACACAGCGCATAGCGTAAAACGTACGACACATAGCATAGGAAGAAATATTTCAGTACAATATAGTCGAGAACGACACGTTACGAGGACCACATCTAGTATTCTTACTCCAAACCGAACCGCCATATCCCAAGAATATTGCATGGCGATCCTCGCCAGTATGCAGTGAAAGCGAGTTTCGATACGGTTAAATTTTCTGATTCACGCGTTGGAGATGCCCAAGTAAAAAAAAAAAAAAGTGGTCGAGTTTTGTTCCGGAAGTTATAGTTCAGAAATTGTGCAATGAAAAACGTCCTTGTTGGTTGCAAAACGAAAAAGCACGCTTCGAACAGTGTTCTGGAAGAGACCACGTAATACGTGAATCGTAGAGTGAGAAAAAAAAAAAAAAATTACAATGGGATGGTTTAGTGCGGATGAAATCATCGCACCGGCCGCATCAAATAGCGTCATTGAACAGAACCATACCGCACAAACAATTGCACTGTGCGTGATAGCAGCGTTGGCTGTAGGATACATTGTAGTGCGGATAGTAGCAAAACTGCACCGCCAACAGACAGAAAGTGTCGCCCAAAGAGCTATTAGTATGGCAAATTTGCCAAACGTGTAAGAAACTACCAAATGTTGTGATTCAAAATAAAAACAATTAAAACAATAAACAATTGCTTTAAAAAACAAACGTATAAAAAAAAAAAAAAAAAAAGTGTAGTGCTGTCCCAAGTAGCTTCCACGTTGCATTCGTACATCGACATACATTCTACGGATAAAAGTGCTGATTCAGTTGTACAACTGGAAATGATTTCAATCAACCAGACGATGACTGCGAGAGAAAATTTCGTTCGATGATTCCAGCTTCGGATGAATGGAAAATTTCACACTAGCGAGATATGGGAAATTTCGGCTGCTGCGGGGAAAAAATGTCAAATGTGATGACCATAGAACATCTCAAATATAACCAGAGAAATAATTGGGAAGTATCCATTAGTTAAAAAAGAAGAATATAAATTACTTTACAAAAAAAAAAAAAAAAAAAAATTTTGTTTTAGGCACTATCACTGGAATGGAAGAATTTTTCAAAGCAGGAGATGCGTTAGGGAAATTACATGCTAATTTAAAAAAACATGCCAATTATAAACCAGGCACTAAGGTAAGGAAAATAAAGGAAATCCAAACCATATTAGAAGAGCTAAAAAGGGCCGTAAACAAATGTAAAGCAATAGAGACTAAAGCCCAATTTAAAAGAAGATATCTACAACTAAAGTCTGTTGCTAGGCAGTGCTATAAGCTGCTTGGCTCAGTACCTGCTAACCTAGACGACACCTTAGCCCCTGAAGGCACTAAAGGGGGTGAGGGTGAAAATTCGAAAATACAAGATAACGAAGAAGACTCAGAGGAATCAAACGACGACGAGGAAGTTCTTCAAGAAGAATTTTCAGACTTCGAAGAAGAAGAACGCTACGAAATGGCGACCAAACTAGACCTTAGCTTGGCCATGAAGGTAGTCGACAGATATAATGGCGAACCATCGAAACTGTCCATATTTATTGAAACCGTCGAATTGCTGGAGGAATACTCCAACGGAGTTCCACCAGCAGACGTCCTGAAATTTTTAAAAACAAGACTAGTAGGCGCAGCCCACGGGGCAATCGATAATGCCCGAACAACCGCCGAGGCGTTTGATGCACTGAAAAGAAAATTTTCGGTGAAGATTACACCGAGAGCGGTGGAAAAGGAGATGGCATTGAAAAAACAACATTCTAAACAAATCGCAGAGTTCGGCGCGGACATAGAAAACCTGTCCGCTAAATTGGCAGCCGCACACGTTTCAATGGGAACTTTCCCAAGTGAGGCGGCAGCCCTAAATATTGTCGAACCTGTAGCGGTTCAGGCATTTGTCGAGGGATTGAAAGATCCCTCAACACAATTTTTCGTAAAAGCACGGAATCCGACATCGCTAAATAAAGCGATATCGGATGCGTTGGAGTGCCAAAGTACTCCAAAAACTGAAAATAGTTTAGAAAATATGATGGCACTATGGTGCACATCAGGAAGAACGCCCTATAGGGGCAACGATCGAAATAATTGGAGAAGCCGAGGAAGCTCTAGAGGTCGTGGTGGTTACCGAGAAAACACTAGGTACCGTGGTAGGGGTACACAACACAATAACAACTATGGTTATAACAATAACAACCAAACCAACCAAACCTACCGAGGAAATAACAGTCGCGGGAGGAACAACGGACATGTGGCACATATGGCCGAACCTCAGCAACGACAACAACAGCAACAACAAACACAACAACAGCAACAACAACAACCTGTAGAAGAGGCACATTTAATCGATCTTTTTCGTTAATTTTAGTGCGAAGAAGGCTCTCAGAGCAAAATTTAAATTATTTGGCAGAGTAATAGAACTCATAATTGACAGTGGAGCATCTTGTTGTATTCTGGACAAAAGATGTCTTCCCGAATTTATCAATATCAATAATTCACACACATTAGAAATCAGTGGTGTAAACGGAGTAACCCGTACTCTGGGATCCGTTGACACTTTTGTGGGGTACAAGTCTGTGGAATATCCCATTAAATTTAATATTATAGAGAGCTTGCCGGATGCAGTTAACGGCTTGATTGGCACAGATTTTTTGAGAGAATTTGGAGCCATTGTTGATTTTGTGGGTATGGAGATGAGATTGCAACAACCAAAAACTGAAACATGCTACATTATACCGGCTCGTACTGAGGTGGTAAGGTACGTTGATACCGGTGTGACGGGTACTTGTGTGGTACTACAACAAGAAATAGTGCCACATGTTTTCATAGCAAATTCAATATCAGTTCCAAAAGAAGGGAAATTACCCGTAAGAATTATTAATATAGCAAATAAGGAAATTTGCATTGAAACAAAAAATATTGAAACAAAGGATCTAAGGGATTACAATGTGGTAGGAAAAATTAAACTGCCAAAATACGATACTAATAGAGCAAGTAAACTTTTAAATGAGTTGAACTTGAAACATTTGACAAAACAAGATCAGGCAGAGATGCAGAGGCTATGCTTAAAATACGCTGATGTGTTTTGCTTGAAAGACGATAAATTAACAGTAACGGATAAGTACACATCCAGTATTAAAATAAAGGATGGCACAACTCCAATATTTTCTAAACAATATCGCCTTCCCCTGGCGCAAAAAAAGGGAAATAAATGACCAGATTGATAGGATGATGTCAGATGGAGTCATTGAAAAGACTAGTTCCGAATGGAATAGCCCAATTTTACTAGTGCCAAAAAAGTCGGCGAATGACAAAAAGAAATGGAGGTTGGTTGTTGATTATCGGAAACTTAACAATGTTCTTGAGAACGATACATTTCCACTCCCAAATATAGAGGAGGTCATAGACTCATTGGCAGGAGCGAAGTACTTTTCGCATTTAGACTTGTCCCAAGGGTACTACCAATGCAATTTGAAGCAAGAGGATAGGCCACTAACAGCTTTCTCGACGTCGTCTGGACAATATCAGATGACAAGGCTTCCAATGGGACTAAAAATAAGCCCAGCATCATTTTCAAGACTAATGACCATAGCGATGGCAGGTCTTAATGGAGAGAAGTGTTTAGTATATTTGGATGATCTCATCATATTTGGTAGAAATCTAGAAGAGCATAACAAAAATCTCTCGAACGTTTTCCGAAGATTGCGAGAGGTAAATTTAAAACTAAACCCCGAAAAATGCAATTTTTTGCAAGAAAATTTAGTATACCTGGGACATTACATATCTGCTGAAGGCATCAGGCCTGATCCTGCTAAAATCGAAGCAGTGAAAAAATGGCCGATCCCTTCCACTGCGGATGAAGTCAAGCGATTCGTTGCTTTCGCAAATTACTATCGGAAGCACATAAAAGACTTTGCTAGGCTTTGCACACCGTTAAACAAGTTGACCAGAAAGGGTGTAAAGTTTGAATGGAGTAGCGAATGCCACAACTCATTCGAGAATTTAAAACAATGTTTTATAAATCCACCAGTACTGGATTACCCGGATCTAACGGAGACCAACAAATTCAACTTACATACGGATGCGTCTGGATATGCGATTGGTGCTGTGCTATCTAATAGCAACGGCAAACCGGTTGCATATGCCAGCAAGACTCTGAATAAAGCCGAATCAAATTACAGTACGATAGAAAAGGAGTTATTGGCTATGGTGTGGGCTATCAAGCATTTTCGACCATACCTGTATGGAAGAAGATTTGAAGTCTACAGTGACCATAAACCATTAGTTTACCTTTTTACTTTAGCTGACCCCTCCAGCAGATTAACAAAATTCAGGTTAGCTTTAGAAGAATATGATTTTGAAGTAACTTTCAGGAAAGGAAGCGAGAATGTGATAGCGGACGCGTTGTCACGCATTTCGATTCAAGACTTGAAAACACTTCATGGGAAAACTGTTCTAGTCGTTACCAGAGCTTCGAAACTTAAAGGCGAAAAAGCGAATGACGATAGGACTGATCAACCTTCGTCTAAGCAAGACAAATACGTTAAAATGGTAATGAAAGATAACATAAAAAGCATGCAAATCTCCACAGATGTAATTGAAATTCCCCTCAAAAGGACACAAATTGACCTACGGGCAATGTTGTCGAAGGTGGCGGAATATTCAAAAATTAATAATATAAAATATATAATCATCAAAAATAATAAGGAGACATATGACGTCATTAAAAAATATGAAGAACTACAGATATATGGTCGACCATCATCAGTAAAAACATTACCAATTTTAATAAAAATCGGAGAGCAAATAGAAGAAGTAACAGACGAAAGGTCAAAGCTTTTAATACTAAACGACTACCATATATTACCGACAGCGGGACATGCGGGTATTAGACGCACACTTGCAACTATAAGCAAAAGATATTTTTGGAAAAACATGAAATGCGATGTAGAGAATTTCATTAAAAAATGCAAGCAATGCCAGATATCAAAAGTTGGAAGATGCGGAAAAACTCCAATGATCATTACGACAACAGCAAGCACAGCATTTGAAAAAATCTACGTAGATTTGGTTGGTCCTTTGATACCTACCAATGGATACGAATATATACTAACAACGCAATGCGAGTTAACAAAATTTATAACCGCAACACCGATACCTAACAAGTCAACAGAGACAGTAGCTAAAGCATTCGTGGAGCATGTTATTTTAAAATATGGTGTTCCACAACGAATTGCGTCGGATAGAGGAACAGAGTTTATGTCGAGTTTGTTTACATCCATTGCCAAATTATTGAATATTCAAAAACTAAATTCTACAGCTTACCATCATGAAACTATAGGTTCTTTGGAGAACACACACAAATGTTTAGGAAACTTTTTACGCATCTATTGTAACGAAAAATTATTTTCTTGGGTACATTGGATACCATTTTACACATTCGCATATAACAATACCGTTCACACTAACACTGGATACACACCTTTTTATTTAGTATTCGGAAAAAATAGTAACATGCCTTCAAATTTAACAAATGATAATCCAGTGCCTATTTATGACATAGACAACTATAGCAAGCAATTGACGTTAAAGTTACAAGTATGCCATCAAGAAATAAGAGAAAACCTTCTTTCTAGCAAGATGAAAAGAACAATGAAAAATAACTTAAACATTGTACCAAAATGTTATAACAAAGATGACTTAGTCCTAATTAAAAATGAAATAGGTAAAAAATTGGACAATAAATTTATAGGTCCATACAGAGTAGTAGAGGACATAGACTCAAATATAAGGGTAGAGATCAATGGTAAAGAGGATATAATACATAAAAATAGAATAAAAAGTTATAAGGAATGAAAATAATAATACATATAATTTGAAACAATAGGACGTGTGGTGGACGATTGTTTCATAATGAGTTCTTTCAAATTACATGGGAATAATACGCATTATATAAATCCTAGTTCATATTTCCTTGTTTAGTTTAAAAATTCTTAACTATAGATAACAATTTTTAAAAAATGTAAATAGGGCGTGTGGTGGACGCTCATGATTGAAATGGTTCAGCGCGACGCGGATCGGTTATGCTGTATAAGCGTAAACGGACTGTACCGCGTCGAACGGTGACAATTATACGCTGACACAGCGCATAGCGTAAAACGTACGACACATAGCATAGGAAGAAATATTTCAGTACAATATAGTCGAGAACGACACGTTACGAGGACCACATCTAGTATTCTTACTCCAAACCGAACCGCCATATCCCAAGAATATTGCAAGACTGTTGCAGCCTACAGGCTCTTATATGTTTGAGTAATTTATAGGTGAGCACTTGCTGTCAATTGTAAATCTTGTGAATAATCTGAAGGAGGAAATCAAAAATTGCGGCTGGGAAAGAAATGTGACAGATTTTTTCAAGCAGTATTCCCTAAGCAAGTACAAAAATTTTTATGACATGTTTCCCTATCACCCCCTGTCTGCTGTCTTTCTCATGGTAAGTATTTCAAAATCGATTAAATATTTGGTTCCTTTCTTTTTTGTACTTATTCCTAAATATACTCCCAGTACATATCGACTGCACTAACGATCTTCTGGAATTATTTGGATATCTTCATTATTGCGCTAAGCATTGGGATTGCAGGGCGTTTTGAGCAAATCAATATGCTTTTGCGTACCATGACAGATGGAGGACTGCTTCCGAATGAAGCATTTTGGATCCGTATCCGCACGGATTACGTTTTGGTTTGCGAATTGCTGGAAACCATCGATCGAGTCGTATCTTGGTTGGTACTAATTTCGTGCGCTACCAATCTCTACTTCATATGTTTGCAGATTTTGAATGTTTCACAGTAAGTTATGATATCACACGAAATCAAGCGTAATGTACATTATTTCTCATATTTTGTCTGCTGTTTTTGGCGACAGAAAGCTGCAATACATGCTGAATGATGTATACTACTGGTTTTCGTTGCTATTTTTGATAGCACGAACAACAGCTATGTTCCTATGTGCCGCCCGTATTCATGAAACCGCTAAGAAGCCACAGGATATTGTTCTGAAGATACCAGATGTAGGCTGGTGTATTGAGGTTAGTATTTTTCCAGTTTTTGGTCTTTGCATTGAAGCACAAAACATGGCATTGAAATTTACACGACACTAAATTATAAGAAAAATGCTACGCTAAAAATTTCATCAACTAGTAGACGGTTATTAAAATAGCGGAATTGATTAACTTTAACATATTACAAAATCTGTTTGCCTCTAAATAATTTTTGAAATGAAACAAAATTGGTACAAATTGTGTTTCTAATGAAAATGACTAGTGCTTCTGATAAATTGTGTAAATGAAAACAAATGCAAATGAAACATCATAACCATTTTGTGATATTATTCTTCACAACTCTTTTAATGCTCAGAGACTTGGCGTGAGTTTGACCGTCGTTTCAAATACATAATACAAATATAAATAATCTGTTATTTTTCTAATAATCTTGGTGTGACGTATGCTGTTGCGGTTGGTGGTTTTTACGTGACCGACGTTATAGAAAAGTGATAATGAGAGTAGAGCGTCATGCTTCTCCCAAGCGGTTCGCAGTGCAAATTTTTGTATCTTCTGTGACTGGAGTCCTGTGGTCTATCACAGACCGTACCAGTATTAGCCACAGCATCGTTCATTTTGGGTAACTTCCGTGATTCCAGATTCAGACACCATCCGTGGTAATATTTCGGCTCGTGGATCTTTCGGACAGCATCCATCCTTGCATTCATCCGAATGATTCTATTGCTTCTGTTCCTTTTCGTTTGCTTCCCTGCAAAAGTCTGGCAGCTCCATGTGGAAAATAAGGCGCTGCCGGGTCTCAGAGATTCCACAATTAATTTGTCACCATGGGACGCTCGGAAATATGGGATATGGGAGAAGGGACTCGTGAATATTAAATTTTGAGTCAGTGTGATTTTTTTCAAAAAAAATTGCATCTGCGGTCGCCTATTTGCTCTGTGTTATGTTTACGTTTTTTGAACTATTTATTATTGTTTGAACTATTATCTTTTTACAATTTTTTGGGTTATTTTGAAATAATGAACATCTTTATGGAGCCGATTTTGGAATGCAAAATTAGCTCTGGTATCGTTACCAACTATCTCAAAGGGCTTTTCGTTCGATATAAGACAAAAATTGTCTTATATCGAATTGTCTTAACGGGTGGCAACTAAAATTTTGGAATTTTTTCGCGGCCCTTATGCTCAACAACAAACGAGTTCAGAGAAAAATCAGAGTATATATGTGTTAGCTCTCTCTCTCCTCTTTTTGTTAGTATGTCTTGTTTTGTTAATGCTAGCTCAGTTATGCAAAATGGTGTCGAAACAAGAAGCATTTCGGGAGCGCGTTGTACACTTCTACGAATTGCAACAGAAATCTCGGTAAAAAGCATACGGTACAACATTTAAAAAGCAAATATGCTGCGGTTTCGCCTGTTTACCATATCCTAAGATGCCTAACAACTATTCGCAAGTACGGTAGTGGACGACCAGCCAAAATTATTAACGCAGAAGGACATCGTTCTCTTTCTCGTTTCTTCAACAACAAGCCCTCTAGTTCGGCTATAAATTAAGATGCACCAAACGAATGTTTGAAGAAAATTTTGATCCCGTTTCTACAAAAACACCATGCAGATGGACAATACGTGTTTTGGCCGAATAGAGCATCATCGCATTACGCCAAAAAAACATAATCGTTCCTGAATACCTATTCGATCTGTCTCAGTGCGCCCAATCGAAGATTTCTTCGGGATTTTGAGTTCCTTGGTGTACAAAAATAACTGGAGAGCCACGAATTGCAAACAGTTGATTGGTAGAATCAAGAGATACATTCACAAAGTTGACATGACGCCCGTACAACGCTCCTGTTTCGACGCCAAACGGAAGCGTTCGTTCTCAAATGTACACTAATATTTTTTTAATTAAGGATAATGTATCTTCAATTTCGGTAAATCAGATCTTCTTCATGTATCTTTGTCTATTTTTGATAGCTTGAGAAAAAAATTCCAAAATTTTAGTTGCCACCCGTTATATCGAGGTTGTTTTATAACGAGGCTGTCTTATACCGAGGTATCCCTGTATTATGGTTGAGCTAAGTGCCCCAGAAACTTTGTGACATTATAACATTTGTGACATAATATTTCAGTAAATTGCTTTACCTAACAATCGTACCGCAATTATTCACATTACAACACAAGAGACTGTGCAGAATCATCAATCATCATAAAAACTACGATAATTCTCATTTTATTTTAATTTTAATATTTTTTGAATTGTAACTAATCGCAATCGTGCATATAATACTCCATCTCGGGTGGTGTAAATGTAATCCTATTTTGCATTTTCCCTTTCATGCTTCCATTAACATCTTTCCGCTCATAAAATGTATATATACAGTTGGAACGATTCGCAAACCAGCTGCAGAATGAAACGGTGGCCCTTTCTGGGATGGGATTTTTCAATATAACACGTCAGCTGCTTTTTTCGGTGAGTAACAAGTTCTGGCATTCTCAGAAACTCTCTTTAATTTTCATCCAATTTTGTAATATGCATTCGATGAACCGGGCCGACCCAGATGGCAGGAACGATCGTGACCTATGAGCTGGTAATGTTGAAATTTGATAAAGAATCGGAAGGAAAGGGATATGTTCGACCCTGCACTTTTCTCGATGGGAAAAAGTAGCGTATCTGGTAGATAGACTTCCGGCAAGCTTAGAATCGCATGAGATGGATCAGACAATGCACATTGACGTGGTTGTTGCAGTATCATAACTGCTCACTTGTGAGGGTGTCCTGATTTTTTTTACCTATTTGTAGGTTAATGCACGGTCGAAGCAGTGGGAAACCTGTTCAGGTTGCGGGCGTTTTCGCCGTTGATAGCGATGGACGGGGAAGGATAAAATGGTGTTGGGTCAGAGCAACGATACGATAGTCAAGTCACAATGAAGTAATACCGGTTTTTAAGGCGAAGATGTGCTCACAGGTCTACTCTTCTGGGGGCAACCGATGACCTTAGTGGAGCGATTCATATTGAACTGTCCGAACGATGGTGCACTGTTACACACGACTCACACTAGCTAAATATGTGTTAAAAGACAACGTAAGCTAGCGAACTATGCTGGTATTATACTACTGATTGAAACATTGCCGCACAGTAACGATCTACACCTAGCAGTAGATAGCTATCATTATTAAGTAACACGTAAATCTAATGAAAATTCATTGAACTATGAACTAGGTTCAGATGCATTTGATAAAGTGAATGTAATATTTGTCTGCTAATTCAGTTAACATGATTAAGTAACTGCTGTATTTATTAAATAGAACCAAATTTACAAGTTTAATTCATTTGTATTGTCACAATTTTGCTTTGATAATTCGTTTTTCTGTCACGAACTTTGTGGCATTATTGTTTCGTTTAACTCAATACCGATAAAAAATCCTTTTTGCTTTGCTGAAATTCGTTGGCTACATAAAACAAAAATCTAAAATTAGTTTGTTATAAAAAATTCTCAATGTCCTGTTTACGATGTATTTATAAACCATATTATGTTTTACCATGTTTTACCACTTCCACAAATACATGAGGTTTTTTTCTCTACCGCAGTTTGTTGCGAATTCGAAACTTATGTCAGATAAACTATTTCACTAATGGCTCAATGATGAAACACACATTGGAAACGATTTCCTCATAATAGAATGTCAAAAGTTTCAGCAACCAAGCACAAACTAGCTGTTTTATGCGCTTCCATTTTGATGACCGATCGGTGCTTCTGTCGGGGATCTGCGCAACTCACAAAAAAAAAAACAGCCGAATGATGCATTACAAGTTTATAAATAAACATACCTGGTGACATTGAAAGTTCGATTCCTTAGCAGCCGGTGTGAATTTTGGACTGTTGACTTTGTCTAATCACGTTTTTCTACACATTATTTTCAATCAAGTAATGAAATAGTTATCAACATTTTTGGGATTTTGTTTATGCGGTTGTGCAAAATTAATCTTATTAATAAGATGACAAATTTCTACATTCGAAATCTAGCGCTATTTCACTTTGCATGCGATGCAGTTTTGCGCATTGTGCATATTTTTACATTAAATGAATACATATATTGTTTCTCATAACTTTTAGACGCCACACTTGTCCAACGCCACGGTGCAGCGTTGTGCTGTGAGTAGACAAATGAAAGCCGGTTTTTATTGAATTCATTATCCATATTTCTTGTTTTTTTCTTAATAGAAAATGTAGAGCAATCGTATTGCTCTTCGGTCTAGATTGCAATTTCCTCTATCTGAGTTTTTGAATTGCCTTGACAACAACTTCCTTTATTCTGTTAAGTAGTATAAGGAAGCTCTGTTGTACAATCAAAACGAATAACTTTTTGAGTACCTACTAGAAGAAAGTTATCCATGGAGAAGGAATAATCGTTTTCTATTTTGCTGTATCAAAAAAGTGGAAAATTACATTTAATGTATTTGATTGTATTTAAAGGAAATTAATACGTTTTTGATTAATTGAAAAAAAGTTCATGATCCATTTTACATTTGGCATAAGCTATTTAGGGACGCTCATTACTCTCGACTTTTATTCTTGGTACCTTTCGTCTCGTATCTTTAATTTTTGTCGCTTAGTTTTCTTGTCTTTTATTTTTATTTTTGTCTTTTTTCTTATGAGTACTCTGTCGTCTTTTGCCTTTTTCTAGTCTTTTTATCGTCTGTTAGTCTTTTTTCGTTCTTCTCAACATCTGCCTTTCCGGTACCTTTATATCGTCTTTTTGTCCTTTTTCAGTGATTTGTTGTCATTTCTATTGTCTTTTGTGGCGTTGCTCTTGATGACGTCGTTTTGTCGTTATTTGTGATCTGTTTGGTTTCTTGTTATTTATTTATTTGAGTACTTCATCTGACTATAAATTGTCTACATGAATAAAATTGATTACAGATTACAGAAAATTAGATCTTCTTATCTTTTGCGCGAATAAGTGCGAAGGCATACCGAAGTCAAATAGTTCTTCGACTTTTGAGAACAACCTAATGCATTCCGTAACCGGTACATTAGCTCCAAACGCGGTCCGATGAAACGGTATTTGCAGCAAGCCAGTTGAGCGTAATGTCGCGTTGCGATGCCCGAAAGTTAAGCAAAGATAGCAATTTTGGAGAATCAATTTCGCCGTTGATAAGTTTAGCCACGAATATAGCCTGATGCATTTTACGCCTGCGTTCGAGTGTATCGAGGTCAAGTAGAAGACATCTATTCGGGTAAGGTGGCAGGTTATCAGGATGCCGCCATGGGAGATGTCGTAGAGCCAGCCGAATAAACCTACGTTGCACACGTTCGATCCGTAGGTTCCAAGTAAGATGACTGGGGGACCAAACCAAATTACAGCTCTCAAGTAGCGGACGAACCAAAGCGCAATATAATGATTTCAGGCAGTAAACATCTCTAAAGTTTCGTCCAATCTCAGCAATAAATCCAAGTTGTCGGGTCGCCTTGGAAATGACTGATTCACAGTGTAGATTGAATGTCAATTTAGTGTCCAGCAAGACACCCAGGTCGCTAACTTGATCCACTCTGCGAAGTTCAATGTCGTCGATAGTATAACCGAAGCAAATTGGATTTTTAATCCGGTAAAAACTCATAACTTCACACTTTGAAATGCTGATGATAAGCCAATTAAGTCTGCACCATTCAGTAAATAGATTGAGCAAATGTTGCAAACGGCGGCAGTCATCTTCATTATCTATCGTAGCAAATAATTTCAGGTCATCGGCGTAAACTAACTTGCAGCCGTGTTCTAGCAGAATCACAACATCATTGAAGAACAATGAGAAAAGCAAAGGACCCAAGTTGCTACCTTGAGGAACTCCAGATTTGTTGCTAAACACTGACGAAGTACTGGATCCTAGTTTCACACGTAGTACTCTATCGCTAAGATATGAGTGAAGCCAATCAATCATTTTCTGGGATGCACCAAGTCGTTGAAGCTTTCGCAAAAGTATTACATGGTCAATCCGATCGAAAGCCGCTTTCAGGTCGGTATAGATGACATCAACCTGTTTTTTCTCTTCCATTTGCAAAATACACGTCGAGGTAAACTCTAACAGATTAGTACAGACAGATCGACCAGGCATAAAGCCTGTTGTCGCTGTTTTGCTGTTTTTTTTCTCGTGTATTCATCCCTTTTTCTGTATCTATTTGTAGACTTTTCAACGTTCTCTATAGTCTTTTTTAACGTTTTGTTATTTCTTTAGCCTTTAGCCTTTTTATCGTCATCCCCAAGTAGCACACTTTTTGCACTTCTGGTTGTCGCAACTTATTTATGACTGAAAGTAGTTATATGTCGGTTGCAAAAACTGGTTTGCAACAACTGTGCTACCAGAGTCTTTACATTGTATTTTTGTCGTTTAGCGTTTTTTTCCATTCGCTTTTCGCCTACTTGTCATTACTTTTTCATCATCTTTCAGTAGTCTTTTCACTGTGTTCAGGCCATCTTTTCGTCTATTTGCTGTCTTCGTCGTTCCTTTATTGTCTTTTCGTCATCTTATTGTTGTCTTTTCCACGCCTTTTCGCCGTCTTTTATCATTTCTTTATTGTCTATTTTTTATATTTATCGCATTTTTGTAAAATTTCAATTGTAATTTTTCATCGTATTTTTATTATTTTTCGACCTCAGTTTTTGGTATCTTTTTGTTGTTTTTGTTGATAGTTTTTTACCGTTTTTGTCGTTTTTTTGTTGCCATTTCAACGGCGTTTCGTTGCTAGTTTTTCGTCTTGCAAAAAAAAAATGTAATCTTTTCACCAGCTTTTGTCGTTGTTATACCATTTTTTGTCATCTTTTTGCTACTTTTTGCCATTATTAGGCTATCTTTTTTATGGCAAGACAACAAAAATGTTGGCCATTGTATATTCGTAGCCTATTTTTGTGAGTTTGTCACCTTTTTGACGCATTTTAATAGTCCTTTTTTGTCACAGTTCTGACGTCTTTTCATTATAGTTTCATGTTATTTCCGTCAAATTTTTGTCTTGTTGGTCGACGTATTTCACTATCTTCTTGTTATCTTTTCATCGCATTTCGTCGTTTTTACACCGTCGTTTCGTCGTCTCTTCGTAGTATTTTCTTCGTATCTGAGTCATTTTTTCATCGCATTTTTGTTGTGTTTTATGACAGCTTAAATGTTCAACAGTAAGCTAATCAATGCAAATAGGACTAACATTCCAGCTTCTTGATTACAAAGAACAACCTCATTCGCTCGAGAGTAGCAAAGGATCTATTGCGCTACAGATATCGTAGTAGGAATTGTTAAATTGTGCAAAGAAAGAAAAATTTTCGTTACGAAAATGCGTAATATCGGTATTACTATTAATATGAATATCACACGGATTGAATATTCACACTGGTGAACACGTGAAGGTTCAGAGTGCGAGTGCCTGTAAGTGAAAAATGTCAAAGTGAAACTGTAAAATCGTATTGACAGCATGGCAGCATTAATGTAAATCTTCCCTTTTTAATGAGTAGTAAAATTGTCATTAGTGGAAACCCTTTTTACTATTGCAGAAGCCTTGGTGCTACACTCCGCTTTCGGAACTTGAACTTCAGGTTCAGCGGTTCTAATGGTAGCCAGCGGTACAGAACAATTGCGCGGCTAGTGCCACGATCTTATTGATTCTTGCAGGCTCTCCCAGCCGAGATTCAAACCTACGATGATTGGATTGTTAAACCCATTTTTTACCTCAAAGCCAAAGGAGAGGCTCTCTCTACTATTCACTTCGTTTTATTTTCTGAGAAGAACTCTATCAATATCGCCTCTTAAAAAGTAAAGTCATGCATCTCGAGGTATTCGCTGCATGTAGCGTACTTATGGCTTTTATAACTGAAAGAAATTTTCAACCTTTTTCGTACAGCTCATGGAAATCCTTAGATACAAGCACTTAATCCATAGGTTCGTTGAAAATTCCTAAATCTGTAGAACTATTTATAAATCTGTAGTTCTGGCATCACTGGGAAGGTAAAAGGTATGATGGATGCGAGGCTCAATGCTAGTGTCCATTGTGTCTAGTGTCGAATGTGAAACCAAGTGATAGTTCAATATTTCTTTAATACCTCTTATTTCTTAGTCTCCTAATTAGGCTTCGTCCTCCTCATTTATCACTTTTTGCTTCGCATTACTATCTTCTCAAACCTCATCACTCCTCACTTTTTACTTCTCTTTGCTTGACTTCTCATTTCTCAACTCTCATTTCTGACTTCTCATCCATATTTTTGTTTATTTTGCACTACTCACCGCTCACTTCTTATTTCTCATTTTTTACTACTCATTTCTCATTTACTTACTTCTCACTTCTCATTTCTCAATTCTTACTACTTGCTTCTCATTTTTAATTTCATATACAACAATAAATTAGAACAGTGATGGCCAAACTGCGGCCCGCAGTTTCGTGATGATTCGTACGGCCCGCGGACTGACTTGAGGGATGGCAGACTTATGATTATTTTTTTGATGACACAGGAGTCACTCTGCTCATTCGTAGTACCTCGTGAATATTGTAGATCTGATTACTTTCTGGTATAAATCTTGTAGTGATTCCTAAAAATCGGTTTTTGCTGCCGCCTATTTTACATTTTGGTATGGGCCAGAATGGCCAGAGGTCATTGCGGCCCGCGGACTCATGGGGCGATCTGATTTAGCCCGCACCACGCTTGTATCTGGCCACCACTGAACTAGACGATGGAGTGTGGCACAGGTGAATGAACCACGAAAATACAAAGATGTGGATATTGTGAAGCGAATAAAACACGACAGGTTATAGCGGGCTGGCCACGTAGCAAGGATGCCGGATGAGAGACCAGCGAAAACAATGTTCAGCAGAGAACACGACAGATACCGTCGACCTCGATTCAGACCCCGTACCCGTTGGATAAGAGCACTGTTGACGAGGGTGCTAGAACAACGGATGTTAGAGGCGACTGGCGAATAGCAGCCCAAGACCGAGAAGCTTGAAAACGACTCCAAAATCCGGTCAAGATTTGGTAAGCGGATTGCTGTCGATAAAGTAAAGTAAAGTAAGTGAACAACAATAAATAAATAAGTTAAAAAAAGATAAAAAATAGAGCCGCAACGAATAGCCGAAACACAAATAGCTGAATCACAAATGGTCGAAACACGAATAACCGAATGGCATATTCGACTGTTGGGTATATGCTGTTCTTACTCGCTACCGCCCATTCGGATTTAACTGAGGAATAATCCCTACTAGTCAGCAAATCTAGAAAAATGTATGCACATGTATAAAAGTGATTTCTGCAGGGAGGCTGCCCTTCGTTTGTGATCTTAACCCTTAAATGCGCACGCTGAAAAAATTCATTTAAAAAAAACTTGCTTATCTAAAGGCGGTAAAAATAATTTACTTTGGGGATGCTTTTCACTATGTTGGTTTAAAGCAACATTGCGCATTTAAGGGTTAATAATCTCAAATGAAATACGAAGAGCAGATTTGATTTTTGTGCCGAAAATTCTGAGAATGATTTTAAGATAGATTATCTATTATTTTCTTGTCTTTAATCAAATCAGTAAACAAGATTAAAAATGATCATCAGCAATAGACAAATGATTAAATGCTTTAGTTCTATAGTGAAAAAAGAAATCCAAAACATTGATTAAGCAAATTTAGAAAAAAATATTATTAAATAGTTCAAAAGGGAAAAGAGCTAATAGTGCAGTGTAGCTAATTGAAACTAAAAATAAAATCAATCTCGTAACGTGGTGCTTGCTGGTCTTTGAAATTTGCATTTTGCTCGAAGCCGTCTAAAAACATTATGTCAGTTAGCGTTGGCTAATTTTTTTTAAATTTCTGCATGTTATTTCTTTTACTGTACGCTTTGCATTTTTATTTTGCTCAATTGGTGTTTGTCCTAACTCGTTTTTAAGCAGCAGCAACTGTGATGTTGATTGATTGCGAGATAAAGCACACACTTAAAAAAAAGCACCGAGCTCGGCAAAATTTTGCCGAAATCTCAACAGCCGACCGTTCGGTAAAATTTTTTATGTTTCCAAACGTTACTAAAGATCCGTAAACGTCGGTATAAACCATCGACATTTTTACGGAACATTCGACTGTTGAGATTTCGGCAAAATTACGTCGAACTCGGTGCTTATAAAATCTTTGTAAAATTTTGCAAATGTAATTTTTGTCTTTTAGTCGGAATTTTTTTAAAATTTTTTTGCATGCCTAATTTATTACAGATTATTTTTTAATCTATTTTATAAAAATACGAGAAATTGTTTCGTTTATTGATACTCTAACACTTTGTCTTGAAATTTTTAAGATGATTCGGGGTAAAATACACACGAGAACTTGAGAGCTGGACCAAAACACAAGTGAAAAATCAGAAGTATTATGGACCGTTTAATATCAAAAAAGATGGGTGCAAGGATAAATCAAAAATCATCTGGAATTTGAAAATATCATCTGTAATGGATTTTGCTTTTCGACACCATTGACAGTCAAGAAATGGCAGTTCACAATAAATGTGCATTACCATAAACGCACCTAATTTTGCGTATGGTTCCTAATTCTGCACACCGCACATTTTACTTAAAAATCATGGCATTCTCAAATAAATAGCGCTATGTACACATATTTTCTTAGATGATGTTTAAGATAAAAATATGCAGGAATTTGGAAGTTTTTATTGTAATGTGGGGTGCGCAGAATTAGGTGAGTTTACGGTATTTGCAACGGTATGAATGACTCATATATGTAAATTTTCGTCGTACTTTATTTTTTTTTTGTTAAGCTCTAACAACTCTTTTTAATACAGATATGTACCCAATTGATTTGAACGTCTGAAAATATAAAAATGTTTAAGAAAAGGTTTCACTTGATATTTATGAAGTGTCGGTGATTATTTTACCAATCTGTAGCAAACGAGTTTTCTTTTCCATTTTAAATCAAAAACATTCAAAATATGTGCATCAATAAAACTTTTTATCATTTACTTTCAATTAGGGGTCTGACATTCAAAAAAGGTTTTCGCACAAGTTTTGCAATTTGAAGTTGTAAATTCCATACGCTATTTATTTAATTACAATACCAAATAAAATCAACTGATGATTTATCACACAATACAAGTCGATTATTCTGAGCCGGCTCTGCAAAAGCACCTTTATGTACCATTTCCATTTAAAAGCGAAAGCGCAAATTTGATCACTCGTGTGCGCCAGTAACACCGTTCTGTGATTTTTTTTCCTAGTCGTGAACATCTTATATGCAAAGCAGTAAACTGCCGCAGTTAAATTCAACTGATATGCAAAGAAGCACTTTAAACAAGATTCCGGGTGTCGAATTCTTAAGCTTACGGGTCCACAGAACCAATGCCACGGCTCTCGACGGTGCACGCGGTGTCCATTAGCGGAACAGAATCGTGCGGAGAAAAACAATCAATTGATTGGCACTAAATCGGCAGTCACCGCGGTGGTTGTCCGGTTGCATGTTCCGCACCGTTCGTTCGCCACTGCTCTGTGCATTCGATTGATGCGATGAGCATAGAGACAATACATACCTACCCAGTGCAGATTGCGCTCCGACGACAAAAGCAGAAGAGGCGCTAAATTATTTTTGACATTTTTGCTACAATCAAGGTCACTCGCGGTGAGGAGTGTTTGTCGCGGAATGGACGCCGGTAAGTCAAACCAAACCAACCCGCAAGGGAAAAATGCACGATTAAACAAGTCCACAACAATGCACATAGCTGTGGGCTCTGAACCTCTCAGTTCGGTTCGTCCGTTCGGTGTGCATTAATCGCGCAATCAAATAAATGAACGACCAAACATTTGAACTTTTAATTTTTTGTTTGCTGTTTTAAAGAAGAAGGCTGGAGCTTCCCACCGTCAACCGTCGAGCGCAGACGTGGTAGATACTGTGTGATATTTTTCGGTTGAGGTTCATCTATTAATATGTACTCATTTTTGCGTATGCCCATATGTCTAGGAACGAGCTGTGAGCTGGTTGGAAGCCGATTGATGAATTATTTCGTAATGAAGTTCAAAGGTGCGCGGACTAGCTGGTAGCGCCCGGGGCGAAACGAAGTTTTTGCCAAGATTTAGCAGTACATATAAGGATTACTCCGGTCAAAACAAGGATTCTCTCAATTTAACCAAATTTGGAGAAATGACTGATTATGATTTTTAAATACTACTGCTAGGAGCTAAAAGCTGTGGTTTTGTAGATTTCACTCAGGAGGAGAAAAATACGTTTACCGATTCAGAATAAAAAGGGAACGCATGGTTAATTTTTAACATTCAGCACTCGGTGTTAAAAGTAATTTTCAGTAATTTAATATCCAAGATTTGGGAATCACTGTCGTCTTCAAGGTGCTTTCCTAGATCTTGTTACGTCGTCTATCACCAGCAATTTCGTAGGACAATACCAGGTTGGTAAACGGCCGAACGAAGCGTGCCTCGGCACTGTGGGGTGCAACCCAAATCTAGGTGGACAACAGTAATTGCGCTAAAACCGTTAGTCCTAGGTATATAGTATCTTCGGAGAAAATTTGTTATTTCACCTTTCGCATTTTTTTGGTGTATATGACATTAGGGTGGCCATCATAGCAAGCGAGTGCAAAACAGAAACTTTTTTATGACTTAAGTTAGCTAAATAAAATGTTCTGCAAAGTTAAGGAACATTGAATTGTGAATTACTTTGCTAAAAAAATGAAAGTCATATCTCTTATGGTTGATAAGATGGAGCAATTTTTTGGACGGAGTGAACCTGAAAAATCCGTTTTTTCTTAATATCTCCTTTCGTGTTTATTTCTCACAAATCTTGCCTTCTGAGCACTTTCACATCCAATAAAAACGCACATTTGTTTGAAGGAATCAAGTCGCTATCTCCTTCGATTCTGTAGTTATAGGCATTTTTTCTAAACAAATATGCATTTTTCAAATGTCAATAACGTTAAAACTGCTCAAAAGTAGCAAATCAAATTTTGTGTGTTGTGTACATAAATGTGTTGTACATAAATCGTGAATCTCGGATGACCTTTGTCACAATCTCGAGTTTTGCAAGTTTCTGGGGAGTTCATGTGTGTTTCAATATACAAATTTTCCTCACAGTAAAGTAGAAAACAACTCCCCCATTGCTTAGCCTGATAAAATAAAGCGGATAGCATTTTAATATTCGCCATCCTTCTTCATACCATTTTGCGGAACACCAATTCTCGGTTGACCATAACACGGAATATAGAGTTTCGCAGAATACCATTTCGCAAAAAATCTTACGAGGGATGTAGCATTTCACGGAAAATCTTTTCGTAGAAAGTACCATTTCGCAGGGGTGACCCAACTGAAAGAAAGTAATAGAGGTCAGTAGATTTAGAAAAATAAATAAACCTAGATAGATGTGATCTCTACGGGGGGCTGTCCCCCCGCAGTGGCCGGCGCCTCCGACGGCAGGTCACCGGCAACACTCGCGGCCTGTGGACGTCTCGCGCTGAATTATCTAATGTTACTATTAATAGTTTTTGGTGGTCTTGTTATTGACTGATGTTTTATGAAAGAGTCTAAAATTTCTCGAGTTCGATTAGTTTTTGAGTTACGCAAAAATTTTTGTTTTATTTGTATGAGAGTTCTTATCCCCCTACCACAGGGATGAGGGGTCTCAAACCATCATAAAAGAAATTCCTGCCTCCAAAACCCCCCACATGCCAAATTTAGTTCCATTTGCTTGATTAGTTCTCTAGTTATGAGGATATTTGTATTTCATTTGTATAGGAGCCCCCCCACTATTGAAGGGGGAGGGGATATAATTCCCCTCCTAAAGAAGGAAGGGGTCTCAATTCACCATAGAAAAAAAATTACCTATAAAAACATCCACATGCTAAAGGTTTCATTTGCTTGATTAGTTCAGGAGTTATGAGGAAACTTGTATTTCATTTGTATGCGAGCCCCCCCCCCCTCCTAAAAAGGTAAGGGTTCCTAATTCATCATAGAAAAAATTCATGCCTCCAAAACACCCACATGTCAAATATAGTTCCATTTGATTAAATAATTCTCGAGTTATGAGGAAATTTGTATTTCATTTGTATAGGAGCCCCCCTCCTAAAGTGGGGAGGGGTCCTAATTCACCATAGAAAAAATTCATGTCTCCAAAAACCTTCACATGTCAAATTTGGTTTCATTTACTTGATTAGTTCTCGAGTTATGAGGAAATTTGTATTTCATTTGTATGTAAGCCCCCCCCCCCCCTCTTAAAGAGGAGAGGGGTCATAATTCCTCTTCTAAAAAGGGTCTCAATTCAATATAGAAAAAATTCTTGTCTCCAAAAACACTCACATGTCAAATTTTGTTCCATTTGCTTGATTTGTTCTCGAGATATGCAGAAATTTGTGTTTCATTTGTATGGGAGCCCCCCCTCTTAGTGGGGCGAGGGATCTCTAACCATCATAAGAACCTTCCCTGGCACCAAAAACCCCTACATGCAAAGTTTCACTCCGATGGGTTCAGTAGTTTTTGATTCTATAAGGAAGCTACGGGCAGACAGAAATCTATTTTTATAGGTATTGATTTTATTAAATTGTTTCCAAATGCACATAGAAATAACTCTGAAATCTATTGAGGATTGAACGTATACAATGTTACTTTGCTAAATGTTACATAGAACGCATATAGCATCACTACAAAGAGACTTACGTAGTCCTGCGTCACATATGCGGTTGTGTCTTGTACACAAGCTTATGTGGACGAAAAACGACGATGGGGGTGGGAGGGGGTAGGGTTCTTAAAAGCCGAAAAATATCGAACGTCGTTTGTGAACGACGCCTTAGCATCATCAACGTGCATAGCCCTCACGCAGATGCACCTATGAAGACAAGCCGGAATTCTACGCTTAGTTACTTACTTACTTAGTTGGCTTATCGTCCTAAATAAGACATAGCCTGATGAACAAAGTTTCTCCAATCAACTCGGTTGTGAGCTACTGCTCTCCAATTCCTCGAACACCGCGTATGCTCCGTCCGATATCGATTCACTTGGTCTAAAAATTGTGCTCACTGCACCCCTGGTCGTCTTGCTCCTACCGGATTTGAAGCAAACATCATTTTTGCTGGGTAGTTATCCGGCATTCTTGTAATATGCCCTCTCCACCGTCCAGCTTTAGACATGTCCAGTTGGTCATTGGGAATTTCAATGTTCAGGTCGGTCGGGAATACAAGCGTACGCCCGCTGACCAACGAAATGGGCCTAAGACTTATCGACTCTACCGCCTTCAAGAACAAGGTCATACGTAGTAGCTTTTTCCATCATAGACTCCTACACAAGTACACTTGGAGGTCACCAAATCAGACAGAATCACAGATCGACCACGTTTTGATCAACGGTCGGCGCTTCTCAGACATCATTGACGTCAGATCTTATCGAAGCGCTAACGATGATTCGGACTACCACCTATTGATGGTTAAGATGCGCCCAAAAGTTTCCATTGTGAACAAAATTCGGTATTGAAGCCAGCCTTGGTAAACCCTCGCGCGGCTGAAACAGCCAGACGTCGCCGTGAACTATACGCATTCATGCGATGCTGCGCTACTGGATAAGGATGAGTTTCAAGGACTGTTGGAACACCATCAAAACAGCCATTAGTAGCGTAGCGGAGAGTTCCATTGGGCACGTGACTGGAATAGCTGAAGTATGCGGAGTTGGAGCGGCTGCATCGTTTTCAGGAAACGCGAGTTCCACTAGAAACTGAACGAATCTCGCAAAGGCTTTGTGCCGTGAGTCGAAATGTGCCCAGATAAGAATGGTAGTATTTTGATGGACGATCGTGAGGTGATCGAAAGCTGGAAGCGGCAATAAGATGAACACCTAAATGGCTCCCAGGCAAAGAACTTTAGCGGCGGGGAAAGAAATTTCGACGGTGCGACAAACGAAGAAGAGATGCCAGCCCTACCGATAGGCGAAGTTAAGGAGGTCATCATGCAACTAGAGAACAAGCAGGAGCAAAACAGATGGCCACTTGTCTGCACCGGACCATTGTTAGAATTTGAGATACAGAACAACTACCGAAGCAGTGGAAAGATGGCCGATCCGACCTACAAGAACGGCGATATATTGGATTGTGAGAACTAACGTGCGATTATCGGTCTCGATGCCGCCTCAAAGGACTGTCCCAAATCATTTTCCACCGACTATCACCAATTGCGAACAGATTTGTGGAAATTTATCAAATAGGTTTCGTTGAAGGACGTTCAAACAGGTTTCGTTCGGATTAAATATTTACACTACCGTAGATTTTCCAGGCCGTGAATACAGAGTTCCTACCTACCATTTGTTCGTTGGCAAGCAACACAGCTTGTTATAGAATAGTATAACATTACATACACCAGAACCTATCTATTACTAGAAAGGCGCAAAAAATTGAAGTCTAATGAAACAACAATTGAAAGAAGTATGTATCATGTTATTTCATACCATTTTAAAACGTTATTATAGCATAAGCTGCAACTTGTTTTTCCAGTAGATTGAATTTAGTAATGGAGACATAATAAAAACTTCGTGTTAACATGTTGCAAAAACAAACATTATTCATTTGATATGAACTGTCAAATAAATTCATGTTATCACAACACATCTCAAAACCTTAATAATAACGACACATGTTTCCCAAGTACGTTTATAGTACTCTTAAACGACTACTTTTCATTAAGATTATTTTCTAACTTGTTTTGTGTGTTACTTGGGTGACTTCAAACCTGCAAATGATATCATCGACCGAAAAGAGCTATGAATAATCATGGACAATAAAAGTTTCCTCTGGAAGCTAATCAGTTTAAGTTTACGATACGATGTTCAACATAGCGCTACAGGGTGCTATGAGTTTGAGGTGGTTGAGGGGTCATTGGCAACGGCGCGCCAATGCCCCAGCCATGAGATTCGAAGGCGTATTATCAGTGGAAGTCGAGCTCATACTTGTGATTTTACAAGCAATTGCTGTTTGTTATCTTCAAGGACTGGCAGTCGATCAGATCGATTTGCGAGTATCGAGATGCTCAAGGAGTTGACGACGAGTAGTCTAAAAGAATTGTCCATAACTGATTGGTAGAATAAAGTAAAATAAGACTTCAATGAGATCATTGAGATAAAATAATTAAAAAATAATGGGAATTTTATGGCGAAAACTTAATTAAGACTAGACGTTTTGAAGTTTTAATTTGGCTTAATTTAATATCAGTCATAATTCCTGTTGATTGCTTCATACGAATGAGTAATGATGGATTTCGCCACTGGAAGTGCCGAGAAGGGCAAAAATGATAAAAATGTAAAATGAGGGCGCAGCCTTGAAGTGAACACCAAACATAAAATGTAGGTAATTGTAATCTGTTCATTTTATACCAAGTAACTGAACTGAGACTTGTTAAGTTACAAACCACTCAGTACAGATTTTATAGCTCTTGGCCTTGAATTGAAAATAAATTTACGTGCTCCAGGATGGGTTGATTCAATTGACAAATTTTCTGTCAGCGACAAAAAAATTATTGAATTTGGACACTATTCGATTCATTGTCTTTGGCGATAAAAAATCTTACTTAGTGTCAGTAATGTTCTGAAACATTTGAGAGACAGGATACAGTCACTACTTTGAGCTGCGGTAAACCGTTTTATTAGTAGTAACGTCAAACGGATGTTTTTACCGTTCATTTATTTAAGATTCTATTATCTAATAAGGTCAAAAGTAAGTTGTATTTATTTTGGCTTTGTTAGTCAAATTAATATTCATTGGACCTTGGAATTCTTGCAACATCAAGTGTATCTGGTTGAACTTTTAGAACGCGATGCAGATTGCATTCTGGTTTGAGATTATGCGCAGAACATCCTGCAAGCTATATGCCATTCAATCCTTTCATTTTTTTCTGCGTTTTATTATGTGGTTTATCTTGGTTCGTTAGTTGGTACTGAAATCACATTAAAATACAACTATTTTGCAACAATTACAAAATGTCATTAAAGGTGCTGTTAAAAATTTATGTTGTAAGTCAATCATTCCTACTTTGTAATGGGAAACGGTGAGGACAAATTATCCTTAATTGAGTAACAGGCCATTCGTTAGTAGTCGCAATCGATTACATTAAAGCTTCTCATATTACTTTGAAAGTTCAGAACCTACAATTTTTCATTACCATTTTCAAATATTGTAAGCTTATCTTCATACATTTTTCTTTTTATATGTCTAACAGTCTCAGATATTATGGATGGCTTGAACCGTGAATCTTTTTTTGCGTGTCTCGGACCTACCTTTGTAGACAAATCGTACAGCGTGTCTAGTCGTCCTGTGATGGATGTGAACTTTGCCATTTTCATCAAGATACAGAATCGTCAAAGCACAGTTCATTATTTAAATCGCATAGATTGGAGGCGGAATGATGGTGGCCGGGGCGGTGATAAATTTTACTGACTTCTAAAGCGTTGCTGAATGGCAAGGGAGCAGCTTGGCGGGGAGTGAAAACCGGGTTCAGAACGGTATGGCTTATGAGGAGACTCTTAGCCCTCACGCACGCACCGGTTTTGAAGCTCGTCTTCAAAGCACGGAATGAGTCACGTCTTGCGTCTTGCGGTCAGCAAGATTCATAGGTATTCGTATTCGCAGGAGAATAATCGCACGAGTTCTAATAAGTGACAAAGTGTCTGCCATTTATTCATCCTGATTCAAGCGGATGTACATAGGCGCTTTGTAACGTCTGTGCCGTTTGCTTCTTGAAAACATTGTCGGGTTGATACTGTACTAGAACACAGTACAAAATTCGAATGCTAAGCTAAAACTTTTGTTGGTTTTTTTTAATACTTGCTTTTCAGATATTTCTCAAATGAATGCAAGTCGGCATATTAAAGCAAAATTACGTATTTATAATTACAATAGATTATATGAATTATTTATTCTGTTCCTTGTCATAGTTTTGATTATTACATTCATAAAATTTAGAAATATATAATTTTGCTATTAGTACTGTGTATTAGTTTATAGCTAATGATGAAGAATGATAATTTACTGCCGAATGGAGACGATCAAATTCAATAAAAGATAATTATTTGACTGTTTTAGACGTACAGCTCCTATCACTAATGAGCACGAATTTTCGCTACTGCTGAACAACTACGCAACCATTTTAAATAGGTAATTTGCTAGCATTAATTCTTAATTGTACAGACTGAATTGCCGATTGACTGACATGCTCTTGTACGTCCCAATATTGCTAATTAGCTAGTGGTCTTTCATTAGTAATATTTTCATTATTATTATTTTATAAGTGTTAGATTAGTTCTGCTCGTATAAAATAAGAAAACATTTTAGGGTACATTTTTTGTCCAAATAATCAGCCCCCGAAATAACAACCGCAACATGATTCATTCGAAGGAGAATTCAACGGGAAGTTTTACCTGACAGCCCCTAAATTAGAGTCTCTAATATGCATCTTTGCACGTCAGTTGGAAATTTCCAATAGGTCATCACGTTAAATAACTCAGTCAAAGAGCTGCGAGAGGGTTTGGCTATGAGGTGATACGTTAGGAAGAAAAATCTCTTTCAAGCATGGCACCGGCTTTTTTCTGCTCATTTTTGAATTAATGAATGGAATCACTTTTTTTAGACTAAGTGATGAACCCCACGCGCACTTATGAAGTGGCACAGGCACACTGGCCTTTCACACCTTAGCAGTTCACAAGTTCTGTGACGAGGTTGGATGTCTAGATGGAAATAAGTGCTTATCTGGTTCCGATATGGGATATGTGCAATACAAGTGCTCTGGTGAGTTGAATGCCATACGACGGAGTAAACGGCTCTGTTGAAAACTTGCATTGCACTTGAAATTTATTCATGACATTTTCCATGTTCTCGAAAGCTTCGCAAGCGATCAATTGTTGCCTTTCGGCAGTTGCTGTCACTGTTATACGGTACGATTGAATATGACGCGCTTATGGAATTATGTTTGTGCGTGTCACTGAAGAAAATCCTCAAGTTGTACAATAGAAAAAGATGCATCGAAGAATGACATTTGTTCAACAATGTATTAATACTGAAAACGTGCAGACGATAAACTGTACTGAAAGAGATGCGAAAACTTGTTCATGCAATATTAGGAGGGATTCAATTTTGGTTTGGAATGTTGCATGGAGGACAGCTCTGAATTATCAACACTATACTATGGACAAATTTGGTATTTGCGAGCCAAAAACAGGCAGTATTGCACCAGTCAAAGGAAATTTGAGATAACCTATGAGAATAGTTTTTTTTGGTCGGCCACCTGCACACCGAAAGCCTATTGGGTTATGAGAATAGTGTAAAAAAGCTTTGCTTAACAAATGGATTTTAATATTTGTTTGAAACGATGATTCTACAATTGATGAAGGGACGGTAAGGGAAAGTAATGAAGAAGGATTTTTTTCCCGGGAATGAAGGGGAAGGGTGGAAAGGGGGGGGGGGGGGGGGGCGGTGGTTAATAGATAGCTATGCTTAACAAGTTGTCGTTGTGACTCCTATCTTTTGTCCAATGCTGGAAGGTGCATGGGTTGAACCAAGCTGTAATCAGGGATTATAACCGGATTTGAACCCACAACACCTGCCAGGGCGTGTCGCTCACTGGTACCCGTGTACCTTTGAACCACAGAGGCGCTGGACGTCTGGACTTTTCCTTACCGTCCCTTCATCAATTGTAGAATCATCGTTTCAAAAAAATATTAATATATGCCTGACCGCATTTCAAGGTCATGACTAAAGTCACGAGTTTGGTCAAATGGATTTTGCTGAATTATGGCTGCAATGAATTGTTTTGAGATCGTATTTTCACTGAATGATTAGGTATACTTGCAGATTTGGACTCAAATTTGTATCCAGTGGAGTTTAAAAAAGCTGTACCACATTGCTGAATAAAACAGTGTTGCGCATTTTACTGCTTATACATCCGCGGGTGTGATCTGAATTTGAAGCTCGAAAAGATTCTGGAATCACTTTAATTGAACTATCATACCCAAAAGCAGGCTTGCTGATAATCGCATCATAACGCCTATTTTTAGTCTTCAAGCAGGAACGCATTCGAAGATTCAATAACGCCTCACTGCTCCAGAATGAAGATAATAATAACACTTGAAAGCTTGCAGCGATGCGACTTGCGTGAGAGTAATACATAGGCCGAACATTTGTGTTTTATCTTTGCGCTCTCTATTCTTCGCCTTCGGTCCGTTTGCGGTGCGAAGCGTACATGATATTCTTCACTCTTCTTCGAATGCTTCGATCTTCATGAAGAAGCGAACAAAAATTTATCACCGAGGCGATGATTAATAGCTTAGTTTAGTTGGCTGCAGATAACGGATAAAATCAGGCCGGTGACATCCCTATATGAATGCGCAGGGTTTGTTTGTAACATAAATTTTGAGCCCGTCTCGTTTCGAGCCCACAACAAACTTCGCTTCGGATAAAGTAGTGTTCGTGAATCGTATGCAACAGCTTAGGTATGGTAAACATGTATTAGTTTCAGCTTCGTGTAAAGCATGTAGGAAGCGAGCTGCGATTCTAGTCACTAAAACATGGCTTCCTGTCATAGGCCTGGATAAAATGTAAAAGCAAACTGTTTCCGTATTTTATTTTTGGAAACCTTATAAGATAGTGTGTATGTATGTATGTGTGAGTGTACGTATGGGCGTTGGGCGAGTGTACGTATGTGTGTACTTATGAACGGTTTGCACTCACTTTTCTCAGAGTCGGTAGACAGATTTGGATGGTCTTGGTGACAAATGAAAGATCACTATTGAATTTTATATCAGTATATAAGTAAACGTTATTTGAAAACTGTTCTGTTTAAACCTATCAAACGAAAATAAACTATATTTAAACTTGAATACTTAGGAACGTATATAAAACCGTCAAAACGTGGATAACCAAAACATCTATCAAGTGTCGATTTTATGTATTGATGTATGTGTGCTTGCATGTATGTGTATGAGTATGTGTGTATTTGTGATGTATGTACGTGTACTTGTAACTTCGCGCAGAATTCGCCAAACCGAACCGGGAATTGTCCGCTAAGCCTTCAGAATTGCCATGTCGGCCGCGAAGAAATATTCTGATATGTCAGTTTTGTTTTTCAAAAAGAATAAAACTGATTTTCGAATACGGTCGTGTCAAAAATAATCCGTGAAACGTGCCAAAATCGGTTTGATCTGTAGCTGGTTCATACAAATAGTTACTCGTAGAATTAAAATAGCAAGAACTAGTTTTCCTATACAAATTTCAAACAAATTTTGCGTTCTTGCAATCAACAAAGACTTGCACTGGACAAACAAATATTTATCTCATTCAATTTCATATTGTTTCCGTAGTTACTGATATTTTACATATATTCATAGAGGACTGAAAAAATGATCATCTATGTGATATATTTTCCTAACCATACGAATATATTTGAAATTAATAAAGGTGTTGATAAAATAAATTAACTGGATGACGCTAAGAAATGTTTACGCACCCCAGGAAGAGAAATATCACTATTGCACCTAGCACATTCTTGAATTATTTTTATTTAAATAAAACCATTGATAACTAAAATTTTAAAATATAGGGGAGAGACGTCTACAATGAGACACATTTTTACCAATTTTTGACGTAGGACTACGTCTTTGTTTACTATACTGGGACAGGGTAGCACTTTGCGAAAACGAAAATAGAAGTGTAACGTTTGAATGAAAGATTTCAAATGTTAATAACTACTAAACTACTGAACGAAACTGAACAATATATATGTTGTTAGATAGATAAAATGACCAGCAATTTTATAGGTGGGCGAGAGAGCAATTTTAGGGAGGACGTAGGAGATGGGGCTCCTATCCAAATGAAACACATTTTCTCAAAAACAAAATATTTAAATCCAATTAAATATAGGTTTTTGAAATTTTGCTTGGAGGACTAAACTATTATTCGTTAGTAAAGAAAATTTAAAACAACAAGCATAATTATAAACTATTGAAAACAATTATGCTTTTGAAATTTCCAAAGAAGGAAGGGTTAACATTATACTTAATTATTGAATAGAATAAGACTATAATTGGAAAAATATAGTCAGTTTCAGAATTTTAATACAATACATAACAAAAGCCTTCCAGTTGGCTACGTGCTATGGCAGTGGTCTAACAAACCCGTCGTTGCATGTTCAAACCTTGACTGGGGGAGGCTGTAATATCGTAGCACTAGCCTTGCAATTGTTCTGTACTCTAATAGCTGGCTGCGAAGTCTGCTGAATAAAAAGCGTGAAAGTGTAAAAGCGTGTAACGGCTGAATTTTTCTCAAATTGCGTCAGTTTTTTTCCATAATGTTGTCTAATATCATCCAATTACAAATGTTACTAAAATTTGAAGAGATCGATAAATTTTCTGTTACAAATTAGAGCTGACTTAATTTTTTCACTAACTGTAGCAATATTATTGACAGTTATTTTAAAAATTAGGAAGACAGTTGGCTGGTGTTAAGTCAGACCGAATTAATAGACAAAACTCTGATTTTGAAAAACGCGCAAACTTCGCTCGGTATGGTTTATATTTATCAATCGTTCGAAATCATCTTATAACTCTGGCTGTTTGCAACATTTATGTAGTCTGATTAGAGTAAAATTTAGCTTAGAAAATTCTTGATCGTTAGCTGTCATTAACTCATTTTAACTGGTCCGGTTCGATTTAATACCGACCAGTTCATAGCATGAAATAAAAAGTAAAATTGATCAAATGAGACAAGAAAAGCAATTCAAAAGTCGAGTGTACCACCGCATAGAGTGAATTCTATACGCAAATTTGATAATACAGTCGATAATACATCTTTATGGTCACCGAGAATGTTAGTTATGAAGAACTGTCTTTATATGCATAAAAAATATGTAACCTCAGATAAAATACTTAAAGCATATTTCAAAGCAATTTTAATAGAGCTGTAACTATTTAAAATATATTCTATTAGTTAACCCTCTAGTGCCCATCCCCGACATTTGGTGGGTTAAGGGCGTTTCACTTTAAATCGTTGTAAATGCTTTACTTCATTTTTGTATATAATTTACACTTATACACTTTTTATTATAGTCTAATCTATGTAATACATTTATAGTTTAATTTATAGCTTTAATTTGAAACATTTATTTCTTATTTACTTATTATTAGCTGACCCGGCATAGTTCATACTACCACAAATAATCTGTGCTGTACAAAATTGTAAACTGCATGGGTAGTCTAATATAACAATCTTCAATTTTTCCTCGCACTAAAGTATAAAACAACACCCCCTTGCTATGCTAAATAAAACAAAACTGATACCGGGGGTCAGTCCCGGCGTAGTGGTTAACATTTACGCCTCTCACGCGGCGGACCCGGGTTCAAAACCCAACCCCGCAGAAGTCACGAATGCTGTTAAAGTGATTATAATCCGAAAAAAAATAAAGCTGATAGCATTAAAATATTTGCCGTGATTGTATAATATTTCGATGAACACCATTTCGCGGAAAAGCAATTCTCGATTGACCATAACGCGGAATACCATTTCGCGGAAAGTACCATACATGCATATAGGAACACACAGACAGACAGAAATACATTTTTCTAGATATAAATTTATTATTTTGCAATTTTGCATTTTTTGAGTTTTTACCTTTGTACTATGTGTATATGAAAATATAGTAGTATAAATGTATAGGAATCACTCGGAAAACCGAAAATCGAAAGAAGGCCCTGTGGGACGAATGCCAGGTATCATTTGACTCAGATTTTTTTTTTATTAATAAACTACACAGAATGGTTTATCACCTGCGAACCTGGATCCTGAGTTCCTTTACAGGTTGTAGGTTGTATTTTGTGGCCAAAGCTCACAAATTATAAACATTTTCTTCAAACGTCTGTCAACAAACATTTTGTTTAGTTTTTGAGATAAAGGTATATGAAGCTAAAAACGTAATGTTACATGAGCAGCGTCTATCAAATTTGCTTAACATAACGAAAAAAAATCATTTTTTCTTTTGTTTTTCGACCGCGAAACCTTAATTTAATAGTAAAACGTAAGCGTAGCAGCTGATAATACCATCAAGCTTCGTCGACCCTCACATTTCACAGCCAATAGCTATAGCCTATAACTATAGCTATATTCTGTATAAAGATAAACAAAGTTACTTAAGGTTTGTTACAATGTCTTATTTATCGTTATAATTAGACCTACAGTTCGTCGAAGAAGATTATGCAGAATGAAAAAAAAACTGAGTTTTCCTTTTAATTCTACGATTTATAAATGGTCGGTGTTAAATCAGACTACACCAAGTCGCAACATTTAATAAAATGAGTTAATGACAGCAAACGATCAAGAAATTTCTAAGCTACATTATACACTAATCAGACTACATAAATGTTGCAAACAGCTAGAGTTATGAGAAGATTTCGAACGATTCATAGCTATAAACCATACAGAGCAGCAAACTTTGAACGAGTTTTTCTCGAAATCAAAGTTTTGTTACTTGGTTCGGTCTTCGGTTTGACTTAACGCCGACCAAATAATAGAATTAAGAGGAAAAGTTTTAGGTTTATCTACCCGCAATGCAACAAATCTTCTGATTTTGTTTACCATCACAACGAATTTTGCCATTCAACATGAATAACTGGTTTCCCTTGTTTCCTAAAATCATTCATTCATTCGCGAGGAAGAACCAAAAAATATTCTTCATGAAGAATGTAGATGATATCGCTCACTATTGAACGCTTCTTTAGCTGAAGACTGCTTTGTGAATCGCATTAACCCGTAGTTCATGGGTGAGCAATACTTGTTGCCTGCCATACAGGCGATAATTCAGAGCAGAACGAAGAACATGAAAAAACGAAATATGCCGAACAGCTTCAACCGCAAAGCTGATCGAAGCTGATCTGAGAAGCTTTTTTTCACAGGTCGTGTAACTCTCTGGAGAATAACTAACAAAGAGAGTAGAGTGCTTTCGCGATAATCAGCAAGCCTGCCCAAAAGGTTACAGCCTCGCTACATCCAAAATGTTCATACAATAACGCAAAAAGTTTTAGACCGATTAGTCTAAAGGTTTTCCTTTTTAAATCATTTAAGGCCAAGCCAGCGCACTAGAGAGAGAAAAAGGACGAAGCAAAATTTTCAATGAGAGCTCGCTTTTTTTAAATGGTTTTGAATACTCAACTGTAGTGAAATATCATATCAGGTACGTACATATCATATCAGGTATTGTGTGTAAAAACAATGATGTATTTGAAAAACTATGTTGTAGCGTTATTCAAGAAATATTTAAGATTTTTAAAATGCTATCTTTCTCGATCGCATCAATGCTTGCGCTGCTTTGGCCTTAACCGATTGTTGACCACTATATCAGTGAAACAAGTGTTCTTTCTATTATCGGAGAAGTAAACCATCAACATTAATCAATCTGCTTTCAATAATTATAACATGGATGAAACAAACGATTAGAAACCGAAGAAACGAAAGCAGGTATTTTGGAAGCAACGTATTTACGGACACAAGTGTTACAATTGTATTGAACAATGACCGGCTTGGGTACAGATCATACATCTATTTTTTCTAGCAAAAGTATTAGTAATGTTGGTATCTGTGCATTTTCAAATAAAACTTCCTTCTGGCACACCGCGTGCCGACGTTGGGCAGGGGGGTTCCTGGTGTCGGTGGTGGTTGTGTTGAAGAGGATTATTTTCGTCGCACTGTCGTCCGGCATCTTTACGACGTGTGCGGCCCACCGTAGCCTGTTAGCTTTCGCTAGATGTACGATGGGAGTCTCCCCAAGCAGTGCCTGTAGCTCGTGATTCATAGCCTCGGCCACTCTCCGCTTTCAGTTTGTACTCCGCCAGATATCGTTCGCAGCACTTTCCGCTGGAGCATGGCAAGTCCTCCGTGGTCCTCCGTGAGTAGCGTAACGGCTTCAAGTCCATAAAGAACTACTGGTCTAATAAGGGCTTTGTACATTGTTAGCTTCGTGCGGCGGTGTATGCTTCGTAGCGTTTTACGAAGGGAAAAGTAGGTTCGATTTCCCATTTGGATGCGCCGCTGGATCTCCTTACTAGTGTTGTTGTCCGCGGTCACCAGCGATCTCAAATACACGAACTCCTCTACTACTTTTAGTTCGTCGCCGTCAACGGTTACCGTCCTTGGGAGACGCGTGTTTGTTTCCTTTAAGCCTCTTCCTTTCATGTATTTGGTCTTCGACGCATTTATTTTTAGCCCAATTCTCCTAGACTCCGCTTTCAGTCTGGCGTAGATTGCCTCCGCCGTTGCAACGTTCCTGGCTATGATCGAAGTCATCTGCAAAGCCTAGAAGTTGGTTCCTTGGTAAAAATCGTGCCTCTCGTTTCGATGCCCGCTCGTCGGATCACCCCCAGAGAGCGATGTTGCACAGCATGCAAAATAAACCGTCTCAACCCTCGCCGCGTCTCGAGGGGACTCGAGAGTGTCCCAGAGATGCGTATGAAACATATCACTCGATTCAATGTAGATCTGATCAGTCGCGTCAGTTAGTCCGCATCGACTATATCGTATGCTGCTTTGGAATAAAGATGTGATGCGTGGGCACGCTGTACTCCCGACATTTCTGCAAGATCTGTTGGATAGTAAAAATTTGGTTCGTTGTTACGCGAGCCCCCATGAAACCCGCCTGATAATTCCCTACGAAACCTTGTGCTATCGGTGACAACCGGCGTAACAGGATCTGGAAGAGTACCTTGTAGGCGGCGTTTACCAGCGTAATACCGCGGTAATTGCAGCAGTCTAGCCGATCACCCTTTTTGTAGATGGGACAAACCATCCATCCATCCATTCCTCTGGTTGCTTTTCCTCTTCCCAAATCCTCGAAATAACCCAGTGTAGAGCCTTTGCCAGCATTTCTCCACCATGTTTATAAAACTCTGCCGGTAGTTGGTCCTTCCCAGTGGCTTTATTGATCTCCAGCAGCCCGATTTCTCGTTTGACTTCTTGGAAATCAGGTGCTAGGACATTACTATCTTCCATGGGCGTTTCCAGGTTATTTTCCGTTCCGCCTCCTTCTGCGACTTAGTCATTGAGGTGTTCATCGAAGAACTGCTTCCGGCTGTCGACCACCTCGCGCTTGTTTGTGATTAGATTCCCTCCCTCGTCCCTACACATGTCAGATTTCGGTGTGTAGCCCTTCTGAGTTTGGTTCACCTTCTCGTAAAACTTGCGCGTGTCATTAGCTCGGAATAGTTGTTCTAATTTTTCACGATCTCTGTCCTCCTTTTGGCGCTTTTTTCTCCTCAGGATCGTGGTCAACTGGTTCCCAGCTCATCGGTATTTGGCCAGGTTCTCTATAGTGGCAATACTTATATAATTTTTCCAAGCAGTTTTTTCACCTCCTCCGCTTGTTGGCATTCCCCTACAAACCAATCATTTTGTGTACTCCGAGGCTCAATACCTATCCTCTCCGATGGCCGAACGTATTCTGCCCCAACCGTCTTCGAGGTTTGACGCCCCTAACTCCTCGGAAGAAGGTAGTGCCTCATTCAGTATTCGCGCGTAATTTTCGGCAGCTTGTGGGTTATCTAGCTGCCTGGTGTTCAGCCGAGGACCCAGGCAACCAATAAGCATTAGTATAAGCAGTAAATCACTCGTTTATTAGCATCCCTGGCGTTTTATACTGCAGGTTGCTGTTTATCAGATTTTTGACTTCATAACTGTTGTAAATTGGCATTCACTATTCTATTTAAATTCTTCTTGTCGGTAAGGTAAACGCACCATTAGTGGTGGTAGTACCAGTAGTGGTTGAAACTCGAATTATTCCATTATTTTTGCATATTTTGGTACAAGTTAGATACTTATCAAATAATACTGTTACTGGTAGTTCGATACTTATCAAACTTGTACCAAAATATGCAAAAATAATGGAATAATTCAAGTTTCCACCACTACTGGTACTGCCACCATTAATGGTGCGTTTACCCTAACTAGCTGCAAATAAGCATTGTCAGTACTATAAGAGGGCTAGCAGTAAAATAGCCGCATATTTTGCCAGAATAGCATTTAAGTAGCATTTGAGGCAACTTAAATGCTTATTGGCTTGCATTTGAATTGCATTGGAAATGATTATTGGTTACCTGGGGAGGGCGGCTTTGACGTGTCTGGTATACGGTGGACAGCTTTGAGCGTGGATACGGTGGACATGTACTGCTACTAGGTAATGGTCAGAATCAATATCCGCACCCCGTCGGGAGCGTACGTTCGTGATGTTAGAGAAAAACCGGCCCTCTATGAGTAGGCTATGGGGTCTTACCACCGGTCTATACATTTCTTCCCTACCGACCTGGGCGTTCATATCCCCGATGACGATCTTGACGTCCCGTGACGAGCAGCTGTCGTACGTTACCTCCAGGCTCGCGTAGAACGCTTCACGCTTCTTTCTCATCGTCGGGTCTACCTTCGTGCGGGCAGTGCACGTTAATGATGCTATAATTGAAGAAACGGCCCTTTATCCTCAATACACACATTTTCTCGTTGATCGCCTTCCAATCTGTCACGCGATTCTGCATTCCGCCTAACACTACAAAGCCCGTTCCCAGTTCGTTGGTAGTGCCACCGGTCTGGTAAAACTGGGCCTTTCCACCACGGATCTTCCAAACTGCTGCTGCTCAAACTGCTGCTGCTCAAACAGCACCCGCTCGCAACCTGCGAAATTTAGCAATCTGCAGTTCCAAGTACCGAGTCTCCCATTCGTCGTCCTTGTGCCGTCGCCTAGGCCGATGCCGAATATTCCGCTCCAAATTTGCTTGAATTTTGTAAGTGTGATTTCATTTGGGTGTGTAGCCGTACTGGGGCAACACTACCGAGTCTCGCGATGGGCTGTCATCTTATAGTGCCGAGACTCACTATATCTCCTTCCCGGTTTGTATACGACCTTAGTTTCCACAAAGGTTGGTTACCCGATCTCCGCCTAGATTGCTCGTATTCCGCCTTGTACCACGAGGAGGTCGGAATGCTGGATAAGAGGCTAACGACCAGTATGGGGTCTATATTTCGCATTATCCAGCCATTTACCAGGCTGGCTTATTCGCCCTTTTCAATTGTTGGTCGACAAATCACAACCTAATTCGCGTTGACGGCATTAATCGATCTCATGCACACGCATGGAAAGTCCCATATGAGAGTGCGGGTGAAAACCTGCTAAAATGTTGCAATCTCTTGCGCTCTTTAACAAATTCTTATTCTGGTTCACCGCTACAGTAAACTTTTGGGGGTGGCAGCAGCTTACGTTTGTCAACGCGAATCTTAAAATATTTCCGCTAAGGCTAAGGCTAAGGCTAAAGCAGACGGAAAAAGCAGCTGAAATGAACAATTTTGGTGAGTATATAGTTAAATAATGATCTTTCTTGCTTTTCTTTTTAGGATCGATGGGATTTCGGGTGATTAACGGATAGAGAGCGCTATTTAGCGAAAAGAGCAACCGATTGGTAAAGAAACAGACCGGGTTTTTACGATATTGCTTTCCTTTCTCGGAATAAATGCACTGATGCATTTTTCGTGTTTCTATTCTATGTGGTTTTGTTTCTGTTTCGGTTTTTTTATGTAACGCCTCTAGTGATATTACGATTGTGAGTGCTTTTCTAGTTGATCGATCTTTTGCAAGTTAGGGTAACCAACCTATTTTGGACCCCATCAGCAGCTGTACATAATTTGGACACTTGCATTTGTTTTTGCTGTAAGTATCCAAATTATGTACAGCTGCTGAGGGGGTCCAAAATACGTTGGTTACCCTACTGTTATCCGGGTTTCAAGTGTTGGGCTGGCCATATACCAAGGCCATTGCCTGCTAAATCCTACAGTTAGTAAAATGACGTGCCAATTTTTTTCTTTATTTTGCACGGAAGAAACTGCGGACCGTACTTCGCGTTATAATGATTCGCGGCACTGGAGGGCTTCATGTTTTTGCGATACACTAACTGTCCTTCGGAGAACGATTTTGCGAAGCGACGTTTACGCAAATTGTACCTGTGCTGGGAGGAATAGTGTGCCTTCTCTAGATTTTTACGGACCGGGTCAAAAATACGGTTGAAAATTTGTTTGCGCCGTTCTCGCAGCTGTTCAGGAGTGAGCTTTGTGTCACTGCGTTCGAGTTGGTGATCGACTCCGGTTTCAGAAAACTCATGCCCAAGAGTTACGAAGTATGGCGTAAAACCGCTCGAGGAGTGTAGACTAGTGTTGGGGGCCAAAGACGCTGGTGGATATGAAACGGGGAAGGCAAATGAGGAGCGTTCAATATAGCTCTAGCCATCCCAAGCCCCTACCTAGCGCCTCCACGTGGCCATACCCGGTAATGCTCTATTGAGTAGCCAAGCTAGGAGGTGCGATGCTGGGGATCCCCGGCAACCTGATCTCCGGTTTTCGGCAGACGGCAGAGCTACACGGCATTGCTAATAGGTAAGCCTAATATAAGTTATTTTAAATATTTTTTTCGTTTTAACTTATAAAGCACCTTCTGCTATATAGTGAAAACCTTGGCCAAAACGATACTGCACATGGACCATAGAGGCGCTGGACTTCAAAGGTACAAGTACCAGCGAACCACATGCCCTGGCGGGTGTCGTGGGTTCGAATCCAGGTAAAATCTCAGATTATAGCTTGGTTCGATCCATGTACCTTCCAGTATAGAACAAAAGCTAGGAGTCAAAACGACTACTTGTTAAGCGTAGCTACCAATACCCCCCCCTCCTCCTCACCTTTCTGCTCTTTCCCCACTTTCACCAAAAAAAATTTTCATTTCTTTCCCCTACCGTCCCTTCATCAATTAAGAACCGTGGATCCAATGGACTCTCAAGTCGATGTCCGTTTTTAAAATTATGGGAAATGAGGTCAATCAACCACTTCTCCGATATTTATTTTCCTCCCATATTCTGTTCCTGACAATGAGGTGGCGAGTTGTTTCGTACAGCTGCTCGCTCCCCGTTTTTAGAAGTTGCTCTTTTGACCTCCTCCTGTGTTGGTGGCTCCACAGTTTGGCCGTCGCTCAAAATTCTTATCCTGTACCTGTTGATCTTCGTGTTTACTTCTCTATTGAACAGCGTCTGGAAATACTCTTCTACCTGGCTGCTACCGACGTTTTGTAAGTAAGCAGTTGGCCAGCACTATCATTGCACATCACAGGCATGGCAAAATTCTTGCACCTGACCGTTTTGTAGAAACTCCGTGTGTCGTTGCTGACGAACCTCTCCTCTGGACTGGCGAGCACGTACTCTTCGTACTGGCGTTTTTAGACGGTGGGTTCTTTTTTCCGCAGCTCTACCAGGACGAACCAAAAAGATTCGCACAGAGTCTCGGGCATTCCTCACATTGGAATCGTGTGAAGAAATTCTACAGAGGATTCGCACAGAATACCTTACATATAGAAGCAGGATTCTTATAGGAGAATCCAAGAGTTTAATCCCAGGAATAGCTATAACTCGGCACGGGAATCGCCTGCACTGTGAACTGTTCTGTTCTGACGTGTAGACGCAGTAAGCTACTCATATATATTGAACTATTGACATCCTATCATTTATCACTAGGGCTGTCGGTATTGGGCGCTTTTGGTGAAAACCGGTATTTCGGTATTGGCGTAGAAAATACCGGTAATACCGGTAAAATACCGGTATTGGCAGATTATTCAAAATCAATAGAAATGTTGATGTTTTTCAGTAAATCTTTTTATTTTGAAATTTTAGCTTCATTATTGTTGCTTAGCAAATTATAATTTAAGCAGATATAATTCTCTTAGGGATTTATTTACCTTGCTAGAACGAATTTTATTGCCAACACTTCCAACAATTGTAAAAACTTCCGCTTTCTCGACGTCTGGCGAGCGGCTCTAAGCACATCAGGAATTTTCCTTTCATTTCTTCAAATTTACAGTAGGGAAACCTGCCTTTATTTATTTACAATATATCTTGTATTGTAGCTTCCAGCATAATTAATGCCCCGGTCTCCTACAGGCTCTTCACAATTTATCTCCATCCCCAAAACGGAACTCCTGCATAGCGTCATCCTCTTCATTATCGTTCACAAATATCTTCTTTACTCTGTTATCAATCCCACTATTCGGAGATAGTGGGATGCAGATTTCATTTCCTTGTTTAATCAATGTATCACTCGAAAGACTTGAAAAATAATCCAAATTCTTTCCTGGCAGATCCTTTGTTGGTACGAATGCTCAAAAAGCGCAAAGATTCCCGTATTCTGATCAGGGCCCGGCATCTGCGAAACAAATAAATGAAGCTGACTTTCTCTTACCTTCGCTTCATACATGAAGCGACTTGTTTCATTCCCAAGCAGCACAGTTTTCGCCCTTTTTGTTGCAACAACTTATTTATGACTAGAATTAGTCATATATCCGTTGCTACAACTGATTTGTAACAACCGTGCTAGTAGGGTTTATTGAACAGAACGTTTCAAGCAAGCTTCAGCTAGTGACTGTGTCAAATGACGACGATTAGCAATCATGCACGATTTGTCTATGTTGAGTAGGTTAATCATAATATGCGTTAAACTGTAGGGAATGTTACTCAAAATCAGTTCAATTGCATTCTAATTGCATTGCATTGCTGGCCTTCTTCTGAATATTTGTTGGAGAAATACAAATGAAACTTTAAAACCGGTCGTCATGATGAATTGAAAATCGTTACAATGAAGCTGATTGATCCAGTTTTAAAACGAAGCGGCGCTGCATCAGTTGAAACTTAAGCTTCATTACTTCATTGTTAAATAACAATTTACTATTGTAAGTGACCATTCTGGGCCCTGATCTTGTTTCCTAAATTCGTTATTTGAGTGCTTCGAATAATTTGGTGATTTTTGAATAACAAGTTGTACAAAAATAAATTGAAACTCGACGTCTGGCTCATACAACGAAACACTTTTACAGCAAACCCACCCACAATTTCACTCTCTTCATTGTTAGTAGTCGAAGAAACTCGTCGGCAAGTTGTTTTTCTAAGGGTTTTATAATCTTTTATCAAATTTAGTTCTTCTTCTAATAAGGGTTTGAAAAAACAAGCTGATTAGAAAATACCGGAAATACCGGTTTTTTACCTTTCCAAAACCGGTATTTCGGTATCCAAAAATTGGTCGGTATTACCGGTTTCGGTACTACCGGTACTACCGGTTAGACAGCCCTATTTATCACGCAAATCAAGTCAAATATTCACGCAGCGGCAGATTCTCCAAAAAGTCCATAAATACAGAATTCAACGCACAATTATTTCATTGATTTCAAAGTTGCGTATGATACCATCGACCGTAAAATCATGGCTATTCTAACCTCGAAGGGGACTTTATCAACGTGATGGTCCCTCATGTGGGCTGTTCAACATGCCGTTACAGGATGTTATGAAAGGAGCAACACACAGGCACAATCTTCAGCAAATCTAGTTAGTTCGTCTGCTTTCCCAATAAAATGGATATTGTCGATAGAATAGCATCTGTGGTGGTGGCTGAACAAACTAAAACTCAAAGTAGCGAAGATTGGGTTGAAGAAAAATGCGTCCAAATTAAAGTACCATGAACCGCTAATATGACGCACACGCTAAAAGCTGGTAACTCGGTCCTAATAACAACTGAGTTTGTTTTGTTTCGAGCATCGAGCCGCTATGCTGCCCGTTCTCCCGATACTCGACACTCGACAGTGCCTGAGTCGAGTTGCACGACATGACTTACAAAATAGAGCCCATATTCATTCGATTTACTGTCCTTGTAACGCTGATGTCTTTTGAGTAGATGTCGTTTTTTGTGTTAATTTACTATCATGAGAGTATTGCAAACTGGGGCCCCTAATCTCAAAGGCCCGGTGGGCCTTTATATAATATAATAGCCCATAACAAGCAAGTGATTGTTTCTATTTCCTCTGCTCAATTATGTGTTAGTGAAAAAAGAGATTAATTCAATATTCATGCGATATAAAACAGCAAATCATCCATATTTTTAAGAAAATAGTAATTACATAATGACGTGTATGGGTGCTACATTCTTTTCATGACAGTTATACCAAATATATTATATTGACAATATAGTTCACTCTTCCATAATCCTGAAGACACGACTACTAGCGCCATTGCGGCATAAAAGGCTACCAATGTACACCGTAAATTCGACACGTCTATTGGAAACAACTCAACTTTCAGTATAGAGTTTACCATTGGCGGAACTAGGGCTCATTTCTAAGGGGGGCTATAGCCCCCGGCATTTTTTCGACCATTTTATTTCCTTGGCATATTCATATTAAATGCACATTGATGCATGAGAACTTTAAAATGTGATGCATATAAAAATTACTCTCAAGTTTTTATTATGTAAAGTTATCTAACTATAGTTTTTTCTTAAATTTAAAAATCTAGCCTAATTTTTCTAGGGGGGGCTAAATGTCTCCTAGGGGGGACTTAGCCCCCCCTAGCCCCCCCCCCCTGGTTACGCCAATGGAGTTTACTCAATTCTAGGTAAAATCAACAAAAGGGCGAATGTCGTAAATTGAACAAAACGGGTGAGTTATTTTTTTGTTGGACCAGCATAAGAAAATCAGCTCTCGCCCGGTTTGTTCGCGCTTGCGAAATTCGCCGATTTGTTGATTCTATCTTCAATTCAATTAAAAGTTGCTCTCTTCACTCCTACATGAGAAAGAGATAGCAACACACCATGCCCTTGCTACGAAGCTCTATGATCCCGTTTACATTCATGGAAGACAGAATCAACAAAAGGGCGAATGTCGTAATCGTAAACAAACCGGGTGAGAGTTGATTTTCCTATGCTGGTCCAGCAAAAAATAACTCTCACCAGTTTTGTTTATACCTGCGACATTCGCCCTTTTGTTAAATCTATCTAGATGTATGAGTGAATGAAGAATTATTGTCAAAACTCTTTAGGAACTCTTTGACGGTTTCCTATCGTTGCTTGTTTTGAAGACTAAACTTATACTAGTTGCAGCAGCTTACCTTCGTATTTGCTAATTAGGTAAAACTTTGCTTAGACGGTTTGAATTTCAAACTTTGAAATAAGTACATTAGTAGGATTTAACCATTCGATTGAATCGCTGAAACCAAAACTGCTTCAATTTGTCTTACAGCAAACTAATCCGGTTAGCTTTACTATTCATAAAGAGCTAAATTGGTGAAATGTGTTGCATATATTGTGCAGTTTCTGGACGTTCCAATTCAAAAAAAGGTGCCGCGAGTGTTTCGTTTTAAGAATTTATTCTATCAAAAGGTAAACTATTTTTAAAATATTTCGATTTTCAGCTTTGCTATGTTCCTATGTCATTTTTGCAATTGTAATTGAAGGTTTTATTGATTGTTCCTGCTGTTTCTATTATCCACAATTAATTTTTATACCTAAAGTTATAATCTAAAAGAATAACGTCACAGCGATAGGGATAGCACATTCAATACCGCACCTTTTACTTATCATTGGTTGCACGCTTAAAAATTTTTATTACAAAAAGCTTTTAGTCACCTTTTTGTCCGCAAGAGGATGTTACTTTTGCGTCTTTTCGGATATATATGAGATTTTGCGAAGTGAACTATATTGTTAATATAATATATTTGGTTATACACAGGGACAAATATTTTATAATAAATAAATATTTTTTTTTTTATTGCTATTTAATGTGGTTTTAACCAATTGGTCATTCACCACAAATAAATAAATAATATAATAAATAAATGTTTCCGGCAGGAGTTCTTTCGGAAATTTGAATGAACAAACTCGAAGACGTCTCTATGGCTCTCTTAGTATTCAGAACATCGTCGAAAATCAAGCCACTCGATAAGAAAAAACTTAATGTGCTGCCCTTTAGTGTCATGCATGGAATGGATTTTGTGATAAAAAATAGCAAACTATGTAAATTTTATCGCAGATTGTAGAAATACTATAAATTTTGCTCAAATGTAATAATTAGCTTACTATACTTAACTTTACAATAAACTTAACAATATAAAAAAATTGATGATCTAGACGTAAAACCTTTACAGTAATGTTCCGATTTTGTTAGTCCCATGTTAAATTTTGGGCTGACAAAATGGGGAAACTATCATAATTGGGAGATTTTATTCAAAAAACCTTGCAATATCGAAGACTTCTACTAAAACTTAAATTTTAACCCTCAATTGATCAACCGAAAACTCGACGCAATCTAATCAACCGGGCCCAGCACTCAGGTGAGGTCCAGAACCTTTTTTAGTGCGCATTCGAGTTTTGAGCGGGTTAACTTGGTTTTAGGTTTATGGAACCTTTGGAAAAGTTTCTTAAAATTAAAGGTTCTCTCGTCCGGCGGAATTCAAATTTTGATTAATCCCCCGAAAAGTGTAATGAAAAATTTATTTTTCTTCAGTTTCAATATAACACATTGATTTGTTCTGCAAAGTTTTATAGCAGATTATTACAGCAAAGATAGAAAAATTTTATTTCTCATATATGAAAAATCGGTTTTTGTAGTTGTTGTACGACTTTTTCTGTTGCCAAAATCGAAACCGTGGCAAAATCGAGACCCTTTTTTGGTATGAAAAAATTGAATGTAAATGCGTTAGAAATTGACTAAATATTATTAATCAACGATTGCAACCTTTTTATGTTTACAAAACCCTCCGAAAGCTATTCGTGCGGTGCAAGTAAGTTTTTGGCGACCTGCGGTAAGACGTAGTCCTACGGCAATAAAAATATTATTGTTCGAAAAATTCTATAACTGCAAACTTTTTTTCATGAACACACTTAGGACAATATTTTTTCGTTACTTAAAGTATGTATGCGGAAACTGACTGATATTTAAGCATATTTTTGGAAGTAAAATAATTTGTGTTGCCAAAAACGGATACTTTTGTTGCCAAAATCGAGGCATGCCAAAATCGAACCATGCCAAAATCGAACCATGCCAAATTCGAAATCCCACTGTACCTCTATCTTTGCTTATTTAGGAACTGTAGAACTTTTACTATAAAAATACCCCAATTTTGACCCTGAATTACTCGCAAAAAAGCCTTCACTTTATTCAAAAATTCTCCCCAGGAAGTCAGAATAGTTTCACGCAGAGTCAAAAGTTTTATAAATCATGTTTAGAAGCACAAAACTTAATGAAAATTCATAGGCTGACAAAATCGGGATAAAATGCAGATAAAATCGGAGGTTGATAAAATCCTGGGTAGACAAAATAGGGAGCTGACAAAATCGGTACATTACTGTATTTGTCCTAAAAAGTTCTGAAGATTAACGGTTGATGGATCGGGTTTATGGTATTAAGCGAACAACGAACATTGCTAAATTCATTCAAACGCATTTAGATTTGTTTGTTGGTTTTGTTGACTACTTGGCCTCGAAGCATACCCTCAAGCGATTCCCTCGGCGCAACCCTTTCGTAGAGTTACGTTCGCGTTGCTAGGTAGATTAAAACTGGAATTGTTGAAAAGATTGTTTGACAATGGATTTATTTCAAAAGCTGGCGAACCTACTGAATGGTTTTCCTATGTGAGAATTGTTTAACAATGTGACTAGTCGTTGAGACTATGTTCAGATCCACGAGATTTGTTCAAGTATTGTTGGATAAAGCTTTTCCCATTTTTTAAATATACCTTATGGTATGTACTACTATAATCAACTTCCAATCAGTTTATCTGTATCCCCAAAAATTTTTCAAAATCTGAATGAAAAACACTTTCTTGATGATAACGATTTTCTAATATTGAATCCTTGACTATGAAAAGTTTTTTGACGACAAAACTTATGTACCTACTATATACTATAAATGAAAACAAAAAGCACTTTTTGTGACGCTCGTAATGATGAATCGTATTGAAATGAAACGCTACCTTCTCGTAAAACGTAGTCTTACGTCAAAAACCTATAAAATTACAACAGGATGTAACTCATTAGGGTTTTCTACAATGCTATTTAAAAAGGAAAACTACTGGCAGGTTGAATAATGCACGTGCAAAAAAATCCACATTTATATTTATGGGCTTTAGATTTTAGTGGAAACTAACCGTGAACCCCCGGTTACTAAACTATTGTTTGTAATATAATCCTACTTCTTACATCAACATACCTTAAGCAGTTATTTGAAATTATATTATTTCCCTGGAAAATATATGTACATAGCAGATGTACCATCTTGTTTTTTCGCACTCAAAACCTGACTACTTTTTATGAACATAGATATGTTCATCATTAAGGATATCAAATTTAGGGTGGTTTTCAGATCCACCGTATACCGCCGTGCTGCTGGTTGGCTGGCCTTGACATGCTCTAGTAGTGCCGTCAGAGAAGTTCAACAAGCAAAATCTGATGCAAAAATTATGAATGACGAAATGGATTCACCGAAACTCTGTGGAAGTCTTCGTGGAATTTAAATGATTTGCAATAGCGGTTGCCATCACTGGCTTGTCGACTGCAACCGGCAACCCGCATTTTGTTGCACGTCGTTTGGTATTAAAACAAACTTACCATTCGCATACCATTCTCGGCGTACAAAGCGTTATCCGACTGTGAAGGCGAAAAATTTATGCAAAAAACCAGATCGAATATGTTGTGAAAACTTGGCTGTGTAGTGTTATTTGGTGTGACTTTTAAAAGACATTTTATGCTAATCGAAAATTAATATTAATTAAGGTTAGAACAATAATCTGTAATGACATTTTAAAGAAATGCAACTTCTCTCAATGAAGATCAGAACGTCATTTTCAGAAACGTTTTTGGAAACACGGAAAAGACTTTCAGGTTTCACACATTTTTTCTGATATACAAAATTTGTGCTCAACTGTTCTAAATAATCATCTTCAATCGGAGTGCCGGCATTTTTCAATTCGATTCCTACAAGCTAATAAGTCTTTGTTCAGATCAGTATAATGGAAACGCATGGTCGATGTAGACAGCTGTAGTAATGTCGTTAATAAGTAAAATGATACGCATTATATAAGGATTCATAAGCAAATCTATACAATCACGCTGGAGAACCGCCTTGTTTGGACGTGGTCGAATCTGAAACTAAACCAACAAAACGCAAACTGATCATTTTCAACGATTTTGCCGATACCCGCTAGGGCATGCCCTACCGGCTTTTTGAAAACATATCTTCGTGACCACGTGCATGGTGGTAAGTGTATCGTGTGTCAATTGTCTCTCTATCTCGCGATGAACGCTTATTGTAGACGCACGCGACGCGATCGGAACTCAATTCGCGCTCTGTCCAGCACAGCCAGAAGAGTACTACCGCGAACACTTTCGCTCTCACCGTAGGTACGTTTTGGCTCTGCTGCGCGCTTCTTTGTCGGCCGTTCTTGTCAAACAGCATCCGATAGTGTGTTGTGTAGATCGCAGAAAACCGGCTTAGCAAGTTTACTAGCTAGCAGGCGCGATGAGATAATCTTCTGTTCGGCGGGCATCCCCAAAGCGAACGAGAGTGAGAGTTTTGGAGCCCGACGATCGCAGCAGCAGGAGCCGCGCGCATCTTTTTGCGAGCCGAGAATGAGAGATCGCGTGACGTGCTGCCTTGTCACCAGCCAGCGGCTGCAACCCCAGAAGCAGCAGCAGCAGCAGCAGGATCCGTACTCGAACGAGACCCCTTTTCGGAGCGTAACCCCTCTGAAGAAGATGCTTCTCGCCGTGCAGTTGTTTTTTCGTCGATCAGGTTCGGGATGACAGGGTGGGGGTGCGCCAATGGTGGTTGTGGACGCGGCTGATTTGAAGATCGCCTTTATGGGTGTGCGCATCGGACAGCGAAAAGGTATTTAAGTTATGTCAGCCCGTTGAAGCCTTTCAGTTGTCACACGGACACGCGGGCTCATTAGACTTTTTATGCGGGCATCATCGGCGCGCGATTTGGTTTGCGAAGTCCTGCCAGAGCGAAGCGAGTGCCAGCGCCATCGGGCAGAGTGAGTGAAAATTGGGACTGTATTTTTTGCCGTGAAGTGACCTTGTGAAAAATTTTCGAGTTACTGAATGTTAGTGAATTATTATTAGTGAATATCAGAGGACTGTCATTTTGTAAAAGTGCGATCCAGATCATATGTGTGTCTAAGGATTCCACGCAATAAATGTGAGTGAAGCTATTTAAGCGGAAAACATAATTTAATTTAAAATCATAAAACGGACTGAACTTCAACTATTTCAATGTGATAAATGATAGTTTTTAATCTGGATTGAGAGAAAGAGTTACTGAATCTTGAATTAACGGATTATTTAGTTATCATTTCAAAGAAATTTACAAATTCAAGGTTTTCAAGAAACTAATTTACGTTCTCTGGAATCTAACGAATAAATCTCTTGGTGAGTTTCATTCGACGCGTGGGAAACAGGACTTTCACGTCTGAAAACTACGAATTTGTACTTCATTTTGGAAAGAAAATTTGTATTCAATGACAAACGGTTTTTAGTTTTTAATTTGGTACTGGTAGCAAAATTATTAGTCTTCATTTTTCGCATAAAAACTTTTATCCAAAAATGCTAATCTATAGATAGATCATTCCCAGTGAAGTTATCGAGAAAAACTTCTAACGGGTAATCGACCTTCTCGGTTTTGAATCAAACTTGGACGGATTGATCATTTTGGACCAGAAAAAAAAATCTCAAGCTTGGTGTCGATTGGACGCCCTTCAATCTATGGGAGCACATCATATTAAAAATAAATCGTTTTTTAACCCTCATAATCTCTGTTACCTCCAGAAATATAATTACATCATTCTATATATTTTGTTATGCTGAAACATACAGTAAAATGATAAACCAGTGAAGTCGAACACGTAATAGTTATTATTCTAAAGACCCACAATAAAATTATAATAGGCCATGTCTTATGTTGTGTATAAGCTCGTAAAATTTGAGTTCATTTTTAACGACAAAGATAATTAGGTATTATTTTCGGTGCAGACGAATAGCAAAATTAAAGGGCAGCGGTATCAATTGTTGTCGTCAATCAAATATTATGTAAAGGTTGACTTGCAAAATGGTTCGAATGTATCATGGAAAACAAGATTATCTTTAGCATGATTGCTTCGCAGAAAACTAGAATAGGATCTGCTATAAACTTTACTGGAGCGTTTAAATTTTATGTTGTTTTGTGTGGTTTTTGTGTAACCCTTTATGTGGTTCTATGAACTAGCACTTTTCTCTGTTTGGTAAGCCCTGCTGCATTTACCAATGAACTGGTGTTGAATTGTGTTAGAAAAAAGTAGAATGTTGCATCGGAAACACTACCGCCCTATTGACGTAGGACCATTCAGAGCCCTTATACTTAAAAATACCTTTACTCTTCCTGGCTTGTTGTAGTTCACTTCATGATACCAAAAATTAATGAAAACGCAAAGCAAAGTGTTGGGTTTAAACGTCTTTCTAAGACTTGAGATATTTGTTGAAATTGTTTTATAAAACATTCCAATTATATGGCAAATTTTATGAGCCAGCTTAAATGGATCGAGTGTTAAAAAAAATCTAGTAAATTTGAATTGAATCGAATTGAACAACTGAAAACAGATAAATTAAGCCGGGAACACTACCGTAAATGAAGATTTTCAAGTAGTTTCGGTCCAACCTTTAGAACTTGATAAACTAATTTTAGTGAAAAGAAAATTCTGAAGAATCTTTAATTATTATTTGGGCTTGGGCTGAAACGTCTTTCTAAGACTTGATCCTTCTTTATCGACAGACTTCACGCAACGTGGCCTTGTTTGGAAAAGTACATTTATCAGCCACGCGGTTCCCGATTCCTCCGTATTTCCTGTATTCAACCGACGGTAATAATGCATTAGACATCGTCTCGAACACTCTAATACAGCAATTCAGATAATTCGTTCCTTTAACTTGCCCCTGACCGAAACCTTCTTGATCTAATAGTTATTTGCGGGAATTAAAGTGACTGAGAGCAGCAAGATTTCGCAATTCACTAATTAACGTGGTCCCCTATCAAAGCAGGAGTACGTTCTTGCCAATAATAACTATAAAACTTATGATTGGTTTCTCTATTTCAGATACGCATTACGTAATTAATCTTTACTTATACTTATTTAACGTAAACCCCGAAACGCTTCTGGTGTTTCATAAACAGGAAGCGTAACTAGAACAGGCTTCTTGTAGCATGTTTCTGGCAGACGAAACTTCAAGTGCATCAAGCGAAATCTGCAAACTATTTGCCAAGTGCTTCTCAAGTGCATTGTCAACAGTCAGTGACAGCTAATTTAACTCAAAACAATCATGCCATCAGTGACGTTCTCAACAACGTCTTCAGCATCGGAAATATCAGTTTTGTAGAACGAAAACATTCTTACTGCACTGAAGAAGTTGTAGAACACAGTAGAACTCGTGTGCTCCACTAAAATTAATTTTCAATCCGTCTTTATCGCATGCGATATTCTCAATGCGTTGAAAAAAAAACTCATCATGTTTGCTATTAAAAAAAGATTAACAAAACGTAGCAAACTATCGAGGAGTTGCATCCCTCTGCGTAGGTTCCAAGTTATTTGAAATCTCTGCTGGTGGCATCCTGTTACGGGAGGCCAAAACATAAATTTTGCCGGATCAACATGGTTTTTTCACCGGCAGGTCGACAACAGCAAACTAGCATAGTTTATTCCGCATCATATTAGGAGTATGGAAGGAGGAGCCCAAGTCGATACTGTGTATACAGATATTGAGGCTGTATTTGATCACGTTGATCACTCTATCTTATTGGCAAAACTTGACTGTCAACTTTGGGGCCGATGCACCCAACAAATACAATGGCTCAAATGAAACTTTATTGGCCAAACTCTATCAGTAAAAATAGGAAATCATGGATCGCAATGATTTACAAACTGTCGGTGTACCTCAAGGGAGTAACGTGGGGCCAAGGCTGTCCTGCTCTTAGTTCACTTGACTTGCACTTTTTTACTTATTCCACTATATCACATTAGTCAAGCAAAACTTGAACAAGTTATGTTTGGGACATTTATAGAACTTTATCTAGAGCTACTTGAGCTAATAACCTGATTCTTTTATGCAAGCATTCTGAGGAATGGGCCACTTGGTCAGAAAGCAGCTTAATAGCGGTCATCAGAAAGTTCTGGTTGAGCTCATAGTTTTATTAGCAGTTTTATAAAATTGGTCATGGAAAACCACTAAAGGAACGTAATAAAACTTGGAATGGTTATTTGGGCGGAATTATTGAATTTAGAAAGACACTATTTTCACATTTTCAAAGAAAATTTCCCAAGGAATTCGAAAAAATAGTATTTTTAGCACCAGTGCTGTCAAATATTTTTTTTTTATTTGATTTGAAAACTAAATTTCTATTGTTTATTTCTCAATGAATACAATTTGATCTCAAAAATTCTAGCTCCATCGTATTCCCCAGTTTTTTTTACATAAGAATCACTTCTGACCGAATTTGCTAAAAATCCGAGAAGGTCAATTACACGGGTCTCGGACACTTGGAGTGGAATGACGATGACCCATATCTAAGTACTCATTTCCACGAGGAAAATCTATCTGAAGAGCAACTCAATAGAGTAATGGTAGTAAAAGATCTTGAGGTACTGACACTCACATGTCCTTTAGAAATCATTACTCCCATAGCATTGCGCACTTTATGAGAATAGCATAGCAATACTTTATGAGAAAATTCCAGCCGTTCGCTATAAAAGTCAATCTTTTCATAAAAACCACAAAAAAGTCACACCCTTTATGAATGGATTTAGAATTGAATGAGTTAGTGGCGTTCAGAATCTTTCATTTTTTAGTGTTACTATCATATCTGTTTTCGCAGCATGCCACCCTATTAAAGTAAGACACAGTCGTTTGTCAAAAAAAAAAAAAGAATCGTTTATTAGGGTCACATATTGTTTGTGTTTGTACGATACCCGAGAATGTAAATTCTGTATTTTACAGCATAAAATCTATGTCGAATAATGCATTACAGTCACTCCACAGTTATGGATCAACATTGGTGTGAAACCTCCACTTTAGCAGAATCAATGCTTAGCTTATTAGCTTCCACCATATTTAATTCTCGAATGTCTGTATTGAACTAGAAAACATAAATATGATAAAGGTAATGATTGATTCTGCTAAACCGGTGACTGTTCATCCCTAGCTGTAGGCAATGCACAGTTATGGAGTGACTGTACTTACAGAATCAATTGCTGTGTAAATCTCGGGACAGAAAAGATCGTTTTATGTTGGTGAGAATCGCAATTATTCACTTTTATTCATGGGAAAAATATTGACTGCAGAGATTTAATGTCTAAGGATAATTGGATTGTAATTCCAACGCAAACCATAATTTTTTCTTTCTGAAAACCCGGTATGTGTGAAGAGCAAGTTGACCTTAAGACATGAGATTTATTCTGTACCGGATGTTACCTGATAAACAAATTTGTCAAAAGTGTTTTCTACTTCAAAAGTTTTTTTTTACTTTGTCAAACATTGAATAGAAATTGAACAAGTTATTTGAATTATAGGTTCTTTATAATTGACTTTGCCTTCACCCGTTTGAGTGCTTCAAAAAACAAAAAAAAGTTTATATGGTAATGGAAAACTTTTTTTTGTCGGTACCGGTAGTTTAATGATCGACTATCGGCGAATTTACTTTCATCAGTAACATTGTATTAGAGGAGGTTATAAAATTTCATAAATGTCTATCTAACTTCATTTTGGTCGCTTCCTAGATTAACTTTTCAAGATAGTTCATTCAATTTAGCGGGCACCGTCAATAGTTTTACTATCGTTTTATATCGTAATTAGACACTACCGTGCAACTGATTGAAATGTTTTACAAGTTAATGTTAGAAATAATTTGCATTAACTGGTTGGTTTGATAGCACTCAAAACTCCGCTCTTAACTATGCGGAATACGGAGGTCCACGTACGTTGGACGGTAATTATGGATGGAAAGTGATCATCATCATCCTGCGGCAGTGCGCTGCACATTAAGCATTATTATAGCAGCGTAGCTTACAGCTACGATGATTACAGATACAGATGATTGCAACGCTTTTTAGTGTAGTACCAACAAATTGAGCATCCTTGCGTAGGTATTTAGTATTATTAGAGCGTTCCACGGACGGTGCTTTTTAAAACACTCAGCAAAGGAACACAATTCGAAATGAAGTTATTGCTGAAAATTCCATGATTGGCGGATTTTTTCATTACATATGAAAGCCTTCGTTAGTTTAGGAAAGGAAAAAGCAGCATGGATCAGAAACCTTTCAAAGGAACTAAGTTCCACTGGATTTTCACTTTGTTATTAATTGTAACTAAGTTCTTCGCGTTGTTTCTTTTTTATTTGTTTAGTAGGTGTCCGCTACTAATTTGTAGTGCGCTTCAGTCTTCTACTTGCTAGCTCCGTTGAAGTGCCGAAATTTGCACCATGTGGGTTTGTCGCCTCCACCGGAAAAGTGTAGTTCCTTTGTGATCGAAAACGTTGGCTTCAGGTCAGGTCCAACTAGGATGTAACCAGGGAAGGCAGGCCTGATGGGGTTCGCTGACATCGGAGTGATGGATCACGAGCTTAAGACAGCTTGTATTTGTAATCCATAATATATTTGCCGAATGTACCCCCGTTTCCCACAGTCCGCCAGAACGTAGGGAATTAGACGGAATCAAATGTCATTGTATACTGTTTTTTGAGCAGAAAACTTTCAGTTTGTTCTTGAAAAACTATGGTTGAAACATCATGTGCGTCTATTTTAATTTGTTCTTGCTGCTAACGAAGTTAAGACCGTTCTCGTTATGATGATGCAAGGCTGCTACTAACGTATCCGCTGATAAATCAAACAAACTGTCTGTCAAAACAAACGAAGACTACCACATATGCAACACAGTATCTTTATGTATTACCTGGCCAATACCGTGCCATACATTTTTGAGAGTTGCTGGTAATTTTTTTGTCTATATTGAGAATAGCAACGGGCCTAAACTGGATCCTCGGAGCTCTAGGAGGTATCCCGATCCTTCTAGAGTAGATACGTGACGTTAAACAAGTGAAATTCAATAGTTTCTAACGTTAAACAAGTACGCAGAAAATAATCGTGCAAACTTTAAGCCGAATTGAACGCGGTCGGTTCGGATAGATTTGCAGATTCGTATAAAACATCTCTTCTGTTTATATCTCTCAGCTGCATCTACCGCAATTTCATCCCTTGTTCATTAGCGAGGTCTGATCAGTGCTAAAGTATCCATCATAAAGCCATCAAAAGTAGTGGCTGGGTACCGCAAAAACGGTAGTTTAGTGTAATTTTGCTGCCCCGCGTAGGCACCGTCTACCAGTGACCACAAACAGAGTAATCTCACCTAGGTGCGTTTTTTTTGTTTTGGTCAATGTTTTGCTAGCTATAATGTGATGTGACTGCGAGGTTTCGCCATACATAAAGATGACCCAGTGCTTACCGTCCGTCGTCGGTCGTCATCGCACCCGATGGAAATGCCAAAGCTCACACTGTAATAAACTTTGGACAAAGCATCTCTCGTTCGACAGTTCTAGTGGACCGTGTAGTACTTGTTTCCGTCATGTGCCGTTGAAGATAGTTGATAATTATAATTGCCGTAAGTTTCAAGTTTAGCACCCTATATATGCTGGGCTATAAGGTGCTTGCTTTCCTATTTTAGTGGGTAGCAAGGCTAAGATGATGCAATAAACAAACTAACAAGGAAAATAAATCACTTCTGAGGCGAATCTTTTTATCTATCTTGGTCTATCTTTAAACCATAGCTCCACATGTGCGGTTTAGAATCGTGATTGAAAGTTGTAAATAGTTTTGTCACATTAAGAGTTGATCCACAGAGTATCTCAATATTTAAACGTCGGTTCGTTTTTTAAGTGAGTTGCTAAGATTGGTTTATATTGGGTAATAAATTAGGACGTGTCAACACGTTTTCTTATTATCTACTAATCTTCTGATCTCATCGAAATAATAACTGTTCAACCATTCGCCAGCTGTTTGACTGCTTTTTTTCTCGTAAGAAATTAAAAAGGTGAATAATTTACTTAGTTATTTAAAAAGAATCATTCATTACTACAGTTGAAAACCTGAAACATGATAATGGTAAGAGTTTCCCGTTCTACAACGAGTAGCAATTGTAATATTGTTGGATTGCCCCGTTGCAGCAATTAACTCAAAGTCATTTCATTTTCATTTAAATATCGAGTAGAGCCAACCAGTAGAGCAATCGTAAAAGTTATGCCTTTTCTAATTGAGCATCAAACCGATCTCGGCAAGTACAATTGAATTTTATTAACTACCAGTGTGACATTGCATAAACAGTTTTATTATAAAAAGCTAATGATGATCTTTATTGTTTACATGAGTGCTTACAGGACATGCTGCACAAGAAAACTCGTCCGATGTTTATAGGCAGTAAATGTGGAACCATTAAGCATTGTTTGGGTTTTACGCTTGTTATACGAAACAGTTAACAACGCTAATCTATTCTATAATAATATTGCATTACAACAGCGCCTTACCTTGCAAATCAAGCAGAATTTCTATTAGCTTGAATTTGTTCCAATTTTCAGCCATAAATCGTATTTTCAAGAAAAAATGATTAATTCTACCGGGTGATGAAACATTTTTTATACCATCAGGCCATTTCAACCTTGCGAGTTAAGGTAATGATGAGAACACAGAAAAAATCGGCTCCGTAATCATTGCGAGAAATTAGACTGACTTAGTGACATACAATGTGGTTTGTAATACTTACACGAAAATATTAATAGTTAAGGAACTAATCTTCTGCATGTGTTACTTTTGAATGCATCAGTCAAAGAAAAGAAGTTACTATCCTTTTGTATTTTATTAGATACGCTCTATTTCATATTATTTTTTGATGATCTCTTGATAGTTCGATTAAGCAGTATTGAACAGTGACAACAATTAATCTATTCAACTCATCTAGATAACAATTGAGTAAGCTTGAATCAGATGCGCATTAAACTCGATGTAACCTATTAAAAATTGATTTAGCTTAGAGTATATAATAAACATATTTTAAGTAAAAAATGCTTTGAAGTGTTCCTTCGATACGCAATCACTTTTTCTCATCATTCCACAGTGGTCCGGTTTCGAAAAAGTGCGGAAATTAGTCCTAATTGGGTAGAAAATGCGTAATTTTTCAAGGATGCTGTCTTCGAAAAAGGCTAAGCCCCCCCAGGAGACATTTAGCTCCCCCTAGAAAAATTAAGCTGGATTTTTAAATTTAAGAAAAAACTATAGTTAGATAACTTTACATAATAAAAACTTGAGACTAATGTTTATATGCATCAATGTACATTTAATTTTAATATGCCAAGTAAATAAAATGGTCGAAAAAATGCCGGGGGCTATAGCCCCCCTAGAAATGAGCGCTAGTTCCGCCAATGATAGTGACTATCAATCTCTTACCGGTTGCGAAATATAATGATGTGTTAAAAAAGAGCAGCCAAAAATCAATTATGCTCAAAGTTTTTTGAGTGATCTTTTCTTGCTTTCAAATTTTCTGCAAAGTTATTCATTACGTTTAAATATATATTTTCTGTGAAGACTATTATTCACTAAGATGCATATTTAATGAGTTAAAAAAAGTTATCAAAATGTAACACATTTTTCAATTGATTTTTTCTGAGATTAGTTTGGAGATCTCCTGATAGAAATATTTATTTTATAGACAAAATATATTTGCTTTCATTCAATGGTTGTCTGGTTTGAGCGAAGTTGCCCGAAATTGAAAAAATATTTTTTGAATAGCGCAATTTTTTCATATATTTTATTCACATATTTAATAAGATAATTATGCGTCCTAGCGACAAACAGTCTTCAGAGAAAATGTGTATTTTAGCATCTATATATATAAGAGGCTTGTCTGTAGCCAAAACGAGGAGAAAAAAAGTTTTTTTAAAATTATTTATTGAAACAAAAGTTCGTATCACCCTAAAGGTGAATTCACGGTCACCCTTATAGTACAGAAAGATGCGCTATATTTTATTATTAAACTTATCCGAAGACACCACCCTTTGAAAAATTACACATTTTTTACCCAATTGCTAATGTCCACACTTTTTCGAAACCGGACCATTGTGCATTCTAGCAGCAAATGAACACCGTGGCGAAAGAAAGCTTCATCCTCCGAAGCCAAGAACGAATCATGTCAGTTTTTGAAATAACCCAATAAGAATTTATCGCACGACGCCGGACAGACGCAAGCAAAAGTTTCACTTGTGTCGGACGACGTCCGTCCGTCCGTTGAAATGGAGGGGAAAGACTGGAAAGGTGAGGGGGAGGGGGGGGGGGGGTTATTGGTAGCTACGCTTAACAGGTTGACGTAGTGACTCCTACCTTTTGTCCAATGCTGGAAGGTGCATGGGTCGAACCAAGCTATAATCTGAGATTATAACCGGATTCGAACCCACAACACCCGCCAGGGCATATGGCTCGCTGGGATACACTGGCGGGTTATTCTTAGGTCCCTCCTCATCCTTCCTTCATACTAAATTCTGCATTTACCAAGAGAAACCACATTCTGTCAGAGCTAGGTATAAGAGTGGCACTGACTCGAGGTGCGTAATGAAGCCTGTTGTCCATGGGAAAATTGTAACTTGTTACACCACCTGCTTTTAGGAACGGGATTAGTAAGGCAAGGTAGTTCTCACCTTTAAAGACCATGGAGCCTCTAACCAGGGCTAGGATTTTGTCCAAAGGCACATTATATCCGTACTTCCTGGTTCTAGAAAATGTCAAAAAAGTAAAAAAAGGAAAAAAATTGGGTGAAAAACATCGATAATTAAGCAGTTTCCTCACGCTATAGCGATACTGCTAAGAGAATTAAGTGCGGAATACAGAATAAAATGCGCTATTGTTACTATTCAAAATAGTTGGATTTTTAATGCGTATCTATACCTATAAAAATGGATTTCTGTCTGTCTGTCTGTTCCTATGTTCCTTCTAGAATCGAAAACTACTGAACCGATGGGCTTGAAAATTTGCATGTAGGAGTTTTTGGGGCTAGGGAAGGTTCTCTCGGTGGCAAAGGACCCCTCCCCCCGCTAAGAGGGGGGCTCCCATACAAATCTATACCTATAAAATGGATTTCTGTCTGTCTCTCTGTCTGTCTGTCCCAATGTTCCTTATAGAATCGAAAACTACTGAACCGATCAGAGTAAAAATTTGCATGTAGGGGTTTCTGGCGCCAGGGAAGGTTCTTATGATGGTTAGAGATCCCTCCCCCCATTAAGAGGGGGGCTCCCATACAAATCAATTCCTATAAAAATGGATTTCTGTCTGTCTGCCCGAATGTTCCTTATAGAATCGAAAACTACTGAACAGATCGGAGTGAAAATTTGCATATAGGGGTTCTTGGGGCCAGGGAAGGTTCTTTGATGGTTAGAGACCCCTCCCCTCACTAAGAGGGAGCTCCCATACAAATGAAACACAAATTTCTGCATAACTCGAGAACTAATCAAGCAAATGGAACAAAATGTTACATGTGGGTGTTTTTGGAGACAAGATTTTTTTCTATGGTGAATTGAGACTCCTCCCCACTTTAGAAGGGGGGCTCTTATACAAATGAAATACAAATTTCCTCATAACTCGAGAACTAATTAATCAAATTGAACCATATTTGGCATGTGGGTGTTTTTGGTGGCATGAATTTTTTCTATGATGAATTGCGACCCCTCTCCCTTTTTATGAGGGGGGCTCCCATACAAATGAAATACAAATTTTCTCATTACTCGAGAAGTAATCAAGCAAATGGAACCAAATTTGGCATAAGGGGGGTTTTGGAGGTAGGAATTTTTTAAATGATGGTTTGAGACCCCTCTCATACAAATAAAACAGAAATTTTTGCGTAACTCAAAAACTAATCGAGCTCGAGAAATTTTAGACTCTTTCATAAAACATTAATCAATAACAAGACCACCAAAAACTATCAATAGTAACATTAGATTATTCAGCGCGAGACGGCCAAAGGCGAGTGTTGCCGGCGACCTGCCGTCGGAAGCGCCGGCCACTGCGGGGGGCAGCCCCCCGTAGAGATCACCTCTATCTAGGTTTATTTATTTTCCTAGATCTACTGACCTCTATTACTTTCCTTCAGTTGGGTCACCCCTGCGAAATGGTACTTTCTACGAAAAGATTTTCCGTGAAATGATACATCCCGCGTAAGGTTTTTCGCGAAATGATATTCTGCAAAACTCTCTATTCCGCGTTGTGGGCAACCGAGAATTGGTGTTCCGCAAAATGGTATTCGGCGAAATGGTTTGTAATGTTGGCGAATATTTAAATGCTATCCGCTTTATTCTATCAGGCTAAGCAATGGGGGGAGTTGTTTTCTACTGTGTAAAATTGTAAATGTAAAATTTGTGTATATTAAAACACTCACGAACTCTCCAGAAACTTGCAAAATTCAGATTGTGACAAAGGTCATCCGAGATTCACGATTTATGTACAACACAGTTTAATTTGTGGCAATACGAAGTTTGTCGGGTCAGCTAGTACCTAATAAAGCAAACCAAAATAAAATAAAAAATAATTAAAAATAATGTAGAGTAAAGTAAGGCCAGTACAAATATTTTAAAAAGTTTTTGTCCCACCGGTGTTGGGCCGCTGAAGGGGAGGGCAAAAATAACAAAGAGAAAAACAAAAACAAAAAAAAAACAAAGAGAAAAAATATGGATTTTAGGCATTTTTACTTAAAGTTTAAACGCGAAAACCAAATCTATTCTTGCTTTTAATATATACGTTATTATTTTCCATGCAAAAATCTACGAAAAAAAACGAAAGAAAAATTTTTTGGCCGATTTTCGGAAATTTCACTGTTTGAATTCTCATTTCTATTTCGTGCTAGAAGTGTTAACTCAACTCGTTCACTCATTTTTCGAGTTTTTCAGGCTATAGAGCCCATAGACGATTGATTTTATAAAAAAAATTAACTCGTGTCCTACAAATTATTTTTTTGCCGCCCGAATTTTCAAGCCATTTTCCAAGGGGTGTGGGGGGGGGGGTGTGGGGGGCTGACAAAAACTTTGAAAATGATTTGCAAGTAAAGTACAGTAAAGTAAATTAAAGAAAAGTAAAGAAAAGTAAAGTAAAGAAATGTAAAATAAAGTAAAGTAAAGTAAAGTAAAGTAAAGTAAAGTAAAGTAAAGTAAAGTAAAGTAAAGTAAAGTAAAGTAAAATAAAGTAAAGTAAAGTAAAGTAAAGTAAAGTAAAGTAAAGTAAAGTAAAGTAAAGTAAAGTAAAGTAAAGTAAAATAAAGTAAAGTAAAGTAAAGTAAAGTAAAGTAAAGTAAAGTAAAGTAAAGTAAAGTAAAGTAAAGTAAAGTAAAGTAAAGTAAAGTAAAGTAAAGTAAAGTAAAGTAAAGTAAAGTAAAGTAAAGTAAAGTAAAGTAAAGTAAAGTAAAGTAAAGTAAAGTAAAGTAAAGTAAAGTAAAGTAAAGTAAAGTAAAGTAAAGTAAAGTAAAGTAAAGTAAAGTAAAGTAAAGTAAAGTAAAGTAAAGTAAAGTAAAGTAAAGTAAAGTAAAGTAAAGTAAAGTAAAGTAAAGTAAAGTAAAGTAAAGTAAAGTAAAGTAAAGTAATGTAAAGTAAAGTAAAGTAAAGTAAAGTAAAGTAAAGTAAAGTAAAGTAAAATAAAGTAAAAAAAAAATAAAGTAAAGTAAGGTAAAGTAAAGTAAAGTCAAGTCAAAGAAAATAAAGAAAAATAAAGTAAAATAAAGTTACTTAGTATTGAAAGTATTTGTTATAGCATAGTGGAACCACCTAGTGAGTGTTATTATTAGCAAGGTTGAACATATGCGCACTTATGTCAGAACCCTTTGAACGTTCAACATCTCAATGCAGCAGGAAATCAACTATTGTAAGGAAAAGAAAAAACGGTACTGAACGTGAGACAGTGCTTTTGTTGTGTTTTTTTCAATTTCAATGAAAGGTGCAATGCTTAGCCAGCAAGTTTTTCTTTCGACAGCACAGGTTTACCGAAATACCAAGCACGACATAGTCTTCTGAGCCACAGAAAGTGATGAAAAGGGATTGCGTAACTTATGTCACGGTTAACCAAAAGTGCTCAACGGATTCCCATAGTAAAATCTATCTGCATACATAGATATTTTAGTCGATACTTCTTTTATCTTTGCTGTAGGTTCGTTTGTTCGTCCAGCTAATCATCTTTCAGTCGTGTTGGCTTGGTTACCGAAACACGGCATCAAGTCATTTAGGTTAAGCATAATATGTACATTGTTGTCATTAGCTGAATGATGATGGAAAATAAATTTGACATTGCATGAATGATCTTGATCTCCCGCTGGGCGCTGACTATACTCAGCCTGGTAGCCTCTATCGAAATAGTTTTCTCAACAATCCACATTTTCCTAGTTTCTTCCCTTCACCGTGCGTTGAAATCTTGTTTAGAATTATGCAACGACATTTCGTCAGTTTCGTTACGATGACTCTTCTGCTGATGATCGCAAATTTCCTTCTCGTGCAAAAGTCGCGCATTGGTTTTCTCACGCAGCAAATCACTCACTGCGACCTTTTGCAACCCTTATCGCAACTTTGGAGACTGGCATGAGGAACACCTTACGATACGGTGGTGTTGTTTTTCGATGGCGTTTCTTCTTCCCATCGATTCAAAGGGCGGTATTTGAATAGGAGTTAATAGCTATTACCGAGTGGGGTTCCACGAGTGAAATCTGACACCCGCAGATTTATGAGCTCCGGTCATACTTTGGCTATACCGAAGGCAACTAGCAAAAGCTCCCATCGGAGGAACGATCAGAACTCTAAAGTGTTCCGGGATTCATCATTATACATTGATACCTGTTTTTCGCGGTTCTTTTTCTAAGGTGTAGTTTTTATGCCACGACAATTGAAAACAGGTTTTTGCAAACTCGGTACGTACTCGCCGAATGAAAAAAAATCCTTAGTGTAGCTCGAATGTTCCCGCCTCAAATAAATTGAAACATGGTAACAATGGGATCTCCGACCGACTGGTGATAATCGATTACCTACTTCAGTTGGAAGCCGTGCGAAAAGGCGGCGAAGCAAGCGAAATTGATTGAATTTTACGGTCGATTGCCATGCTTCTTTGGGTCCTCCATGGTGCGCGCTGTCAATTTTTAGCGACAATTATGAAGGGAACCTTTTCGGGCAGACGATAAGGAAATGGCTCCACATCGGAGTTCGTGTTAGTGAACTGGTCCTCGAATTTCTCAGTGCATTACCGATCCGTGTTTCGTAAGCCATTGAACTGAGGGGAACGCCGCCACGCCAGCGGTTACGACGAACGAGTCAAAGTTCGTGTAATTTGACCTGACAATACACTTTTATTGCCTGACATAACCATCATCAGGCTATCTAGCTGAAGTTATTCAATATTTAATGTTACAACATTGATTATAAAATTGCAAAAAAGGAAGATCCTACTACTTTTATGTCATTTAAAACATCCAACATAAACGGTATAGTAAACAGTAACATAAATTATTGAGGTGTATTTTTTCAGTCTCTAGTAATTTGAGGTTTTTGATTACGATAATTAGTGTTTCATCTATACGTTGTATATTGCTTACATTTTGCTCTGACAAAACACACAGACATACACGTCCATATAATAATATTAATTTAGAGAGAATGTTCAATAAAAACAGTGCATTGGAAGTCGTACTAATTGTCGGTTATTATTTTAAAATTGCAAACATCATGAAACCATATAATCCATCTAAGATGAACATGTCAGCCAATTAGTTTCGTAAACTGGCCGTTTTGCAAAAAATGCATTTTATTACGAAATCTGGATGAAATAATTGCGATGCGTTAAACTTCAAAACATATTCTTCAATCACAGAAGCAGAAATGTAGACATTCAATGATGGTATCAAAGTAGATATGTTTAGATATGTGATTTTGTTTGGCAGTGGCGTTTGAGGTTGTATTCAATGATGTTTTTGAATAACTATTTAAATAATTACAAGCATTTTCATTCATTCTTTCAACTGTTTAAATTTGCAAGGTCGTATGGACAGTTTTTTCTTGATTTACCATTTTACTGAAGGAATAGATACCATGCCGTTTACAGGTGTTAATTTCATTGACACCTCAATTCCATTTACTACGTTTTTAATGCAAGGCCAGCTGTTACGCTAAATTGCATAATAGAACTTGTCAAATAAATTTTTATTGATGTCATTGTAAGCCTGATGATTCGTTAGATTCAACAGAGGATGGTGGTTTGTTTTTGGAGTACAGCCGTCGAATTTTTTACCCAACATAATATGTATGCATCATTAGCTTGTTTGCAGACAAAAAAGGCTTTTAGTCTTAAAAATATATCACACTGTGCTGGATGCTGATGTTAATGACGAAACAACAGTTTACAGTTATACTCCGTGAATGTATAAGGATAAATGGACGTACGGATACCTCGCCACCGAAGTCTTAGGACACCCGGTCGCCGTGAACATAAATTCAATTCTTCGCTTATTTCCTCGCTTAGTCGCCTATTGCTCGTCCACTTTGTAATCAATCTAAATTAGTTTCTTGAAAAGTCATTGTAACAATAGCGAATACATGAAGTTAATTTATTTCAGCAATTGCGGTCTCTCGAAAATAATAAGAACACGAAGACGTCAGACCTGGTTACTACTGGACTACGAGTCAAAACAACGAGTTTAAAAATTTAATCAAACTAGAAAAAACTAGAAATCAAATGCATGTTAGAGTAAAACTCTTCGCTCTATTATTAGATCTCAATATGTTGGATATAGTTTATTAGGTTTTATACTTATTGTAGGGCCGTTGTTCCACCTTTCGTTTGAATTTGCTCTCGTCGCATGCAGTTTCATTTTTTCCAGTCTGCGCTTCACAATTGACCAGTATTTCTCAATCAGTCAGAATCAAGGGAATGCGCCATTAACGAGAGCAGCGAGTACAACATCGAACAATGAAAATCGATGTTTTGCTTTTTTCTTTTTTTTCTCGCTATGTTACTGCCATTGAAATTTGACACTTTTGGAAGCGTTGACAGTTTTGGAAGCGCGATGTTATCCTCTGTCAAATACATAGCGAGGGATAACACAGCGCATCCCCTCGGTCAGAATTGGCGACGATGTACAGGGTGCTCCACCTTTTATGTCGGTATGTAAACGCTGTATAACTTTCACATTTACCAACCGATTTCTTTTATTAGATATGTTTTGGAAACACCATTTCAGTACAATTTTCGCCATGTATCGCTTCACACCGAAAGAACGCGCTGAAATAGTGACACTTTACATCGAAAATAGTCGTTTCATTGTGTTAACTCAACGTGCATATCGGAAAAAATATCGCGGCAAAAAGGCACCATCTGACAATTCTATTCGTCGTTTCGTGTCGATTTTTTTTGAGCACGAGACAGTTGAAGCAGTGAGAGAGAGTGTTGCTCAGGACCCAACAGTTTCGTGAAACTGTCGATGGAAATCGATATCGGTGGATGTTGGCTCATTATGTCTGCCCACGAATGCGCGAAAAACGGTCTATAAGGTTACTGGTTTCAACAGGACGGTGCACCATGCCACACTGCGAATTCAACAATTCAATTTCTGCAACGAAAATTTCCGGGACGTCTGGTGTCAAAAAGAGGCGATATTGACTGGCCACCCAGATCACCTGATTTAACCCCCCCGGACTTCTTTTTGTGGGGTTATCTGAAAAGCAAGGTTTACGCCAACCAGCCACAAACTATTGACGAGCTCAAGGCAAATCTAAAAATAAAAAATAAGAAAACTTATCTAATTTAATTCTACTATGTGTATTTTATTCAATGACTCGACAATGACGAACTCGAAGTTCGAAAACAGACACTGAGGAAGCCTGCAAGTCGTAGGCGAAATACGTATCTGTCATTGAATAAAATACACATAGTAGAATTAAATTGGATAAGTTTTCTTATTTTTTATTTTTAGGTTTCGTATTCTACTAAGACGCTCCAAAAACTTCAGTCAAGGCAAATGTTCGTATGGAAATCGACGCTAACACCCGAGATGCTCGAAAAGGTAACGGAAAACGCGGAAAAAAGGAGTCAATTTGTAATTTCTAACAAAGGTGGTCACTTAATTGATATTGTTTTCAAAAACTAAACCAAGAAAATTTTAAGGAACCAAACTAAATAAAAATGCATTACTAATAGAAATCGATTGTTTTTTCTTAAAGCTATTCAATGTTTTCATACCGACATAAAAGGTGGAGCACCCTGTATTATCCTGATTTTACTTCTGGGAAACCATAGTGACGTAATTGTCGCTGTACCACATTTGGTAGAATTTGAATGGTTACCGCTTACTTAGTCGGGTCAGGAAAAGCAGTTAACCTTCAAAAATGGTAGAAACTTTACTCTACCGATAGAACAAGGTATAAAATTCTTATCTGGAGCGTTTCCGGAAGCAGAGTTGTAGTACCATTTATCATCCGTGTCGTCTCGAAAATTTTCGTTGAGCTTTCTTGAGCGTTTTCTTGCCTCCAGATTCTGCTTTACGTTACAATCCGGTACAACTTGTGCACAAAGTGCCGCACGATGCCCGTTTCCGACGCCGCGGGGTTCCGTTCTTTGAACGCGCACACTTCTGAACGGAGTAGCTTCGCTGTTTTCGCCATCACGCTTAGAGTTCGATTGATAGAGCTGTACAATTTTTTTGCAAGTAAGCTAATATAGAATACCTTCCATGGGGAATTTATCAAACTCAATTAGCTGTCTTGGTTTTTTATCACCATTCGAAAGTTGGTGCCGATATGTAAAATCCTAAGCAGTAATTTATGTTATTGTGTTTTTCTAGTGATTTTCATGACCAATTTCATAAAACCAATAATAAAACTAAGAGCTTCACCAGAACTTTCTGATGACCGTTATAAACCTGCATTCCGATTAAGTGGGTCGCTCTTTTGAAGGTTTTTATAACCATTTTAAGAGAATCTGATTGTAAGCTGTAGTTTTATCACGCTCTGCTGAAAGCAGCAATAAAACCGACAGCTGGACAGCTACCGCCATGATTTTATAAAGCTGTTTGCTTTGTTCAACAAAGTTATAAGGCGTAACACTTGCTTTAGTAAAATGCAAGCTTATAACTTGAAAATATATATCAGTGAGCAGAAAAGTTAGTTTTACTGTTAGATCATCCTGACCGGGTTTGTTAATGGCGACCATAATGAAATATTCGATAGAATAAGTAATAAATTTTCGGCAGTTTCCGTAGTTGTGCAGCATATGCACATTAAATTTATGCTGATGATTGCCGTTTATTGGGTCTTCAGACACTTGAACAGCGCAGGAAGGTTCAGAAAGCAGTGTGTGTGGCAAAGATCTTAAATGGCGAAATCGGTTCACCGACCATCTTGTCTTTTACGAACTTTCGTGCATCGCAACCGGATCAATTGTGACCGAGATTCCATCGGACCACGTTTGGATTCTCTGAGCCAAAACTGCCTGTATTCGGACTTTTTCTACTGTTAACAGCTTATTTAAGTTCAATCAAATGTCACACAAGTTTGCTCAAAAATCGTTTGCGGGTTAAATACTAGAATATTATTCATAATAGCAGCAATAAATCTCTTCGGTTATGATGTTATCATAACAATAGCACAATATAACTATCAGACTAGTAACCACAATAAGATTGGTACGCCATATTGTATTGCAAAACCCCGTTTATAGTAATTGCTAAGAGATGTGGCGCAGCCAGTTAGTTTTATCGTGGTAATATAAGCAAGCACAATAATTTCGCTTTATCAACCGATTTTTTGTGGTTTTATAGCTAGCTATTAAACAATTTTAATTCGTATCATCTTGGTACTGCATAATACAAGTAACTAATAAATGGCAAAATTGTACCCGAAGGTCCATTATAGGTTAACTATAAGTTAACATACCCTATTTCACCTTTTGCAGTCTTTTATCTGTCTGTTTGGTACATTATACATTATTGTACATTATACATTACTGTATCATTATCATTTTGTGAAAGTACTGGAAAGCATAGATTTTGGGTTGATTTTCGTATGCTGGTCCAGCAAAACATAACTCTCACCCGTTTTGTTAACATTTGCGACATTCGCCCTTTTGTTAATTTTATCTTCATATATCCCACTCGGTGAAACTCCTTTCTTTTCTAACAGTCACTTGCACAACTGCAATTGATAAATGCAAGAGAAATGAAACCCCTTTCACCCACCCTCTTGTCCCCCCCCTTTGTCACCCCCAAATGCTGATTCCTTTATGCCTTGGAACATGAGTGTCAAGTTTGATGAATAATCGTCCAGGCGTTTCGGAGCTATGGCCTCCCCCCCGTCTTTATTAGCCTACTGCTCCTTTTGTCAACGCCCTAGTGCTGATTCCGTTATGTCAAGTAATATACTGACGGATTTCACGCAAACTCGACCAAAGGTTGGCACGACCCTCTCAGAATTCAATGAGACTTTGTGTGTGTAAAGAGTTCATGAAAATAAGCAACTTTGCAGACTTAGTTTGTCCAAAATTAGTGTAGACCAGTGATGGTCAAATTGCGGCCCGCGGACCGCACGCTACTCTTAAATATGGTCCCAGCAGCCTGCGGACTGACTTGACGGATGGTGGACTGGAATTATAGGGTAAATTTATTAATGCCCGGCCCGCGGATCTAATGAGGAGATCTGATTTGACCCGCATTATATACCGTGGCCACCACTGGTCTAGACTAACTTTTGGAAAGGACGAAATTTTTTCTCTCTTTTTTTATAAAAAATATAACTCGGAAGGAGCCGACAAGGGGGGGGAGGTGCACAGAGCGTGACTATAAAGGTATGTTCCACCATAACTCCGGAACGTCTGGGCGGTTCTTCATCAGATGTCGTTTGTCAAACACATGTTTTTTTTTATATAATAGAATCAGCGCAGGGGGGTTGACAAAAGAGGGAGACGGTCTCTTACAATGGGGGCGGAAGGTTCAAATAGTACAAGGGGTGCGTTTCCTAGCCCGCCCAGTTAGCTTAGCTGCGGGGTACGATGCTGGTCTAACAAGCCAGCCGTAGTATGATCGAATCGCAACTGGGTAGTGCCACTATTGAGTCAATAGGATCTTTACACTAGCTCCGTAGTTTTTCTGTACTCGAATAACCGGTTGCGAAATCTGTCGATAACAAGGGTTCTTAAGGATGTCTATTCCCATGGCTTTGCTTTTTGGGTGCGTTTCTTTTGCATTCGCAACAATAGCAGTTGTACTAGTAGTTGGATTTCTGAAAGGGGGAATAGGGTGACCATTAATAAGGGGGAGCTTCAAATACGTAAAAAGGCTTTTTGTCGATTTATAGGGATTACCTAGAAGAAGACAGATTAACAAGTGGCAACAAGAGGGGAACTGACAAAGGGAGTAGATACATTCAAATGAAGAAAAAATGTTTTGTTTCTTGCATTTTTCGGAGTTTTTGGTATGTTATATAAAAAATTCCCAGCTTTTTAGAAAGAATATAAAAAAATTGGTTGCGAAGATTGGTTAGGTGTCAATTCAATGACTTTTCTGGCTTTTTAAAATGATGCAATCGCTTAATGGACCGAAAATGCCCGCCCGTGTCCTATAGTATAAAATATCCATGATTTCATTACATTCTTCAATCATTCCCTCCCTCTATTGGAAGGATACCGTTATAAAAATAACTTACTTCACTTACTTCAATAACTTACTAACTAATAACTTCATTCAAAAGTCGCGAAAAAAATGAGGTTGAGTTTATTTCATTTGGTATTAAAATCATCAAAATTGATTCAAAGGATGAAAAGTTATAATTTTTTAAAGAAATCTATGATTTTTGGGACCACTTTAAGGGTAAATAAAAAATAGTGATTCTAAAGCTGGGGGATAGGTGCATAAAATTTGAACAAAGTCAGAGCCCTTATAAATTTTGAGGTCTTTTTTTCATGGAATTATTGGTTATATCTGAATATGCGGCTTCTAATAATACTCAATTTAATTTCAGTTTGCGATTTATTTAAGTGTGCAACTAAATCTTTCATGGTTAAAGCCACCTTTGGCTAGAGTCCACTTTGCACCTAAACAGAGAGCATCAACTATCTTCGCATCTTAAAACTACTCTTCCCACGCTACAGTTTTCAACAAACGAAACCTACATTCATTTGCATATCACCTAATTGAAATGACCTATCGCGGTCAGACTTCCTCCGGCTGCTGCGTACAAGCTTAACCAATCAGAAATTGTCAAACAATAAGCCCAAACTATCATAGTCAAGGTCTCCACTGCATCGAGGTTTATTCATGGCACGTATTACTTCCTCCGACCTCCCGTTCGAGCTTACCAGCAAACTTGTAAAATCCCTTGGCGCTCGTATCGAAGAGGCGGGCGGAGCATGACATGCTCTTATACCTACCTGTCGGCCGGTCGCCGTGGTACAAGTCTCGACCGAACTGCACAAGAAGTAGTTTATCTTGACATAATCCAGCATCTCGTTCATCTCCGTTTTTAAGTGCCAGGTTAGCACCTATGACGGTTTGCTTTGTGGCACTGACTGTGGCCGTATGAGCACCCCAGTCAGTTGTAGGGGCAGGTTGTCTGTTTTAGTACGCTCACGGCAGCGAAGTCCTTCTTCTGACGGCACGCACGATTTTGGCCTCTGCCGGATGTAGGAGCTAATACGGTCGACGAAGATGTGTTCATCGTTTATGTAATTAAGATAAATTTATATCTCGGACGCTCGGAGCTCGGACCCTCCGCGATCGGAGCGTAATCGTTTGGTTACAGTACATATGATATATAGGTGAGGCGACGAGATGTAAATAAAAAAGTAGAAGTTGCGTGTACTATTATGCCTGGTGCTGGCGGGAGGTAATTAGCGTAGAATTGGTAGTTTAGTCGGTCGTAAAACTATGGCACCTATTAAAATTGCGTTTTGTGAATTTGGACCGCTTTGGTAAATTGCTAGGTTATTAACTTTACTTTTGTACACTTTCTTCTTTTGTTAGAACTAGAAAATGCGGCTATTTCGTATGATTAACCTTATTTATTGTATTTTTCATATGATTGAATAACATTTAGAAAGGAGTGTGTTGTTTGAAATGCAGCGCAGCTGCTGGTAACGCGCAATCAAAAATCCTAAACCGGGTTTGCTTTTCGTATCCTCCTAGCCGGCACGGCAATCACCAAAGGCAGCACGTACCGTGCGTCATCGCGGGCAGAACCGTGTTTACTGTCAATATCGGTGACGACGATGACGAGGACGGCGGTGGTGCAGCAAGGAACGTTCAAATGTCAAGTGTCGCGACAGAATCGTTCCACGTCGTCACCGCGCACCATCGTCGCATCGAGTCGTCGGCACTCTCAGGTTAGCACTACACGCCACGTGCGTTTAAAATGCGTGTGAAGAATTTATTGCAAAAATGTGCTTACCTTTCGAATATAATATAATCGCATAGCATATTATTTGTACGATTTGGCGTCGCGCGCCGTACATTGAAGATGAATGTATTATTAGTAAAGAAATAAATATACAAGCGGATCTAATGCGGTTTCAACTTCAATGGATTTCATATTGAATGACTTGACTTGAAGTGGGATTCACATGTGTAAAACGCTCACGGAGTTGCTAAGTATTTATAATATGTAAATTTAAATGCGTGGGAGTTCGACCTGCGGAGCTTAAGCGAGAAGGGTGTAAATATTGGGCTATCTACATCGGTATTTGCGTTCCTTTCCCGTTCCTTTTCTTGCGCCGGTTGTCAGCTCAGCTGTGTTCACTTTATGGTCGATTGATGATGCGGTGATTGAACTTCATCTCAAAGGTTGTCATACTGATTCGATTTTCTTGCGACTGCCATGCATAAATCAGATTGTCATAAACAACAATAGTGGAAAAAATTATATAAAGCAACAGATTTTTTGTAACTTACACTTGTATAGTCTTAGCTAATGTTTAAATTTCATAATTGAATGAATTCAATTTGAACTAACCAGGTTATTTCATGTTAAAATGTGTTCACCTAGAACGGGTTAACTGATTATGAAGATTTCATGCTCTAAACAGTATAATAAAAGATAATTGTAAGGTTTTGAGCTGAAACTCTGCAAAAATATGAATCGGACTCCTGCGGTGTTGTGCGAAGATGCCTTATTATCTTAATCGTCCCCAGAGTCGATGCAGCCGGTTGCACTTACCACTCGGTTGTTAATTAAGCAAGATCGCTCGTTTGACATTTAACCGCTTGCTCCTATGACCAACCATCCAGCAAACGGATCTCTATCAGATTATTCCCTCCGCTGTGCTATGCTGCTCCGTCCCTGTGCGCTCCGTTTACCGGGTTATCTGCTCGGTTTGACACGTATAAGATCTCCGATACAAAGTTGGCTGCAAAACTGTTATTAGATTCCCATGCCATTCACAACTATAGTTGAGGCGCTATAATGTGAACCAATAAACGATGAGGGCTGCCTTCCACCGCAATTGAGTTTCTTGTTCACCGGCGGCCGGGAGGATGAGCAATAGCTCGTCCGTCGTATGACGGTGTGTCGCCGTTCGGGGGCAGCACTTCCGTGATCTTGAATCGTGCCCCGACAAATCGCACACTCTTGGGTATCGTTGGCGAAATAGAGGAAATATTCTCAATGGGAGGAAATGTACATGTTTTGCATTTCTTCGCGTGTGAATAGTGGAAATTCGTTTCCTCGGTTCTCTTAGTGAATAGAATCAATGTTCTGGAGGCAGATGAGTTACACTGAGTGTCTTTATTTGCTTCTGTTGGTTGCCATTGTGTTTTGCTTTTACGGTACACCACAACGGATTTACTTCTGTGAGATCAATAGAAACCAATATTTTATAGCAACTTCGTTTGGAAAGTATATTTTATACAAAACTTATCTATATTGTTAATGTTTTTCTTTGTTATTTTTATTGATTTTTTACCTTTGTTAAACTATAACAAAGGTTTAAAAATTGGTCGAAAAACACGAAATTGATCCGAGGCCCGGAGGGCCAAGTCACATATACCAGTCGATAGGGTTCGACGATTTGAGCAATGTCTGTGTGTGTGTGTGTGTGTGTGTATGTATGTAATGATTTTTTCTATCGCCTGTTTCTCAAAGATGGCTGAACCGAATCGTTCGCTATTACTTTTGTTTGAAAGGTGTTATTGTCTACTAGATCACTATTGAGTTGCTTCGTGACACGACGTTTCGTTTAAAAGTTATAAGCAAAAATGTGAAAAATACGTGACACGGGTTTCTCTAGAACTACATGACCGATTTCAACGATCTTAGTATCAAATGAAAGCCCTTATTAAAGCTAAATTATTCAGAAATTTTTAATTGAAAACAAACAAGTAGTTTAAAAGTTATGCTTAAAAAACCTGTTTTGACAAGGAAATAATTATCGCCTGTTTCTTAGAGATGACCAAACCGATTTATGCGCGATTAGTCTCATTTAAAAGATAATATATGCTAATAGATCACTATTGAATGGTTTTTTGATTGGACGTTTAATTTGAAAGTTATGAGCAACCGTATATACCACACCAAAATTAACAATAATTTATAATGATTTTAACCAAGATAATTTACCTAATTTCAATTATTTTAATATCAAACGAGAGGTTTTGACACTATATATATATATGCAAAATTTCATAAGAATTGGTTGTACCGGTCAAAAGATATTAACCCTCGAACACTCGCGCCAACTTTTGCAACACAGTTACTCGCGCGCACTATAATCCCAAACCAAAGAAAACGTGCGCACTAGAGGTTTGACTGGGAAAACTTGGTTTTAGGTTTATCGAACCTTTAGAATAGTTTCTTGAAATTAAAAGCTCTATCGTCTGGTGGAATCTAAGTTTTGATTAATCCCCCTAAAAGTGAAATAAAAAAAATTATTTTTCTTCAGTGTCAATATAACACATTGATGTGCTCTGCAAAGTTATAGAGCATATTATTACAAGAAATTTTGCTAGAGACAGTAACCTTCCATCTCTGCAGCTAAGATAGAAAAATCTTATTTATTGTATATGAATTTGTAAACTCAGTTTTTATATTTTTGCTCTTTTTGTAATTGTTGTATGACTTTTTCTTGTATTACAAAATTGTACAAATGATAAAAATACACAACTTTGCTGAATATAGTATACCTATATTTGCTTGTTTAGGAACTGTAGAACTTTGATTATAAAAAATACCTTAATTTTGATTACGAATTACTCGACTACCAGCAGACGGATACATTTTAAACATTTTACATTGGCTAGTTTTGCTGCATACAGATACCATTTTTCCATATGAAGAAACGAAAGAAAATTTCACTTGGGGTCAATTGCGGTACACCTCGCATGCTGATTGTTTCGTTTCTGTGATGACGGTTTATGCTGATCTATTTTTCCAACAATTTAAATTATTAATGCATTGAATAATTATGACATTTTGCTCAGAATAAGTTTATTGAAGAATATTCGTTAGTTAAACAACGATTTGTAACTTTATAACAATATGGCGTTGAAAAACCTACACGTGTTGTACAAAATACAACAGCGTGAGTAACCGAAGGTTAATAAAAATTGATTAAAATTATTCAAGTAAACTCTATTGATGTGAATCAAATAGAATGGCATTACAGGAAATTATTCATAGTTCAAAAACCTATAAACTAGACCTTTACTAGGCAATGTATATGTTAAAGAATAAGATTTCCTCTTACAACTTACTTTTATTTGCACTTACTCAAATTAATAACAACTTACTTATTCTTACTCAGCAATTACATGAAAATAGGATCTATCAAAATTTAAAAGTGTTCCTATTTTGTTCAAAATTTGTAAACTTATTCATTTTTCAAAAATTTTATGTAAACCAACGCATTACGCAACGTTAACCAATAGATGAATTATGTTCTGAAAACGTATCGATTTCTATCTCAAATACCAAGTAAGACCGTATAACAAAGGTTCCTTTCACCACTAGGTGGATTAAATCGGGTTTTTTAATATTAAAAATAAACAGTACTGTCAAAAAAAATTTTTTTGCCTATTGTTTCGAAGTTTGCCGAAGTTTATTTTGACATAAATATTTTAGCTATCCGAAACTGACACAGCGTGATTAGTGAGAAAGCGTAGAGCATTAAATTTAATTTGCAAGTAGATAAAATGGACATCATGCCGATGCCGATTTTAGAAATGCTGCCCGTAGCTGCCGTATTTCTCGGCTGACCAGAGAGCACCAAAAATTGATCGATGAATTGAACACGGGGTAACGGAGAAAGAAAGGGGAAACGTGACATTTTCTCATCAGCTGGCTAGGGTATTTCCGAAGATTCAAACGGCAATAAAGATAGCAGTCACGTCCAAATGCTATTGATTCGAGAGGAAGAGCAAGGAATAGGTACTAGTACAACACTTGTGGTTAGTAAAGATCGACAAACCACTTGCATTTCTACATGTTTGACAAGAAGGAGAATATTGTTAAGGCTAGTGTACGTAATCTGATTTGTTGGTCTGATTTTGATCGTCATATAATTGAAATATCAGATAGTCTTGATGGCTTACGTTACGGTTAGGCTATCTGATGTGTTGACTTTGCTGTCAGTTGAACTCTGGCTCACAAATCAGGTAGTCCAACTAGCATTAGTAAAAGAGAAAATAGGCAAAACTAAGTTGATAACTTTATTCCAGGAACCGAAACGTTCACATTGTTTCTATACATTTGCCAGTATGCAGTGCCTTGTCAGAATCTCAGCCAATTCCGTCGCTTCGTATTGTTTCTGTATCGTGAGAGCCTTGATGTGTTGAAACTAGTCGGAATACGTAGATGATAGTAAGCAAACATTCTTATTTGCACTGTGACCAGTCGAAGCAAATGTCACAGTATAGAAGTGACAGGCATTCGCCGATTTTTTGCTTACAGTTCTAGCTGGAATAGTATGGACAAGCGATAGAGAATAAGGTGTAATTATTGATGCGCTTTTCACCTGAAATTTATGTAATGAAAATTGTCGAATTGTCGCACGGTTTTGTGGTTGATCCAGGGGGCTGGCAGGTGACCATGTTTTCCAAGCCAGCATATCCATCACAACGTAACAACAAAACATATCACAAGTATTTTCATATATCGTTCCTGCCACTTTCTATCCTTCCGATCTTATGCTTCTTGGAATGCAGTTTCTGAATAACTGCTCGAACGAACCAAGACGATGAAAACAAAAAAACAACAACGCAGAATGTTTGTTTTGGGCCGTATTCAATACCCGCCGCCGTTTTGATATGTGCGTTGCTGACAGTTGCAGTTGAAAGGGATAGGATTGCCAGTCCCCTGGGTTGATCACTACTTTAAAGATCTTGTAAGAATAGATGCAGTAGAGTTCGTTTTCAATTTTCGGAACGTTCTTTTTTGAATTCGCATTATTTGGGGAAATGTTTTAGGTATATGAATGATTGAATGAAGCAGCAACGAGAATGCTAAAAACCACTACACCTTTTGTCATGCATGGTGCTAGAATGTTGAAGCGTGTCTCTGCCGCTCCGAAGTGTGAATGACACGACGAGCAAGCGATGTTATCGTTATTCTGGTATTTCTTCTCGGTGCGTGTGTCACCAACCAGTACATTTTACGTCCCTGCTTTATTCAAACTACGCTCCACGCTTTCCATGTATACTACCGTGCTGCACAAGGCCCCTCCATCGGTTCCAACAAAAAGAGTTCGCATGGTAGTTTTCCAACTTACAGTTTCGTCTATTTCCTTTACGTTCGAAATTTACAAAAATTAATCATCTTTCATTTTTAAACAGACCATTTAAAATACTAATACTTATAGTTGTCCTGCAAAAAAAAATCAATACCTATAAAAAAGGATTTCTGTCTGTCTGTCTGTCTGTCCGTATGTTCCTTATAGAATCCAAAACTACTGAACCGATCGGCGTGAAAATTTGCATGTAGGGATTTTTGGGGCCAGGGAAGGTTCTTATGAAGGCAAAAGATCCCTCCCCCCACTAAGGGGGGGGGGGGCTTCCATACAAATCTATGCATATAAAAATGGATTTCTGTCTGCTCTATGTTCCTTATAGAATCGAAAACTACTAAACCGATCGTTGTGAAAATTTGCATATAGGGCTTTTTGTGGCCAGGGAAGGTTCTTATGATGGTTAAAGACCCCTCCCCACTATAGGAGGGGGGGGGGCTCCTATACAAATGAAATACAAATATCCTCATAACTCGACAACAAATTAAGCAAATGGACCCATATTTGGCATGTGGGTGTTTTTGGAGGCATGAATTTTTTCTATGATGAATTGAGACCCCTTACCTTTTTAGTAGGGGGGGCTCCCATACAAATGAAATACAAATTTCCTCATAACTCGAGAACTAATCAAGCAAATGGAACTATATTTGACATGTGGGTGTTTTTGGAGGCATGAATTTTTTCTATGATGAATTGAGACCCCTTAACTTTTTGGGAGGGGGGGCTCCCATACAAATGAAATACAAATTTCCTCATAACTCGAGAACTAATCAAGCAAATGGAACAAAATTGGACTTGTAGGTGTTTTTGGAGCCAAGAATTTTTTCTATGGTGAATTGAAACCTTTCCCTACTTTAGGAGGGGGGGGCTCCTATACAAATGAAATACAAATTTCCTCATAACTCGAGAATTAATTAATCAAATGGAGCCATATTTGGCATGTGGGTGTTTTTGGAGCTATGAAATTTTTCTATGGTGAGTTGAGACCCCTCCTCACTTTAGGAGGGGGGCTCCTATACAAATGAAATACAAATTTCCTCATAACTCGAGAACTAATTAATCAAATGGAACCATATTTGGCATGTGGGTGTTTTTGGAGGCATGAAATTTTTCTATGATGAATTAGGACCCTTTACCACTTTAGGAGGGGGGGATGGGCTCCCATACAAATGAAATAAAAATTTCCTCATAACTCGAGAACTAATCAAGCAAATGGAACAAAATACGACATGTGGGTGTTTTTGGAGACAAGAATGTTTTCTATGGTGAATTGAAACCTCTCCCCGCTTCAGGTGGGGGGCTCCTATACAAATGAAATACCAATTTCGTCATAACTCGAAAAGTGATCAAGCAAATGGAACCAAATTTGGCATGTGGGGGGTTTTGAAAGCAACAATTTTTTTTAATGATGGTTTGAGACCCCTCACCCCTATGGTAGGGGGATAAGGACTCTCATACAAATAAAACAGAAATTTTTGCGTAACTCAAAAACTAATCGAACTCGAGGAATTTTAGACTCTTTCATAAAACATTAATCAATAACAACACCACCAAAAACTATCAATAGTAACATTAGATAATTCAGCGCGAGACGGCCACAGGCCGCGAGTGTTGCCGGCGACCTGCCGTCGGAAGCGCCGGCCACGGCCCCCGGTAGAGATCACCTCTATCTAGGTTTACTTATTTTCGTAGATCTACTGACCTCTATTACTTTCTTTCACTTGGGTCACCCCTGCGAAATGATACTTTCTACGCAAAGACTTTCCGTGAAATGGTACATCCCGTGTAAGGGTTTTTGCGAAATGGCATTCTGCGAAACTCTATATTCCGCGTTATGGTCAACCGAGAATTGGTGTTCCGCAAAATGGTCTTCGGCGAAATGGTTTGTAATTATGGCGAATATTTAAATGCTATCCGCTTTATTTTATCAGGCTAAGCAATGGGGGGAGTTGTTTTCTTCTTCTTTACTGTGAGGAAAATTTGTATATTAACTCCCATGACCCATGAACTTCCCAGAAACTTGCAAAACTCGAGATTGTGACAAAGGTCATCTGAGATTCAAGATTTATGTACAACACAGTTTAATTTGTGGCAATACGAAGCTTGTCGGGTCAGTTAGTTATATATAAAAATAAGCAAAACTCGAGGCACCATTTTCTCGAAACGTCCAAAACCTATTTGAATGAAATTAATATCAAATGAAAGGAAAGCCTCGAATCTGTAATTCTCAAATTTGATGATTTGGTGATTCAATCGCTTGCGGTTCAAAAGTTATATAAAAAATATGATAAAAGAGTATTTAAAACATATTATTTTTACATGTAAGCATGAATTCAAGAAGAAATATTTTACAATTCATTATTATGTATTTGAAAAGTACTGTTTAGGCCTACCAAACGAAATTTATTATTAAAAACAGACGTTTCGTTCATAAATTAGTCAATTTTAAATGCTATCTAAAGTATATAAACCGTTAAAACTAAAACATATGAATCAAGGGTTGATTGGTAGCGATGTATGTACCTGTGTATGTATGTATGTGCGTGTATATACACACATGTGTGGATGTATGTACGTACAATTTGTAGTAAAGGAATAAAGAAAAACTGGTGCAATATTTCAATTGCCATTTTCTCCACTTGGTATTATTCGCAACGGGACAAAGACGAAAATAAACAGTTGGTTTATCCCTTTAAGCATTTGCCCACGTAGTTGTGATAGCGAAAGCTTTTCATAAAAAGACCATATAAAATCGTTCACGTGACCTAAACAATACAAATGTTGCGCAACGTTAGTGATTACTCGGATTTATTCGTTCACCGAACGCTAAGTTAATAATCAATTTTGGCATGCTGCGGCGTCTAGTTGAAACCACAGATCCCCCATATTAAGAGCACTGTGGTATGAAAAAGTCAGTTATTATCATTACGTCGCAAACTGTTACATGTTGGGCAGCATCATTTTTGAATCAAAATGGACCAACGATTCCACCGGCGCATTTCTGGAAGCAACGGTGTTTTGCTAATGAAACAAGGATTCCTTTCGTTCCAAATGGGGCAGTTTTGTTGTACAAACATTTTCCGAAAATGACGACATCAGGTTATTGAAATAAAGAATTTTTTTTACGATTTCTTTCATTCCAATCTTCGTATTCCACTAAGACGCTTGATAAACTTCAGACATCAAGTTAGATTTCGTAGTTGAATTTCAAACGATCACGTTTTTCCAGATTTAATATGCATACGGAACCTAGATGGACCGACTGTTGATCTTTTGCAAACTTGTTTGGAATAACCTGCTCTATATATGAGTTGAATATGGGATCACTGGGAATGAAAGAAGGTGCGTTAAAAAGCAAATGTTAAGCAGCGCTTAAATATCCCCTTTCTATTCCGCTAAAATTTCAAGTTTGTTAACTGAACTTTATTAAAATTCGGAGCTCAAAGAATTCAAAGCTCAAAAAATAAAAAGGATTTCGGATTTTGTCAATTGACCACCTTCTTCAGCTTTCACTAGTTCGAGAAACAATGAAACGGGTTCATCTCGAATGGTAGTCGAATATGGGTTCAGCTAAAGAAACTGACTAAAGAAGTGACAGGTAACTCATTTTCGGTTCGTCGAAACCAAGTGCGCATGAATTTCGATGAAACCTTCTGAATCTTTTGCTCGAAAACTTGCGGAGTATCAGTCGATGAACGCGGCAGAAAATATTGACTGCAAGCAAATGGCAACAACTATCATCGTATCAGCACGAAATCGATCCGTGCTGCCTAACGAAAACAGCAGGCAAGCAAATTTGTTGCAGTTCATAAAATCCTCTAAATGTTGAATTCGAAAAAATATTGTTAGAACTTTTTCTAGCAACTTTGAACAGAGTCACGCACATTAATCATCGTTGAGCAAATTAGATTTAATGATGACAGGAGGCCGCGACTGACTGAGCTCCGATGTCATTTCTTTAGTCAGTTTATTTAGGTTCAGCAGAAAATTCCAAATTCTAATTCGATAGAGAAAATTTTATTTGTATCCAAGGATGGTTCGATCACTTTGACTCAATTTTGATTCATTTGAGAGTACCGCCTCAGCCGAGCAAAATTTGATAAAATAATACATGGGACATTTATAGAACTAGTTATTATCTACAATTTTGCTGAATAAAGTTGTATCTTTTATATTTACGGTTCAATGCTAGTGCCTCTTTAGTAACTAAATGAACGTTCATTTAGTCAATAAAGAGTTACTAGCATTGTAGCGCCGTATCTACAAAAGATATAGCAAAACTTTATCTGCAATACTGTAGATAATAACTAGTTCTACAAATGTGTCATATATTATTTTATCAAATTTTGCTCGTCATTCAGTCAAAGTGATCGAACCATCCCTGTTTGTATCTTTTAAATGTGATTCTGTTGAGTAATTTTTTTCACAGCCCGAAATGTTAAGCTTCGTAAAAACAAGTTATTTTATCAACTGTGAAGTCAAATTTACATAATTCACGAGTTACTGCCAATAATTTCCGATATTTAGAATGTTTTTTTTATTACAGTTTTATTTGTTTATATAAGTTACATTGAATTATATACCGGTATGTTAGTAAATAATACAAAAATAATTAAGGAAAAGATCAGTTATACAGACGTGTGAGCTTATCTTTATTGAACAGCCAATTTAGTGCCGTAATAAGACCATTTGTAGCCATATAATGTGTTGAATCTAACGATACAACCTCGACCATTTAAATCGAAGCTTATTACTAATTAAATAGCAAATGAAGGATTAATAATCGGCCGTGTTCTTTGTTCGTACTAATGAAAGGTTGCCTATTTGCAACCTTGATATGACCTATGACTTTCAGCGGCATTACAATTTCAACCGTGTCAATGAATTCTTTTACTGTCATATGCCGGATAGACTTTTCTTGTCTTGTTTACGTACTTAAAGTAAGAACATCATAAGAAAATTAACTTCACCTCCGGTAGCATCCGGTAATAAGCAAGCTGTGTTATTATTAATGCCAGCTGTTGACTAGGACTAACATCTATATCATCTACTCTGAAGGCAAGACGCGTCGTTCGTTGTCTCTCCAAACATTGACAGCCGGTGTCAATCAATGAAACCGACAATTATCGCTCCATTTCCGGTCACTTCGTTCCAAGTATCTTAATATTAATACAGTGAAGCTTCACTGGAGCAAATTAACTTTGACTAGGCTGTGTCCTAAAGAACACCATTAACGATTCTGTGAGTACTTCAAGTGAATTTTATTTTCAAGACGACATCTCCAGTGCTCCTTTTAAAGAAAACTTATCTATTAAACATTTATTTTTCTTGTTTTTTTTCTTAACAGCGCTTCATCAACACTGCCACAGACTCGAGATTGGGTTGAAGTTGTGGGAGCCCGTTTTCCCGCAGCCCCCCGGAAAGGGGAACAACGATCATAATGGGAAGATCGTTTAGTATAAGTTCGTTAGGCGTAATATTGCTTGTTCAGGTAAGCGAATTTTGTATTAGATGTAGGAATTAATACGATCTGCAGCAAGCAGGGAAAAAGTTTTTCTCTCTTCTTCGTGTGCTCCGAAGCTTAGCTGTTACTTTATTTGAGTTTTCTTGTAGTCGGATTCCCCTCGGGCTTTTGGATGCACGATGAACAGCTTCGAACTGAATTGTTTAAAAATCGAAAATCTATTAACAAAACATTATTGACCACCCGTGGTACAGACAGCTAAATTGATCCTGTTGCAAATCTTGTTGTACCGAGCAGTTGTTACTGAAGAATTTACGTTATTAGCTAAACATTTTTCGTGAAATTATCGTACAGATTTTGGGTTGAAAATCTTAAATCCAGGTTTATAATAGGGTAAAGGATCTAGTTTTCGCACCACTGCCGAAATATTCATCGAATACATTTTTATAACGACAATTTTTACAATTTTTGGAGGGAACGGTAGAGGAGAGAAAGCCTTTCTCTTACGAAAACTAGCATATTGTCGAAAAGCTAGATCCTTTACGCTGGGAAACCCAAAGGAAAAATAAAAAACCTAGATTCATGAATATTTGTCCTAGCAGACTAGGTTCATAGTTGTAAACTTGTAAAATATGCAATGACCGAGCAAATTTGCATTTTTTTATTAAAAAAAAAAAGAATTGTAATTTACTCTCTACGCACCACTCGATGTGAACTGGGATTGCGCCGTAATTACTTAAGATAGAGCTTTACTTAGTTCTGCAATCTTATGGATAATAATTGATTCTATAAATGCCCCATACATAACATTTTCGAATTTTGCTTGGCTGAGGTGTTGCGGTTAAACAAGCTAAATCGATGCGCTGAGTGCAGGACAGCCCTGCCTACACATTTTGATGTTATCCAATGCTGCTATATCGTGTTCCACTTTGTTCGCTCCCGCATTCCTGAACTGTGTCGTCTGTGTTGGGGAAGTTTATAAATCGTGGAGAAAATGTATTGATAAATTACTACTTGTCATGCATGATCAATTTTCACAATTTGATGATTGACATATGGTCTTTTCGTCAATGCGAAGCGATTCATAGAAAGCTTTCTGGTAGGTTGATGCAAAAGTCTTGTTAATCCGTCAGTGGAATACAGCCACTTTTCTACTTTCCGGTTTTGATCTTACAATTACAGTCAGTTTGCTTTGCACTGGTTTCTGATTCACGAATTCAACAAAGATGTTGAGACTTGTGTTAAATAGAATTACGCTTCGAAACTCTATCATCTTCTAAAAATATAACATGTTTTCACTGTTGAAGCACTATTTCATTGTTTTGAAGCACGTTACATTTGTAGAGACACAATATGAAGGCCTTCATTGTCGTCTGGGTTGGTTTCTCAAGAAGATAATTAAACGGTTTTATCACTTCGGTGTGCATAAAATGCCGTTGAGACAACACGCATAAAAGCAGCATAAAACATAAAACGAAAGCATAAAGTTGACTATACATATGTACTATTAACTTGGCGACTTCACAACATTAAATATAGTTAATAATATATTAGATTAGATTAGTTTCGCTATTTCAGTAACATTATAATATGTATTTTCGTCGTAAATTGCTTGTACAAGGTAAAGTCATTATCAAAATGAGTTCCACAGCAAAAATAGAATGTGATTTTATTTCCAATTAAAAATTGAAACACCTGCTATAAAAACAAAAAAAAACGATCAGTCTTAAGGTCCATACACAAGGCACACGGATTTTACCGCGTTGTGGAAATTTGACAAAAAACTCATGGAAAAACTGTCAAATTGCCGCAACGTAGTAAAATTCGTATGCATTGTGTCTGGGCCTTTATGCTTTCCAAGTAACAAACAAGTAAACAGTAAATAAATGAACAGTAAATCAACCATTTATTGGCATTTCTGGCATTTTTACTGCACGTTGCTGTATACTAGCACTTAGACTACAAAGCTGCTGTAAATTGGCATCCACATTCTTTTTAAATTATTCTTGTTATTAATCAGTCGCAAATAAGTATTGCTATTATTTGCTAGTACTATTAGTGTGCAAACAGTAAAGTAAAGTCTTGGTTACCCGGTTTTATTCCGCATTTTAAAGATTTAAAGGTATTGCTAATTTGTATTTTCGTTCGCACCAAATACAGGGTGGTTACAATGGGTACTGCTTGTAAAGGGGCTATGTATTAATTACGTAGGGATTTTTGCCGACTTCCCCATTTTCTCATATAAGATTTTGTAAGTTTTTGGTCAAACCCCTTCTTCCCCTTAAAATCTATAAGATTTTGTTTTAAATAACAAAATTCAAAAGTTTTATTCAAAAAAGTCGAATCTTAAAAGAACATTGAAACAGTCATTAACAAAAAGATCATCATGGGGTGAATGACCCTTTGGGATAAACCATTCTAAAAAAAGCTCATCATTCGCATCGATTTATTATACTCTCTCTGAATCCGTTTTCTCGTCAATTAGCACGTAAAAACTTCTTTGTCCCTTCTAGATGACACGCGGGTCTAATCCTGACATTGACAGAGTCGCACCGAATGTACAAATGATTATCCACATGTATCCAATTTCACGGAATGTCAACCTTCCGCTACTTTTCAGCAAACATTGCTTCATAATCCCATATAGAAACTATTACTTTCAACAGGATTCTGCTCCTTCTCAGCAGTCAAAAGTAACACAAGTGTGGAGTCATTGGAATTTACCCATTTCATACCATCACAAGACTGCACTAAAATTGGAAGCAATGGAGTTTGGATTTAATGAGTTAATTTTACTACCACCCAATTTCGAAAAGCCTGTGAAGAAATTTTTGATCCTGGGTGAAAAATTAAATTTAGAGAAACCTTTACCCTGGATGATTAAGCATCTGTAGAGTTTTTGGGTACACAAAATACCTTTATGGACCAGCAATTCCTATCGAATCCGAATCATGGAATAAGGCTCGTGTAGAATAAGGGTTGAACACGAAAAAATCCGCACTCGTAACGATCACCATCCGCTCGTGACTTGACTGAACTGTTGAATTATCCCAAATCCACGCTGTCAAATCTGAATGCCCGATTTATACAATGTTTTTTTCCATCGATAGAAAATTCGTATGAGGTAGAATAGTAAAGAAAAGCAGTGGTTCTTTTTATACGAAACCTAAAATTGTTATCGAGAGACGCGACGCAAATGGCAGGTAATTTGCAATCCTGGAAGGTTGGGTAAAATAGAAAAGTAGTCAAAGTTCTTGAAAGAGTTCCTCGTTTGGCAAGCAAACTGCAATTGCGAACTGAAAAGTACTGTTTTTGTAACTTCTAGAACCATGGTTAAGGATATTTTTTCGTGGAGCAGTATGGGATTAATTGTTTATCATACCGATCATACGCCGGGTCAAGCATTTACACTGGGACAGATCCTCCGAAAAGGTCGCGAGTACAAAGTTCTCATGGCACCATTTGTTCGTTGACTTCAAAGCTGCATATGATACCATGAACCGTAAAGAGCTGTGGAAAATTATGGAAAAGAAGAGCTTCCCCGGGAAGCTGATCAAACATATTGAATCTACGATGGATGGTACACAGTGGTCGGATTTTGGGATGATTTTCGAATCACACGGAGGGCTTCGTCAAGTGGATGGCCTGCTGTGCAACATAGCGCTACAAGCAGATATCAACTTGCGAGGCAGGATCGTCAACAAATCTGGTCAATTTGTCTATCTTGCAGGTAACATGGTTATAATTGGAAGAACATCTGTGGCAGTGACAGTCCAGTACACTAGACTAAAGCGCGAAGCAGAAAAGATTGGATTGAAGAGAAATACGTTCAAAACAAAACACACGCTGGCCGGTGAAACCGGGGCCGGTCGACGCCGCTTGGGCAGTAGTTTTCGTAGTAAATTTTCCAATTTGCTTGGTTATGGTTTACCGCTCTCCGATTCCTTGCACACCGTCTACAGTCTTCTCACCACTAGATTTAGCTCCACGTGGTTTATAACCATCTTGTTCACTGCTTTCCAGGTCATTTTGTTCATCGGCTATGTTTGAGGGCAGAAAGCCAATGAGTAAGCCGATTGTGCTCGACAAACTGAAGCAGAAGGATAGAATTGCAAGCGGCGTGAAGGAGTTTAATCGAAATTCGTTAGCCAAATTGTCTAACAAGTGGGAAAATAGCTGATGCAAAGAATAGCTCAAGTTCAATGGGCTTGGGTATTGGAATTGTCCTGATTATTGTTGTTATGTTTGTATATTTTAAAAGATTCAGTAGCATCTAAAATTGTTGATTCGAAAAAGCTTTATGTTATTAAGAGTTATGAAATACCCTTGTATTGTAATGTATTCAGTTGCCTTAGATTTAGTCGAAAAATACCATCCGTTTGAGCGAACGTTTTCTCTTTTCGGTTGAATAAATACCTCCGATAAGGCTATGCATAACGTTCAGGAAACATTTGCATATTGATGACCTTTGAATATCCCATTTTCACATGGAAACAGCTCATTTATTATTGGCGCGCTTCTAATGGGTCAACATTTCAACAAGTCAGAGCATCCCCTTGAGTCGAGTTATTGAGACGAGTTCTGTGCAGGATTTCGTTCTTGTTCTAAAAGTAGACACGAAACCGTAACGTTTGATCTTTTGAATAATAAGAATTATAGGATCAACAGGGGAAATCATTTGCTAAAACTGACTCAAAATAGATTGAGGCAAGCCACAGCTTTCGTTTCATACAAAATTTTCTGCATTCAATAATTGCAACTTTTATTTTCACTTTTATGATAGACCGCAAGTGGTTCCGGAAAGTACATACAAAATTGCAATTTACAGCACAGTTCGATAGAGTTTCATTCACACTGCAAAAATTATTGGTTTTTTAAGTACAGGTTGATGTCAGACGTTTTGTATTTTGTGTTGAAAAATCCATAAAAGAGAACAATCGAAACGTATTTACCATTACTAGTCACAGCATGTACCGGAAGCAGCAGTGAGCTCTTCTGAATAGCTCGTAACTTGAATGCGCATCATTTGGCCACCGCGCGGGTCGGTAACTAATGAGGCTCGAAGTGTGAGCTGGTGAGCTATTATTTGCTTATTACTAATTACCTACTGGGTAAATAACGCAATTTGGCAGCTTAAAGGGGTCGATTAGTTTTGTTGTGATCGGGGTAATTGTTTTAAAATTACCTTCCAAGGTCGTTAACGGTTGCTGGGTGCTGGGTATCACTTTCAAAGACCGTGAATCAGGTGCTGTAAAGCTGCACTACAATGAATAGGAAAAGAAGGGAAGTTAGGAAAGAGCTTTTGTTGCACAACTACAAAAACGATGTAGTGATTTGCTGGTGTTATTGACCGGGGCAATTTTAATCTTTTCAAAATAATTCTTTGTGTTTTATGTTTCACTGGCTTAATAACTATTTATAGTGCTATATGATTTGAAAAATTTTCAAAAGTAGTCGACTTCAACTGCTTATTGTGTGCTATTTACTGTCACTCTTATACAATAGCTTTTTGTAAAACAATCATAATATATGCTAAACGCTGTGCAATTATTTGTCGTATGAAAAGGCTCGTACACGGAAAGAAATCCGATTCAGAAACCATGAATAACATCATGAAGTCATAACGTTTGAATTGCTGTAAAATCATGACTGAACTGCAGCACAAAATCATGCATCATAATTCAGAGTTCTATGCTGTGTTGTACTGCAGGTAGTTCGTGATATCATGAATCCGGAAATCATGAAACATTTTGCTTATTTTGTAACTTGAATTACTATTCGTGTAACATTGAACGTCTCCGCCAAGTGCTAATTTCTCGTTAGTTTTCTGCTTCGATTTGGCTGCTGTTGAAGGATGATCAATGTACAAGATCAGGTTATCCATCCACAATGTTCACATATGTAGATATATATTTCAATCGAGCGCAGCTTAAGGCTGTGCATCAATCACAAGAAGCAGGAAGCAAACTTTTGAACAGTATGCTAATCGATGGATAAACCTCAAAACCTATTTCATTGAGATCTTAGGACTCACAAGTCACAACTTAGTGGCATGGTTAACCCCGCATTTTTTCCTCAGTGACGATGTCAAGGTTTTACAACGTGGGCTTCCGCGGACGGCGCGGTAGGTTCGTAGTTCACGACGAAACCGCGCCTATTACCGAATCGGAGCTGGTGGAAAATGTCGTCACACTATTTGGCATTCAGCTCTTAAACCTGAATCAAAAGACCCATCTGCTGGGCAGCTCGTGAGCTGATTATTTCGAAAGAGAAAGAGAGAGAAAATACATAAAACTGTGGCCGCTGCCCCGCAGCAGGTCACAATCCACCCGAATAAATTGTATCTCCAAGTTGTGGCGAGGTTGGATGCTTCTTTCAAAAATGTTGCTGTTCGCGCTTCTGCCTCTTAATTTGCATGTGAATCGTCGCAAGCGACTAGGAATAAAGGCACTCGTAGCTGATATCGCACAACGACGGTTACGGAGCGTCTTTCTAGGAAGACGAACAGGTTTTTAATTCACGTCGGTCGCGCCGAATTATTTCAAGGTTAAGCATTTTGTTATCTGGTGTAGACTGTCCTCCATGTTAGTGGATGTTTCGTGTTCCAAAGATTATCACGAAATTTGCATGATGCAAGCAGTTTTGAATTTGGTAAATTGTAAAAAGAAAATGTTACGAAAAGTTTAAACAAATATAACTTATACTTATTTGGAGAAATAATAAAAGATAAATAGATAAAAGGATAAATATTAGGTTATGGTAGATCACTGGTAACCGACCATCGTTCAAGGTTGTTCACCGTCAAAACCAGATGCTAGCGCAGGAATGTTGCATCTTCACTAGCCTTTTCCAGACTCCTACTAGATTTTTTTTTGCATTTTTATATTAGTGCAAATGTTCTCCCGACAAATAGAAGGAATTCAAAATTATTATAATTTGAGCTAGTGATCTTCAGAACCTGTATTGTACACCGCGCATCGATAGACCAGGATAGACCAGCTAGGTCTGGACCTCTGGTATTTATAACGAATGCGATTAATAGCCCGATTCTTCCCGGTTCTTCGGTAACCGTTCATAGATTAATTTAGAATTCATCTCAGTTAACATAAAAGAATTCATTTTGAAACGCAGTTTTCGACCTTCGTTATGCAACAAGATTTCCGGGTTGATCTGTCTCACTTCAAATATCGCTTCTGGTTTAACTTTTTTTGGGATTGGGTAGTTCATGTGTATAGGAGTATAAAAATAAAGTAGTTTACTATACGAAAAAATGCATACAGTACGTGTGGTAATTGGTCTGTGTCATTTTATTTTGCACGTTATGGTCGTGGCTGTTTACTAACTTGTCTCCGAGAAAAACGTGTTTGAAGTTATGGAATGCCATAAATATCTTTCCACTTCCGTTTGTTTAAGAAAGAGCGGAAGATATCATTAAAAGGAGGTCAATCAATGGACTGCGCTTGTGTGTTGTGAGAATGAAGGGCAAATTCTTTAACTTCCACCTGATCCACCTGATCAATAAATGTTTATGGCACAGATGAACGATAAACTTGAAGGAAGAGACACTGAAAAGATGACGTGAAGGTAGGTTCTAGGGGTCGAAAAGAGCACGAAAAATATCCGCGTCTTATAAAGAATAGTTTTACAAAACTTGGGAATTTATTTATGTGTTTTTCCCAAATCCATACGTCTATTTCATTGATTACATTATTTTCAGCTATGATTGCAATATTTTTCATACTACAAACCTTTGATTTTGTTTAAAACTTGTGTGGTAATTTCTTTTTGGAAAGCTTTCGGACTTTTTGAGTTGAGGTGATCCCAAAAATCATCTATTTATGTATTAACTTTTTTCAATAGGGTGGTTGGTTCACCCCAAAAAAATCATCATTTGGCATATTTCTGGTAAGAAAACAGATGTGGGTATTTCCTTGCGAAGTGTCGGCTCCTGTGTAATCGAGTTTCTCAGATTTCAATCAAATTTTATTACATCATTGTCCCTTTCAAAACAGCAAGTAAAAACCGTAAATTTGGGGTCAGTTGGAATTCCCTTCGATTATAACAAGAGAATCTCTTTTTTCAAAAAGGTCGTATGAGTGTGCTGCTGGAGTCAGTAGGATAGTTGCACTTACTCCGTAATTGTCCTGTCCTCCAATAGTCTGATGTCGATAAAGAAGGGTCAAGTCTTAACCTTCCGTTTCTCGCGCTGTTGTATGTTGTCAACCCCTTCAGTTATGATTCTCTTATGTCAAGGAACATGTGTGCCAAGTTTGATGAAGGGTGGTCAAGGCGTTTCGGAGCTATGGCTTCCCCCTATTAGGGACCCTCCCCTACCTATTAGGGAACCCCCACCCCTTTTTTGTTGACCCCTCAGTGCTGATTCTCTTATGTCAAGGAACATTTGTGCCAAGTTTGATGAAGAACGGTCAAGGCGTTTCGGAGTTATGGCCTCTACCCCTATTAGGGACCCTCCCCCCTTTTTGTTGACTCCTCAGTGATTCACTTATATCAAGGAACATGTGTGCCAAGTTTGATGAAGAACGGTCAAGGTGTTTCGGAGTTATGGCCTCCCCCCCTATTAGGGACTCTCCCCCACCCATTAGGGAACACCCCCCTTCTTCTTGTTGGCCCCAATGCTGATTCTCTTATGTCAAGGAAGACATGTGCCAAGTTTGATGAAGAATGGTCATGGCATTTCGGAGTTTAGGGTTTCCCCCTATTAGGGACCCTCCCCCTCTTTTGTCAACCCCCCAGTGCTGATTCTCTTATATCAAGGAACATGTTTGCCAAGTTTGGTGGAGATCGATCAAGGCGTTCTGGAGTTATGGTGGAACATACAAACATACAAACATATTCACGCTCACTTTTATATATAAAGATTTTCCAAGATTTAAAAGGAGAAGAAACTGCCGAAGAAGTGGATGGAAAGTGCGGTTTGTCCTATCTACAAAAAGGGCATTTGGCTCAACTGGTGTAATTACTGCGGCATTACGCCGATCAACTCTGCTTACAAGGGGCTCTCACAGATTTGGTCACGTTGTTTAACCCCAATAGCAAGAGATGTGGTAGGAGGTAGGATAATACCAGGTGACCTTTTTTGGGGGCACGTGCTACTACGGATCGAATTTTCGCACTTTGACAAATCCTGCAGAAATCTTGGAAGTACAATGTTTCCACATATCGAATTTTCATCAATTACAAGACAGCGTCCGAAACAGTCGTACGGGAACAACTACGACAGTTAATGCATGAGAACGGATTCCCGGATGAACTGACGCGTCTGACCAAAGCCGCTGCAGGCACTGTGTAATATGTGCGCGTATTGGAGACACTCAAGGGTGTTCGAACCGCACCTAAGGTAGTGGCAAGGGAATGGACTGTGTTGCATGTTATTTAACATCGTTATTGGCGGTGTGATCCAGTGTCGAAACGAAAGGAACGATTTACAGCAAAAGTAGCCAACTTGTAGGCTTCGCGGATGACTTTGACATTGGCAACAGAAACGTTTCGAAGGCGGATGCAATCAATCTAAAAGCGAGGGCTTGGACACTTGATCTAAAAGCAATAGTTGCATAACACGAGTAAGTAGGCTTAACAACGCCTTTAAGTTAAAAGTCGGACTATTCCCTTCGCAAGACGTGTCGATCAAGGAGCGTATGCCGCTGCACAAAGCTACCCAGCTAGCACCAACTCGTATATCAATGTACGAAAATTATCGTAAATATCTCCTAACAAATTCGAAATCGTTACTAAAGCTGGATAAAGTGGGACCAAGTTGATTTTCTTTCGTATATAATGATAACAAATAACATACAAACGATTTTCAGTACAAAATCGTATAGTAGTAGCGACTCGCGTTTGATTGGATATTATCGTATATACGTATATACGTATATAAATACCTATATAGTCGTAACGTTCCAAATTATTCGTGATCACGTATATCGCCTCCAAAATAGTACGGATATGCCAATTTTGCACACCAAAAACGGTTTATTAGCATTTATATCTGTACGTAATGCTGATTTTTATCTTTTTTATACATATGAAAATGCTAGCTGGGTAACGATGTACAACAGACTAATCAGACCGGTAGTACTTTACGGATTTGAGTCTGTAACATTGCTGACCATCTCAAAGATATTCGTGTACCTGCCATATATAAACGAAAGGTAGACTATTTTTGGAGGAGTCCAAATGGAAAGCGGAGAGTGGCGCAGGTGAATGAACCACGAGTTGCAGGCACTACTTGGAAAGATGTCCATCGAGCGGCTACTTCGCAAGGATACCGGACGGCTGTGCAGCGAAATATGTTCTCTATAAGAATCCACCGTCACACGAAATAGAGGGACTCAACGTGCAAAAGCCTTGACTAGGTTGTAGCTTGCAGATGATGCCAGGCCATGACCATATATTGTCCATCCGAATCCCTGGCTTCGCTGAAATCGGCTCTCTCACACACTTTCAGAGTAGTCGTTGATAACGACCCGTTATCGTTATATTTATTTGCATTCTCGTTGCCGATGAGTAAACATGGTACAGCTTGCCACAGGTAGACCGTTCAAATACGGAACTATCATGGTTAACTTCTCGTATTCGAGAGACTATCGAGGAAGATCTAGTTTAGTAACCGAGCGCACATCTGATAACTTGTGTTTAACATCGCCAATACGTCCAGCGATTTCTAAGCTGACACATTGTGAATCGAATTCTGTATACTTCATGTAAGCCCTCCATTGGTAACGTACGATTGTTGTTAGCGTGCAACGTCGCCGTCTGCATCCGAAACAGCGTGCTTCTTACCTAGCGAATGATGGTTTGTAACGAGGTTAGAATCTTCCGCTACGTCCGAGCTCTTCAGCTTAACCTCGTTTTTCTTCAAGTCGCCATTCGGCTTCCAGTCACCCTGAACTAACCGTTTGTGTAGCAACGGGTGATTTCTTTGGCATCGATCCACGTCGCAATATTTCCGGACACTCGTAACTGTCGTAAAAAGTAAGCCTGTAAGTAAGTAAGTAAGTCGTAAGTAAGTAATAGCCCAGGAACGAGAGTACAGTAAAGAGAACTTCTTGATACCGCACGAGCGACATTAGCACTTCCTCCAAAAGGGCCGCGATTACAGAGTTCCCACGCATCATTAGTTCGTTGACTTCAAAGCCACATATGATATCATCGACCGAAAAGAGCTATGGAAAGTCATCGGTGAGTGTAGCTTCCGCAGAAAGCTCAACAACCTGAATCAATCTACGATGGACGGTACACAGTGCAGGCTAAACCCCCGTACAAAGTGAATCCATGCCTGACGCTTATTAGACCGGTTGTTCTCTGCGGGCGTGAAACGTGGCTAATGCTTCAGGAGGACCTGCGAGTACTCGCAGTTTTTGAGAAACGAGTGCTAAGAACGATCTTCGCCGGCGTATACAGGAGAACGAAATATGGAGGTGGAGGATGAACCATGAACTAGCACAGCTCTATGGTGAACCCAGCATTCAAAAGGTAACTAAAGCGGGATGGATACGATGGGCAGGGCATGTTGCAAGAATGCCGGACAACTACCCTGCAAAGATGGTGTTCGCTTCATATTCGGTAGGAACAAGACGACTAGGAGCGCAGCGAGCAAGATGGTTAGACCAGGTGAAGCGAGATTTGGTGAGAAGTATGCGGTGCCTAAGGAATTGGATAGCAGTAACCCACAACCGAGTAAATTGGAGATTTTTTTTTTGTTTGATTATAGTCATTTTAACAGCTTAGGTCATTCGTGACTTCTGCGGGGTTGGGATTTGAACCCGGGTCCTCGGCGTGAGAGGCGTGAATGCTAACCACTACGTCGGGATTGACCCCTGGAGAAATTTAGTTTATCAGGCATTATCTTAGGACGACAAGCCAACTAAGTAAGTAAGTAAGCGAGCCCGGCTTTATGTTGCTAGAGGAGGAAGAGAAACCTGTACCAAAAAAAAAATCTGAAATTATGTTAATCGTTATTTATTGACTACCGTTATTTTATTGATAACTTATTTATTTAATATATCAATCTTTTTCAAATAACCGAAATGGCGCCCCCTCAAAGTGGCGCTCCAAGCAACTGCTTGTTTTAAAATTGTATAAAATGTATAAAATTATTGTATAAAATTAGTTTTCTTTTGGTGAAAAAAAAAGATTAAATTTATCCTAGCGGAATCCAGAGATATTCGCTTTTACATTGATAAAACTAGGGTAAAATGCCGTTTATTTGATCAGAACATCACGAAACAACCATGTGCCGTATACAAATACCCTGTCGTCGAATTCCCCATGAAAATATATATGTCGAAAAATATGAATTTTATCTCAACAGAATCCGGGGATATGGACGTTTACATCCCTTCATGTCGAGAAAACTTGCGTAAAATGCCTTTCTTTCAGCCAAAACTGCTAGAAATGAGATGCGTGTCGTGAACAAGCACTACATCATTAGAGTCCTTACAGAAATATCTTTCTTTTGACATCAAAGCATTGAACCTAACTTAGCGGTTTTTTGATGATATTAAGATAAAGGTCTTTTTTTCGAAAAAAAAATCCCCACTGTGCTCTGTGTGCCATGCTGGTAGTACGAAAAATGTCGCTTTTTAAGCCTCAGGTACAGATAGACTACCAAACCAAGCATTTCGTAGCGAACTTCGACAGCTTCATATGCTTGAAAATGTCTGCAATGTCTGCCCAGGAAGCTATTGGAAGTCTGCGTTGAAGTAGGTTTGGTCTTTCATCACCACGCAATCGAAATTCGTTTGCTTCGTCACCACCACCGCGCAGTAGCTCGACAACTTGACATTGGATAGTCTGATATGTATTTAGTTTTATAAATTAATAATAATATAAGATTAAGGTTTTTCACTCTCGCAATTTGTTTGATCTCCACACAAGGAGAGTGTTTTTTTTATTTTCATTACATTCAAGTGCTCGTTCTTCATGTGAATATTTGCTCTTCCCAAAAGAAATTAATAATAGTTTGACTTGCATTATAAATAATGAAAGAAAAAGTTCAGATATATTCAACTAGAAGTACAACTCTGTAGAAAGCATTACTTTAATCGGAGAAACCATTTTTGAAATTGTTGGTTTCCCCAAAATTCGATTTAAGATGTAGGCTTTGATTCGTAATAGAATATTGTCAAAATTAAAATGTCGATGGAATTCATGAAATTTATGAACTAAAGTTATTTTTAGAATAATTTTCGCTGCGAAACTGTGATTTTTCCTACTTTGTGGAAGTACATAGTCAATCTTTGATTAACAATTCGATGACCTAACATAAATTAACTGTCATTGGCATGATATACGTAACATAAATTTTAGTGCATTGTTATTAAATGTCAGCAGAACCTCTAAGTTAATGAGTAGTTATGCCGATTATTGCTTCTGTGAGAACGCTTTTCTGCTCATCTAATACATCATAAATCTCTCCTAAAGGATTATCATTCCTCTTCACAATGCTGTAAACCCAATCAATGACTTTAAAGATGCACATTCGACAGTTCTTCAGCTACCTCTTAATCGTCGTAGCGAACGTGCTTCCAACAACAGATGCACCCAGAGGCCAGCCAACTTATGCCGGGTGCCAAACATCAATTATGGCCTAGTCCCGCCGCAGAAACGGTAATTATTATGATTATTTAACTACCCATGCGCCAGCCTGCTTCATCGTTCGTCTTACCGCATCGCGCGTTCGCGCACGAAGGCCAGCCTGGCCCCTTGAGAGAGACCCGACCCATACGTGACAACTACTTCAACCGCAAATGATCACCTACAGCGAGACCGCTTCAAGGGTTCATACTCTCGCGCTCTCTATTTCGGTCCTTCTTTCTTCTCAGCCCCATCTTTTATCTATCACACCTGGTATTTCAGTCAGTTGGTCAATCGCAGCGCAAATCTGATGCGATGGTCAATCTGGCCCAATCTGTAATATAGTGTTCTACGTCTCTTTTATTCCCTCGGTGTGCAACGAATTTTTACTTTTTATTACTAATGCATACTAAGCCCCTCAAACGATATGTCGCCACAATCGATGTAACCACCTGCTGCTACCTACCAACCAGCTTTGCCCTGACTCCTCACTGCTCAGCCTGAACAAAGAGCAAGTGACCGACCAGCGATCACATCAATTCGAGAATACATCAGGGCAAAAACCAACTTCAAATCAACGGTTTTACGCTTGTCCGTTTCGGGGTTTCACACTGTTTTACCAATGTTGCCGAGGTAACCTCGCGATTAACCGACAAAGAAATGACATGCATCTGACACGAGCTAAGGATTAACCGGTTTTGATTAATAGAAGGCTGACATTTGAACTACGGGTTTAATGTCTATATACATTGTTATTTGTTATTATTTGTTGTTGCATCAACTGGTTTTGTATCGATTCTTCTAGCCGCCGGCTGGTCAACTTAAATTACACTCAGACGAGCAACAATGCCGTTCGACCTTTCCGTAATAATAATAATAATATGATGATGACCCTGTCACACCACCGTGTAGAATCGGTTTTCGGCGGTCAACCGGTGGGATCAAATCACACACACCGGCTGCTGAGTGCTGCTTTGCTAATTTGAGCTTGTCAGTGATAAAAATTAACTATAATTTTGAACGAGATGAACAACAGTTATTCGTAAATAATTTGCCTCTATGATTGGTACCAACTGAATTTGATATAAAAATAAATTCATCCTCTAAGTCTAAGCCTATCAATTCTAGAAGACTAGAACCATCGCGACCATTATTTTGATCTTCATCTCGGTCATCATGGAATTATGACAACACATGTTTATGATGAAAAAATATAATTTTCGTTATGTGACGAGTATTAGCCTGCATCTTTACTGCAACGAAATATTATTAGAGTGGAGCATGAGCTTGAGCTCCAATCTGAACCCACGGCGAGGTCCGGTGGTCGAAGTAAACTCAGGTGAAAGATAGCAAAAATTGTTAGATCCACTGAAAAAAATAACGGTTAAGAGTAACTTTTAGATTAGTAAAAAATCGCACAAGTGGAATGTGGTTTCAACAAAACGGTGCAAGATGCCATTTAGCAACGAAAATAATCGATGTTTTGAAACAGACTTTTGGTACATGAATAATTACTCGAAGAAGAAATATAAATTAGCAACCCAATTCTTACGATCTAACACCTCTAGATTTTTTTATGATGCCATACAAACGATCTCATTATTAACTGTATTCAAGCAATGGAACCGCAAATAGAGAAAAAAAAACCCCTTTGGCGATCGGTTGGGGTAGGTGAAATCTTGTGACCTTGTCGCAGGTGCACAAAATTCGGTTTGAAAACCGCAGTTATGCAAAAATGTTATCGGAAATGTTCGCAAAAGAATATAAACCTGTCACCCAGCGGTCAATCGTTTTTAATTAATGAACCGAAACTCAATTTCAATTCATTCATTTACAACCATCATGAATTCATGAGAAATTTTTAATACTCAACGATAGAATTTCGGATTAAATAACTGCTTCAATAGTGTTCTAATGAAACCTTGATTCTGATTCGATTTGATATATTTTCTATGCCAGTGTGTATGTTTGTTTCTATCTATTCAGTTCTAATAATCTAGTAGTTGTATTTCGTTTTCTTTGCTAGGTTTTTCTCCATTGATTTTGACTGTTGAATTTATTCAACTGTCTCTCAACAACTCAACATTATTTTTAAAACTAGAGAGCGAACACACACACACATACACACACACACACACACATACACACACACACATACACACACACACATACACACACACACACACACATACACACACACACACACACACACACACACACACACACACACACACACACAACAAATGCGTGTCGCCTATGTTGCCAAAATCGAAACCGTGGCAAAATCTAGACCATTTTTTAACTGAAAAAATTGCATATAAATGTGTCAAAAATTGAATAATTACCACTAATTAACGAATTTTTCACGATTGCAACGGTTTTATATTCAAAATGTTCGACAGGGGCTGTCGCAAACCTTTAGATACTTTGCAGTAAGACGTAGTCCTACGTCAGTAAAAGTCTGACCTTTCGAAATATGTAGTCACTAAATAAAAACTCGAACCCCACTGTACTTAATAAACTACGTTTAATACAAGTTATATTACATATTTTTAATGAATGGTTTAAATTTTTGAAACTAATAGGCGACATAATTTTTTTATGACGTAGAAATCGTTTCAACCATATCTGAACAACAGGTAATAATAAATTTCCAATATACAAATGTCACACACAGATACATACATAACGCATATCAAGTCACTGAAACATTGTTCAATTGTTGGGCTGACATAAAAACAAGACCCTCGGCGACTGTGACTGATTTCAAATTTTTCAACCGACTTTCATACCTTTCTAACAGAGTATAAGAAAGGTAAAAGCTGTTCAACCTTGTGTCCTATTAATAAATAGCAGTAGTATAGTTGTACTATTAAAAAAAAGTTCTTTGTTATTATTTTGTTCATTTACATGGAAGAAACTATGACAATCCAAATTTAGGTCCATTTCAAAATCAAAAATAGGTCCAATTCAAGATCATGTTGGGTCCATTCAAGATCAAAAATAGGCTTTGGCTAAAAACGATATATTTAATAAAAGTTTCATCAATTATACATTTTTAAAGTACTGATAATGTAGAAAAAAGGTGGTACTTTCCAACAAATAGTAACATCACCACATATTATTTATAAATGACGAGTAAACTGAGCAGGAGTGCGAGTGGTGGTGTTAAAAAGCGCTAAATAGGTCCATTCAAGATCAATTACCCTAATATGTTTTTAGTAAAGAAAAGATGCTTACACGTATACACACCCCCAATGTTGCAAATTCTCATCACGATGAAGGCTCATCACCTGCTCGTCAGCGATTTGAATTTTATCAACTGGCAACTCGATCGTATCCTGATTGCTCGCGATGAATCGCCGACGCAAAAACTGATGAGCAAAATATGAATGGATTACGCTCGCAAATACTCGCTCGGTATCTCTGTTTCACACTCATCGCTAATCATCGTTACTTGCTGTCATCCAACCAAGAATGTATTTTGCGATGAAACGTAAACAAGCATATTTTTTGGCAAATTACAAAAGAAATATTGCTCGTTCAAAAATAAAATGATATTCATACCACATATAATAATTAGTAACTTGCCAAACGTCAACATATACTTGCGACGCCATACACAACCAGTAACTTCAAGCGGCACACGGACAAACAAAATGGTTTCAAGATTTAGTTTCAATGAAATGCAAACCTGGTGCAATATTATTATTATTATTTGGTGGCTCGAAGGTTCGAAGCTATGAAAAATAATACATCTTCTTGTGTGACTAACGATGAAGGTTGATAATAAAAATATCGTCGGCCACTGTTCAAAATTCGATCCTGCCAACAAGTCTGAAAAATCGCTTGTATATTGTAAACATTTGCAAGCGTTCCTGGTGCTTGTCATTATCACGAAAAACAGATTTATGCTGCACTTAACGTGAATGTAGAAAAATTATGAATAACATGTTAAAATAATTTTATGAGATTAAAAATCTTCTGGGTGTAGAATAACGCTGATGTTTTGAAGCGCATTTATGTATTCTGTCGCAAAAATGTATATTCCAAGTACCTCAGGTGCTAATAGTCGAACTAAAAAACTAACATAAGTGTTAGGTACAAGTTTTTTTTACGGTATAATTCAATATCCGATAGCGCTTTTGCCTGTTTTCCAAAATTGATAAATCATAGCTACTCATCGCGATGAGTAAAATGCGAGGTATTCGTTTTTGATTAACATCACTAGCGATCAAACCATTGCATGAAAAAGAATGAGTGGTAATTCGCTTTTCTCTCACTCTCATTAAATAATTCTCAGCTAGAAAAGCATTGCCAGAGAATTTGACGTTATGGAATCACCTTTGAGTGTGTTTCGAACCGAATCAGTACTTTTATCGATGAATAGCAACATTGCACACCCCCACTTTATGCCAAATTCTGCTTTACCAACGCGAATGAAAAGAAGTTTCGTCACTCGATAGTGATGCTACAAAAGAACGAAGTGCGGCATACAGAAAAACACCTGAATAATACGACGATAGATCAAAATACACAGTGACAATGTTCATACAAAAATGTGTGGGTATTTTAAAAATTTATCGTACAAAATAAGATGAGGGGTCCTAGAATTTCTCGAATTTTTTCGCGCGGGCACAGTGCGCTAATGAATGAAAACAAATTAAGTATTTGAAGATATTAGCAGTATATCTTAAAAGATAAGAAAGAAAATAATAATATTACTACATTTACAGTAGAACTAAATTGTAAAAATTAAGACAATTCATGGAGGTCCGTGCCTAAAAGAACTAACGAGGGGTTCACATAGGATTACGAATGCGGGTACAATTCGACAATGCTTGATAATTTGCAGCAGTTTCTTACACATTTGTCAAATGAAGTTAAGTTTAAATACCATTAATGTCTGTACTCTATATATCATTTTTATCAGTTTCTTAAAGTTTGTAGTTCTACTAAGAGTTAAACCATTTGGCAACAATTACACATCTTCTAAATATTGGTGATGATTTCGTATTTCGACAATTTTTGCATGACTTGTAGAACTAGTCAACTTTAAGGGGGGACCCTACTCTGGAAGGTCGAAAAATAATGGATTTTCGTGATTTTTTTTCGCACATAGGAATTATAGTTACGTGTTGGGGTATTTTGGTTATACGTTGAGGTATATTCGAACATGTGTTTGCTGTTTTTTGAATGCCAAAATAGTGATTATTATGCTGGTGACAGCTGGGCGCGTGGGTGCTTTCTAGAAAATAGTACCTTGCTGGCGGTACGTGCCGGGAACCAACAGAGTATCGGAAAACGAATTTCAAGGGTGCTTTTGAAGCTTTAGGTCCATACCTAAATTGTTACGTAGCGGTTTTTGAAAATTCGAAAAATTACCAAAATGGCAGCATATTTTCCAAAATAAAGGTGTTTTTTCATCAAAAATCGCCAATTGCGAGCTTATAAAAAATTGCAAAATTGAGATATTGAAAACGGCTACGTAACAATTTAGATAATTCATTTGTACATGCTGAAAACAAATTTCAGCCAAATCGGACCACTGGATTCTGAGATACACGTACCACCAGCTGAATAAACAAGGTCTCGAGAAAAACGCGTTTAAAATTTCGTACAGCGATGCACTTCCCTTGAGGTGACCCCACAGTTTTCGCCGTAACTTTTCGACAAGATTAGATATCAAAAAATCCTTTTGGCGTGACATTTCTAAAGGTATAAGCCTCTCGAAAATGCAAAAAAATAAAATTCTATTTTTCCGAATTTCCAGAGTAGGGTCCCCCCTTAACCTTAGAGCGGTCGCGTTAAAAAAAGTTACATAAGCGGTCGCGTCGTGTACTGAGTACACGGCGAATAATACTGCCTATATCTCAGGACTGACATGAAATAGAAGGTTGCGGTTTTCGACAAAGTTGTTTATCAATTTAAGACGCATCTGGAAACGAACAATAAAGTTTGAAAACTGATCCGCTAGATGGCGCAAATGGCAACCAAAACAAATGATTCTAGAATCTCGATACTAGAATCTCTAATATCTCGGGACTGAGAAGAGATAGACGATTGCTGTCTTTGGCAAAGTTGTTTATCTGGATGAGATCAATCTGACTGCGGATAACAAAATTCGGAACTGATACGGTAGATGGCGCTTATAACGAGCATATTGAGTTTTTTTTGGAATATCTCAAAGTCGTGACGAGATAGACTGTTATTGTGTTCTACAAAGTTATTTGTTCGAACAAGACACATTTGGAAATTCATAACAAAGTTTGAAACTGTCTCAGTAGGTGGCGCGCGTGGTCAAATTATAATCTTATGATGATATCTCATGACCATGATACGATAGAAAGTGGCGGTTTTTGACAAAGTTGTGTGTCTAGACAAGACGAATTTGAAAATGATCGGTCAAATTCAGAACTGTCCCGCTAGATGTCGCAGTTGGTAAAATCATATTTCTTTTTGCGATATCTCAGCTTATGTCGAATAAACGGTAAAATGGCTTATCTGGTCTGGAAAAGAACACCAAAATGTTTGTAAATAGTATTCTTTGGACGATTTTCCCAAAACAGAGTTTGTGAATCATCGACAATGTTGACAAACTGAATAATGCACATATCACCTAGGGATACATGATACTTATTCAACTTACCCAAGTAGCACACTTACGATACTTTTATTTAAATCAATTTATTAATGACTCACATTAGTTGTATAACAATTAGTTGTACAGTTTTATAATGAGTATGTTATTAGGGAAGCTTGCTATGGTATGTTGAGGTAATGCTTTAAACATTAGAATGTTAGAATTATGTTGACACTTACCATAAAACAATCCAAAACGAGCATTTGTTTGTTTTATTTCCTGCTATGATAATGAGAATGAAAAATGTACATTAGATTCCTAACAATTCTATAATATTCTTATTACGGTCACTTATATCATACAGGAAATAACACACACGTAATACAAGGAAAGAGTATAGAATTCGAGCCCAATGAAAAAAGCAAGCTGTTTTGCAATTGAGTATCAAGAGAGTGCACTTCAGTCGTGTTGTCGCGTTAGCAAAACAAATAGCTTTGGTTTTATCATCACGCACACGTTAATAATTGTAAGCATCAACGTTGCCATTATGCCTGTCTGCCAAGTTAACTCCGGGATACGTTGCTGGCCCAACAAGCCACTCGTCGTATGTTCGAGTCTCGACTGGGCGGTGCCGCTTCAGAGTTAATAGGATCTTTGCACTAGCCCAGTGATTTTCCTGTACTCTAATAACCGGCAGCGATATCTATCGATAAAGAAGGGTCAAGTTCTGAAGGACGTTTATATCCATGCATGGTTTTGCTTTGCTGATAAATCTAGATTTTACCAGATTTTTTATTGCATGCCAGACAAAGTTCTAAATCTTCCAGATATTTGGTAATGTCCCAGATTTTTGCCAGATTTTTGTTTCTCCGTTCTGCAAAGGAGTCATCGCTCCTAATTTCAGACAACATTTTGTACCGGCGTTGATCAAAACTGGCAAGACGGTTCCCGAAAAAGTCCTCCCCATCGGTCAAATTGATCGCCAGATTTTGACATTTATTCGTGTTTGCCAGGTTTTCGAATAAACCTATTAGCGACCCTGGGAAGAATAGGGACTCAAACACTCTAAAATATTTTTTTAAGAATGTGATGGAAACGCAGCACGGGTTTCCAGGAATCTTGTTCTGGTGATATTTCTATATAGACGATGTAGACGACGAAATTGCTTCGTCAAAAGCATTTTGATCAGTCTGTGCTCTTCATCTTGTCTTTTGATAAAAGTTGAAGCAATACGTATCAATTGCTTCTTTCAGGAAACCATAAAAATAGCTGTTGATTGACTGGAATTGACAACGCAATCGATGATGAAAAGGACAACGATACGTTATCTAACGTGTTTTGACTACAGAAACCACTTTGTAGCGAACAGCAGCTTTCTATGCCATCATGGTTCCGCAATATTCCGAAAATAATTTGATTTTCTCATCATCTCCACCTACTACTACTTCATTCCGAATTTAATTTACCTTCATCGGAAGCATATTGATATGATAAACAACTTTGTCGAAAACATCAACCTTCTATCTCGTCATGGTTCGGAAATATCGCCAAATGAATTAAATTTCACCGTATACTCCATCTAGCGGACTAGTTCCAAACTTCAGAGTTCGTTACCAAATGCGTCTTGGCTTTACAAACAACTTTGTAGTAAATAGTAACCTTTTAGCTCATTACGGTTTTAAAATATTCTTAAATGAATTTAATTGCTTCATTATTAGCGCCATCTAGCGAATCAGTTCCGAATTTTGTTGTATATCACGGGATGTGTCTTAACCAGATAAGCAACTTTGTCGAAAGTCGCAACCTTCTATCTATTCACAAACTTGAGTTATTGCCCGCCGTGTACTCAGTACACGACGCGACCGCTTGCGTAACTTTTTTCATTTCAAAAAAGTTACGTTAGTGGTCGCGCTGGTGTACTGAGTACACGCGCGCGGACACACCATTTTTACAAGCATCTTTCGACCACTTTTTTATTTCTTTTTTCTATATTTTGGCATCATTAGAAAGAGGAAGAGTAGATCTTCGAATACAACCAAAACCTGGTGTGATTTGATTAAAATTTCGATGATTTTTTCGCGTTTTTCGAAAACGCGTGTACTCAGTACACTACCGCGACCGCTCTAGGGTTAAGTAACTGGCTTGAAACCGGTATGCAGTTGACGAAGTTAGCTTGCTAACAACTACGGTTGAATCGAAAAAATAATCAACTATTCTGAGTTATCATTTACAACACTGATTGGCATTCGTCAATTTACACGAAATTGTTAATAGCACAATGCATTGTGATAGATTGATTTGAGGTATAAGGACGTTCAAACTATAAATTCGGTTCAGGAAAATGGGTGGCTTTGCACTCTAGCGTACTTCCCAAGCACAGATATCAAATTGGTATAGGTTTAAATATCGTAAAGAATCTTCGATCTGTTGGAACGTGGAGGTTTAGTTACTTTTTTGTAAATGGAAACCGCACTAAACATATGGTGTGTTTAACTGTTGTCCCTTCCTGTGAAGCAAGGTAATCACGAAGATGTATGGGGAAATTTGAGCTTGAAACTTTTCGTTAATTGTCACTATTTAATAAAATAAAAACCATATAACTGCTGCATCTATTACTGGAAAAGCTTCTATAATTGGCAGAGCTATTAACGTTCAAAATCTTTCATTTTTTCGTAACGCTTGCATTTTATTATTTTCGTTAATTACCCCCTGTAACCGCTACCTTCCTGGGAGACAAAGTCCTACACTATTAAATGATTCTGCCTGAAAATAGGTCGAATTTAGTTAAAGCTAGGTTGAAACTACTCAAAATGCCCTCAAAGTGTACAAACTCAAACTTTGGGTGAAAATTTCAACCAATTTTGGCTACTTGCTACCGATAATTGATTTACTCTCTATGACAAATAATGCTCTTTTAAGTTCCTACTACCAATTTTCTGGTTAAAAACTACTCAAAATCTGAGTTTGTACACTTTATGGGCATTTTGAGTAGTTTCAACCTAGCTTTAACTAAATCCGACCTATTTACAATAGGTAAATAAATAGCCTTTAAAAACCGTAACTGAATTTAAAATTTTCCAAAAAATTGGGAAAAATAGTAGCTAGCGATCAGCAATAGTTTGAACAATTCATTTATAATCATTTATAATAAAGCTTGGTTAAATGTAAACCTGGAGGCATTAAACAACCTATAATTCGACACTGGAGAGTCGCAAAAAGCCCATAAATGACTGGATTGCAGTATTTTTATACAGCTTTAAGTTTCATAGTATTACATCACTGCATTACTGCATTACATGCTACTGAATCGGCATGTTTCTTCCACTTTCGACGCATTTTTTTAGCACTGTTAACTATCCCCCCGCTTCGTAGATGTCGTTGTTCCAGACCACTCTGAATTTTTCAGGTGCTTGTGCAAGATTATTTTGCGTCGTTCGAGTTCCATTATATACTGATCCGCAACGTGGTGCAATATTTGAACTAACTTGCACCACTTGTTCTCCATAATCTTCATAAACATGTAAACAAAGTTATGTCAAATGGTTCCAGTTTCTACACACAAAAAAAAAAAAAAAAAAAAAAAAAAAAATCGGCACGTCAATTTTACGTGAAAACATACGTAATTCTCATCTATCACACTTTTCATGTAACGTTCACGTGAATTATTGGTAACTTGCACTCATACTAGCTGATTTACGTGCGATCCCGGTGGGTTACATGATTTTTCAGGTGGATGCGACGTGTCGATTTTTTAGAGTGTATATAGCACAAGAGGTGAGGTGGTGACCCACGAGGGGCGTTCAGATTTACTTTTACTCAGACTTTAATAAAGTTGAATTTTCATAATCAAAACAAGGAGAACTTAGTTGCGTATTTAATATATTAATTTTTGAAAAAATAATCGAGTTTTCTGGGAAACTTTGAAAACTCGATTCTTTCAATTATTATTTCATTCATAATTCCGCAGACTATGCCGGTGTACAACATTTCATGGAGTTAGAACTTCGGCCCAAACCTATAAGAATCTCAGGAGCTGTTTGTTATCAGGATAAGATAAGTTCATATGCTTACATCATGGCGTCACCGGAGCATGCGCGCCGCGAATCGTTTTTCTGCACACTTGCAATGATAGTGCTTTTGTTGAACGTCCTGTGACGTGTTTAAACTATTTAGATTACGTCTGGTCTGACCATCGACAGAAAACCCGGCAGTCGCAGCAAAGTTAAATGACAGATCCTAAAAATCAATGTCGACTGATCCTAAAAGAAGGGATTTTCTTTTTAAACAGAGCTCGAATTTGTAATCGAGAAAACATGCAATGTCTAGAAACCAAGCGGAGTGTTTCGAGAAGTTTCAAGGCAGAAGTTGTAATGGGAAGCAACATTTGGAAGGAAAGATAGCTCTACCAGAATTTGTTAACGAAATACGATTGCATCGATTGCTAGAAATTATAAAGTTTGTCTGTCTGGCATTCTGATACTGCGAACTGAAAAGTGACACTTTCGTAACTAATTCCAAAATTGATCAAAAGGAGTGGTTTGGTTAGTGGCACTTTTCGGGGCATTACATATTAGGATGTTTTCTGAGACGACTTGACAAACTGTCACCATTGAAATCCGATCAAACGGTAGTTTAACGACAATGGCGTCACTGCGCAAAGGTTGATGCTTGATGGCATTGGACAATTCGTGTTGACGGAGTTAACATTGATATTTTTGTGGGTTTTATGAGAGCAACAGTAAGGGGATAGCATTTTTGCTTTTATCATTAATCATAGAATAGTTCGTTATGGGATTTTGTGTAAGTACTTCTCAAAGCCTATATCGCCAGCGAAACTGTTTTTCCTACGTGGACAGTTACTTTGTCAAAACTAAGCTTTAATACATTTATTTGAATCAAAATTTTCAAACTGATGGAGTGATGGTGAATTTTTTGATTTACTTTTGAAAGAGCTGCCATCAATAAATATTCAAGATTGATATATTGTTTTTCTCCGAGGACGCCGGTTAATATTTCCTCGGAAAGAAAATAAATCAGCCACTGTTGTGGTGACTTCTACTTACACAATTTTCACCACGCATATGCTAATGATTTTCTATGAAATGGGTCACCATTGCATAGCCGACAGATGATTTGCATAAACTGCCAGCCGTCATAGCAGTGCTTACCAAGAAGAGGTATTACACCTCCCTTCGTGGGTCGCTCGGGTGGACCGGTTTATTTCGTGAAAAGATGACCGTGACAGAAAGATGCGACAGTGAGAAGAGAAAAAACAAGCAGTGGTCCTATGCGTTTTGGAGTAAGCGCCCAAAAACGCCGACGACCGGTGAAAAGATTGCACACGTTTTTCCCCCTAGAGCGAGTCAACAATCGAGTTGTTTATTATATAATCTTGTTTTCATGTCCGTCCAAAAAAAAAGGTCCGTCGACCTATCACAATAAGTTGACCGATTGCCGTTTTGGACCAATCAGTTCCATGTATGGGTGCGACTCAAGTAGTGCATCGGTTTATTATCGTTAAATCGCGATCTTTGGTATGACGCATAACGGTCGTGGGGTGTCTGGATCACTGGTGGTGCACCGTTGGCGCTTGCTTTTAGGAAGGCCCTTCTCGCCAGTGGTCAATACCCGCCCCACCCAGCCTGCCTGAGGCGCTTGTTGTTGGCTGCGTGATTACATGGGAACACGTGAATGAATGAATAGCACACAGTAAGATTGGCTAAGATTTGGTTGTTTGGAGCCTCCCTGTTTTGAGGCAGAATGATGCAAAAGGTGCTCATTGCATGTCTAATTTTCGAGGTTCGGTAGCTATCGGAATCAAGGCTGCGGACTTGAAACAGCAAATTTTGTCGAACCAAGTCGATGTAAGCGTAGTTTCAGATGTCTGTAACCCTGGTTGTATAAATGTTGCATATCATGTGAATGTGTTTGATAAAAGAGCTGCAGTAAATCAACTATTTTCAATAAACGAAGATTTTTTAATTATTCAGTGCTTGCATAACTCATAATTACAGCGGTATAGTATTGTACTAAACCTCGGCGAGTACTGTTGACCAGCTGAATATGCTCAGACCTTTTATGACCATAAAAATCTGGATTTTGATGGATAAACCTTTCTTAAATAAAATTGCCTTGTACCCATGGCTGACTGGTCTGCTAGTGATTTCCGATTGTGCACCTTTAACCGTAGGTACATGTTATCAAATACAATTCCGCAGATCAATACTTGCTCAATCAACAATCAAAAGAGATTTGTTAGAGCATTCGAACACTGCATCTCTTGAATTGAACTATTGAAATAGTAGAAATAAATCACTAGCTACTAAGGAAACAGCTTTAAGGTTCAGATTTGTTTCGAAAACATACGGACTACTTTCTTTTTGACCAGTTTTAAAAGTTTTAAAAGTTAGAGTAAGTAAACCTAGCTATCAAATACAGCTTTGTTTGATTGTTTTTTTTTTGTTTAGACTGGATTTACGGCAGCCATCAAAGTATGATAATCGGAAAACATCGCCGTATCACCGTTGGCCGAACAGTAGCATAGGAAATACATCATTGTTGATTGTGAAAATGATTACACAATTTGCTTCATGGTCACATTTTTGGCGACATTTCGGAATATATTATATTAAACCATAAGGCTTGCAAGCCTGGAAACGAGTTGGCAGGTAGCTTCTCGAATTGAAGTTTAAAATAGCAAAATTTGCATATTCGGATCTGCGATCAACAAGCCAGCGAACTTTTTACGGAATCGGCACCTGTGAAGATGGTGCTTAAGAGAAGATGAACTCATCGATTTGAGAAGAGTTGTGTGTTTTATTGCCGAAGAATAATCGAGAACAACGCAGACGTATCAAGTTTCATATTGTTGTAATATGTTATAGACCGTAAATTTTGCCTGTCGAGCTATGATAATTACTGTTCTGTTTCAAAGTTCTTTAGATTCACTGAAGGCACCGGAGAGTGTCTTACGAATAATTTACAATACAAAGCAAAAGAAAAGTTTTTATTTATTTTATGGTTTCGAAAACCTATACTTTATTCAGTGTTTTTGCACAATTGACAAAATTTATTTGTTTTTTTTTTCTGCAGTTTATAAATTTGTCCATCCTAAACCTTATTTTCGTTTTCTAATCCATTCTTTTTACGCCAAAATTGTGATTTTGGTAATTAAACCGGTAATTTTTACTTCATTATTCAATACAGTCTAGCAGGAAAGGGACCTGGACCGATGTGACCTCAATTAATTTCGGAGGCCAATATATTACTAAACATTTATACAAAATTTGATTTGCTGCTTTTGAGCAGTTTTTACGTTATTGACATTTGAAAAAACCATATTCTTTTAGAAAAAATGCTTGTAACTTGAGAACCGAAGGAGATAGCCACTTCATTCTTTCAAACAAAATGTGCGATTTTCATGAGTGAGAAAGTGCTCAGAAGGCATGATTTGTGAGAAATAAACACGAAAGAAGATATAAAGAAAAAACGTATTTTTAGGTCCACCCCGACCAAAAAACATTAAATAGCTCCAGCCCATCAACCATAATAGATAAAACTTTTATTTCTTTAGCAAAGTTGCTTAAAATTTAATGTTCTATAACTTTGCTGAACTTTTTATTCAACTAACTTAAGCCATAAAAAAGTTTATATTTTCCTCTCGCTTACTATGATGGTCACCCTAATGTCATATACACCAAAAAATGCGGAAGTTAAAATAACAAATTTACTCCGAACGTACTATATACCTAGGACTAACGGTTCTAGCGTAATTACTTTTGTCCACCTAGATTTGGGTTTCATCCCACAGTGGGCCGTATGAATAAAACAGTTTGCTTCGCTTTTTTCGTTTAAATCGTATGGGAGCATTTGCTCTAACTCTTTTATTCATACTAATGTGCCTATTATGCTGCACTCATAGCACTCATACATCGTCGTCTCATCTCATAGTCGTTGTCGTCTGCAGCGTAGAGCTATTTCAAGCATTCGTGTCGTTTCAACTTGATCCTGTTCCACTCGTCGCCAATTTTCCAGGTGTCTCAGAAGTCGCAAATTAATTTCGGCCTGGTCGGGCCATCTTGCACGTTGCGCCACTTTGTTCCTGGTACCGCTGCACAGTGGGACAATTTAAAAAATAGTGAGACATAAGGAATAACATCGAAACCTTAAAGCATAGCATAATAGTACCTTCAGAAAAGTTTCTCCATTCAAAAAGCGCTTTCTAGTGGGGGAAAAATATTTGAACATTAGGGTGTCCCTAAGCAGATACAAAAAATATTTTCTCTATTTCAAGTCAGAAATGATAACGATCTACAGAAGATTTATAGATAAACTAATTTTAAGAAACTTTGTTGAATACTGAAGGTTTCTATCTCTTACATGAAAAAAGTTATAGAGCCAAACTCTTAGGGACACCCTTAAAAACAGTTTTTTCGATGTAGCTCTTGAATTACGCTTCGTATACTTTTCAAATGTACTAAGAAATTGGTAATCTAATTAAATTGCACATTTTTGTCGAAGATAGTAGAGCTCTATCTTGTTTCCTTTAGAAGCCATCACTGGTTTTTATATTTTTTCACGTAATCTTTGAAGGGGTGTATCTCGGGGTAGAGCAGCTATGAGCAGCTAACCTCACTTGTTATTTGTGAATCAATTTATGCTGTATCCCACCATGTACAACTTAGGGTGGAACACTGTGGAACATCTGAAAAAACTTATCACGAAGGCAACCGTTTTTAAAGCCTGAAAATATAAAAACCATAGTTTTGTACCGCTTTCGCATGTTCTCTGAGTCAAATCAACTAATTTTGTAACGGTAACTTAGTAACCCGATACAAAACCTGTCAATACTTTAGTTATACTTGTTTTATCGCGTCAAATAGTGAGATGAAAATGTATAACTTGCGACGATCGACTTTATTCGAAGTGTGGATAGAAAAATGCAAGTCAGGAGCAGATAGCAAGAAGAATCACTGCGTTGATTACATAAAAAATAAGCTTGAGGAGAAAGCGCATTTCACGTGCAGGATGGAAAGACAGGTATCAATGTTTTGCTACAAGCTTCAAAAGAGATGGGAGAAAAGCCAACGAGATGTTGTCCGTTTCCGCAAGCAAAACATTATTTGGCTATCAGAGAAAGTTTTCCCAGAAGCATGCCTAGTCATGAATACCCCAAATCCAGAAAAATTCTGTCGACCCAGGAAACCGTTTGGAGAATTGACCAACCGAAGCAAAATTTCTATACTAAACAACAACACTCAATTCACTACTACACTAAACAACAACACACAATTCTGGCTTTAGTTTTCAAAAGGTTGCATAATCCAAGCAAAAGGGTTGATTATGCGACCTTATGAAAACTAAAGCCAGAATTCATCAATTTAAATAAAATCCTATTAAACTACAATGTCCTAATATTTTATTGGCTTAGTGAAGGTTTTAAAAACGGTTGCCTTCGTGATAAGTTTTTCCAGATGTTCCACAGTGTTCCACCCTAAGTTGTACATGGTGGGATACAGCATAAATTGATTCACAAATAACAAGTGAGGTTAGCTGCTCATAGCTGCTCTACCCCGAGATACACCCCTTCAAAGATTACGTGAAAAAATATAAAAACCAGTGATGGCTTCTAAAGAAAACAAGATAGAGCTCTACTATCTTCGACAAAAATGTGCAATTTAATTAGATTACCAATTTCTTAGTACATTTGAAAAGTATACGAAGCGTAATTCAAGAGCTACATCGAAAAAACTGTTTTTAAGGGTGTCCCTAAGAGTTTGGCTCTATAACTTTTTTCATGTAAGAGATAGAAACCTTCAGTATTCAACAAAGTTTCTTAAAATTAGTTTATCTATAAATCTTCTGTAGATCGTTATCTTTTCTGACTTGAAATAGAGAAAATATTTTTTGTATCTGCTTAGGGACACCCTAATGTTCAAATATTTTTCCCCCACTAGAAAGCGCTTTTTGAATGGAGAAACTTTTCTAAAGGTACTATTATGCTATGCTTTAAGGTTTCGATGTTATTCCTTATGTCTCACTATTTTTTAAATTTTCCCACTGTGCGCTGGGGTTGTTGAAGAGAACCGTTCGTTCTCCGGTGGTCTTATGAGGTGTCCGGCCCACCGTAGCCTATCGACTTTCGCTAGATGTACGATGAAAGTCTCTCGAAGCAGTGCCTGTAGCTCAAGATTCATACACCTTCGCACACTTCGCTTACAGTTTGCCCTCCGCCAAATATCGAGCGCAGTACCTTCCGATCGAACACGGCAATGCGCGTATAGGCAGATAAACAATGCATACAAGCGTACGAGTCAACGCTGTTACGCGAAATACTTGCGTAATATACAGAGTTAACTAAAAACAGCGCGCCACTCGTTTTGGAGATACATCAACGAGCAAAGGAAAAAATTCGGCCTACCTTCAGCAATGAAGTACAGAGACAAAACGGGATCGAAGCCGTACACCTCCGTCAGACCGGACGGGATCCCGCTATTCTTCTCAAGAAATGAATCACAGGTTTACTTGCTCCTCTTCGTCATCTTTACAATTTGTTTCTGTCTACCGGTATTTTTCCAACGCTATGGAAAATGGCGTTTATGTGTCCGATTCATAAGAAAGGCGATAAAAAAGACATCGATCAGGGTATCGCCGCTTTGTGTGCTATTCGAAAAAGTAATTTTGAAACCAGTGTTCTACCATTGTACGCAATTCATCGACGACTCTCAACGTAGATTCATGCCATGTCGATCAACCACGACGAATCTCCTTTCATTTACTATTTATGCTACAGATACCATGTCGAACCGTTTCCAAACGGATGCAATTTACACCGCTCTTTCTGCTGCTTTTGATAAGTTTAATAATGAAATTGCGATTGAGAAACTTGACAGGATGGGACTTGGCAGCACTCTGGCTGAAGTCCTATTTGGCTGATCGGCAAATGGCTGGTAAAATTGGAGAATCATCTAGCGAGTTTATTGCTACGTCCGGTATTCCACAAGGCAGTCATCTAGGCCCGCTCCTCTTCGTGCTATACTTCAACGATGTAAACTTTTCGCTACGAGGACCCAGGTTTTCCTTTACTGATGATCAGTGGTTGGTGAATTCGCGAAAAAGTTATCATTTGAATCGATGAACATCCCTCATGAACATACACTATTCGTTGCCCCGCCGATAATGTACGCATCAGCTTTGAATTTTATCACGAACAGAACCTCATTGTGAACATCAGAATTCGTTCAAAAATTGAATATTGAACATTGATGCCCGAAGACGCCGGAAAGTATTCAAAATAATATTACCACGAAAAGGGAATAGTTTAAAGTAGTGTTAGTGGCTTTACAAGCAGCAGAAGGTGTTAATACGCACTTTTGCGTTGCACACGATATTCGTATATTCAGTGATGCTATAAAGCGTGAATGTATGTGACACATTGTTATAGGCGAATTGAACCACTCGCGTCGATGTTTTCTCATGATAAAACCGTTTGCCGATGCTCGGCGTATATATTCATTTTGCGAGTTTCCCAACCTCTGCTGATGATCTTAAGATCTATCACGTGGTCAAAAAAGTAGAAGACGCCATGTTTCTGCAACAGCAGCTGGAGAAGTTTTCTAGATGGTGTATCGAAAATTGATTGGCAATTGTTTAGTTGAGTCGTACTCCAAGAAAAAACGGCCGTCCTCTTTAACTATCATCTAGGCGGTGAACTGATTAAAAGAGAGTCCTGCATCAAGGAGCAGGGAGTCCTTCATGACTCACGGCTGACCTACAAGCAGCATATCAGCTATATAACACTGGACACCCTAGCAACCAGGAGAAATCTGTACCGAGCAATCCTTGTAGCTGATCTCCTTATGGCGAGGACCGATTGTCCATAATTTCTCAACCATATCAGTCTACGTGCTCAACCACGACCTCTTCATAGCAGAATGTTCCTCCAAGTACCGTTGCGAGGGACAAATTATACAGCAAACGGGGTCACCGTCGAGCTACAACGAGTTTTCAGCCAAGTGGCAGCTGGGTTCGACTTTCACCTAAATCGTAGAACTATTCGTGGGAACTTTTCAAATATTTTTCGTACTAGGCAGACTAAATTATCATTAGGACAACAATATGTCTGTTGGTATAAACAATAAATAAATGTCTTCCGTGAGCAGTGTCACGGCTTCAAGTCCACTACCGATCTATTAAGGGATTTATGGATTGCCAGCTTCGTACGGTGGCGTATGCTTCTTGATCATAGCGCTTTGAGAAGGGCAAAATAGGTTTTCTCGCTTGAATGTGCCACTAAATCTTCTTACCAGTGTTGTTGTCTTCTATTTTGACGTCATCAACGATTACATTTTTTTTAGCCCAATCCAGTTAGACTCCGCTTTAAGTCTGGCGTAGATAGCCTCCGTCTGCGCAAAGCTCCTGGATATGATATCAAAGTCATCTTCAAAGCCTAGGAGTTGACTATTTATGGTGAAAATCGTGTCTCTCATTTCGATTTCGATTCAAGTTTTTGGAGCGTCTTAGTAGAATACGAAACCAGGAATTGAATAAAAAGAAAACTTATCCAATTTAATTCTACTATGTACGTTTATTCTTGACAGATACGTTTATCGCCTACGACTTGCAGGCTTCCTCAGTGTCTGTTTTCGAACTCGAGTCAGTTTGTCCGGAAACCGTGTTATCTACGTCCATTATCTGTCATAGCTGGTCTCGATCGACTGTATAGTATGCTGCTTTGAAATCAATATTAAAGATGTGATGCGTGGGCGCATTGTACGCCCACATTTCTGGATGAAATTAGTATTATCAATTAAAAGTATGTGAAAAGTAAAAACGGTATTTCAAAACTGAACTTTATTATTTCTGAAATACCATATTTTGAAAAAAGGGTGATTATTTTCGGCGGAGAGAAATCCACGAAAAGTGGCGCTATAGGGTAAAGAACTAGTTTTAAGCAGTCTAAGCGGGTCACTGATTGTTTTACCTTATTACAAGCGATGGGTTGACTAAGTGGCGGATATCAGCATACCAATCTTCTTGCTATCTTTAGTTCTTCAAGCTGTTACCATTGGAAGACACTATTGTTGAGCTAAACTTTTGATTTTTCGCTTTAAAAGTTGGAGCGGTGGAACTAATTTTGAACACACCGAACCCATTTTCACCCGCAGGCTGCTGTTTTCAGCAATCCTGAAATCTGAATTTTTTTACGTCCCGTTAAAAAATCCCTCGAACTTTTCCCCCTATTCAGTAAGTTCGCGTTTCTATCCGCGACTTACTAATCGGCATCTGATGCGTAATCGGCATAGCGTATCGGCATATGCGTAAAATGCCATCTGTCTAAATTGTTTATCGGGGCATACACTCACCACACCGTTCGGCAAACGGTATTCGTCGTCTCTTTTATTCTCTGGTGTTCTTATGGGAAACTGCGAGTTTGACGTCTCACTCGCTGTTCATAAGGATGGTGGGAGAACAAAAGAGGCAAACATAGAAGTGCACACGATCTAACTTTAGAACAGTGTTGTCAAAGCAAATAACATTGAAACACATCGTTGCTTCATTAAATCACTGAGAAAATCTTCGAAAATTATTGAAAAAGCTGTCTTTTGTGTTGTTTTTAATAAAGAAAAATTAATTATGAACATACATTTCTCTTAAAAGTATTGAACCACGTTTTCACCATAGGAGGTTTCAGTTAATTTCAAACTTAAAATTCTTATTTCCAGAACCGAAACAGTATCTTGGCAACACGATAGTTTATCAGTTGTGCTGCAGCTGCTGCTACTGGTGAACAGGTTCCATCAATTCAGAATTTGTTTTCAGTTTTGTTAGAAAATACTAAAACTTTCAGCTAGTGACAAAGCCTCAGATAATAGAAAAAAAGAGACTGAATAATATGGTATGTGACAATTGAGTGCTTGACTTTCAGAGTGGTTGTAATCAGTGCTGAAAATTTGATGAATTCGTTAGTAGCGAGGTGGCGATTGCTGAAGAGCAGCTGAAAAATGTACGTTTTTGGACAACAATTTTTAATTCATCATATTTCTTGTCGGAAACCCAGTAAATTGTGTTTGTGTGAACCAAATGTATGGTTAAGTGATTTGTGAAGATGATCCTATCAAAAGATTTTGAAAATATGAATAAAAAAGTGCATTTTCGGATCATTTATGTTCAACTGATTAAAATAGGTAACACTGCTTAACTCGTTCCTTACCCTATATTGCATTTTTCTTGTAAGATTGAACTGTTCAAACGTGCTGAAACAAGGTTGTTACTTTTTGCCTTAGTGTATGCGCTAAAATATACCGTCTAACATTTTATAAGTGCCTAAAACTTGTGATATTTAAGAATCATTGTAAATTAGTAATGCAGTTTAGAAATAAATCTGCGTACGATAACTTTACTCTACAAAGGTAGTTAAAACCATAACATAGCTGTAGATCGTCTTCACGATGTCCACATAGGTTTCGACATTCAGAGATTTCAACTTTCCGATCGTCTATTGCGGAGCGTTTTGTGCTCTTTGCAACATTAGAACAAGTAGCTTTGCTTCACTATTTGTCAGAAGATACCAATCCATGTTATACAGGTCTTTGATAAGTTGATCGTTCTGAAATGATTAACAGACTGACATGTGCATTTTTAGAACTTTCATTGATTTAAATTACCTTTGTAGTAATTATTGTTCCCATCGCACAGTACTGAGTAAGCTGAGCAGCTAGCAATGCGGGTACAAACTTGGTCCGCATAAAGCTATACGCGAGTGTAATGAAAGCGGCACAAATTAATCCGATAACGATCGAACCAATCTTGACAAGATGACAAATGGTGTAATGATCCTCAAGCATGCTACCGTATTCGATTAGCATCTGATGTAGGCGACAAATCCGTTTCAATTTATTGCTAATAGTTACTTCATTCGATTTATGTTGCTTCAACAGTAAATTTAGCTGAATAATTTCATTTTGAAATCCATCTACATAGCCAGCAAATGGAATAACCATTGCCAAAAAGTGGCAATCTATTGTAAGATATCCACATATTGCTACCATGAGCATAACTATATGCATTGTAATAAGAATCAAGAAGCCGAGATCCGTGTTTTCATCCAATCCGGGAAAGTACATTGGCATGGCAAGAAACTTTACGTCAAAAATCAAGTACAGCCCGATTGCGACAACAACTAAAATAAAAATTACACCTGCGTATAATATTTGCAGCATACGCTGTAAAATGCATCCCAGCCGCAACGATCCTTGCATCACAATTCCATTGGCTTCATTTTCGTTGAGCATCTCGAAGATGCTGCAGGAAAGCTCGTACAGTGCTCGGTAGGGTTCCGGCCGGCTGATGCGTAGTATCACCTTATGAATGGCCTGCACTACCATCATCATGAACGGGACCGACTCCAGCAGTTTCACAAAATCCGATCGCTGCCGCCAGCATCCGTACAGGGTGGTGAAAGTGGCATTGGTCACGATCAGGCACAAAAATACGGTTCGTCCTGAGATCCGGTAGTTCGGCACTAGCACATCCAGTCCGATTGCGTCACTGACCAGGCGGAGATTTCGGAATATCTGATGAAATTTTTGCTTAGCCACGTTGTTGGTCGGTTTGCCCATGATGTGGAGACTTGAGAGGTGGCTTCCCCTAGCGAGTGTAACAAAGACTGTATGAATGCATTCTAATAATTCGTTTCTTATTGGATTTGATTGTGCTGCACATTTTTAACTCTAGAATAAATAATTTATTCCTTGGAAGGTGTTGCACCTGTTATTTGCTCATATCATACCATTTTTTATAAACATTTGTTTGTATAAAAAGTATGTTTATGAATGTTTTAATGTATCGTCGTCTGTCTACCTCAAGTGCGCCCACACTATACCATTATTCCACCTGTGGTTTGCAGCTATAAAAACTAGCCAACGAAGCCTTTGATCGTCCTTGAAAGAACTAATCGATAGTTTAAGATTTTTTAAGGTACCTGATAGTGAAGTCTTTTGCAGTGAAGTGCAAGTTTGTGAATCACTATATCAAGATTATACGACGAGCAATAAATTTTTATTTCTTCGCGTTTGTAATTTAATCAATATTACTGGAAGAAAGCCAATGGATTAACCATTTTAAAATGATTTGCAGAATCCTTTAATGTCGAACATGATTGCTTTACAAGGTTTAAAGATGCACACCGAGTGTTGCCACTAGTATCCGATCTGATTTGCGATGAGTGTCTGCCTGTACACTGAATGACCTTTTGCGACGCTTATGCTCGATGGCCGGAGACGCTATTGGTAAGACCGCAGCCAGTGCAACCTATCGGCAGCTCGCCAGGTCGAGTAAGTTGATATTTCGGACGAGCTTTCAACACGATTCACCCTAAGCATTTACTACTGACTGACTGTGCTCATTGACGACGGGATGGGACGGGGTAGTTTCGTCTCGAACACATTTCCTCTATGATAGAGATAGCGAGAGAGAAGACACTAGAGTGTATTGCGCAATCTTGCCGCATGCATTAATTGGCACCGCTGCAGCTATCCGCCGCAGGACGAGCAAGTGCGCACTCACGTCGGCCCACCTATGCTATGGGACGTTCTGCTGCTGAGAGAACGACCGACCCCCGTTTGTCGAAGGTCGGTGTCTTATGATCTTCACTCTGCTTTGGTGTTGATCACGGGTTCAGTGCAGACTGAAAGTCGAGGGAACGGATATCAATTGGCAGGCATTAATTATTCGATCGAGACGCTTCGACACTTGGCAATCAAGTTCGCATAAGCCGTTCGATTAGCAGGTTTTTATTACTGAAGTACTGCAATCAATCGTTAATTTTGTCGGTATTAATGAAATGTCTTTAGCAGTGCAGTGGGTTAAGTGAAGCAAAAATGAGGAGTAACTGTTCGCGACAGGACATCGCTTCATTATATTACGAACCATTAATTTAAGATAGCAGTTAATCGGTTATTTAATGTAATTTTGCTACTAAATTTTGACCGAATACCTCAAAGGTTTTTTTTGCTCTCGGAATAGGTGTTTTTTTGTCAGAGTATGATAAAACGATATTTTATATAACACTCAGTGCATATTAAAGGTCGATTGTTCAACGTTGTACATACGTAGCCAAGGCAGCTTCAATGTGAATAATTTATTGTAAGGACTGGTTTGCATTGTTCCAAACGATTTTACTGTACAAGCTTTATAGTTTTTGTGGAATAACACTGCAGACAGGAAACATATGTTTGAGATCCCATTGTGTCCTAAAAACGTCTATTATCTTGGAAAACGTAAAGCCTATAATTACTCCGCACAGGGAAATCAGTTCGCATTCACCTGTTAATCTAGAAACAATATTAAGTTTTCCAACTGCTTGTTGCTTGGTACAGGGTAACAAACTATGAACCTAGTCTTCCCCAGAACTCGCTTGTCTAATTTTCCACTTGGACTTGAAATTTTATTTGAAATGGTATTTAATTAGACTTGGAATTCGATTGGAAATTTAAGTTGAAATTTGATCTACAATTGGATTTGAAGTTAGGATTGAAATTGAACTTTAAACTGGATTAAAATTAGACTTGAAATTCAAGAAACTCGAAATTATATTTCAAATAAGAGTTTCAATTAGATTTAAAAAGGACCCTAAAATTGGAATTAAATGATGCTCAAAATTAGCCATGCAATTGAACTTGAAATTTTACTTCAAAACGAACATTTTGCGTTTTAATCTTTCACACGATCTCATATCCTTTTTCTGTTCTGTGCTTCTCTTTTCAGTCCTCTTTTTCTATGTTTGTCCCATTTTTCTCCTTTTCTATATAATTTTGGTTTTTGCTTTGGTTTTTGCCTTCCGTTTTTGTCCTCTTTTTCACTTGCTTTTTTCTGTTCCGTGTTTCCTGTTTCCGTTTATCTTTTTTTCACTTTACTTTTCTCTCACGTTTTAACTTCCCAAGCTATAATGAAGGTTTTTACCAAACCCAAAATTAGTCACAGATACCATAATAAGAGTGCAATAAAACTAAAATTGTATCTTGGGTCGTTTTTTTGACGTAGGACTACGTCTTACGGCAAGTTTTGAGATAGGGTGTCATTCCAAAAAATCGAAAAATGCTAGCGTCACGAAAAATGAAAGGTTTTGAGCGCTAATAGCTCAGCGGTTTTCCGATCGATTTTCAATATTCTTACACCAATCGATCGGAAAATCTTCTAAGAATTGACCCAAATGAAGAAAAGTATGGATTCTTGATGTTGAACTATTGAAAAATTGAAAATAATGAACCTATGTTTTACCAGAATTCTCGCTTCGTGATTGGTTGGAATATTTTTTACGATGATCTAAACCTATACCAATTTGATATCCGTGCTTGGGAAGCAAGCCAAAACAAGTGACAAAGTTTCCTCATTTTAACAAGATTTCTTAACAATGCGGTTGAACCTAGACCATTTTGATGTCCTTGCTTGGGAAGTACGCCAGAGAGAGTGACAAAGCCCCCTCGTGCAACAGATTTCTTACGAATGCGATTAAACCTAGTCCAATTTGATGTCTGTGTTAGGGAAGTGTGCCAGAAAAATGACACAAGTTCGTTGTCCCAACAGTTCGAAAATTCTTTACTGCGAGACTATTAAACCTCGGCGAATTTGATATCTGTGTTGGAAAAATGTGCTACAGCTGTAGTATTCGGTTATAATACGACTCTGTATGAATACGCATGCTTGCCGTTTCATTAGAAGTGAATTAGTGAAAAGATGTGCTGTTGATAAAATAGGATTGAATTGGTAAAATCCCTTCAACGTGGGAAACCATGGATAATAAAATCAATCTTTAATTTCAGTAAGGTAGCAGGAAAGCAATAGTTTGTGTTCTTGATTTTGTTAAATTGTTTTCAAATGCACAATCTTTTGAGAATTGAACGTATGCAATGTTACTACTTTGATAAATGTTACATACAACGCATGTAGCATGTATATATGTTGCATATAGCATGTATACATGAAGAATAGAATGATTACAAGCATGAATAGCATGTCTATCACTACAAAGAGACTTACGTAGTCCTACGTCACCTATATATGCGGTCGTGTCTTGTACACAACCCCTCTGATTTTTTGCTATTTTCATTCTCGTTTTCAGGGGTTTCTCTTCTCTTCTCTTTTGTTTTTCGTTTTCACTATTCGCATTTTTCTAAGTTATTTTGTTTCCTGTTCGCCTCCGCGGCTGCGCCGTTTTCCACTTCTCGGTGCCCCATTTTCTGCTTTTTTATTCTGCTTCGGGTTCCCTTTTTTCGCTTTTCTCTCCAGTTTTTTTATCTTCCGTGATAAAAAACTTTTTCTCTTTCGTGCAACCTTTTTCTTGTTACCTCTCATGTTATATTTTCCATTTTGGTCTTTGTTCTGTTCTGTTTAGTTTTCCCATTCTTGTTTGGGGTTCCCTCTTTTTTCTTTTCTATTTTTCTTTTTCTGTCTGCTGTTTCCTTGTTGTATGTTCCTTTTCTCTTCTTTTCCTACCCGGTTTTTTACTCGAAGTCCAAATTTTCTCTGTTCTTCTTCCGTTGTTTTTCATTTTTCCCCGTTTTCAAGCCCGTTTTTACTCTTTTTTGTTACGTTCTTTGTCATTCTGTATCCCTTTTCGCCTTTTTGTCTTGTTTTTCGGTCCCAGTTTTCATCTTTTCTATTTCCTTTTCACGTTCTTTTCATTGTTTCGTACATTTGTTCAGTCACGTTCACGTCACATCCTTTTCTATCACGTTCTGTTTTTGTTTTCTGTTTGTCCTCTTTGTCTTTGATTTTGATCGTTTTCTCCCCATTTTGTTTTTATTCTGTCTCAGTATTCCTCTTATTCCGTTCCGTTTCTCCACTCTTCTGCTTCCGCATTTCCTCATTTTATTTGCTTCTTTTTCTATGCCGATTTTTCTACTTTTTTGTACCATTTTTTAATATTTCTGTCCAGTGCATTTTAATTTTGTTCCTAATTTTCTTCATTTTCTTGAAGGTTCTTCTTTGTTTTCTCGTATTTTCCTTCTTTTCTCTTCCTCTCTTTATCGTTTTTCCTCGTTTTCTTCTTTTTCATTTTTTTCTCTTTTTATGTCCGGTTTTTTCCATCCATTCTGTCAAGTTTTTTTTTCGTTTTTCTTTTTTTATTCATGCTCGTTTGCTAGTAATTCTTACACGTTTGTTCCGTTTTCGACTTGTTTCCTTTGTGCGCTTTTACGTTTATTCTCCTTTTGTCTCATTTTTGCTTTTTTGCTTCTTTTTATGAAGAGCAGCACCACCTCTAGATCCATCAGTAATCTATCTGTGAATATGCGAAACTTTTGCGTTATTTGGTTCATGAAATTTGCAAACCAAAGGTAACATCGTTAGTGTTCGTCACCGTGAATTTTATATATCACTTTTGCACTATCAAAAGTGATATATAAAGGTAACATCGTTGCATAGAAAAGTGTGGTGCGTTGTATGACAGCTCTTTGTTTCTATCTGGGGATGATAGAAATAGGAGAATAAAAAAAACTAGGTATTAGGCTACCTACTATAACGGGTGGCAGTAATTTAGTGAGTAAAACATTCGGGTATCAACCGAAAGATGATAGAATGTCAGTTGCTTCACAAAGTATTCGACTTTACCAATATTGTTTTCTCATTTTTAATGAATTTATGTAGCCATTACAATGCAATACTAGACTTAATTCACAATTTGATTTCAATAATAGAGACCTTACTTCTGTAACTGAAGCTAATTGCATGTATTTCTGTTCCGTCTTTTTTTTGCAGACAGCGGCCGTACTGACCCAGCAATCCAACCAGCTGTCTAGCACCAATGACAACGCACTGGTAACGTCAACGGGTCGGAAGTACCCGCGGCAGGCGAACAGCATCGCACCCCGTTATGATCACACTCACATCGAAACCATCGATGTAACGTGTGACCAGAAGAATGGAATGTTCGTGACGATCGAATTCGAACAAGACTTCCAGGGGGTCATCTATAGCCAGGGATACTATAACGATCCGAGTTGTCGATATGTTTCGGCAGGCAAGGGTGGACGGTCATTTTCGTTCACTGTGCCATTTAGCGGCTGCGGCAGCAAACCGTCCTGCTCCGTTTGCTCGTCGGTAGACAATGTCCTAGTGATACAAACCGATGAAGATGTTCAGGAAGCATGGGATACGGCGCGTCGTATCTCCTGCAGTCAGATCGAGCAGCAGCAGAATACCATTTTCTTCAAACCGTTTGTGGTTGACATGCTGGAGGTGGTTAATGTTCCAACTGCAACGGGTGGTGTTGAGTGTTGGATGGATATTCAGCGTGGTTCTTATCCGAATGTGTCACCTATACCGAGCATTATCAAAATAGGTGAAGCTCTTAGCGTGTTAGTGTATTTAAGGGATCCCAAAGGAAGCTACGATGTCACCGTCAAGGATTGCTATGCTTATGATAGCCCGGATTATGATGCAAGTGGTACAAGAAGACTGCAGCTTTCGGATAAGAATGGATGCTCCCGAAAAAAAAAGTTGTTTGGGCTGTGGGAGAAAACAACACAAACCGGAAACACAGGAGCGACTTTGATTTTGCACAACAACATAAAAGCATTTAAGTTCCCAGATAAAATGCAGGTCTTCTTAAAGTGCGACATTGAAATATGCCGGGGAGGTTGTGGGCCACCAGTATGTAACATTGAAGAGTTGGCTAAAGCTATTGATACAACTACTACTACTACGCGTAGACCAGCACCGCTCACTACGGTTGCACCTCGCAGAGGAACTCGGCCACCACAGACTGTTCCCACATCATTCCCCACACGTGGCCGACGACCGGTTTCCACCATTCAGCCTACCGCTTTCGAAACAGAACAAACCTACACGACACGAGCTCCGCAACAACGCACACGTCCAACACGTCCAGCTACAACTGTTGCCCCGTATCGGCCTTCTACAACAACTGCACAGTATCGGCCTTCCACAACAACTGCTGCACGTCGAAGGAGTCGCCCAACCGTTTCAACTACCACTGAGTTTGTTTGTACTCCTGGGTCCACTGATGATCGGTGCAATATTATTGTGGTACCCGACGAGCCGGATTGCTCCCGAAGATCTCGAGATCCTCGGTGTCGACAACGGCCAACGCCTGCTCCAGTCACCACTCCTGCTCCTCTACGCTGCTTCCCAGGCTCAAGAGATCCTCGATGCCCTACTGTAGCAGCGGAAACTACTCCAGCACCACCTCGTTGTTTCCCTGGCTCAAGCGATCCACGCTGCCCACAAGTACCAGTAACAACGCCAGCTCCGCTACGCTGCTTCCCAGGCTCAACAGATCCTCGATGCCCTACTGCAGCGCCGGAAACTACTCCAGCACCACCTCGTTGTTTCCCGGGTTCAAGCGATCCACGCTGCCCACAAGTACCAGAGACAACGGCAGCTCCACTACGTTGCTTCCCCGGTTCAACCGATCCCAGATGTCCTACTACATCCCGACCAACAAGTAGACCAACGGGACGCGGAACTCGTCCCACCGGCAGAGGAACCAGGCCCCCACGGCCAACCACGGAAGCACCTAAATATCTTCCACCGGTTGAGAATCAAAGAACAACATCACCAAGCTGTTATCCTGGATCAAGCGATCCTCGGTGTCCTCAACCAACTTCTACAACTCAAAGAACAGTTGTTGAAATTACAACTACGCCTCCGTGTTTCCCAGGGTCAAATGATCCGAGATGTCGAACTCCAGTTCTTCGTTGCTCTCCGGGTTCTACCGATCCACGTTGTCCCGGATCTTCTAGACCACCAACTAGAGCTCCCGTGCCATCCACATCGGCCGCACCTCGATGTTATCCTGGATCTCCCGATCCACGATGTCCTGCCCCAACAACTCCTGCACCGCCTAAATGCTTCCCGGGTAGCACAGATCCCCGATGCCCACAAACCACCACACAACGTCCAGTTCCGTCTACTACTGCTGCTCCTCGGTGCTTCCCAGGATCAACAGATCCTCGTTGTCCTACCACGCCTAGACCTACTACGCCTGCATTACGATGCTATCCAGGATCACCCGACCCAAGATGTCCCCAAGCTACGACAGCACCACCAACTTATCTTCCACCTACCACTACTCCTCGCCCAGCGCCAACAACAACGGCTGCTCCTCAATGTTATCCAGGATCTCCCGATCCACGTTGTCCATCGCTACCGCCAACGACAGCTGCTCCAAACTGTTACCCAGGATCTCCCGATCCACGTTGCCCATCTCTGCCACCAACAACTGCTGCTCCACGATGCTATCCAGGCTCAACTGATCCAAGATGCCCTCAAACAACACCTCGTCCTACTTCGGCGCCGGCACCTCGTTGTTTTCCAGGAAGTACTGATCCAAGATGCCCTCAGAGCACTACCTCCAGGCCCACACAACCGACAACGTCTGCCCCCAGGTGTTACCCAGGTACATTAAAATTTGTGTGCTTTCAGAAAAAGAGTGTCACAATTATTACTTTCTATTAATAATAGGTTCGACAGATCCTCGTTGTCCACAAACATCGCCTGCTCCAACAACTCCTGCACCACCTAGATGCTTCCCGGGTAGCACAGACCGTCGATGTCCACAAACCACCACACAACGTCCAGTTCCGTCTACTACTGCTGCTCCTCGGTGCTTCCCAGGATCAACAGATCCCCGTTGTCCTACAACGGCTAGGCCGACTACACCTGCATTACGATGTTATCCAGGATCAACCGACCCAAGATGTCCCCAAGCTACGACGGCACCACCTACTTATCTTCCACCTACTACTACGCCTCGCCCAGCACCAACAACAACGGCTGCTCCTCAATGTTATCCAGGATCTCCCGACCCGCGTTGTCCATCGCTGCCACCAACGACAGCTGCTCCACGATGCTATCCAGGATCAACAGATGCAAGATGCCCACAAACAACTCCGCGCCCTACTCCACCACCGGCACCTCGTTGTTTCCCAGGAAGCACTGATCCAAGATGTCCTCAAACTCCGAGACCCACTCAACCAACAACATCTGCTCCTAGGTGCTTCCCAGGTATATAACAATGTTTTTGGCATACAAAACAAACATCACTATCACGATTTTTTGTGCATCATAGGTTCGACGGATCCTCGGTGTCCCGCGCCGCCAACGACAGCTGCTCCACGATGCTTTCCTGGCTCAACAGACCCTCGATGCCCTCAGCCTACTACTCCTCGATGTTTCCCAGGCAGTAGAGATCCCAGTTGTCCACAACCACCTACAACGCGACCGCCCCCACCTACAACCGCTGCCCCAAGATGTTATCCGGGATCAACTGATTCGAGGTGCCCAACGACGCCGCGACCAACCCCACCTACGATACCAGCTCTCCGTTGTTATCCAGGTTCATCTGATCTTAGATGTCCACAGACAACAGGTGCTCCAACATATCTACCACCAACCACACAACCGACAGCACCGCCAGCACCTAGATGTGTACCAGGTAATAAAATGAAGAATTCTTTTTGTTAAAGCATCGAGATTAACGGGTCTTCCTAGGTTCAACCGATCCTCGATGCCCGGCGATACCAACGACCACTGCAGGACCCCGATGCTATCCGGGTTCTACTGACCCTCGTTGTCCGCAGACTACTACACGTCCAACGGCTCCTCCTCAGCCGCGTTGTTATCCGGGAAGTACAGATCCTAGGTGCCCACAAACTACCACTCCTCGGCCAGTGCCAACAACCACAGCGGGTCCGAATTGTTATCCAGGATCAACTGATCCTAGGTGCCCCACAACTCCACGACCTTCACCAACAACAACGGCGGGACCAAGATGTTATCCAGGTTCGACTGATCCAAGATGCCCCACAACACCACGACCTGCACCAACAACTACGGCGGGACCAAGATGTTATCCAGGATCGACTGATCCAAGGTGTCCCACAACTCCACGACCTGCACCAACAACAACGGCGGGACCAAGATGTTATCCAGGATCGACTGATCCAAGGTGTCCCACAACTCCACGACCTGCACCAACAACAACGGCGGGACCAAGATGTTATCCAGGATCGACTGATCCAAGGTGTCCCACAACTCCACGACCGGCACCAACAACCACATCGGCACCCAAATGCTATCCAGGATCGACTGATCCAAGGTGTCCCACAACTCCACGACCTGCACCAACAACAACGGCGGGACCAAGATGTTATCCAGGATCGACTGATCCAAGGTGTCCCACAACTCCACGACCTGCACCAACAACCACATCGGCACCCAAATGCTATCCAGGATCATCGGATCCACGTTGTCCTACATCGCCAAGACCTGTTCCAACCACTACACCTGCGTTGCGTTGCTACCCTGGTAATACATCTAGACCGTTTAGAGTATAAACATGTTTAACCTTATATTTTAATTACAGGTTCCCCCGATCCTCGGTGTCCAACCACGCCTCGGCCGGCTCCAACTACAACCGCAGCTCCAAAATGCTATCCTGGATCAACCGATCCGCGTTGTCCAACTACTCCGCGACCAACACCTCCGCCCACTCCGGCCCTTCGGTGTTTCCCAGGTTCAACAGATGCTCGCTGTCCAACCACACCAAGGCCCACGCCAACTACGACTTCCGCGCCAAAATGCTATCCTGGATCGACAGATCCTCGCTGCCCAACCACACCACGGCCAGTTCAAACTACCCCTGCTCTGCGGTGCTATCCTGGATCAACAGATGCCCGATGTCCGACCACTCCACGACCATCCACTCAGCCCCCAACATATCTTCCACCCGAACCACAAACCAAAGCTGTTCCAAAGTGCTATCCAGGCTCTACTGATCCTAGCTGTTTTGTGCAAACCACTGCAAAACCAAATTGCTATCCAGGCAGCACTGATCCCAGATGTCCTCGGCCTGTAACCACTACACCTCGACCAATTCCAAGCACAACTGCTGCACCAAAATGCTATCCAGGTATAATTATTTGAAAAAAACACAGTGCTTTTCCGTTAACAGTAAAATTTGTTTCAGGCTCATCTGATCCGAGATGCCCAACAACTCCAAGACCTGCACCGACGACACCTGCTGCTCCAAACTGCTACCCTGGTTCACAGGATCCGCGATGCCCACGTCCAGTATCTACTACCCCAGCTTTACGGTGTTTCCCAGGTTAGTATTTGTTAGATGTTATCTTTCGAAATTAGTTTACTGCATGCTTTTTTTCCAGGTTCTACGGATCCCAGATGCCCAACTACACCTCGACCAGTACCAACGACACCGGCCGCTCCGAAGTGCTACCCAGGTTCCAACGATCCGCGTTGTCCAACTACACCTCGACCAGTACCAACGACAACGGCCGCTCCGAACTGCTACCCAGGTTCCAATGATCCGCGTTGTCCACGACCGGTTTCAACCACACCAGCACTGCGTTGTTATCCAGGATCAACAGATCCACGGTGTCCAACGACTCCTCGTCCAGTAATTACAACACCTCGTCCGGCACCTACAACTACTCCTGCACCTCGCTGCTATCCAGGATCTACCGATCCACGATGCCCAGCTCCTCCAACGACTCCTGCACTAAAATGTTATCCAGGATCGACTGATCCACGTTGTCCAACCACTCCTCGCCCAACGACGACTACTCGTAAAGCTTGCTATCCAGGTTCTCCGGATCCATCCTGTCCAAGAGCATTCTACACAACCACACCGTCATCCTGTTATCCAGGTTCACTCGATCCGAACTGCCCGCAACCGTACAGACCTAGTAGCACCAACCCACCAGCTACCTATTTACCACCGCTACCAGCTGGACTACGGCTGGTTCGACATTTGAGCGAGGATACTCTGAGTGAAATCAACGCTCTAGCTGAACAAGCGGAACCGGTACCGGTAGAGGAAATTTCTATCGAGGAAGACCAAAATGCAGTACTTGAACGTAGAAAGCGCGACCTATCGGAAAGTACCAAGGAAATCATCTCGATTACACTCAGCGTCAAAGGGTTCCAGTTCGCGCCGCTGAACTGATCGCGCTTACCAGCGTCCGCGATTGCGATCATAATATCTGAAAATACTCCGATAGTAATTAGCAGTTGTTTGAAGTGTGTACAAAGATTTGCGTTTTTTTTCTGTGGCACGGTTGCAGAAGATTTTCTCGTGGCGAAAAGAAAACTAACTATTAACTATTACGCTACAGCGGATACGAACTGATCCGGCTGCGTTCCGAAAACTGTACATATTGTTGTCGTAAAGAAAGTGAGACCTAGCGAGTGCTGTTGTTTTGCTTGTTGTAAATAAATTTAATTTCGTCTGAGTCGACTTGAGCTGGCGGTTGTGTGTTTTGTGTTACCTGTCCCTGATGGCTGCGTTGTTTCGTTACCGATCATGACGTGTTAACCCTAGTTGATATTTATCTTAACGTGTTAATCTGATTATTTTGGTTATTGATTACGTGTCATCACGGTCAAAAGCTAGAAATGTTTGAATTCTAAAATTGCTTATCATCCCGTTGATCCGCTGTTGTTCTTTTTCCACCAAAAACCACATTGATAAACCGTTATCAGCTGATGATAAGCGTAATATCGATTCATTTATTACACAATCGCTTCCAACGTTTCATGAACACTTGAGGTTTGCATCTTAATTGAATAATAGAATCTCACAATCCTTCCTCAAGCAGTGAGCGTATATATTGTCCAGCTTGCTGAGCCACTGTTAGTTCTTCGGAGTAACCTTTAAGTTCTTTACAGTTGTCATACCACGCGAGTAAACGGGGAAAAGGAGTCAAATCGAATCCGCTGTGCTGTAAACAAATAACATAATCGCAGATATTTATAAAAAATGTTAACGAACACATCTTACCAACAGTGTTCCAACCGTCGGCAGCAGTGACAGATCAGCTATGGTAATCTTCTCGCCAGCGAACCAATCGTTTCGAACCAGAAACAATTCGAGGTTAGCCAGAGCACTTTTGACAGTGCTCTTCATTTCCTCTGTTACCACTTTGGTTTCACCACGAAAGATTCCATACAAAGTATTGATTATCTTCGGATAGAAAGCTGCCATGTCATGATGCAAAACGCGGTTGATAAGCGCCTTTTCCTTCGGTATGTTCGGATAGAGATCATGCCCAAGATGGTAGGCTTCCACCAGGTATGCCAAAATTGCACGTGACTCCCACAGGTAGAATCCATTGTCGTCTAACGTCGGTATCGTGTGCTGTGGATTCATACGGAGGAACTCTTCCGTTCGAGTTTCACCCGCGCGAGTATCTATGATTTTTGACTATTTTCAAAATAGAATTCACTACAAAATTTGTGCTACTATTTATATTGACAAACTATACCTCAACTTTTAATCCAAGCTCGGTGATTAATAGTTGGACAGCCCGAGCGGGAGGGCTCATCGTGGCAGTATACAATGTGATCGGCATCTTGCGGTGACGGCTGAAAGCTAACTGACTTCGTTTCGTTGGGGTCGATATAAAGCGAAGCTGATAACAATTATCGAAGTTGATAACGAACGAGTAACGATGGATCACGAGGAACCATTCATTTTTAGATGCAGAATATACACAGTTTTTGATTGAAGACAACAGTCTTTCATGCTCATCTGAATCATGTTGTAATAATTTGTATCAGCTGAATCGTGCTCGTAAGGTACTTAACGATATCTTGGAGATATCAACGTTTCACGCTTGTTTATTGCTTCGGGAAACGTTTAACGTTTATTCCGTAATCATGATTGTACATACGGTAAAAGAACACACTTTTGCTTAGGTGCAATTGGAAAGCACATTTATGTTTCGTGTTTTGATTATTTTTCATAGCTCAAAATTTTACAGCATATAGGCACTTAAAACGCAAATAATTGACCACTGACTGATCATCCTTGAACATCATTGCAGTCTTGGGGATGGATTGTGTATTGTAGTAGCACATTTTTAGAATCCAAGCATCTTTGATCAACGCACTAGGGAACTGGTCTTTAGTAGATGCTTGAGGTGCCGTTAGCGTGATTCAAATTAAATACCGGACAGGCCAGCTGCACAGTGGTATGGAAATGAGAAAGTGCGGACATCAGCAATTGCGTTATTTTTCATGGGTGGCGTCTTCAGAGAAGTTTATTAATAAAGTATAGCGCACAAGGGTAACTCGCTTAGAAAACTTTATTCCCCGTATTCGTGCCTGTTATGTCCAGTGTGTACCGGCAAGGTGCCAATCTTGTCGAACATGTGCTCACTTGTTCAGGTCTGCGCTTAAACTGTTTTGACAGGTGAATTGCAGTGCTGCCAGATTCCAACATTTTAAAACTAGGATGTCGAAAAGGTGCAACAGTGTGCAACGAATGTACCACAATTGTAATCAACGAGATGAACTGTGTAAAATATCGTACCCTAAACGGTACCTAGCACAGTGCTCTCAGCGACTTCCCCTTGATAGCGCATCTTTTTGCACCCTAATGGGTGACCGTGAATTCACTTATTAGGGTGAGACCAACTTTTGTTTTTTTAAATATGTATTAAAAAAACACTTTCCTTCCATGTTGCAGAACATCTAAAATATGCAACTTTGTTGAATGTAGTAATTATCTATCTCTTACCGCCCAGCAAACCACAAATCGTATAATAATGTGTGGAAATCTTAAATATTGCTAAACAAACTCGAAATCGTATCTAAAGCTTAATAAAGCACACCCTAGTTTGAATTTATTCGTACAAAATGATAGTAGCTGATTCACATACGATTGTCGTCACAGAATTGTATAGCATTATGAAACTAATCATGTTGAGTCGGATTTCATCGTATACAAATACTTATGAATGTGAAATGTTTTCATATAATTTGAAATACGTATATCGCCTCCAAAACAGTACGCATATGCTGGTTTCGTGCATCGAATGCGATTTTTCTAGATACATATCGGTACATATATCATATTTGTTACTTTGATATACGTACGAAAATGTTTGCTGAGCGCTTGTGAAATATAATGATGTGTTAAAAACGAGTACTTAAAAATCAATTATGCTTAATAACTTTGCACACGATTTTTTATTGGTTTCAAGTGTTCTACATGTATGTTACAATACACATTTTCTCTGAAGACTGTTCATCGCTTGGACGGATATTTAATAAGTTATAAAATATATGAAAAAAATCGTGCTATTCATTTTTTTCAATTTCGGGAAACTTTGGTCAAACCAGACAATTATTAAGTGCAACTACTATATTTTGTCTATGAAAAAATATTTTCATCAGGAGATCTCCAAAGAAATCTCAGAAAAAATCAATTGAAAAATGTGTTATTAAAAATGTGTTACGTGTCAGTATTCAATGCTCGTCCACCTTTTGGGAGATAGTAGGCCGTAGTATGAATAAAACAGTTTACTTTGCTTTTCTCGTTTAAATCGTATGGCAGCATTTGCTATAACTCTTTTATTCATTCGGCCTAGTGAGTCAACAAGACACCTTCATTTGTGGTTGTAACTAATTTACCTTATTAGGTACCCCGGGGCAAGTGGAAATACCGGGTAAGTAGGAACAGAGCTCATAACTCTCTTCAGCCGAACCTTTCTAGAAATGAAAGATACAACTCAAACGAATGCATTAAAGTTATAGATTATTTATAATTGGCATTCTCAACACCAAAATTGAACTTTAAATTTGAGCGTTATTTTCAATTTGCGTTGTAAGTTTGACGCACCTTTATATAAATGATATTTTGACCACAGGCGTTCTGACAGTATAGGAAAACATTATGAGTCTATTAACACGTTACACCCGAAAACAAGTTGTTTGATTTGACAAACGGCATTAAATAAACGGGTCGAAATAAGGTCGGCACTTCAGAGTACCCGGGACAAGCGGGACCTATTAAAAATAAAGCGTTTCAGCACAATACTTTCTAATCTGAGTTTCTTGATATTTTCGGTGAAAATTAGACCAATACTGTGTTTTCAGCGGACGTTTCGACCTACTATTCTTCGGTCATTGACTACGCCTAAAACATATAACATTTATTTGATAATTTATATAGTAGACATTGAACAATTTTCTTCGGATGTTACCCACTTACATCAACACGTATATTCTCTACCTCGTCATCTATCTAACTAAGCTAAGCTATCGTTTTTTCTTCTTGTCGTCCAATTGTCGTAATTTGAGCATTAGTCCGTTGTATGTGTCATTACAATTTCCGCTTTCTCGTTGTAAATTGACTGTTCTCTCGTTTCCTCTAACTTTTATGTGAATCATTTCGGCCGCTAATCTCGTGTCTTTGTTGTTTATTTTTTCTAAAATCCGCGTTTTGCTAAAATCAAATATATGACCTTCTTGTATTGTATGTAAAGCTAAACCTGTTCTTGCTTCAGATTTTTTAGAGTCATTTTTATGTTCTGCTATTCGTGTTTCCAATTTTCTGCCTGTTTGCCCTATATAATTTTTGTTATCTCCTGCTCCACATGGTATAGAATATATAACGTTTTTTTGTCTCATCATTGGAATTGTATCTTTTAATTGGCTGAAAATTTGGTTTCTTATTTTGTCCCTAGGTTTCATAGCTGTTATTAAATCACTTTTACGGAGAACTTTTGCCAATTTTTCACTCAAGCCAGGAACATACGGAGTCGATACATATTTTACTTCAATTTGGTTTTGACAGCCGCGCTGTATGATCGTGCGATAAAACTGACGAATGCAGATGATCGTCCAGCAGCAATACAAACAGCAACAAAACTGCTAGAAGGTAATAATTATCCAGCATGGTTCACTCAGGAAATGTTGAAGCAGCGCGTGCATAAGCATTACAACACGTTAGAAAGTAATGTTCAAAACCAAATTGAAGTAAAATATGTATCGACTCCGTATGTTCCTGGCTTGAGTGAAAAATTGGCAAAAGTTCTCCGTAAAAGTGATTTAATAACAGCTATGAAACCTAGGGACAAAATAAGAAACCAAATTTTCAGCCAATTAAAAGATACAATTCCAATGATGAGACAAAAAACCCGATTTAATCCACTTAGTGGTGAAAGGAACCTTTGTTATACGGTCTTACTTGCTATTTGAGATAGAAATCGAAATCGTCTTCGGAACATAATTCATCTATTGGTTATCGTTGCGTAGTGCGTTGGTTTACATAAAATTTTTAAAAATTGAATAAGTTTACAAAATTTGAACAAAATAGGAACACTTTTAAATTTTGAAAGATGCTTTTTTCATGAAATTGCTGAGTAAGGATAAGTAAGTTATTAATCTGTGTAGGTGCAAATGAAAGTATGTTGTAAGAGGAAATCTTATTCTTTAACATATACATTGCCTAGTAAAGGTCTAGTTTATAGGTTTTTGAGCTATGCATAGTTTCCTGTAATGCCATTCTATTTGAATCACATCAGTAGAGTTTTCTTGTATAATTTTCATCAATTTTTATTAACCTTCGGTTACTCACGCTGTTGTATTTGATACAACACGTGTAGGTTTTCCAACGCCATATTGTTATAAAGTTACAAAACGTTGTTTAACTAACGTATATTCTTCAACAAACTTATTGTGCAGAAAATGTCATAATTATTCAATGCATTAATAATTTAAACTGTTGGGAAAATGTATGCAGCAAAACTATCAGCAAATGTAAAATGTTTAAAATGTATCCGTCTGCTGGTAGTCGAGTAATTCGGAGTCAAAATTGGGGCATTCTTTATAATCAAAGTTCTACAGTTCCTAAACAAGCAAACATACAGGTATACTATTTTCAGCAAAGTTGTGTATTTTTACTATTTGTACAATTTTGTAGTACATATAAAAGTTATACAACAATTACAAAAAGAGCAAAAATAGAAAAACTGATTTTACAAATTCATATACAATAAATAAGATTTTTCTATCTTCGCTGCAGAGATAGAAGGTTACAGTCTTCAACAAAATTTCTTGTAATAATATGTTCTATAACTTTGCAGAAAACATCAATGTGTTATATTGACACTGAAGAAAAATAAATTTTTTATTTCACTTTTAGGGGGATTAATCAAAATTTAAATTCTACCAGACGATAGAGCTTTCAATTTCAAGAAACTCTTACAATGGTTTAATAAACTTAAAACCAAGTTTTCCCAGTCAAAACTCCCTTGCACACGTTTTCTTTGGTTTGGGACTATTTTGCGAGTAACTGTGTTACAAAAGTTGGCGCGAGTGTTCGAGGGTTAATATCTTTTGACCAGTAAAACCAATTCTTATGAAATTTTGCATATATATTCGTAGTGTGAAAACCTCTCGTTTGATATTAAAATAATTGAAATTAGGTAAATTTTCTTCTTAAAATCATTCTAAATTATTGTTAATTTTGGTATGGTGTATACGGTTGCTCATAACTTTCAAATTAAACGTCCAATCAAAAAATCATTCAATAGTGATCTATTAGGATATATTATCTTTCAAATGAGACTAATAGCGCATAAATCGGCTTGGCCATCTCTAAGAAACAGGCGATAATTATTACCTTGTCAAAACAGGTTTTTTAAGGCTAACTTCTAAACTACTTGTTTGTTTTCAATAAAAAAATCCTGAACAATTTAGCTTTAATAAGGGCTTTCATTTGATACTAAGATCGTTGAAATCGGTCATGTAGTTCCGGAGAAACCCGTGTTACGTATTTTTCACATTTTTGCTTATAACTTTTAAACGAAACGTCGTATCACGAAACAACTCAATAGTGATCTACTAGACAATAATACCTTTCAAACAAAAGTAATAGCGAACGATTCGGTTCAGCCATCTCTGAGAAACAGGCGATAGAAAAAATCATTACATACATACACACACACACACACACACAGACATTGCTCAAATCGTCGAACCCTATCGATTGGTATATGTGACTTGGCCCTCCGGGCCTCGGATCAATTTCGTGTTTTTCGACCAATTTTTAAACCTTTGTTATAGTATAACAAAGGTAAAAACGTTATATATTCTATACCATGTGGAGCAGGAGATAACAAAAATTATATAGGGCAAACAGGCAGAAAATTGGAAACACGAATAGCAGAACATAAAAATGACTCTAAAAAATCTGAAGCAAGAACAGGTTTAGCTTTACATACAATACAAGAAGGTCATATATTTGATTTTAGCAAAACGCGGATTTTAGAAAAAATAAACAACAAAGACACGAGATTAGCGGCCGAAATGTTTCACATAAAAGTTAGAGGAAACGAGAGAACAGTCAATTTACAACGAGAAAGCGGAAATTGTAATGACACATACAACGGACTAATGCTCAAATTACGACAATTGGACGACAAGAAGAAAAAACGATAGCTTAGCTTAGTTAGATAGATGACGAGGTAGAGAATATACGTGTTGATGTAAGTGGGTAACATCCGAAGAAAATTGTTCAATGTCTACTATATAAATTATCAAATAAATGTTATATGTTTTAGGCGTAGTCAATGACCGAAGAATAGTAGGTCGAAACGTCCGCTGAAAACACAGTATTGGTCTAATTTTCACCGAAAATATCAAGAAACTCAGATTATAAAGCGAACGGTGACTAACTCAAACAATACAATACTTTCTGTCTTAATATATTTTTTAGATGTACTATCGAACATTTTCAGTTGAATTACATAATATTTATATCAGCAATGCTTTAAAATAAAACCAAAAAGGACTAAACTAAGGGAAACCAAAGAGAAGTCTATTAGCATAGCTTATGAACAAACAGTTTGGGCACATATTGGTTACACCTAAGCGATGTTAATTGACTCTGGAAAGGCAAAATTGACATAATTACCCGGAAAAAAATAACCATAGCACGAAGATAAAAATTATGGTAACAGTAAGATACAAAATGCAGTAAAACAATAAAACTTATCGTCAGAAAAGATAACCAAACCATCAAACTTATTGTAGTTCACTATAACTTTCATATTTTTAAGAGATTCTACCATAAAAATGATGGGTTGTTAAGTAACTTAACAATAAAAAAATCGGTTTTTTCGCGAACAAATATTTTTACTTACAGTGAAAGTTATCGTCTTTTTATGGTTATTTTTTCAAAAGAAAAAACAAAATATAATTAAAAAAGCTGTTAAATTGTGATGAAATATGGGCAATTCTAGTGCTTAAAATAAGAAACAAAAATCTGAACAAAATTCGAATTTGAGACACTTTTACAATAAATGTATCATAAGTTTCAATGTCCACAATAAAAACTGTTGTTGACGCATTGTTTATAGTACAAAATTTAATGTAAATTTTTTTTCGGGTAAGCTAATCTGCAACTGGAACTGGAACAATAAAGTGTTGTAGCGTAACTTTTTGTCCTACGTAACTATCTCTTATGATAATTTCACTAGTAGCTCTACCGTATTGGGCATGGTATAACAAACATATCATAATCGTACTTTCGAGCTATTAAACAATGGTTAATCATAAATTTCGTCTCGCAAGAATTGGATACAGCTGCATATTCAACTACATTTCATTACAATAATGCATACTGCCGCCCGTTGTGATCTGATTTTATTACGGCATTTTTGGATGCTCCATTCGTAGAAATATTGTCTTTGATTGCTTTGCAATGCTTTAATGTTGCTGTATATTAACTTTCACAATTTTTTGTTATCTTATGCTTTTTAATAATTTTTTTTTCGTAATTAAACCTTCGAAGTGATACCACTGAAGAGTTTCTGTGCTGCAAGAATTTCGATATAATTTGCATGCATTTGCTACTATGCATTTTTTAGGTTCCACTTTCCCTGGGGTACCTTAACCAAAACAACTGACACTTTTCTTCGGGCAACTAGAGGTATATACCTTTCAAATGGATGGAAGAGCTTATTGTTAACTATCACAAAAACTACAAGGTATACAGCTCTAAGGGTTGTACGAATGAGAGACGTAGGACTATATCAGATCATTCGATCAGAGACTAATGTAACCTGCATTTCTAGCATATGTAGGTTTATAAGAATCTGTGACTGCCATTGTTTAACTGAATGTTTAAAAGAGAGCGAAATATTCAGATTCAATTCTTCATTGAATGGAATGGTGGCTTTGAAAATACGTGAACGGGGGTTCATAATTTTTATTGTTAAGATACCTAACAATCCGTCATTTTTATGGTAGAACTAGAGTGCCCGATCTTACTCGGGGCGCCTTTGTCTCACAGTCGCTTGTACATCAGTTATTGTAACTGAAATGCTTATAATGCAAAAATATAACGATCCTCTTTTGGACGTTCCTCCCCATTTGTCAGCTCCCGCTCTTTAGTCTACCCAGCCACTTGCACATCTGTTTTCTTTACGGAAATCCCTATAAAACCCTAAAACAAAGACATTTTTTCTATTTGCACCTTCCGCCTCACCCGTATAAATCGGTTCCGCTTTCTCAGAATAACGGGCGATCATTTTTACCTAGTCAAAACAGGGTTTTAAGCATAACATTTAAACTACTTGTTTGTTTTCAATGAAACTTCCTAAAATACTTTATGATAGCAACAGCTTTCATTTGATACTAAGATCGTTGTATGGATCGATACTAAGAAATAAGTTGAATGGTTTCGGAGAAAATCGTGTCTCGTAGTTGTTCCATTTTTGCAAAGCGTCCAAGTCTATAGAGGTAAAGAAACTGACTAAAGAAAAGACACTGGAGCTCAGTCACTCACGGCCTCCTGTCATCATTAAACCTGATTTGTTCAACAATGATTGTTGTGCGTGACTCTGTTCAAAGTTGCTAGGAAAAGTTCGAAAAATATTTTTTCGAGTTCAACATTTAGGCGATTTTATGAACTGTACGATACAAATTTGATTGCCTGGTGTTTTCGTTAGGCAGCACGGATCGATTTCGTGATGATACGATGATATTTGTTGCCGTTTGCTTACAGTCATTATTTTCAGTCGCGTTCATCGACTGATACTCCGCAAATTTTCGAGCAAAAGATTCAGAAGGTTTCATCGAGATTCATGCGCACTTGGTTTCGACGAACAGAAAATGAGTTACCTGTCACTACTTTAGTCAGTTTCTTTATATAGAGGCGTAAGAGCTTACAGCTTGAATGCGTCGTTGAATCTCCTTAGTCATATTATAGTCAGTGGTGACTAGAGATCCTAAATATATGAACTCAACAACTACTTCCAGCTAATCGCACAGTGGGTAACCGCTGGCCAGCAGCCAAAAAATGAAAGTTCATTTCGACTCTCCGTTGTATTTTTCCTGTGATTCTATACCAGCGGTTCCCAACCTTTTTTCGGTTCGCGTACCCCCTGACGGATTTCCCTATACTATTCTGCAGCGAACTAAAGTTTTGGCGAACCCCTGGGGGTTCGCGAACCCCCATTTGGGAACCGCTGTTCTATACTATTGAAGTGTTCAAATCCAAAATTTTAGATCAATATGACAAAATTTGAATTTTCTATGAATTTTGAAAGTATGCTATCTCAGCATGTTTTAGCGTTTTTTTTGAAAAATAACCCAATATTTCAAAACATGCTAGAGAATGGTAGCTCGGATTTCAACGGTGTCTAAGAAAAAGTTCTTCAAAAAATAGTGCTGAATAAATCCTATTAATTGAGTATGCAGTAATTTTATCATAGTATGCCACAATTTTAATTTTTATTAAAAAAGTGCCATATTTTCGCGTAAAACACGCTTAAACGTTTTGAAACCAAGGTTCGCCACTATTGACACTACCGGTAAAAGATAGCGTAAAATATGAGCTTTCACATGGATATAGTCTCATTTAGCGCAGAGTAGGTCAGAGTACGCTATGTTACGCTTGTAAGGCTACTATATCGGCCTTAATAATATAGACAAAATGCAAACACTCAGAGTAAACGTAGGATATTTCAATTATGGGATACCTCCTTTACATGGTTGGATAAGCTGCTTTGAATGCATGGTCCAAATTGCATATCAACTAAATTTTAGAGGTCGGAGAAAATCTGGAAATTACGGCCACGAAATTACGGGAAATTGCCAATCCTGGTATTAGTTCTGAAAGCACGGGTATAGATATGGAAATTATTAAAAGGCTGAGAAATTTTCTCATAGCAAGTTCTTGAACACATTATTTCAGAAAAATTCGCAAAGTTTTGTTTCTATGCCACAAAACTTTATATCAGGGTATACTCCTCATATAATAGGCCCACCGCAAAGAATTTGAATTCGCGGTCATACATGAATCTAGACAATTATATTGCTGATAGGACGAATGACAGAAGAAGTACAAAAATAAGTTTTTTTTGTTTAATTATAGTCACTTTGACAGCTAGGGTCTTTCGTTACTTCTGCGGGGCTAGGAATTGAACCCAGGTGTTCGGCATGAGAGACGTGAATCATGCCGAACCACTACACCGGGATTGACCCCCACAAAAATAAGTGTGTTGTTATTAAAGCGCATACTTGCTTTGTTTTGTTTTATAAAATGTTTTATCCTGTAACAATCTATCTGCAAAATTTTTCCAAATGAGCCTCATTTCTTATACGTCATTATTCTTCAAAAATACTTGAAAAATAGTTGAAAATTCTCCCTAAACACAAAAAATATACGTTCTAATGCAAAATAAACTCGAAAATCGGGCTCAGCACCCCCAAAATTACTTAAGAACCACATATTATCCTTGATTTAAAGACATTTTTTTGCTTGGCCAGCATTTGTATGGAGTCACCCCACTGTGCATCGCCGTCCGCAGAAGGCGAACATTTTTTTCTCTGCAGCCTTTTTCAACCACGTATTTGGTTTTTGACGCATTGATTTGTAACTCAATCCTCCTAACCACCGTTGTTAATCTGGCGTATGATGTCAAGGTCTGCGAAGGCTAAGAGTTGGCTAGTAGTCTTTCTCGTTTAGACATCCGCTTGCCGGATGTCCGTTGCGCGATTCGAAAGGACTCGAGAGTGCCCCCGAAACACGCACGTAGCACATTACTCCTTCCAGGGTAGTTTTGATCAACTGCGTCTGGTTGTCCGGGAAACTTTTCTCATACCATAGCTGTGCGGGCTAAACTGTATCGTATGCTGCCTTTAAATTGCCAAATATATTAATATGAGATTTTGCTCCCGACAATTTCTAGAGCATTTGTTGGAGTGTGAAAATTTGATTCATGCTAGCACGAGACCCCATAAAACCCGCCTGGTACTGCACTACGATATCTCTTGCAGTTGGAGATAGACGACGTAACATGATTTGGAAGAGAACTTTGTAGGTGTCGCTAAATAGTGTAATATCGCGATAATTGCAGCAATCAACACAACCTCTCTTTCTGCTTCTACAAAATCCTTGAAACTATCCAGTGAAGTGTCGTTACTAGTGGCTCGAGGAACTGCTTTTACCTGTTGACCTCGCGTTCATTTTTGGTAAGGATTCTAGGTCAGTTGATTTAGGAAAAGGAATAAACTTCAACAGGTGTGAGTTTTGCTGGGACCGCGTTCCTCCAGTGGCCCGTGGCTATGTGGGAGAAGTGTGAAGTAAGAAGTGAGTTGTGAGAAGTGTGAAGTGAAACTGGAGGAGTGACAAATGAGTAGTAACAAGTGAAAGATTAGTAATAAGAAGTGAGTAGTGAGAGGTAAGAACCGCATAATGAAAATGCGTCCATTTTCCTTGGGAGTTGCCTCATTCCTATGGTAGGCTGGTTATCCGTCGACGCGAACGGATTATTGAAATACAATTGAGGAACTTCTTCTGGATTCACTAAATACATATGCGGTCAATTGGTATTCGAGCAAAGTGACCGCCGTGAGATCTCAGACCTACTGCCTTAAATTTGCATTCTTCGCTCCCCTCGCTAAGCTTCGCCTTAATTTTCTACAGTACTATGGCCCCAGCCTTTTCAAACATCTTTGTCAAGAAATTTGCATTTTACCTCGAAGCTCGAAATATTTAATTATATTTCACAACTAATAGGTATAATTAAACAGATTGCTTGTACAGCTTTAACTTGAAGTTAGAAATAAATTATATTAAATTAATAAGTGTAATTAATTCAAATTAAATTAAGAAATTAGACGTTGCGATTTCCGGAATCATAGCAAATAAAAAAAATTTTTTTTTCGTTTTTTGTTGCTGCACCTGCACTTGTTATTATGAAGCAGAAGCTTGTGTCGGTATAAGTTAATTGCAATATCTGATTTCGTTCAGCAAGCGCTAATTAAATAGTTAATGACAATAAGGAAGAAAAATTGTCGATTTGATTAATAGAAAGAAAATTACGTTTGTCATGAACATGTCTATTTTCAATTACAGTCCATATGGGACGGTTTGGTGGAACGATAAGATTTTGTGGCTTGTGCCTTTTTGACATTCAGCCGAGTAGGTATTCGCTTATTGCTTACCAGTCTTTCATGAAATTCATACGCTGTTCGCTCGACATACAAGAGCCTTTCCACTTTTAGCTAACTCGGATGCAGTTTTTATTTTCCTAAACTAAGTTTCTAAATATACTGATTTACCGAAATTCGTGTTTAAGTCATGTGAACCGAAATAAAATAAGTTAATTTATAAATCTGGTAACAGAATCTCGATAAAACGCTAAACGCTCGAACTAGGCTAAAATACGAAAGTTTTGATTATCCAAGGTGAATCAAGAATTGAAGAAATATCACATTAGGATAATTTATCGCTAATTTCGTCTCACTCTAGTATAAGTACTCATTCAATATCAGTGTGCCTTATGATTTAAAATGTTAAACGATCATGAAGAGGAGGGATATTTGCAGCAACCATCAACATTGACAACAATCGTACTTTTCGTACCAAACTAAAAGCGCTCGATGGGTAGGCAACCTTGCGTACAGTGTGCGTACTCTAATTGCGAACGGAGCCCAACAGGAGTTGGGATGTGCATAATTTACTAATGCATTAGGCTGCAAACGAAAGCAGATAAATTACTCTACTAGCTGCTAGGTACACCTATTATTATGTTCACAAAGCAAGTTTGGTTCGCGAGTCGCAGTTTGTTTCGTGCTGAACGAGCTACTGATATGAAACTTGTGCCGTTGGCATCGTTTGGCGAAAAATCCTTGCACCCTTTCCGGGTACCATGGATTGGTTCACGTCGGGTTAAACTGTGTAACAGTTACGATGGAAGTTTTCATCAGGCCGTTGCACCGGGTGAGCTCTGCTGGCACTGATCTTTGTTGGTCAGAATAATACATTAGCAGAGTTGCTGTAGTTTTATTTTTAGGCCAATGCTTCACGCTGTTTCCGGTGGTGAATATATTCAGCAGTAACCCAAGCAAGGTTCGGTTCAAGCTGCTCAGCTTCCGGTTTTTATATGCAATGCTTTACATCATAATTGGCGGCATTTACGTAGTGACTGCATGTCGCAGGTGTATTCACCGAGGCTTAAACGTCAGCTATTTCGGGGATGTTGTTTACATGTTAGTGGTTTACGGCACGGCAATATTGTTTTTCTTCGTTGCCTCCGGTTGGCACGAAGTACTGAGAGAATTTAGCAATTGTGAATCCCTATTGCTAAGCAATTCCTATCGGAGAGTTACAACGCAGTGGATGCGATGGAATTTGGCTTGGAAAATACGAACGACGGTGTTTGGGCTTTTGGTATTGGCCATAATCGAGGACTCGTTGCACTATTACGCGGCGTACGAGGAAAATATTGTTCAAATAGAATTTTGCAACCTAACTAACGTAAGCTTTTGGGCGAATTTCTACACGCGTGAACATCCGCAGGTCTTCCAGCGGCTTCCGGTCAATGTTGGATTGATTATACTCGTCGAGGTTGTGACTGGAAACGGTGTCAGTTAATGGAAAATTATTTGTATACGATATTTTTAGTGGATCAATAAATGTATGCGATACACGTGGACGTACCTGGATATGTTCATTATCTCGTTCAGCTTCGGCGTGCAGTTCCGATACAGTCAAATCTACAATCGTCTGATTAGTATGGAAGGTAGCAGTTATCCATTGAACTTCTGGCGGGATGTACGGAAGGACTATGTGTCCGTTTCGCAGTTGGTTGCGTTTTTAGATGATAAGTTTGGGCATCTGATTCTGCTGGCTTGCGCGAACGATATGTACTTCATAGCAACACAACTTTTCAATGGATTTCAGTAAGAAACGTTGTATTAATATTGTATTGACATGCAATTGGAGACACGGTTTTCAATTTCAGACGACGACCGGCATTCGCAACCATGGTCTATTTCTGGTATTCACTGATTCTGTTAATTTTCCGCACTGTTTGTATGCTTTATGTCGGTTCCGGAGTACATGTGGCTGCCACGAGTCCATTGAATATTTTACGTAACGTACCATCCAAACACTGGAATATTGATGTAGGTTCAATGTAACCGCAATATTTCATTTGTGAGACAATTCTGTTTGTTTTTCAGCTTCAACGGTTAACAGATGACGTAGCCGCTGGGGATAACAAATTATCCGGAAAGAAATTTTTCTATTTGAAGAGACAGATTATATTGGCGGTAAGTAGTGCTGGTGTAACTTACTGGCTGGATTATTGTTTAATGTTATGCCACAAAGAAAACCTTAAAATCAACTTTCGGTTTTGGAAAAGGGTGGATAAAGACCATATTGACCATAACTCTTGATGAATGTAAGGACTTGTCATGGATCAATTGGGGATTTATAGGTCCTTAATGACGAGCATTTTGCGCACTGAAACGGCCATTCATAACACAAGTCTACAGCCACTTTTTCTTGGTTAATGAATGTTATCATTCTAAAACAATGCAAAATTATTCAGTGTTGAACTATATGCTATGCCTGAATGATGGTTTAATGGTTGAATATGAAACAATCCCGTCACACGAAAATTGCTGCCATTTATTTATTTATATTTAAGAGTAAACATTTTCAAATTTTTACTGAAATACGTCAAGACTGGGTGAAACACAGCAAGCATATGTTTTCAAGACAAGTTCTGCTAGGTAACTTCTACTATGACGATCGAAAACCTCGTTTTTTTCATCATGTTTTCACCGAAACCGGCGCGTCGTGAATCGTTCCGGCACGTAATGAAAATGCAGACTATCCGTTGACCGAACTGTTAAGTTATCACACATCCACGACCTATGGAGTCCTGAGCGAAGCGTTTGGGAGAACGTCTCACCATCGACAGGAAGCTCACTAGGAAGCGAAAGTATCAGAAAAGTGAAGGCAGATGTACCTAAAACTTGTTGGAAGGTGGTACTTGACATCGTGGCACTGCAGGAAATCTATCGCAAAGGAGTGAAGGTTCGATAGATCCGCGCCGGAAAGGTCCAGTTTTAGCAGAGCAGTGGCACTATCAATGAGCTGGGAACTGGTTGTGTAGTGTTGGACAAAATGCAGGATCGTGTGGTAGATTGGAAGGCGATCAACGAGAGGATGTGTCTATTGAAGATATTCAATTACAGTATTATAAACGTGCACTGCACGAAGGCAGACCCAACGATGAAAAGGAAGGGTTTTACACGCAGCTGGAGGCAGCTGCTCGCCACGAGACATCAATATCCTTATTGGGGTTATGAACGCCCAGATTGGTAGTGAAGAAATGTATAGCTATAACCTGCCTCCGATACGAACACTAGCGACCAGCGATGTATAAACTTCGAGGCTTCCCGAGGCCTGCTGATCCAAAGCACCTTTTTTCCACGTGAAGGTATCCAAAAAGTAACCTGGAAATCACCTGATCAATGTACAGTGAACCAAATTGACCACGTTCTCATAGATGATAAGAATACTGAATGAGGCACTGCCCTCTTCCTATGAGTTAGGTGCCTCAACTCTCGAAGACGGTTTGTGCTGAACACGCTCGGCCATCGTAAAAGTCACTTTCGTGGTGCAAGTTGTAGTTCTCCGGAATACTCGAAATAATTGGTTTGATGGGGAATGCCAACGGCCGGTGGAACGGAAAAAAATAGATCGGAAGAATTATCCGAGCATTACTAGTTACCAAGGGAAACTTGGTCAGATAGCGACGAGCAAGGAACCGGTTGAAGCAGGACAGAGATAGGGAAGAATTAAAACAACTATTCTCAGCTAATGACATATGCAAGTTTTACGAGAAAGTGAGTCAATCTCGTAAGGGCTACGCCCCAAAATACTCTCAGGTCCTGTTATGCCGACTATCGCCGATAGCACATGGTTTCGTAGGGAATTATCAGATCTTGCCGAAAATGTCTGGAGAACAACGTGCCCAAGCAACATATCTTTACTGACTTCAAAGCAGCATACGATATAGTCGATCAAAACCAGCTATGGTCGATAACGCACGAATACGGTTTTCCGGACAAATGAAACGACTGATCTGATCAGAGCTATATTGGATCGGGAGACGTGTTTCTGATGATGATGTGTATCTCGGGGAAACTCTAGGGTTCTTTCGGGACGTGGCGATGATTGAGCCAAGGTAATGGTTTATCCTGCATATTCGCTGTTGAGACGGTGATTCGACGAGAGGGCATTGAAACGAGAGGCTCGATTTTCATCAAAAGTAGGCCATTTCTAGGTTTCGCAGAGGACCTTGACATCATAGCTACTAGGGATCGACGGTGGAGGCAATTTATACTAAACTGAAACGAACGATGCCTGAATACTGTTTTCTCTTACGACCACTTATCTTGTGCAGAAGGAGCAAAACGACAAGCAGAGCTAATATTTTCTTCGCACACTGGAGACACGAGACTATTCGCTCCGTATCCCAAAGAGAATTTGCGACAGACAATTATATGAACTGGAACGATTTGCTCCGTGACCTTGAGAGCATGCATTCGGAAGCGCTCCGGCAAAAAAAGAAAGATGAAACCAAACTGATGCTCACTCGTCGGCAGAGCAAAACAGCAAAGCACTGCAAAAGCAAAACAAAACTCATCGCGTCGGAGAAGGTAACAACCGACTGAGGGAGAGCAAATCGATTCGTCTTCTGTGCTTTGCAGGTAAAACGCCGAGAATTGAGATTTTTTGCAGAGCACGGAAGAAGCCTGCATGAACGGAACCGACTTAATGAAGATAAACGCGTGGACGGAACCGTTCGTGTATTTAGTGACCGCGGACTACAAACTAATAAGGAAACCCAGCTTTGCGTTCAAGTAGGAAATCGGGTATTTTTTGCCCTTAACATCTAATACAGTAAACATCGAAACGTTGAGATAAATTTGGAACTTAACACTTGCTGAGACAGATGAAAGTCGAACACTGCTGAACCTCGGATGAAAGCATGTTGTAGCCCAGTGATGGCGCTATTAGCACTCTAGTTGGTGCCACGAAAAAGCAGGTTAAGTAAAGGAATCGTTCGCAACACTTTTAATGGTGCGTTTAGAATTTCGGGACAATCGATGTTGGACGTCAGCGCACTGCTTCTCGGTGTAGTTCAAGAGTGTCTATTCGAATGAGCTGACAGCGATCCTCGCATCGTGTATTCCTCATCGGCTGTCTCAGCATTCGAAGCTCGTAGCGTTTGAATCAGCGCTGGATGCTTTCGATGCGTTGAATGGCATTGTTGTAGTGAGGAATCTTGCCTTGTTCGAGCGGAAGTGCCGTGGATGATCGGAGTACAAACTGAAAACGGAGAGTGACGTAGGCATATACATTGCGAGCTACAGGCATTATTTGGAGAGATTCTTATCGAGCATCTGGCAAAAGTCGGTAGGCTGCGATGGGTCTGACATGTTGTAAGGATGCCGAACAACACTGCGACGAAAACGGCTCAACAACCTAACCGGCTTCAGGCAACAGAATGACCCAAGATGGTTCCGCCTGGTCGAAAGCGACTTGTGACTTCTAAGACGCCTGGGAAATTGGTGACGAGCGGTCCAAAATCGAGTTGAACAGTGACGACTGCTTGAAACAGCATGAGCCACCCAGGCACTATGCCGACTACGGCGACCACCTACTCGAACTCGTTTCCGTCAACTACTTCACTATTGCCTATGTGAGTTCGATCACGCTTGGTTCATCTTGCTAACAGATACTTGGTTTATACGTATTCACCACTAATCCAAACTTCACTGCTTCACGGTTCAGTTTGGTATACTGCTCAGCCACCGCCTGGAACGTGCTTCCGACAATGTCCACGTCGCCAGCGAAACAGATAAATTGGCTAGATTCATTGAAGATCGTGCCTCACATGTTAAAACCCGCACGTTTCATAACACCTGCCTGCGAGATTTTGAACAGGCGACAGGACATACGCGTTGTTGCCTTGTCGAAGTCTCCGGGCTAGATAACGCACCCGATATCCTCACATAGCATTGTATACCATCCATCGTGACCTTAATTAGTCTTGTCAGCTTCCCGGAAAAGCCGTTTTTGTCCATAATTTTTCATACTCTTACAGTCGATAGCATCGTAGGCGGCCTTGAAATCCATTAATACGTGGTGTGTAAGGACTTGGTATTCGCGACATGTTTGGAGGATCTGTCACAGCATAAAGGTTTGGCCCGTTGTGGATCGCTCGTCCACAAAACCGGGTTGATGACTTCCCACGAATATACTTGTTATAGTCATTATTACTGCTGTCTTGAGACTCTGTCTCCACACCATTCAGATTCTCATTAAAGTTCTGCTTCCACCTTTCGATCACCTCACGTTCATCCGACAAGATCCCTCCGTCTTTATCCCGACATGTTTCCGCTCGCGGCATAAAGTGTTTGCGAGATAACTTCAGTTTCGTGTAGAACTTACGCGTTTCCTGTGAACGGTACAACTGTTCCATGTCCTCGCACGCCATTTCTTCCAGGTAGCGCTTCTTATCCCAAAAAGAATGGGTTTGCTGTCTTCGTTTTAGTTTATAACGTTCCACTTTTTGACGGGTCCCCTGCTGCAGCATCGACACCCGCGCTGTATTTGTCTCGTCTAACATCCCCTGGAATTCCTCGTCGAAGTTGTCGTTACGTCGACTCTTCTCAACGAACCTAATGGCATCTAGCGCTGCGCTGTTGGTGGTTGCTTTTAAGCTATTCCAGCAGTTCTCGAGATATGCTTCGTTTAACTCTCCTTCACCTGGCAGTGCAGCCTCAAGGGATTGCGCGTACTCAGCAGTAGCCTCAGTTGACTTGAGTTGTTCCAGATCGCACCGCGGCGGGTGACGATACGGAATATTGGTAACAACGGAAAATCTTTGGCGGACTTTAACCATCAAAAGGTAATATTCAGAAACGATGTTTGTACCACGATAGGTTCTAACGTCGATAATATCGAAGAAGTGCCTTCCATAAATCAAATCGTGGTCGATTCGCGAGTCCGTCTGCTGTGGTGATCTCCAGGTGTACCGATATGGGTGGCTGTGCCGGAAGTAGGTACTTCATATGGCAAGTTGGAGGTGGCGAAGTCAATGAGTCGATGACAGTGTTCGTTCGTAAGCGGGTGTGCGCTGAACTTTTCTTTAACCGGTCTGAATTCTTCCTCCCGGCCAACCTGAGCGTTGAGGTCTCCGATGACAGTTTTGACGTCGGGTCTTGTGCAGTTGCCGTATTCACGCTCAAGCTGCACGTGGAAAGCATCTTTATCGTCCTCGTCACAGACCCCTTCCAGCATACCTCCTGTAGCGCTATAATGTCGAACTTGCGGGCCCTTATATAAGGTGGAAAGGATGCTGGTACCCCCCAGAAAATTGAGATACTTGCATTTCCATGTTCCAAGCTTCCAATCGTTAGTCCTTTATCGTTGCCTTCATCTATGCCGATTGTTTCGTTCCAGATTTACCTTATATGCTTCTTGTACTGGTATTTTTTACGAATGGCTTGTAAGGCCTGCACCAACCCCCTGTGTCACCGGAGGACCATCGTGACAGTACTGTGTTACTGGTTACCCGATGTCCATTAAGGTTGCTCGTATCCCGGCTGGTACCAAGAGGATGCAGGGAAAGGAGTTGTTTGATAAGAGACTAAGGATGTTCTGCCCCAAGTTACGTGACAACACATACCAAGGGGTGATTGAAACTTAGGACTGAGGTGATGGTTACATTCGTTAGAGGGATCGGATAGTCCGGCGTCAAGATGTTGCATTGACCAACCTCGAAGTCTTGCATCTCAATTAGGAACTGTTCAGCTATGGTCTTGCAGGGACGCTGGTACCGGAGGCAATGGCGATAGCTCAAGCGCGATTGACCAACTAAAGTGGCGAGGTAGTAAGGACTTTGCGAATGTTGGAAGCCATCTGGTGACTTGCTGAATTTGTGGATGCAATTCGTGGGTTTTTGAGAGGCAGTGGAAGCAAGTTTTGGACAAGAACCAACTTTAGTAGATTTATCATTTGGGACGAACCAACCACCGGTTGAAAGCCCCATTAAAAAACTGTTAATAAATAAATAAATAAAAAGTTTTACCGTTTGGCTGTGCGTGTAATGCGGCGCTTGGGCAAAAACGAGGGACTTTTGAGCGCGATATGCATCGCTATCCTGGGAATTTGTAAAATAATTTACTTGTAGATCTCAAATCGTAAAAAACTCCTTTGGAAATGATGATGTCGTTTTTTTTCTGATACAGTCTCAATCATTTGTGACAAAACCGATAGTCTCATTACAACGCAACGAATCGGTAAAACAATTGTAGTTCATACTGTGCCAGAAGTTCAAGGCTTAGACATTACCAATAACGATTTGATTTTTATCATGTTTTTTTTTTCTCAATATTTCATTTCTAGATGGCCGGAACCTTGGTGACCTATGAGCTGGTACTAATGGATCAGGTGAAGCAAGCACCCGATCTGACGAAGGATTGTTTTCTGTTTTGAAACGACAAGAACCAGCTGTCGCCATTCTCATCGTTTGTCACGATTTTTCAGATTACTATATAGTATGCAAAGTAAATTGCATTGCACCCTGCAGCTAATTGCATTCTACGCAAGGGCACTACTGCACCAATAAAATGTACAGTGAATGGTTGAAAAGTACGCCCATTAGCCTTTCCGGTGCCACAGATTTCGTCAGTTATCGAGCTCTTCCGGAGCGGGATGTCCAGCAGCGAGATTGATGATTTTTGGGCGGCTCTACGACCGTTCATATTTGTGTCGCAATTATTCTCCTTCTTTCCGGTGGGTGGCGTTTTTTCCAAGGACATCCAGCGGATTACTTTCCGATGGTTAAGTCTGCGAACCTGCTACTCGTTGTTGTTACTTGTGTTGGGTGCGCTAATTATTGTGGCACAGGTTAATCATGTTGCCCACTCTGATGTTACGGCCGGCGGTATTGGTGAGTACGAAAATCTTTAAAATGTAGACATCGTGATGATTTATTGTTGTCTACCGGTTGTAGCTGCAATTTTGTACTATGCTTTCAATTACGGTGGTATAATTTGCTTTCTAATGATAGCACCGCAGTGGCGAACGATCATGCTGAAATGGCGGATGTACGAGGAGGTGTTTCTTCATCCTCCCTATAGGCGGAAGGGAAAGAGCTTAAAGTTCTACATTAGAGCGGTGGGCTGTACTGTGCTACTACTGGCATTCGGTAAATATTATTTTTACTATTGCTTTTGTAATTGATATTCTGTTTCAAACTTGTTTCAGTTGAAGACTGCATTCATGTGGTATCCTGTTACGTGAGTAATCAGGAGTTTATCGCACGTTGCGACAACAGTACCCCTTTTTGGGAACTATTTTACATTCGAGAACACAGCCACGTTTTTGCATACATTCCCTATAACTTGTTAGTGGCATTGATGGTTGAGTTTGTCCACAAAGTTTATCTTTTCACGTGGTCCTTCATGGATTTATTTATTACGCTGATAAGTATCGGCTTGTCATTGAGACTCGAACAGTTTTATGCCCGCATGCAACCCCTGAAAGGAAAAGCAACTTCGGACTCTTTATGGGCGGAATTGCGTCAGGATTACATCCGATTGTCCAACTTGGTTCTGTACATGGATGAAGTTCTTTCGCCTATGATTTTACTCACCTGCGGTTCGGATATCTTTTTCATTACCTACCAGTTGTATATGTCCGTTCAGTAAGTACTCACAAATTACCATAAACGTCTTATTGATGAAAGATTTTATTTCGTTTTTGCAGAATTAACGCTTCTACCCTATCCACATTTTACTACTTGATGTCACTAATGTTCCTAATCCTTCGAGCGCTGCTAATGTTACTGGTTTCCTCGCACATTTTTGCCGCCTCCAGAAAACCACTGCAAATTTTAAGGGCTGTTCCAACCAGCTGTTGGGATGTGAACGTGCGACGTTTCACTAATGAAATTATAAACATTGACAGTGTACTCTCCGGGCACAAATTCTTTTTCCTGAAGCGAAAAATCATCTTAGCGGTACGGAAAACTTTTTTCAATACAAATTCTGGAATGATATTTTGATTGTATATTTTTTAGATGGCAGGAACTATGATTACATACGAGTTAGTGATGCTGAGTGAGGTTAAATCAACTAATCGCGCCGATTTCTGTGAAGGTTCTCACCGTTTGTATTGAAATCACGAGCAACTGTTTGAGCTTTTTTTTCCATGTGTGGACTCATTACTGCGACCAGTATAGTTGATCTATTGTAATATCGCCCGGGTGTTTGCTGTATGACCTGCACTGCATTTCTTTTTTGCTATAATCGCTATTGAATGAGCGATATGCTTATTTTAAATTGTATGCGTGCTTGCGTGTATTGGGGTTTACCCTTCCTTCAATGCTTGATCTACTTTACCCACTTATTCCTCGCTGCCAGCACTATCCCATATTATAGCCGTCCCTGGCGAGGACTCATTCGTACCTCTGACCCAGTACACTTAACTATAGGAGGGACATTTGCACTGTCAAGAGGCTTCAGAGGGTTAAATATAGAATTCAGCACGAAGGAAGGGTAAATGGAGGGGCCTGAGAATAAACCCATGCTAAAGTCACTTGACATCGAATGGCTTGATTCTACTAAGATTCGAACCCACGACCACTCGCTTGTCAAAGCAGACTCGGTAACCTTGCGGCTACGGAGCCCCCCCTGTTTGAGCTTAGAGCAATAAAGTTAAAAATATTAGCACATAAACCAGTATTAATAATCTTAATAAAAAGAGAAATCAAATTAGTTTCCTGTCTAACTATTCCGACAAATTTTCTATCTTTAAATCATTCATTTTATCGGATATTTTCAGTTCTTTTAAGGTACCGTTTAGGATACAGAGAGTTCAAGTATATGTTTTTGTCTATCATGAACAGTCCAATGCCAAGCCAAGGCCGCAGCCTAGTGGTCGAATTGAATTTTTGATCGACACCGATGAGTGAGCAAATTTTGCGTTCAACCAGGGATGTTGAACCACCCGTGCGTGGGGTAGGTAAGGATTGCCGTCCTAATTGGCTGTAGTCATTTAGTACTTTCATTCTGTCGTTACTGGTTGGTTGTTTCCCCTAGTTCACGCAACATGTTGAAAACCGATTTCAGTCCGGGTGACGAATTAATATTTGTTCAGCCGTTTAGAAGTGTGATCCTTCCGAAGTTTTCGTTAAAGACTAGTGATGCTAACTGATCGCATCTTTTGCAGAAGAATTCCATGGACAGCGAAAACAGGTGAAATTGGACCAGGATGCCAGCTTCTTGCTGGTCATGTCCCCAATTATAGTGCTGGGACAAACATTTGGAATTTTTCCGGTTCTTGGTTACAGTGCTGATGCGGCAAGTAAAATTCACTTTAAAGTACTTTCCTTTCGTATGTTCTATACCGTGTTGGTTCAGTTGGGTGGTTTGATGATGTCCGGATTTTCACTCGCTACTTTCTGGACCACGGGAGTGGAGTTTTCCAAAATACGTAATAACTCTGTTGCGTAACAGAGGGAAAATTGAATAACTTCCAGCTTTATGTTTCAGTATCCTGGATGTTTTTCACGATCAACCTAATGATTACGATTGGATTCACGGCTTTGGCTAGAATGTGGCCGAAGTTGATGGTTGAGTGGGAAAGCACCGTGCAGACTCTTCCCGAGCGACCACAACTGGCGGCGAGTAATATGCAGCTGCGTAGCAAAGCCAAGCTAATCATGACTTCGCTAATGTTTAGTGCATTGTTCGAGCACGTCCTTGCCAAACCTGCTGGGCTCTACCGGGCCTATAAATGTGGAATTAGGAATCTTTTGGAAGCACACCTGAAGCAAGCGTTCCCGGAAATGTACTCCTTCATCCCGTACAATGTTTACCTTGGTTTCGTTTGTCAGATAATAACGTCGATTCTGACATTTTACTGGAACTACATTGATCTATTTTTGATTGTTCTGTGCATTGGGTTGCGACAGAATCTCAAGCATGTCAATGATATCATTGTACGGTCGTCGTCAGAGTATGGATCGCTTCAATTCTGGCAAGTTCATTGGAAGCATTACCAAAAAGTTTGCGATCTCGTTCACCTGTTTAAGGTTAAATTAGCATATTTTGTTTCCATATCTTTCGCAAACAATTTATTCTTCATTTGTATCCAAATGCTTGGCTTGTTGAAGTAAGGCTGTGTTATTCGAGAATTTTTCGCAGTATTAGATGAATTCCACTTTTAATAATTGTAGGGATTATCCCGGTCTAATCGTGGCAGTTTACTATTGGTACTCGTTTGGTCATCTTGTAACGCGAATGGTACTCGTAGCACTCTATGCGGCTGATATTCATGACGAATCGAGAAGACTGTTGCCTCTTTTTAGGACTATCTCAACGCAGTACTATAATAAGGAAGTAAGTAAAGTAAAGTAAAGTAAGTTAAAGCTGAATTTTGTTATGTTTTGACTGTTTTGAAAAACATTGTTTTATGTATTCGCATTTTCAATATCATACGTCGCTAGTCTAAACCGCCTTCTGAAAAGTGACGATGACATGTAAGATAAAAGATGCAAGAAAAGAGGAGAGATGTCGAGATGGATGGATGGATGGATGGATGGATGGATGGATGGATGGATGGATGGATGGATGGATGGATGGATGGATGGATGGATGGATGGATGGATGGATGGATGGATGGATGGATGGATGGATGGATGGATGGATGGATGGATGGATGGATGGATGGATGGATGGATGGATGGATGGATGGATGGATGGATGGATGGATGGATGGATGGATGGATGGATGGATGGATGGATGGATGGATGGATGGATGGATGGATGGATGGATGGATGGATGGATGGATGGATGGATGGATGGATGGATGGATGGATGGATGGATGGATGGATGGATGGATGGATGGATGGATGGATGGATGGATGGATGGATGGATGGATGGATGGATGGATGGATGGATGGATGGATGGATGGATGGATGGATGGATGGATGGATGGATGGATGGATGGATGGATGGATGGATGGATGGATGGATGGATGGATGGATGGATGGATGGATGGATGGATGGATGGATGGATGGATGGATGGATGGATGGATGGATGGATGGATGGATGGATGGATGGATGGATGGATGGATGGATGGATGGATGGATGGATGGATGGATGGATGGATGGATGGATGGATGGATGGATGGATGGATGGATGGATGGATGGATGGATGGATGGATGGATGGATGGATGGATGGATGGATGGATGGATGGATGGATGGATGGATGGATGGATGGATGGATGGATGGATGGATGGATGGATGGATGGATGGATGGATGGATGGATGGATGGATGGATGGATGGATGGATGGATGGATGGATGGATGGATGGATGGATGGATGGATGGATGGATGGATGGATGGATGGATGGATGGATGGATGGATGGATGGATGGATGGATGGATGGATGGATGGATGGATGGATGGATGGATGGATGGATGGATGGATGGATGGATGGATGGATGGATGGATGGATGGATGGATGGATGGATGGATGGATGGATGGATGGATGGATGGATGGATGGATGGATGGATGGATGGATGGATGGATGGATGGATGGATGGATGGATGGATGGATGGATGGATGGATGGATGGATGGATGGATGGATGGATGGATGGATGGATGGATGGATGGATGGATGGATGGATGGATGGATGGATGGATGGATGGATGGATGGATGGATGGATGGATGGATGGATGGATGGATGGATGGATGGATGGATGGATGGATGGATGGATGGATGGATGGATGGATGGATGGATGGATGGATGGATGGATGGATGGATGGATGGATGGATGGATGGATGGATGGATGGATGGATGGATGGATGGATGGATGGATGGATGGATGGATGGATGGATGGATGGATGGATGGATGGATGGATGGATGGATGGATGGATGGATGGATGGATGGATGGATGGATGGATGGATGGATGGATGGATGGATGGATGGATGGATGGATGGATGGATGGATGGATGGATGGATGGATGGATGGATGGATGGATGGATGGATGGATGGATGGATGGATGGATGGATGGATGGATGGATGGATGGATGGATGGATGGATGGATGGATGGATGGATGGATGGATGGATGGATGGATGGATGGATGGATGGATGGATGGATGGATGGATGGATGGATGGATGGATGGATGGATGGATGGATGGATGGATGGATGGATGGATGGATGGATGGATGGATGGATGGATGGATGGATGGATGGATGGATGGATGGATGGATGGATGGATGGATGGATGGATGGATGGATGGATGGATGGATGGATGGATGGATGGATGGATGGATGGATGGATGGATGGATGGATGGATGGATGGATGGATGGATGGATGGATGGATGGATGGATGGATGGATGGATGGATGGATGGATGGATGGATGGATGGATGGATGGATGGATGGATGGATGGATGGATGGATGGATGGATGGATGGATGGATGGATGGATGGATGGATGGATGGATGGATGGATGGATGGATGGATGGATGGATGGATGGATGGATGGATGGATGGATGGATGGATGGATGGATGGATGGATGGATGGATGGATGGATGGATGGATGGATGGATGGATGGATGGATGGATGGATGGATGGATGGATGGATGGATGGATGGATGGATGGATGGATGGATGGATGGATGGATGGATGGATGGATGGATGGATGGATGGATGGATGGATGGATGGATGGATGGATGGATGGATGGATGGATGGATGGATGGATGGATGGATGGATGGATGGATGGATGGATGGATGGATGGATGGATGGATGGATGGATGGATGGATGGATGGATGGATGGATGGATGGATGGATGGATGGATGGATGGATGGATGGATGGATGGATGGATGGATGGATGGATGGATGGATGGATGGATGGATGGATGGATGGATGGATGGATGGATGGATGGATGGATGGATGGATGGATGGATGGATGGATGGATGGATGGATGGATGGATGGATGGATGGATGGATGGATGGATGGATGGATGGATGGATGGATGGATGGATGGATGGATGGATGGATGGATGGATGGATGGATGGATGGATGGATGGATGGATGGATGGATGGATGGATGGATGGATGGATGGATGGATGGATGGATGGATGGATGGATGGATGGATGGATGGATGGATGGATGGATGGATGGATGGATGGATGGATGGATGGATGGATGGATGGATGGATGGATGGATGGATGGATGGATGGATGGATGGATGGATGGATGGATGGATGGATGGATGGATGGATGGATGGATGGATGGATGGATGGATGGATGGATGGATGGATGGATGGATGGATGGATGGATGGATGGATGGATGGATGGATGGATGGATGGATGGATGGATGGATGGATGGATGGATGGATGGATGGATGGATGGATGGATGGATGGATGGATGGATGGATGGATGGATGGATGGATGGATGGATGGATGGATGGATGGATGGATGGATGGATGGATGGATGGATGGATGGATGGATGGATGGATGGATGGATGGATGGATGGATGGATGGATGGATGGATGGATGGATGGATGGATGGATGGATGGATGGATGGATGGATGGATGGATGGATGGATGGATGGATGGATGGATGGATGGATGGATGGATGGATGGATGGATGGATGGATGGATGGATGGATGGATGGATGGATGGATGGATGGATGGATGGATGGATGGATGGATGGATGGATGGATGGATGGATGGATGGATGGATGGATGGATGGATGGATGGATGGATGGATGGATGGATGGATGGATGGACGGATGGATGGATAGATAGAGAGAGATACAGAGGGAATTCCATCAATGAAATGAAGATCGTATTTCAATTGGTGAAATTTGATAATATTTTGGTCGCTTTCTGTGGATTTTGGAAATCTAAGAGTAATGAAAGGGCGTATACTGTTGGGATTTTGTTGAATAAGAAAAGCATCAGAAAATCCATAAGACCTTGCATAGCAACTGTTCGTAGCAATGAAACTTTACACTCTTTATTATACCAGCTGTAACTCAAGCACTATTAAACCGCAATTACAAAGATATTACGCCTTAAAAGCATAGTTTTACAGGTTCAACGCTTCCATGAGCAGGTGCAAAATGACAAGGTGGCATTATCTGGTTTTGGATTTTTCCACCTTACGAGGCAACTAATTTTGAAGGTAGGTTGCACATCATAATATCTTGATATTTACTGTAACTACACATATTTGTATTCCCAAAACTCTTTTTTGACATTTCCATAATTTATTGAGATAAAACTGCTTAATTTATAATCTTAGCTGATGTATCTTACTTCAATTTCCAGATCGCTGGCACCATAGTTACTTACGAGTTGGTCCTGTTGCAAGTAAACGAAGCAGAAGAGAAAAACGGTGATCAAAATCCCTGTACATAAAAGTACTCCAAATACTCCAAGTCACATCTAGGTCCGTCTCATCCTGCACAAATCGACCTCCGCTGGATCATCTTGATGAAACTGAATCAGCACAAGTTCGTAGGTTATGATTGAACCGGTAACCTTCAGCACCAACTTTCTCGTCATGTTGAAGAACTTCATTCCGGTCAGTGCGACCGTATCGTTAACGACTTCTTCGGCGAAACGTTTCGCCTCCAAGCACCATCCGTCACGGGGAATCGTTCGAAGAACTTCGATCGGCCGTTTTGATTCGTCGTTGACCTGAGCGGAGTACATCGTAACCGCTAGGGTTCGACTGATGAGAAAAGATAATCCAACCCAGAAATACAGCATATGGACTACGGACGGATGAGAACTGGAAGCAAGTTTGCAGTTAGTGAATGCAAATTTATGTTTAGTGATATTTGATACGAACTTCATGCTGTTCAAAACGGATACGCATATGTAGAATAGATTATTAGAGATCGACAACATAGTGATGATGGAGATTGTGTCGTCTACGTGTTGTACCAAATCGCAAATATTTCGATAGTTTTGGCGTTGTTCAGCCCAGAATTGTTCTGTCATTTTCTGAAAATAATGTTAAGCTTATGCATGTAATATGAATGAATTCTTACCTCCCGCTTGTGTTTCATCAAATATTCGTTGATTCTTTCGAAGGTGTGCGACAGTCCTATACTGATGACAACCACAAATAGGTCGATATAACTCCATACAAAAGTACTAATTCCATTGATAAATTTCACCAGAAAACCGGAAATTTTATAATAGTGAAAATAGTGAAAAATAAAAAGAAAATTGGTTTGAAAATATTTATCCAATGGATCCGGAATCGCCGGACAATTCGGCGTGTAGTAAACAGCTGCTATAATCGAAAGCAGATGCTCGCTCAACGACATAGTCAGAGTGCTCATCGCCATAATTTTAATTCTCTTGGCCAAAACTCCCCGTTCCAGTATGTTGCTGCTTTGGGGCAGCAGTTGCTCCGCTTGGTGCCACTTACACATAAGTGTAGGCCACTTCTGGGCAACTTGTATGAAGCAGTACAAACCGTACAAGTTGTAAGTGTAAAAGAAAACAACGGTCATTCGGGTAAAGTTGAAGCTTCTCATGAAGAACCGGACGATGGCGTTACCGACAAAAAAGGCTGTTCCGAAACAAACTAAATAGGTGTAAATAATTCGTTTACTGGTCCAAGTGAAATTTAAAGCTTTCGGATTCTTGACCGTAATTCCGCATACCGGCATGACAGCAAAAAACTGGGCTACCACGAGCAGACCAGCTACGGCATCGTGGAACGTTCCGTCGTTTATCCAGTTGTCGCGTGTTGCCCGTTTGGGAAAACTTAGATGACCTGTAATTAGTTTACTGAAGGTTAGAAATCATTTCTTGAATTGTATCGAAAGAACCTTTTAAAAATTTCCATTTGGTTTTAGTGGGAATGTAGGCATCAGATGTGTCTTTGAACCTGGAAACAGGAAAGTATTTTTATAGATCATTTTAATATGATAATTTAATGAGGTGGCTATTGGATCATTCAAAAAGTTAGTGCATGATTTTACGAGAATATTTATATCAAATCTATCGATCTACAATTCCAGGTCCCAAGTTTTAATTCCATGTCCTTGGTTCATCGTCTTTGTCCATGCCGAAAGTTTCGAAAAAAATTTTGTTGATTGTTTGTATTGTGTTCAATTTAGGTAGGTGGCCACACTGCGAGTCTCTTAATGGGGCTGCCATCTTATAGTGTCGAGACAATACAGTGCCTTCTTCCCTGTTGGTATACGACCTTAGTTCTCACCGGGGTTTGTTACCCGATCTTCGCTAAGATTGCTCGTATTCCTGCTGGTACCATAAGGCGGAAGGGATAGAAGTTGCCGGATAAGAGTCTAAGGACCACTATGAGATCTGTATTACACATTCAGTGCACACATTCATTAACTCTTCGTCATAATTATGCTGATTGATTGTAGGCGTTGTGATTTAAATTTTCCAATCACTAAGAAAATATATGAGGTAATTGTGGTCGATATACAAATTGTTCTACATAATTATTTGAGAAATTTTACGAACGTTTCATAAAGTCGGTTCCTAGAAAAACTTATTGATGGTGACACAAAAGGTCATTACGACTCAAACTTCTTAAAACCTATAAAACACATTCCAGCGTTACGGGTCACAATCAGCAATAATTTTCACTGTGTAAATTGGCTCTTGTTTCACCAAATTTTTGGCAAAAAGCTTGAAAAATTGATGACTAAAGGGGACTTTACTTTCCAGTTGTTTGCCAGGGATGGTTCAATAGGATGTGATTTGTGGGGTTGGCATAGTGTCCCGTAGCGCTGGAATGTGTCTTAGAAGCAATTTCCGTCTGATTCGACTGAGCTGCTGTTCTTTGTTAGATAAGCTTTGTTGGCCCTGTCTGTTTCTGCTGGCATCTAGTTGTGCAGATTATTTGTAGAAATAATCCGAACTGCTGGCTAATAAAGTGTCTTAACTACTCGCGTATGTCCACCCACAATAGTCGTGAATGTGACACGTTTACGTATTACTTTTGAAATGCCACTGAATTTCCAGTGATTCTGATGCATAAGCGAAATCATTACAGTTTCACTAGAAAATCTCCCACCTGATTAATATCTGGTTCAGTAGTTCGTGCTTGTGTATGAAGTGTGTAGGCAGTAAATGAGAGGACCTTGTGCAAACAATTTCGTGAAAACGTTTACCTACCTACTTGTCTAGCTTACCTTACCACCTTGTTGACCTTTCCTTGTTCAGACAGGTCCTTTCGTAGCGACTGTTTGGCCATAATCGGAAATTACGTCAAACAAGCGTTTTCACATTGATGAATGATGTGTTCTTAGTAGTGATTCAATTGAAACCTAGTACTGTTGACTGTAGTGTTTGTTGTCATCCAGCAGACAGACAGCACTGTACTAATTGGGAAATTGACTTTTTCATTTCCATTTAAAAACTTCCACCGGAATTGAGTGGTTGACCGTGGAAGGACTGAGCTCTTTATTATACCGGTGATTAACAATAAAACTCATATCACACAGGATTATTATTGACACCGTAAACCAAGGATATGTGCGTTTACAATGAACCACAGAAATTAGCAATGCTTGCACAATAATTGCAGCCAATCGAGGTTTAATTTGCCTGTGGGAACCCAAGCATTATTATGTGGCGGAAATGTCGCCAGCTGACTGGCAGGTTGAATAGGTTGTTGACTGTGCATTCCGAGTATTAATCAATTAATTATTCAGTCGGCTTCTGGTGGCAGTGAGATGGTAATTGATAAATTTCTACGAAACGTTGTTTGCGCAGTGTTATTGTAGCTGCAGGGTAAAATCGGTTGTGTTATATTGAATCAACACTTCGTTATGACACCGTCGACTAAAGGGAAGCTCTTATTGCACCATTATTGGTCAGAACTGGCTGGCGATGAATATCAACAGTCTGTAACTGCTGTCACATTATGTAACAATATTTTGAGTTTCAGCATGACGGGAGCTGTAAATAGCGAAATAGAGAAAAAAATTCAACATTTTTCTGTCCAACTTAGGAAAGCCTTACACTTTACTTCTACCACCCTGAAGCCCTGAACTCGTTGGGGCTGAGTTGCATGGGATTCCCATGTTCGGAGCAAACTCGCACGCATTTACAATCGAACAGATTGAATTTAATATTAAACTTAGTAACGAACATAACTGGAAAGACGACAATCATATGCACAAAAAACTTTCTCCCAGATGCATACAGTTGGTACTAAATCGTATCGAATGTACATTTTTGTTCGTGCGATGTCATTTCGGTCTTGCCGCGATTTGCTGCTGTGAATTCAAAAGCTCAAGTGATAACTGTCGGTGTTTGTAAATAACATTAGAAAATCATAATCATTCTCAGTTCTGCTTCGTTCCCGTACGGTGTCCAGTCCGGTTCGAAAAATAAAAAACAAACACACACACTGGGCGTTAGCGCACCATTATTGATAGGTAAAAAGAGGCAATACCCAAGTGACGTAGGATTGCCCCGCCGCCGGCGGCGTGATGTGCTGACCAGTGATGATCGACAGTAGCCAATTAGTAGTTTCAACTCATTACTGACCGTCGGACTGGAAGAACCCACCAGTGACGGCAGGCTGCTTCGTCGTCTATTCCCTGTGTTTCCTGTGAACATTTGCGGTTTTGGGAATCGCGTACTAGCTTAACCGCTGTCAGTCGGGGTTTTGGATTTCAGCAACTGGACGCGTGACAGTTTCGCGCTGCTTTATGCGAGCAGTGGTGGATCATTACTACGTTTGCACCTCCGAGTTAGTGATTGTGTGTTTAATTAAAATGAAGAGCTTAACAGTAGCAATCGTAGCCGTTGCATGTGTCATCTCCAATGTTGGTGCCGGATGGCCGCGGTTTTCAGGATGTGAGTTCAGTAACGAATGATTTCAATTTAAGTTTTAATTACTCCGGTGCAATTGTTTCCAATGTGTCGTCCAGCTGGGAATTTGTTTGCGGGTAGTTTTAATTAACGTGTGTTTGTTGGCCGATATGTTTGAAACGGTAGTTTGATGCAGAATATTATGGTTTGACTTTGTTTACTGAAAAAATGTACATATTGCAACCAGTGGACCATATTCGAACAGTGGTAATTGAGGAGAGCATAATTTCGATACTCATTCAACTGCATATCAGAAATTACTTTCTGATTAGCCAATTTCTGGCGAATCTATTTGCGCTGTATGATACTCTCCTCAATAAATCACCAAACAGTTTTAAACGATGATGTTTAGTAAGTTAAGAGAGCAAAATTGCAAAAAGCCTTGATCGCTGAAGTTCATTGCATTCTACCATGTCTTAGTATCGAATTTGCGAAAATCAATGTAGGGTCTTTTTCTAATTCCCGTCGTAATAAGTAAAACCATTCTAATTCTCATCATTTGCTGGATGGATTTAATGAATACTCCAAAAGTTCTTGTGCTGATTTGACTAAAACACACTTACCTTCCGATCCGTGAACTTTGAAATCACTGAAAAGCGACTATTAAAGCATATTATTGAAATTACGCAACTGACTTTATTTCTTAAATTCGTCGTACCGTTTTACAATCCGTCCATCAAAATTTTTCATCGTCCGAACTAAAAATCACAACAATATTTACGAAGCTAACGCGCATGTATTTGTGTAGGACGGCATGGAAAATGTTATTCTACAAAATTTCTGCAGGTCAGGCAAGTTTTCCAGGCTGTAGAATAACGACAATGCCTTGCGTGAGTTATTTTCATTTATGAATGACGGAAATTAAAACGATTAGTCGACATTGTCTTCTTCGTCGAACGAAAAAACGTAGGAAATTTCCCAGGTAGCACCAACTCGTATATCAATGTACGAAAATTATCGTAAATATCTCCTAACAAACTTGAAATCGTAACTAAAGCTGGATAAAATTGGACCAAGTTGATTTTCTATCGTATAGAATGATAATAACTGACATACATACGATTTTCAGCACAAAATCGTATAGCCGTACGGAGCGACTCGCGCTTAATCGGATATTATCGTATATAAATACTTATATAGTCGTAACGCTCAAAATAATTTGTAATCACGTATATCGCCTCCAAAATAGTACGGATATGCCAATTTTACGCATCAAATACGATTTATTGGCATGTATATCTGTACGTAATGCTAATTTTTACCTTTTTTATACATATGAAAATGCTAGCTGGGTTGGCTGGTAGGACTTCTTTAATGATAAAAAGCATTTAAATAGATCTCAGCTCAGTTTGATTGATCGCGTATGATAGACAACTAACTAAAATATTATGGAATAACTAGTTTTACATTGTGTGTCATAAAAATGCTGATATTTTTAATAATTTGTGTTGGATAGGACGGGAATAGGCAATTACGACGATGTAGCAACATACCCTATGTATGCAGAATACGCTATAAAATAAACAACGTTGCAAATAAAAACAATGACAATGACCAAGATTGCTTTTCTGGGGAACATTAAACAAGGGAATAATTATAAAACATTCTTGGAGCACAGCTAAACACTTTAGCCGCTGTAGGGTAATCGACCTATGTTGATCCCTATATACAGCTTTATATAATTGGATGAGTTCCATTAGATTTGGCCGTAAGTGTTTAAATTATGTACAGCTACAGATGGGGTCCAAAATAGGTTGCTTAATCTATACCCTGCGTTTGCTATGGTAGTTTTATAGTATGCGTCAACATTTATTTAGAAGGGATAAGTTAGCGTTTGAATTGCTATTTACCACAGTTGCTGATTGGATACGCTGCAGGTTTTAATAATATAATTTTTGTAACGATCGGTTCGAGAATTCGATATTAAATTAATGATGAAGTTGGTTTCATCGGAGAACTCGACATTTTAAGCTAAGGAAATTCAAAATCTGATGTCAGAAGCATCAAGCCATGCACAAAGCTTTCAATTTTAAATCAATCTAACCCCAAGTAATAAATTCAATTTTAAGTAGTTTACAACACTTCACTAATAATAAAACTTGATTTATAGTTCTAAAATGTGTGCTAACTGATTCGTAAAATCAGTCCTGAATGTCCTGAAGTATTCATACAGTCCTAAAGTATTCGTACGAACTATTGTATTTTAAGAAACGCTTCGTGCATTATACGAATACACGAAAAAGCCTACGATAAAAATAGAATAATATCTCAAATGTTGCCTTCCAGTTGGCGTTGAGGTACGTTGTATATTCAAATCTCGGCTGATAGAGGCTGTTAGAATCCATAGGACCAAGTTTCTTCGAGACGCGGTGAGAGTGCTGCTGACAACTTATCCTGCATGGTTTTAAACATCGCTCTTAAGGTGATCCGTGGAGCAGATATCGAAACAAGAGGTTTAATTTTCAGTACTTAGAGGTACATGGATTTTTTTTTTTTTCCATGTGTGGACTCATTACTGCGACCAGTATAGTTGATCTATTGTAATATCGCCCGGGTGTTTGCTGTATGACCTGCACTGCATTTCTTTTTGCTATAATCGCTATTGAGTGAGCGATATGCTTATTAAATTTTATGCGTGCTTGCGTGTATTGGGGTTTACCCTTCCTTCAAAGCTTAATCTACTTTACCCACTTATTTCTCGCTGCCAGCACTATCCCATATTATAGCCGTCCCTGGCGAGGACTCATTCGTACCTCTGACCAGTACACTTAACTATAGGAGGGACATTTGCACTGTTAAGAGGCTTCAGAGGGTAAATATAGAATTCAGCATGAAGGAAGGGTAAATGGAGGGGCCTGAGAATAAACCCATGCTAAAGTCACTTGACATCGAGAATGGCTTGATTCTACTAAGATTCAAACCCACGACCACTCGCTTGTCAAAGCAGACTCGGTAACCTTGCGGCTACGGAGCCCCCCAGAGGTACATGGATACCTCGATATAAGACAATTTATAATTTCAAAAAGTTGTCTTATATCGAAATTGTCTTATATCGAAACATGATTTTTCCACAAAAATTTGGCATTAGTAGTCACCAATTTTGCTCTGTGTTGTGTGTTTATGTTTTTTGAACTATTTAATATTGTTTGAGCTACTAGTTGTATACAATTTTTATGATTATTTTGAAATAATGAATAAATTTATGGCGCCGCTTTTGGAAAGGAATATGTGCTCTGCTGTCGTTACCAACTATGTCAAAGGGATTTGTCTTATATCGAGGTAAAAATTGTATTATATCGAATTGTCTTATATCGAGGTTGTTTTATAACGAGGTTGTCTTATATCGAGGTATCTCTGTAACTTCTTGGCTACGCAGGTGACTTTGTTATTAAAACCAGAAACTTTGCCACGGCGGAGGACATCTGCGCTAGATTTAAAGCGGAGGCTAGGAGCAAAGATGTGCATCGAACCTTCTTTGCCCTTCGCAATATGCTACGATCAAGAGGTAATGTACATACCCCCTGTTGGAACGATAGTTTTTATGGATTTGACAATGGAAGACATACGTGCCCTACAGATACTATAGATTACAGAGGCGACAAGGCACTCAAAAACCGCTAAATTTTGAATCATAGCGGAGAGTTACCTTTATTTATAATGGTACCTTTATTTATAAGCGAAGAGTCAGCTTTGATTCAAATTTTAGCGGATTTTGAGTGTCTTGTCGCCTCTGTAACCTGTAGTCTCTGTAACGTGCCCTTGCGGACGACATTTGGCGGAGTATAAGCTAAAAACAAAGAGTAGCGGAGGTGTATGAATCAAGGGCAACACACACTGATTAGGAAGATTACCAACGTACATTTGGCGAAAGTCGGTAAGCTACAATGAAGCGGACACGTCCTGAAGAAAACGGTTGCATACATCAACCCAGCGGCACCCAGAACAGAGGGACTGAACGTGGGAGATGGCTCGTCCAGATCTAAAGCGACATTTTTTAAGTGAAAAAACTGCGACTTCAGAGACGCCTGGGAAGTGAGCGACGAGTAAACCAAGAGTTGATTGGAGCTTATAACAGTATGAACCACCCCTGATCTAAGCTTCAAGCTTGAAAATGTAGAACAAATTTTCTCTCCGTGGGGCCGGGGCGTAGGGGGGTTTGAACCCCCAAAAGCTCCCCCGTCGCTACGCGCATGCTTCAGTGGTATTACTTCGAAGGTTTAATTACAAAAAGGCCTATCGATTTACATGTAATGAATCTAAGGAGAATTTTCAAAATCATGGCGATAGGACCCACTTGCCTCATTTACCGGGGCAAGTGGGACCTATGTTCGAAAATGATTAAAAAGCACAAAATAACAGAAAATTTTAAATGTTAATATACAGCAACGTTAAAGTGTTGAAAGAGCAACCAAAGACAATGTTTCTACTATGGTTCATCTTCTATGGTTCTTCTATGGTTCATCCAAATATGCCGTAACAAAAGCAGATTACTATTGAAGCACGACGGGCGACTTTACAATTAATATAATACACAATTCGTGAGCAATTACGGAGTAATGCAGGATTGTAACGCAATATAGTTGAGTATGTAACTGTATCCAATTGGTGCGAGACGTAGTTTATGATTCACGTTTTATTAGTTCGTAAATACGATTATGATGTTAATTCTATCAAGCACAATACGACAGAGATAATCGTGAAACGATCATAAGAAATAGTTACGGTAACAACAATAATGGGCAACAAATATTTATTTGTATAATTGCTTATACGACTGTTATAATGCTAATATCAAAGAAACGAGCGTAGAATAAGCTATCAATAAAATTGTTGGGTAACGCTTTATTGTTTCACTTCCAGTTGCTGATTAGCTCAACCTTAACATAACATCGGTTATGTCACGCCAGAATGTGCTCGAATTGTTCGCTCTCTCATATGCCATGCTAATAGACTTCTTTTTTGGGACCTATAGGTTTAGTCCTTTTCGGTTTTATTTTGTAGTTTTACCGATATAAATATTATGTAATTAAACTAAAAATGTTCGATAATACATCTAGAACAAGTAAGATTTGAAGGATTCTTTTTTAATTTATTACACTTTATTTTTAATAGGTCCCACTTACCCCGGGTGCTCTGAAGTGTCGCCTTCATTTCGAACCGTATATTTATTGCCGTTTGTTCAATTATACATTCGTGTGTATCTTGTTGATATATTAATTATGTTTACCTACTGTCAGAAAAGCATGTAGGGGAGAGTAGTCAACAGTGAGACAACAGGAACAGAGACACTTCGGGAATAGCTTCGCCATAAAACATACAAGATCCATGATATTTTCCTGCAAAGTAAAGTTTGTGAATCTGTGTCACATAATACAGTTTGAGAAAAATTTGTTAATTTTTTAGTATGTTTTTCAGCAAAAGTCGTTTTTGGGGGGGGTCAAAGTAAATTTTATTGCGATCATTTTCAGGTGATTTTTAACGGCAAATCGCATAACTAATCCAAATTAAATTTACTACATGGCATCTCATAGGAATGAGAGATAAAAATAAAAAAATATAAGACCATCGAATTGTTTGCTAACACCACTATTTCACTATTTCTTACAAAACATTCCTATTGGGAACAGTGAGACAAACAGATGTGGGTAATTTTCAAAAAAAAAATTTGTGTTGAATTGTAAATCAATCCATATGAATTGATTGTAAATGAGTTCTGAAGGTAAGTTGAAGGTCAGATAACCAGGATTGGACCTTTATATGAATATAAATGTAGATGTGAGAAAAATCGGAATTTTCAATAATGCACAACAGTAATGTATCCTTTATGCACAAAATAAACAGTACGACCTCTAAACTATTCTTTGTAACCAAAAAATATGGTTTAAGTATAATTCTAATATGTGTCTCAGTATTTAATACTCGTTGTCTCACTCTTCCCACCTACTGGGGAACAGTGAGCCAAAAAGACACCTTCACATTTGCGTTTGTAACTATTTTAGCTTTCAACCAAAAGGGCTGAAACTTTTTTTCAGACAACTAGAAGGATATACCCTTCAAATGAATTGAAGACCTCGTTGGTAACTATCACTAAAAAAATTTTAAAATTTTTGGAAAAAAGTGTCTTCTTTAATGTCCCAGAAGAAAAAATTCCCTAATTGGTAGAAAGCGGTGAAAAATTTCTAGCCGCTGGATTATTTAGAAGGTTGACTGAATTTTCTTTAAAGAGAATTGACAACATCCAGCTTTCAAATATTTTTAACAGGGCGGAGAGGGTTGATGTTTTCAGAAGTGATGGGATGTTCTCCTACGAAAATGGTTTCCTTCTTATAACCGTTCACCCTGGTGATCTCGAAAATATATTTTGATTCAGTTTCTTTTCCTTCCTTGCTCAGTAGAAGAGTTTCCACACAATGAATCATGTGGTAAAAAGAGACCATTTTGTTTTGAAACGTGTGTTTGAACATGAAAGATACCATCCCTTTAGTATTAGATGGTTTCTCATTACATTACATTACATTTTATCATCGTTTGTATAATAGCTTCTTACTTTTTAGTGTCTTTCATGCCTGCCGGGCTGCTCTAGCACGTTACAGCGCGCTGCACGTGGTGCACTGTATTTTAGGTTAGGCATGGATGTTAGAATAGGTATGTGTAAGCACTAGGCTAGTATTTATATTTATAAGCTTTACCTGAATAAGTAAATAGTTTTAAGTATAATCTAATATAGTTTAGTTTCACTTTAGCTTTTAACTAGTTATAAGTTTTAATCCACTTTAGTATAAGTTTAGTATAAGTTATATAAGTATCACTTGTAGCGTAAGTATGAGCGGGCTCTCTTCGGGAATGGTGTTAGCTCGGGTGACCAGGTGACCGCTCCCTGCGGTGACAGCCATAAATAGCTCACATAAGAAAGGAGATAGGAGATTCCCCATAGGGGTTCCTTTCATTTACTCATTAAAGTTGTCTCTAAATTCGAAATAATTTTTCTACAAACAAAGTTGGGCCAATCTCAAGTAGTCCTTAATCTTTGTTCTTTACTCATTTGCACTACGTTGTGAAAATAGCCATTTTTCAAAGGTTTTAAGGTTTCGTTCACAGGAACGCTAGGAAACAAGGCCATTACACCTACTGATATCATAATTTCCTCAGTTCTAATGTTACCTGAAGTTTTTAACTTTTCAATGAAATCTCGTGTGCTCTTAATTGATCGGTCTGGGTATTTCTTTAGCCCAGATTGAAACTCCTTCAGTAGCCACCTTGCTGCTTTTTTGGTTGGGGATAATACTGCAAAAATAATTTTCTCTCATTTTGATATCAGGTTCTTGTATTTTTGCGTGTCCCTTTATTCTCGGAAGAACAGAGTTAGATATACGAAGACTTTTTCAGGTATTACCGATAATATTTTTATGATCGTCAGTAGTTTTATCTACACGTTTTACCATTCCAGCAAGGGGATTAGTCCTTCGTTGCCTGGACCATACAGGCGTTATTATTTTCTGGAGCATCTGATCATCATACTTAGTTCTGTCCATTATGACGGTTTTATTCCCCTAATCTGCTTTTAAATAAAATACTGATTTTTCCTTCAATTCCGTGATAGTCTGCATATCAGACTAATTTTCATGACGAGGGAGCTCGTCTTATAAATTTTCGAAGTACGAATAAATTTGTCGGATGTTTCCGAATCTCTAAAAAATTTATAAAGAAAATCCATCTAACCTTCTAAATCATTGGTCCTCAACCTGTTTAGATTGATAACTTCCAGACTAAATTCTGTTACTTTCTTTCTTGCCTTCTTTTCAATTCTTCATGATTTTAAAATTTTTGGTAAACAAGTGAATGATCGTTAATTCAGTAAATTCTTTAAATTTAATCATAGTGTGTAAAATCGTTATGGATGAGATATTAGTTGGAGCAATTGACAGTAGACCAAATCGAGGATTGCCTTGGAATCCTCTAACGATGGAGCAGCTAAATGACCTCGATCTAGCCGACGACATTGTCTTGCTCGCACAACGCCGAAACTGGATAACTGGATATCCAATGAGGAACTCCATCGTCAGTGTCATCAACGGCCGATAGCAACAGAAATTCGTGAGCGTAGGTGCAAGTGGATCGGACACGCCTTGAGGAAAAGAGCGAACGAGGTTTGCAGAGAAGCACTCGATTGGAATCCATAAGGACAGCGTAGTAGAGGCAGACCCAGAGGCGCATGGCGACGCAGCCTAGCCAACGACATTCGGGCTGTAGACGAGAACCTGTCCTGGCGGCAGGTAAAAGCCATGGCGGGTAATCATCAGTAGTGGAGATCTCTGATTTCATCTCTTTGTTCTGCCGGACCGGCGGACATAGACACATAAGAAAGTAAATTGTGTGTAAAATTCGATTACAAAACAAGAGTAACTGAAAGAAGAAGAATTCGCATTTTCCAGCTGGCAAACCCATAAACAATAACTTTACCAATATTTTTGAAAATTATGGTTCGTAATTCGAATCCTCAAACGATCTGCGTTTTTTGACTTGACTGATGCAAAAACACTTGGTCCACGTCATTACATATGGCGGCTTCATTATTGTGCTTTTTTCATTTATGTGAAGCCACAGGATAGCCCTGCGACGAGTTAAGCAATCCAGATGGTTATGCCAAGCCCAAAATAAAATGAGACCCAAAAAACAAAGCAAAATAGGATAAAAAGAAGAATTTTCAGCATTAAATTAATGTTATCGTGAAATTTTATGAGTTAAACAGATAAAATATGACAATTCAATCACTAATAGATTTACCGAGACATGTAAACATGTACCTAATGATAACCTGATGATAATATACTTAAGGAACTTCCACGTCCGCTTAATAAGTTTTTATTTTTGCCGCTTATATCCTATTAAACATTATTATCTCCAGCTTGTATCAGTCTTGTTATGATCAGTCTGGTCCATTTGTTTTGTTTATTTTGACAAGCAATTATTTTTATATCAATATGCAAAAGCATATCATAATGGGTGATAAGCTTAAAAATTTTGAGTTCTTCTAGTAAAAGTTTATTCGTTTGGTTTAATACTGCATTGCGTGAGCATAATTCTGATTTAAATTGCGCTTAGATACAGAACACAGTCAATTACGTATGAATCGGTTGCTTGTGAAACCCCACATGTGATTTTAACACAAAAAACCTAATTTTCTCGAAATATTTTCAACGTCAACTAAAAGGGGCTTGTGAAATCAACTTTTTTTTCAGAATTTGAGAGAAAATGTCGGAATCTCCGGGGATTCAAAACTGTCGAACACTCATGCAAGTTGACTCATGTCAAATAGTGCTTTTGGGGTTTCCCAAACAAACGATTCATATAGTAACACAAATGTAATTGTATTCCACTTAAGCCACTTTCTAAATATTTCCTATTTGGCAGTGATCCACAACGAAGGCTGTGCGAACCCTTACAAACAGGCCGGCCGGTGTGTCTTCGTCGGCGAGTGTCAAATCGTGCTGGCTGTCCTTCGAAAGGAAACCCTCTCGACTGATGATGTGGCTTTTCTGTATCTTAGCGAGTGCGGTAGAAGGGAAGGAAAAAGTTTGGTTTGCTGTCCGAATTATTCCATTGTCAACGCCACCGGTGGTGGTGCTAGTGATGGTGTGTCCACTTCCCGTCAGCCCGGCACGGCACCGTTTGATACCTCGAGCCGCGTGGATCAAACAACCGGAAGTGAAATCGACCGTGCAAATTGGAAATTGCTTCCGGAACCGGGTGAGTGTGGAGTGCAACCCAGCTATCAGCTTTTCAATGAAAATGTAACCAAACTGGACGAGCAACCGTGGACGGCGTTGATTCACTTTGGCAATAAGCGTATGTTTGTTGGAACTATTTTTAGGGTTTGGCTTGATAACTTGAATTTGTTATGTATTTGCAGCCTACGAAACTGAGTTCGAGTGCGGTGGGGTGCTTATCAGCTCTCGCTATGTCCTAACGGCGGGCCATTGCGTGTCTGATAGGACGAAGTGGTCCAAGTGAGTATCGTTTGATTCCGACTGGCAGATGAAAATATGTAGTAAATTAAATTTCAGTCTAACCGTACGTCTGGGTGAATGGGATACAGAATCTACGGTAGACTGTATTGCAATAGAAGGAAACGAGGAATTTTACTGTGCTGATCCAGCGATAGATGTTCCGGTGGAGAAAGTGATCATTCACGAGCAGTACGCTCTTCGGCATCGACCTCAACTGAATGACATAGCCGTGCTGCGGTTGGCCGAACCGGTAAATACCACTACTTGGATTAGACCGGTGTGTCTGCCAGAACGACCGATAGTACCGCAAGGAGACGAACAGATTTTTACTTTAGCTGGATGGGGCAATAATGGATGCGGTATGCAATAGAAAACTACTTGAAACAATGTTGATGATATGTTGCCTAATCCGAGCTTTCATCGTAGGTTATAACAGTCGCTACAAAATTCGATCCAAACTGAACGCTTTGACCCCACCACAATGTAAACAGAATCTACCTAGAGGCTTCCGGCGGACACATGACTACCTATGTGCGGTTCCAGTCAATGATGGTGAGCGGTGCCTGGCGGATTCCGGTGGAGCTATAACCAGTACCAGACACGTGCCGGAAGTCGGTGTGGTGCATGAAGTTGCGGGATTGTTAAACGATATGAAAGACTGTCATGTCAACCAGCCAGTCGGTATTTTCACCAGCGTGAATCAGTATATTGACTGGATAGTCGGTAAACTGGAAGAATAAATAAAACAACAACATCACGGAAGGTGTTGGCTCGGAAGCTACTGAATTAATAATGTTCCGTTCCCTGGTATTTTTCACGGTCACACCTGCCGATGAATGATTAATCATTTCGATCATTGCGTGGAAGGGTACGATTCAGGGTAAATAAATCATGCATCGTGGTGTGATGATCAACCGGGGAATCGAATGCCAAAACGAAAGTAAATGGAAATAATTGTCGAAACAATACCCGGCCGTTTATCCTTCGTCAATAATTCAGGCGTAGTATTTCGCTTGACAGCCTGTTTCACGGGTTTGCATCGAAGCGAATCAATCGAACTTTCGCACTATACCTTGATGGATATTGGTTATTGGCTGTCGCAAAATTTATATTTGATACCTTTTTCCTTGTTTTCAATCTATAAGAATGACTTGTTTTTTCATATCCTCAAATCACTTAAAATATATGCAATATTATCAAAATAATCACATAGAAATTAGGGAATTCTTCATACTGAAGAACGATTATATTGTTTATTATTCATAAAACAATATTTAATGCTATAAGAACAAGAAATATATCGCTCTCTATATGTTAACAAGTTTTAATTTTTTATTGATTAAAGAGATTTTAAATTATAAATTCATTCATCTCCCATAGCTTAAAACTTTTATTTAAGTTTTATGTGTCTTATCTGTAGTATTTAAAATTTAATAAATCAATCACTGTGTAGGGTCAGATGTCGAAGGTATTGGTACTTGAAGTATAACCAACCTTAAACAGTTGTCGCAGCTGTCACACTGGAAGCAGCTATCTATAAATTTGCTGAATGACAATTGGCGACGGTCCGTTATCGCTCCTGTGCCGAATGAATTATGGTCCTCCAGTTCAGTCGATCCTGGGCTGCCGTTCTCCAATTCTCTCGAACATCTGCAGCTGACCGTGCATCGTCCTCGACAGTGTACATCTATCGGGGGCGCGGTCTGCCACGAAGTCTACGGTTTCTTCCTGGTTTTCTGCTGAAAATAGTTGTAGCTACACTTTCGTCCGACATTCTGGTTACGTGTCCAGCCCACCGCAGTTTGCCACATTGTATTGTGTTGAATATATGTATATAGGGTACTACCACTTGTTTTAGCAGAACGTCCGTTCATAGCAATGGGCCTATCATGACAAAAAGAATTCCGAAGTGATTCGCGATTGGGGCTTAACTGGCAAATTGTAAACAAATCGTTTTACTACACCATCAGCCTTAAAAAGACTGCTAATATCCTTGGCAAGAATCCTTTCTTCTGTTTTAATCGTTAGAATTATTTAAAACAAGTTTCTAGTGATGGGCGATAGTGTTTAATCAAAATAAAAGACAATTTGCAGTTTAGCTCCTTTCATTGTTATGAAGTGACAGGCTTATTTACAAATCGTTTTGTAAACAGGCGATAGTAAAGAGCGAAACTGCGTTGTTTTCAAAACACAGGCGCATTGTAAACAGGCGAAACTAAATAAAAAAATCAAAACAAGGCGAAACAGGGCTGGGCAAATTTCATTGTCAAAATGCTTTGAGGCTCATTTAAAGCTTTTGAGCTTGAATGCACAAATTTTTTGCAGTATTGTTGTGAAATTATAAGATTGATTTATTCTACACCAATTGATTTTTGTATCTTTTATTTAAATTAAGACTTGAAAATGTACTGGCAAATTATCACAGTGATATTCCTCATTCTTTACACTTTGTTAGTTGCGCCCTTATCGCGAATCACTCCGGAATTGTACATATTGAACGATCGGTCATATTAACTAGATCCTGTATGAAGGGCCAAAAGGGAATTGGCCGGTAAGCAACATAACTTACACGTACCAGGGGTGTTGAGAATCGCCTTCCAGGGACTAGATCCATGAGCCAATCCTTAACCTTCTAACGGGTAAGACCGTCTGTAGACGGCCTTCGCTTTTGGAGCTCCAGAGCCACATACGAAATTTGTCTTGAATTGACAATATGAGAAATATGTTCAGAACACATTTCCTGACATGTTGATACTAATATCGCAACATTCTGACCGTGCGTTCAGAAGTTATCATTTTTCAAAAACAAGAATTCTGAAAAATTCCGAAAAAAATTATGGTGCGAATTTTCCCTTTTTTACGTTTGAAGAAAAAGGACATCTAGCACAAAATGTTCGATCTCAAATTTTTCCCATGAGTAATTTACATGCTTTTTTTCAATTTTGTGATATATTTGAACTGAAAAAATATTTGGGTAGAGCGTTAGGCATAAAAAACTAAAAAGAGAAATTGGACTATTTCATACCTAGCGGTCCACCAGATAAATATTTTCCCATGAAAATCAACACACGAGCTTCTTTTGAGTGCACTTTCATGACAAAGTAATTATTTGCTCGATAGCATCGTTTTTACGATGTTGCCCGTTAGAGGGTTAATATAATAATGGATCGTGTGATTCCGCTTGCCTAAACTACATTTGTAAGATTAGGCAGCCGGTGCCACACGACAGCGCACCTCCTAGCTCGGCTACTCAATTTCAAAGATTAAGCATTACCGGGTATGGCCGCGTGGAGGCGCTAGGTAGGAACTTGGGACGGCCAGAGCTGAGTTGAAAGCTTTGTTATGTTGCCTTCCCCATTTCATACCCCCTGCCACATTGAATTGTGTTTTGCTAAAACTGAACCCAAAAACAATTATTAGTGATAGAGTTCAAATGTAGTAGGGGAACTGTGGGTAAAACCGACACCCTAACAATTTCCACAGAAATTCCATATTTGTACGTCAATTATTGTCCAACAAACCTTCCAGAATCTTAGTTTAACTCTAAATCCTTCATTCCACGAGGTCTGTTTGATACTTATTGCTAATGTTTTTGATATATAATGAAAAAGAAAACTATGTATCTTCAGGCATAACAAGTAGCAGTGCGGGTAAACTCGACACCTCATAAATATCAAGTGAAATGTTTTTAACATATTATGATTCTCAGGGAAGGTGCCTATAGTAAGCCTAACGACAGGGAGAAAGAATCAACCCCCTCCCGTCCTTTCCCCCCTGATTTTTCATTTATCCTTGCATTTGTCTTTCTAATTCAACGGTCAATAACAATTTCGACCTTTTCACTTGTTTTTCGGCCCAGACTCTCAGTTTTATATCAAAACATAAAAATAAACGCATTAAACTTAAAACACATACTATCTAGAAGCACAAAGCCTTTGTCGGCTTTATCTTGACTAAAAGTGTCGATTTTACCCCGAATTGACTCAAAATTTTAGAACAATGGTTTAGATAGAGCAACCATAAACGTAAAAATCGCCTGTATTTTTACAAAGTAGACTAAAGAATAATCGCTGATAAATCAAGGATGCAAAAAGCAACGAATTTTACAAAATTTTCCTACTAAAAGACTTAAATTCCACTTGCAAAATTTTACTAGAACTGTTTCTTAACTGCTTACCGATCTTGTTTTGCTGTTTGTTTTGACAGCTACGGAAATTCGGCAGTGTTAAAATGACTCAAAACGTAAGAAATAACAAGTGTAAACAAAATGCATTAGACGATTTGCAAAAAACAGCTTATTACTTAAAAAATCGAAGGGTGTCGGTTTTACCCACAGTGTCGGTTATACCCCGATTAGTTCTAGTGTGATTACTTTATACGTAGCTGGAAAATCGCAACTAGCAATTGTTCGTGAGCTCAAACACCCTGATGTAAATACAGCTTTTGTTTATCGTACCATAACTCGTTATACTGATACTACTAACTACTAGCATCGTAAAACGTCATGGATCTGATCATTAAAAGAATGTAACGTCACCTGAGATGGTTCGAAAAGTGAAGAAGCGACTATAGTCACATTCGGGCATCTTGCGATTCGTTTTGACGTAGGACTACGTCTTTCAAGAAGGTAGCAGGTACGGGGTGTCATTCCAAAAATTTTTCTCGAAAAGTGGTCAGGTTTTAAACGCTAATAGCCTAGTGGTTTCCCGATCGATTTTCAATATGCTTACACCAATCGATTGGAAAATCTTCTAAGAATTGACCCAAGTGAAGACAAGTATAGATTCTTGTTGTTGAACTATTGAAAAAATAATGAACCTATGTTTTACCAGAATTCTCGCTTCGTGATTGGTTTTTGGAAATGACGTCATCAAAGTGGAAATGCGCAGTCAACTTTCAATAGATTTCCAAGATATTTACACCGATTGATCGGAAAATCGATTTGGAAAATATAGAAAATTATTGATTATCAATGCGCGTCATTGAAAAATTGAATTATTTTCATATTTTTGCCATCCCACCTCAGTGCTTCCCTAGCACGGATGACAGAAATATATACGATATGAGCTATGGGTTAAGGTTCCTTATGATTGTATTTAATTTACGCCCTATAGAATCCGATCGAAAATTGTTGAGCTTCAGCTGTTGCTGCTTCCCCGGATAAGGCAACGAAGACATCCAAATTAACCAAACGAGACGCCAACAAACCAAAGAATCCATCGACTCTAGTGAACGATATGGTTTTGGTTACTGTGCCTTTTACTGCGCATCGTCAGTCGGTCAGCGACTTTCGTTGACAACACATCGGCAAGCAGCATTCAAGTCACATCCGTGGCATAATTTTAAAGGTTGTATTTGAAACATTGTTTGCCTTACAGTGCACATCATCGTCAGTCGGTCAGCGGCTTTCGTTGCCGACACATCGGCAAGGAGCTAGCTTGCGACACATCGGGCAGGCAGCTTTTTGAAAACTTGCACGAACCGTCTACTGATTACCAGAGGAAAAGCACTATTCAACGTAGAAACAGATCATGAACATTTATTTACTGTTTGGTTTAGTGTGACTTCGATTCGTTTTAATAAAGTCGATTCAATCAATTCATGGATATAACTCCAAAATCGGTTGAGGATTGAACGTATACAATGTTACTACTTTGATAAACGTTGCGTATGTAGGTTGTATACATGAAGAATCATATTATTACATACATGGATACATCCTACTTACGTAGTCCTACGTCACCTATGCGGTTGTGTCTTGTGCACAGCCCCTCTGATTTTTTGACCATCTCAAGATCATAGTCAATGCCAAAGTGAATTGATTTCGAATGTCTGGATCACCGTTCAATTGTATTCCTTCTCCGACAAAAATCAACTAAATCCAAACATACAAAGCTACTTGACACTAAATTTTTTATTTGATATTTTTACACACGTCGTAGTTTGAAATAAATAAAAATCAGCCGGATTTATGGCTATTCGAATAGGTTACGTATCGATTGCACTGCAGCCTATTTTCATGCATTTCCAATGTTTTCGGGGTTATGGTCAATATTCATAACCAATTTGTCTCTGTTAGTATTAGTGCAGCATCCTTGTTGGGGACCTTGGACCACTGCGACCAGTTCTTTGATCTAGTGCAGCATTTTCATATGTATATAAAAGATAAAAATCAGCATTACGTACAGATATACTTGCTAATAAATCGTATTTGATGCGCAAAATTGGCATATCCGTACTATTTTGGAGGCGATATACGTGATTAGGAATACAGTGGTTTCCCGATTTTATCTACCCATCCGAAATTTTTTGGTAGATATATTTGGAAAGTAGACAAATTTGGGGAAAAATAAATTGCTGCAAAATAATTTAAATGAACAAAAAATATTTTTAAAATTGACCATTTTCTTCAATTGTGTATTATTTCAGCGTTATTTTGTGCATAGGGCTTATTTTATTCATATCAACCATTTGCTATAATGCATGTCAACTCAGCAATAATATGAAAAAAGACATATCGAATTCCAAAATTGCTCTGAATTTATTTAAATTTTGTGTACTTATTCCTTTGCAGTAAATTTTAGAACTGTATTTTTATTTGACCCTTAGGGTTCTCTTTTCTGAGTCAGTGTGGACCCAAAAATTACCATTTTTTCCATCTTTCGTTCTTTAAAAATTCTGAAAGTTTGAAAATTCAAACTAAAAAGACTAAACTTTTGATCTATTGAACCAATTGGAATGATGTTAATGCCAAATGGAAAATATTTTAACGAGTTTTTCAGAGAAAATATTGGCCTGAAACCCAAAGTTTTTTTATTATCGCAAAAACATTGAAAACATTCACTTTTTGTGTTTCCATGATGTGTAGACCAAAGAAACTCTAAGTTTTCATTAAGTGTCGAAAGTACAATGGAGCCGCATGGTTTTTGTTTTTACTTGTAATAAAAGAGGTTTTTTGACGAATAAATGCGTCTTTAAAATAAAACGCCATGCGAGTCCATTGCATTTTGGCATCTTTATTTCTTAAAAAAGACTATCTCCAAAACTAAAAAGGTCACATATCTGTTTTTTGATATCGTATGTAAACAACTAGCTTGCCGTTGAAAGTATAATGAAAAAATAGAAAACGAATTTTTTAAATGCTTTAAGTGATTTTAACAGTTTCCTACAAAAAATGTTTTTGCAATCATAAAAAACTTTGAACGTAAGTTTACTGTTTTTTTCTGAAAAGCTCATTAAAATACATTTTATTTGGTAATAAAATCTGTAAAATTGATTTAATGGTTTAAAAATGAGAATTTTTAAGGAAAGAAAGGTGAGAACCATATATAGTTCCTAGCTGAGATGTGGTGTGCCCGTTAGCGTTATGGGATAATGCAAAGGAGCATTGTGAAATGTTAAAAATATACGTTACAAAATAAATGGAAGTTACTTTGCGTTTGACTTCAGCATTATTATACCCATTCTGTGTATAATTACATACCACAGATGCCATATAGTAAACTATAAAATACAAAGAAATATTCTCTGTTATGCATAAATTCATGAAATCTTTCAAATTTTCATGCCGCATGGTTGAAATGACAATTTAAAAAAGAAGGTAGATAAAACCGGGTCAAAATGGTAGACAAAATCGGGGGTACCTAAAATCGGGTGTAGATTAAATCAGGTGTAGATATAATCGGAATACCACTGTAATTATACGCGTTACGACTATGGGGTTTATTTCTAATTCCCGTCGTAGTAAGGAAACCCACTCTAATTTTCATCATTTCTTAAGTAGATTTAATAAATACTTCAAAAGTTCTTGTGCTGATTTGACTCAAACACACTTACCTTCCGATCCGTGTACTTTGAATTCACAAAAAAGCATTTTATTGAAATTACGCAACTGACTTTATTACTTAAATTCGTCGTACCGGTTAAAAATCCGTCCATCAAAGTTTTTCATCGTCCGAACTAAAAATCACAATAATGTTTACGAAGCTAGCGCGCATGTATTTATGTAGGACGGCATGACAAATGTTATTCGGCTAGATTTCTGCTGGTCATGCAAGTTTTCCCAGCTGGAGAATAACGACAATGCGTTACGTAAGTTGTTTTCATTTTATGAATGACGGAAATCGAAAATTTTCTTCTTCGTCGCACAAAAAAAAACGTAGGAAATTTGGCTGCTAGGTATTCTTTAATGAAAAAAAGCATTTAAATAGATCTCAGCTCACTTTGATTGATCGCGTATGATAGTCAACAAACTAAAATATTAGGAAATTACTAATTTTGCATTGTGTCATAAAAATCGCTGATATTTTTATTAATTTGTGTTGGATAGGACGGGAATAGGCAACTACGACGAAGCAGTAACATACCCTATATGTATTTATGTACGATAATATCCGATTAGGCGTGACTCGCTTCGTAATGCTATACGATTTTGTGCTGAAAATCGTATGTATGTCAGTTATGACATTTGCTAATGCTAATGCTAATGCTAAAATCGTATTTATGTCAGTTATTATCATTATATACGATAGAAAACCAACTTGGGCCCACTTAATCAAGCTTTAATTACGATTTCGAATTTGTTAAGAGATATTTACGATAATTTTCGTACATTGATATACGAGTTGGTACTTGGTGCTAGCTGGGTACGTTCTTCATAGGTTTGATTTACTTTGATTGACGTCCCGGCATGTCACCATTTTTCTGTGACTGAATTCAAATCGTTAGAAGCACTGCACAATTGGCGAAAACGTGCTCGTACGTAATCCCAAATAATCTGAGCCGGTAATTGGGGGTCGAAAATTATCGCTGACATTTCTTGTGAATCGGACATATGCTGCCATTTAACAGTCCGCTGCGCTGGTGGTTGGATTGCGCAATACACTCTTTTGCTCATGACTGTAAAGCTTCGGCAGAAATGTCGTCTTTTCGGACTGCCTTGGCGTTTTCAGCTTTCCCACTATTTTTTTCATCTTAACCAAAGTTGGTAGATCCACAGTTTTGTTTATCATTCTTTATGCTGTTTCAATCGACGTCACCGTGTTATTCGCCGTTCAACAGCACACAGAAATATTACTTCCCACGCCAGGAAATATTAGCTCCTATACAGGCAAAAATAGTAAGGTACATTTGAAAAAACAAAAAAAAGGAATTCAAATCATTTAGTGTGAAAACAGAACCATATGAAGCAAGTAGACACCTGAGACTAGACACCATCCACACAAAAAGTAAACCAAAGAGAGTGCGATTTTTGTCTAGCTAAGCTCCAATCGAGGATCTCTATCTCTATCACTGTTCTCTTGTTCAGTAATGAAGTCTATCTTTGGTGTCATTCACAAAAGACGACTGTCAAACAGGGGGTGTGGGGGGGGAGGGGGGGGGGGGGGGGGTTTGAAATAACGGACGCTTTTGGACAAGAGGTTAACGTGATTTCGGACGTCCAATTACAAAAATCGAAAATAAATAAAATATCCGGCAAATTTAGCTATCATTCAGCTGCAGCTTGATGTGAAGATGTCAATGGAGTGGTAAGGACTGATAGAGAAATGTGCAATGTATGATAAAACGCTTTATTTAAAAAAAAATATTTTGCATTGGACGTCCGTCCTAGTGGGGGTGGGGGTTGGTGTTGGGGGTTTTTTAAGCGCCGAAAAATACCGGACGTCCTTTGTGAACGACACCTTTAATCTATATTACGAATTAGTCAATCGCCTCAGTTTAAATTTCAAATGACAGTCATTCGATTGTATTTTTATTGTACCGAATTAAGTCATTAAGTCGTAAAACTTTTATTGTGATTAAGAATCAGATAGCAGTGCAAGATTTGAATGGAAATATAAGTGTTACGTTCTATACAAGGTTGATACTGATATGGATAGTGATTTGAATTAATTTAAATAAAAAAATCAAATATAAAACAAAGATTTAAAAATATCGCTACCGTTCCCAAATTTTATCGTGTTTGATATTTAGTGCATCTTTTATCACTAGTGAGAAAACCACAAGGTATCAAGCGACGAGATCAACCTTCAGAGAGCGAGAGGAAGCCTGTAGAACGAACAGAACAGGTTTAAACAAAGCGAATCATCTGGGGTTTACAATCAAAACATTATCACACAGAGAGCCAGAGGCAATAACTTCGGGTAAATCCGACCGTTCGTGATATCTGGTTTAGGCGAAATAAACTGGAAATACGTCACTTGCACTGGGTGTATGTGTATGCGATTCGATTCTCAAAGCGAAGCCCGTCGGATCAACTCAAGTTGCCTTAGTTTAATACGAGTCTCCGATCGGTATTGACTGACAAGCAGCAATACGGTGTGAATCATTCTAATGACTGCTAGTCAGATCTTGATCTTAGTTACGCTAATTGGCGTTTTAAGCGTAACGATCGTGCAGAGTCAATGTAAGTGAAAATTATTTGTTTGATAATCAAATGATCATTCTATTTTATCACCCAACAGATCAGAGCACTTGTAGAACACCGGTCAATGAGCTGGGGACATGTGTCTTTGTTGCAGAATGTTTGTTTATACGACAGGTTCTACAAAAACCGATTCTCGATAACAACGACATTCGCTTCATTGAAGCAAGCCGATGCGGAACACATGACAGAAAAGCTCTGGTGTGCTGTGCCAAGCCATCGGGTGGATCCCCTGCAACACCGGTCAGCGCTAAACCGGCGGCGGCAGTGGCTAGTCGGGTTGACAATGTTCCAGTGAATTTTAGCAAGCTGGGCTTACTGCCGAAGGCTCCCGTTTGCGGTATCCAATACAGTGATAGAATTGTAGGTGGTGAGCGAACGAAAATCGACGAGTATCCATGGACGGCTCGGATTCAACATTTTGATAGACGCTGTGAGTTTGCTCTCCGATCAGAGGATTTCCGATGTGTTTACACAACCTAATTATATTCTGTCATCTTAGCTAATGACTACGCTTTCCATTGCGGAGGATCGTTGATCAATGAGTTGTACGTTCTAACGGCGGCTCACTGCACCGTAGGAATTCCCAAGGCATGGACCATGTAAGTTTTTATCGACTTTAATTTGTTGTTTTGATTAGATAGCTTACTCAAATAGTTCATATTTATGTAGACATGATCGCTGTTTATTGTTGTTCCGCGTTTCTTTTCAATCCATTTCATTTCTTTCACTAATCAGACTATACTCCAAATACTTTCTACGTTTATATACGTGAAAAATACTGTGAATAATTTCCACCAGACTTTTTTCTTTTGAATTTAAAGGGATTTAAACTAATGCAAAACGGTTTACCGATCATTATAATAATTGATATTATTTCTACATTTTATTATGAAATGAATTTTTTTCGTTATTTTGTACGTTGAATGGGCAGGTGGATTTATTTGAGAGCACCTCCATGCAAAAGCTGCAAAACATGATATGATAATTTATGCATTTAAAATCTATTTTTATATAACAACTGACGTAAGTTAGGCCATTGCAAATTGTTTTTTTAAGTTTTTGTCAACCCCTCTTCGAAATTAACGCTAAAGATCGGGGGGCAAAAAATAATTTGTTGGACATGAGTCAAATTTTTTTGTATAAAATTAATTGTCTGTGGTTATAGAGCGTCTAAAGAACTCGAAAAACGAGTTTTAACGCTTCTAGCAAGAAACAGAAATGGAAGTGCAAATAATGTAATAACCAAAAAAATAGTAAAAACAATTTCATTCGATTTTGTCTGCCTTTTGATAGGTTTTTACATTGAAAATAATAACGTGTATTTGAAAAGCAACAATAGATTAGGTTTTCACAATTATACTTTAAGTAAAATCGTCATTTTTTTGCTATTATAGAAAAATCCCATTGTTTTTTTAGGCCCCGTTACAACGGAAGGACAAAAACTTTATAAAATATTTGTAATAGGCTTGCATCTTAACCGTTAAAACGAATTCGAAACTCGTTTCAAACAAAAGTTAGTGGAGCACACGATCCGTTTTACTATAGCTAACTGATATGCATTTTCATTGGCAAATGGAGGGAAATAAACTTTTATTTCGTTTTTGCCATATTCAATGACAGATCGTTTAGTATCGCTATTCATTAATAGCTGCCACCATACAGCGATCACTTTTGCAGGTATTTTTCAATGGTATAGCGTTCATGTTCTAATTCACATTTATGAAAAGCAAAAACTGAAGATAATAATATTGGCATTATTCTTCGAGTATGCAATATTGTACCTATATCATGCAATTTATATTAGAAATTGTTTTTCTTTTCAAATTTCGTTAGAATCAGTTATTTCATTTGTCGTGAAAATACTCGAGAAAAAAATTTAGATCATTTTCACTAGAGCTAGCGACACTTTTTTATAACTTAGAGCCCATTTTTCTTAATTCTTCCAAAATAATTTATTTATTGTATTTCAATTTTAATATGAACTGATCCAGTATATCATTTATGCACTTACTTGACTGTTGTGCAAAAAAGATCCTTAAAACTGTACTTTGATTTGCTTGTTATGTTGAATTCATTTCTTTAATCTGATCTAAATTTATTTAAATGGATGATAAAATTCAGGTAATTTTGGATGAATCACTTATCTACGAGTAAATATTTCCACTATCCTTATGTGGCTATAAGCGCATCACATTAGGTTATACCGAGCGAAGCATGTGGTGGGTGGTGATGTAATCTGGGAAAATGGGAAACTTGATTCTCAGACGCTGAAAAAATTATAATTTTGGTGCACTACCAAATAAGCTTTTACGATCATTTAAATATCTTAAACTATCAAGTGCACACTGCAACATGATGTATACATTGTATCTCAAATTTCACCTTCTTTGAAGTTTTGATTTTATACTATAATTAGTGTTAAAACCCATTTTTACTTTGACTACTTGACTGGGGGCGAAATGAGCACCCTCAGATGGGGTGAAACGAGCACTATGTCGCATAAACTAACCTGTCAGTTTCTTTGTTTATCGCGTCTATGCTTGTTTACAGTGATGGTATGAATATGCCAAGAGAATCCAGAAGACATAATTGGTCAAAAAAGGCTTTGCAAGCGACCTTGACCACTATTAGGCGAGACGGAATATCCACATAATAAGGCGCCAAGTTCCACGGCATTCTGCGGTAGGCGTTAGCTCGGTATGTGAGGCCATACGAAAGGGCAATCTCGGGGCAAGAGGTGGACCAAATTGAATCCTTCAAAACTGTCTGTTTTCACTCCCGCTGCAGAACAAGAACTGGTGGTCCATGTTTTGTAAATGGAGGTTCGATGCTACGGTATTACTACCCGTGAAATCAGAATCCTCGTATACCAGCTGGCAGAGGGAAACGGAAAAGCATATGTCTTCAACACTAAAACACAGCTAGCCTTAGCGTCATCCGAAACATTCTTTGTGTGCTCCAGAGTAGAGATGGTCGGGTATGAAAATTTGAATACCTGAACCCGACCCGTACCCGATTAAATAAAAAATTAAGAACCCGTACCCGACCCGAATCCGCAGGTTTATTATTTTTGATACCCGTACCCGACCGCAACCCGTCGGGTACGGCACGGGCCCGGGTACCCGACCATCTTTAGTGTTAAATGTGGTCAATAGAGATACCCGACCCGACCAGTACCCGGTTTCAAAAACAAAAATTAAGAACCCGAACCCGACCCGAGCCCGCAAATTATTTTTTTCAATACCCGAACCCGACGGGTACGGGTACGGGTGCGGGTTTCGGGCAAATTTTCCGCTTCCCGACCATCTCTACTCCAGAGGCAACCTCCGCGGCTCAATTGGCTTCAAGCGGCTTACGGTCAATAGTTTTTTCGACGTTTTGACACGTTTTATGTTTGTGTATGTATGGGTGTGTATGTGTATGTGTATATGTGTATGTATGTGTGTATATATGTGTATATGTACTTGTTTATAAGGGTGCTCATTATGCCCCAGGGCGTGCTCATTTTGCCCCACACACTGACAGATTTTTAGTTTTTGAAGCAGAAGTTTAAATTGCAATTTTCGTCATCAAATCAATTATTTTTCAATTTGTCAACAGTATGCCTTTAATTATCGATAGTGAATGTATGTTTTGCAATGACGACCCTTAAAAAATTCAGTCATTTTGGGTGCTTAAATCAGCCAACAAGTTAGGGTGCTCATTATGCCCCTAATACCCCTACTACTTTGCATGATCATCTGTTTCGTGATGATAAAATAGTTTTGCAGGTTCGAGAAACAAAGGAATAATAATTACAAACCTGCTTAAAATTCTGTCTTATGCTCTATATACCATTATATACGAATATTAGTACAGTAATGTTCCGGTTTTGTCAGCTCCCGATTTTGTTTACCCCTGATTTTGTCAGGTCATTTTTAGTTTTCTGTTTTTGATCTATTTTTACAATCCCTCCCTGCAGTAGGTTCGCTCCTCTAAATCTCAATTCATAATTTCATTATTTTATCCATTAAATGTTACTTTTCTAAAATATGTAAAGGTTCAGAAATCCGTTTAATTTCCACTGAGATATTCCAAATTGAATTTTAGGGTCCAATTGATCCCAAGGTACGGACAACGTAAGTTGGTTTGTCTTTGTACAGACAGAAGGTTTATTTATTTTATTTACTGCGTCTTTAGTTAATACTGTACAGACTGAAACTTATATCTAAATTAATTGTCTCTATTGTTTATCTTATTATAGTACGAGGTGGTATTTTCAGCCTATTAGGCGGAAGCATGGACAATATTTATGAATTATGGTGACAACCTATTTCTTCGATATAAGTTTTTCATACCAATTGGTTGGATAACATTTATTTAATATCTGAGTGCGTTTTGTTATTTATAAAACGCCTTTAAATTTAAATTAGGGTCGCGGTGAATAATGAGGTTGCTGCGATTATTTTAAGCTTGTGATACTGTGTACTTTTAATGCTGCGCGTGCATCCACTGTAATTTCTTAGTTGCTCAATAGCGATAAAGCTTATTTTGGGTATATTGTTCGGGCTTATCAAAGGCCTTTCGCCTACCAACGCCTGCACTTTATCTATTTGAAGAAACCTGAGAAATTGCGATGAGTAAACAGCACCACCCAAGGGCATATTCGACGGATTGCTATACTTCAACAGCAGACCAAAAGGGAGTCAGATGATGTGTGTTGGTGTTTTTCAAACACTGTCAACATACCGGCAATGGATTTTTGGATTTTTACTCAATATGCTAGAAGCGTTCTTAGTGCCTCAGCCTTGCGCATTTGTAGTACTGTAAATGATGCCTCTCAGTTAGTTTTGGCTTTAAAATTTAGATTTAAATACGAGATGAATTTTCAACGAATTAGTGGGAATTGATTTATTGTTTCATGTCAGAATAGAATTTTTGTGTTCCTCCTTGATGAAAAGAAATAGAATTGTTCTGTGATACTGTAATGTAAGTTGTTTAATTTCTAAAATAACCAAATGTGAACAAAATTGTGTGTTTTTAAACCTGCTTCGAGAACGGTTACATATAAGCGATTGCTTTTATTGCTTCAGCATAATTAAGGTCTTGTGCTGACTCAGTGGTTTTTCGTTGTTATCTTTATTTTCGGGTGAATTTTTCGGGCCGTACCAAGGCAAACTTGCTTGCTTAGGTGGCTTGCCGTCCTAAGACAAAGCCTGTTGAACAAAGTTTCTCCATGTAACTCGGTTGAAGGCTATCGCTATCCAATTTCTCAGACACCGAGTACTCTCTGCCAGATCTCGCTCCATCTGATCTAATCATCTTGCTCGCTGCGCTCCTGGTCGTCTTGTTCCTACCGGATTTGAGGCGAACACCATCTTCGCAGGGTAGTTGTCCGGCATTATTGCAACATGCCCTGCCCATCGTATCCGTCCAGCTTTAGCTACTTTCTGGATACTGGGTTCGCCATAGAGCTGTTTGAGTTCATGGTTCATCCTCCGCCTCCATACTCCGTTCTCCTGTACGCCGTCGAAGATCGTTCTTAGCACTCGTCGTTCGAAGACTCCGAGCACTCGCAGGTCCTCCTCGAGCATTGTCCATGATTCATGCCCGTAGAGAACAACCGGTCTAATAAGCGTCTTGTACAGGGTGCACTTTGTACGGGGACTTAGTCTGCTCGACCGCAATTGCTTGTGGAGCCCATAGTAAGCACGACTTCCGCTGATAATACGCCTCCGAATCTCATGGCTGGTATCATTGTCCGCCGTTAGCAGTGCGCCAAGGTAGACAAATTTGTCGACTACCTCAAACTTATCGCCGTCGATCAATATGCTGCTGCCCAAGCGGCGTCAGTCGGCCTCGGTTCCGTTGGCCAGCATGTACTTTATTTTGGACGTATTTACCTGTAACCCAATCTTTTCTGTTTTGCGCTTTAGTCTGGTGTACTGTTCAGCCACCGCCACAGATGTTCTGCCGATAATATCCATGTCATCGGCAAAGCAGACGAATTGACTAGATTTGTCGATATCCGCTCGGTTCATAACACCTTGTAGCGCTACGTTGCACAGCAGGCATGAAAGACCATCACCTTGACGAAGCGCTCTGTGTGATTCGAATGAACTTGACAATCCACCCAAAATCCGAACACAGCACTGTGTACCATCCATCGTAGATTTAATCAGTTTGATGAGCTTCCTGGGGAAGCTGTTCTCGTCCATGATTTTCCATAGCTCTTTCCGGTCGATGGTATCATATGCGGCTTTGAAGTCAACGAACAAATGGTGCGTAGGAACTCTGTATTCACGGCCCTTTTGAAGGATTTGCCGCAGTGTAAATATCAATCATTATAATTTTTATCCGAAAATATGAGTATCTTCAAAATATTTTAAAAATTCAGAATGTTTTTTTCAGACAGTCGACATAAGTCATTCACATATTGGTTTTATTCTATTGCTAGGTTTATAAAAAACACGACGTACATATTTTGTGTCAATAAATATCCTCGCGTGAATGAAAAGTTGACTTCAATCACAAGAAACTCAGCGGTTTCAGTTTGGGAGAAGTGAAAATGATGATTCCGGTGATGGAAATGGTAAACACAATTACTGAGGGCTTAGGAACGACTAAGCTGTTCTTGTGGTTTTTTGTTCACGAAAAATACATCGGGCGCATCACGGGGTTGCTCTCTGGTCAATTGGACAATTGGCTGAATTTGCTGGGGCAGTATGGAATGTACCACCGCACTGATGTGACAATAATTACTCTCTGCCAGTAACTCCTGGTTTTGCCGGTAGAAAACAGAAGAAGTATCCAGGAACAAGGTTTGCCCTAGAGTGTACTTTTCATTTCTTCTGGGATTATAATATTACCCTTCGTTTTCTTTAACACACTTACTCTCGGCAATGGGAGCAAGTGTCCTGCATATCAGTATTTTCTGTTACCCTTTGATTGTTCTGGAATCTGTAATATGGCTACTTTTGCAGGCAACACTGGTCGAATGGTCGCTGCAGTCCTACGCCTTTTTTAGATGCTCTCCAAAGTCCAAACAATTAAACTTGATGGCTGTTGTTATTTAGCACAACTTCTATAACAGTGATGTCTTTACTTAAAATACTACAAAAGGAACAATTGTAGTGGTACTTTGACTTCTTATTGGAATGACCATTCTCATCAAGCAAATTTGTTTTGTTTTAAGAAAATATGGTGTTTTTTATTCCAAATCGGTCTTTTTGGTCAGAGCAACCAGCGCTCATTTTGTTCCCAATTGTCATAGTTGATACGGTATTATTGACTACCATGAATCAATCCCAGGGCAAAAAAGATCTGAAATTGCATAGCTAAGGTTATTCGACTGTATAATCTACACCTATAGATATTTTAAGATTTTTGTAGTTTCTGTATTCTTGAGCACCATCGAAGGTTAAGTTACAAAAAAATACCAGCGATTTACATGAAATGAATCTGAGAAGAATTTTCACAATCTAAAGCAAACCACCAAATATCTAACACAACATCTGACCATCATTGTGGAAACCTGCCTTAATTCAAACTTTCGCTGAAAAAATTGAAAGAGATTTTGTGAAAAATCTCACACGACAGAAAATGTACACTAAGTTTCATCAACACCGTGAACCCGTTGGAGTCAGTCCCGGCGTAGTGGTTAACATTCTTGCCGAGGACCCGGGTTCAAATCCCAACCCCGCAAAATTCACGAATGACCCAAGCTGGTTATAGTGACTATAGCCTAATAAAAAAAAATGCAGTGCACCCGTTTTTTATTTTTAAATGGGCTTATCACTTTGACCACAACATTATTGATCTATTGTAATGTTGCCCGGGTGTATGCTGTATTCTGCACTGCATTTCTGGGCTTTATCGTTATTAAGTAAACGATAAGCTTATATTTTTTTTGTGCGTGCTTATGTGTTGAGGGTTTTACCCATGCTTCGATGCATGTCCTACTATACCAAACCTGTTTCGCCTCGTTATAGTTAGAACTGGTGAGTCCTCCTGAGGTTCAAAACCATTACCTCATTAGGTCCTCATACCAGTATACTAACCATAAGAAGCGTCTTCGGGATAATGTAGAACTCAGTATGAAGGAAGGGTGATGAGGGGCCAGAGAATAAACCCATGCTAAAGTCACTTTGACATCGAATGGCCTGATTCTACTAAGATTCGAACCCACGACCATTCGCTTGTCAAAGCAGCCGTTAGGCGAGCTCATTTGTAGTCTGAATATTTGGCAATTCATTTTCTATTCATTTTCACATTACGCGCACCCTATACATTTGTTGTTCTGATTTGACGAAATCACACGGTTTGAAAACGTATCAAATGCGCGTGAATCCTCAACGTTCGAATTGTAGAAGTTAGAATATCTCGGCAATTCCGATTAAAACGGTCTATTTTGAATATTAAAGAGAGTTAAGTTGTACATGAGGTATTTTGCCAAAGCAGCTGGGCAAGAAGAAATGTATTACTCATATTTTAATATGTACGCATTCATATCACCGTGATTCAGATTAAAGAAGGTCATACTAACGGGGGCTCATGGTATCCGTCAAGCGATTTGCGAATCTATAAAGGTGAAGAGTTCCCCGGAGTTTTTCCCCGGAATATAGAGAACAGTGGGTAGGCCCAAAATAGGAATAGACGAAGAAACTGGTTTGGTAATCACAAGCTTATACCTTGCTCAGTTAGACTAAATTAAATCCAATATGATGACATATTTGAAAGTTCCGCTTGGGCTTTTCCAGTTTTCGGTCGCTTAGAAACTAGAAAACATCAAAAATAGTTAACTAGAAAGTATTTTGAAAACTAAATGACAAAAATATTGAATTCAATTTGCACTGTTTTAGATAAATTGATGGACTATTAGCTATTTTGTTTCTACAGGAAATTGTTTAATATATAGCTCTAGATATTGCCTGAAATTTTTAAAGAGACATGGATTCGCACTTCGTAAAAGTAAATTTTACTTCAAGTTTACATCAAATCGACACACCAGATGATCGCTGTTAAAACTTCAATAATATGCCTCCAAGACTAAAGTACTATTTTTTCTTCCAGCTCCGCTGTCCGTTTGGGTGAATGGGACACCACCGCTGATCCGGATTGCGATGAGCTCGATCCCACCGATTGCTACGATCCGGTGCAGGACATACGGGTCGAGAAAAGCATCCCGCATGAAAACTTTATCAGCTCAAAATCGGAAGTCCACAACGACATTGCCCTGCTACGGCTAGCGCAGAAAGCACGCTACTCGGAAACGGTGGTACCGATTTGTCTACCACTGGAACCAGCCTCTGCCAACCGTCCGTACGAATCGGTGAAGTTGTTTGTGGCTGGCTGGGGTCAAACGGAAACCGATCGTGGCAGCCGGTACAAGCTGTTCGTGGGGGTCAACGGTGTATCGCAAGCTGCCTGCCGGGAGCAGTATCCGATGGCAAATATAGACGATCGGCACATCTGTGCTGGCGGAGAGGCCGGTAAAGATTCCTGTAAAGGAGATTCCGGAGGACCACTCATGGACGTGGTCGCTTCTGAGCAGGGACAAGCGGTATACTACCTTGCTGGAGTGGTCAGCTTTGGAAGGCAATGCGGCACGAGGGGTGTCCCTGGTGTATACACCAAGATAAGCAAATTCGTGAGTTGGATATCGAACCATATTGATCCCTAGATTTTATTAGCATTAACATTCTGAAATACTCATTACATGTTGATCGTGTATTATCATCCGAAATTCCTTTAATTGGATTTTAATCGAAAACAAAATTCAAGTAACGTGTTTATGCTAGCTATTACTCTTCTATATTTTCAAGAACCCAATCAACGTAGTTACTAACTCTAGTGTAAACCCCTGGCACGTTTTCTGTTCCACATCGATTCGCACCGAAGCTTACGATACCCTTAAGGTACCAGGACATCTTGCCATGGGCACTCTCCAGCTTCATCAATGGGCCTCCTGAGTCTCCTCGACACGAATCCTGTCCTTTTTTACCACCGGCGCACAAATGACTCTCGATGATGTCCACATTGGCGGAGGTGAAGGCTTCAGCACAGCGATCGTTGTTCCAGCCAGCGACCCTTAAGTACATTTTGTACCGACTTGTTGATCCGGACTCAGTCTGTCCCCAACCGGCAACTGTCATCAGTTTGTCTGTGGTATCTAAATTCTTCAGCTCTTCCGTGTTCGGTAAGCAGATAGGACTGATGTACGCGGTGTAGTTCACAGGTACTGATAGCCGAATTAGGGCAACGTCATTGTAGTCGGCACCATTCTCTTGAAAGTAGTCCTCATGGATGTAGTACGACGATATTAGAATGTCCTGGGACGAGTTGACGCAGTCAGTTTGATCGTTCGCACTGCATTCAATATCGGATTCGGCATCATAATCTCCCAAGCGAACTTTGTACCTGAAATTCATTAGATTTAAATTTTGCATGACACATATTTGATGGCAAATATTTACACTTTCCAAGTTGACGGAACATTTTGGATACAGTGAGCCGCTGTCAGTACGTATCGCTCGTTGATCAGCACGCCGCCACAGTGGAAACCCAATCTTTTGTTCGCTGCAAAATAAGCTCTAGATTAGAACAATCTGGTCACTAAAAGTAATATCACTAATCTGTACGTTTAAAGTATTGAATACGAGCCAACCATGGGTATTCGTCGAGCTCGGCAGTTTCTCCTCCTACTATTCGACTGCTGGAATCATGACCACACGTTCCCGAGGGAGGAAGCCCTGCAGGAGCGGCAAATCGGGCTTTTAACGACTTCGGTAGTGGACAGCAGACTCCTCTTCCCGAACTTAGCATACCACAGTTTGATTTAATGATGTAGTTTTTCTCATCACTGGATAAAGCACCTCGCATCAACAGGGCACTGATTGGATTACAGTCTTTAACCGGGACGCAGAGTCCCGCCACTCCGGCTCCATCTTCGCAATTATCGTACAAATCGACTAAAATCAAAACAACACGGTGAAAGTGTAACTAAATATTTACCGACGAATCGTCAAACTTACCAGCGTGACAAGTAACGATCGCAATGAAAAACGCACCGAGCGTCAGATAGATCGCCATTCCACCGAGAGATCCCGTATGCTACTGATACCTCTGATTAGGGCCTGCGGAAGCAAGACGTGTGTTGCGTCAAGATGAGCTGCACTGGTGTTGACTAAGTTCGACAGAGCGAAACAAACGCATACATGAACAAATACTCGTTTGACCAGAATGACAAGATCGCTCTGGTTTTTTTTATTGCTTCGTTTTTAAGGATCATAAAAGTTGGTAATATAGACATCAAACACTTTAGTACAATAATTTTTTATGTTGTACCTTGGAGCCGCAAATGTGTTATTTCCAGGAATTGTGCAGTAAAACATGGAGTAACTTTGAAACAATTCGCCTAACTCAACTTTATCGTGCACATCAGCCGGCCGTTTGTTCGTCCGTGAATCCCCCAGAATGTGGCATTTTACTTACGTGCTCATACAGTTTCGATGGTTTAGAAACGCCAGTGATAAGCCGAATATGAGAACCAGTAATGTTTTTTTCCGAATTGATAACCTGACCTCCTGATCTTGGCATTGGTTTCGTACGATGCTATGAATGGTGGCACCGGAGTTGAAGTAACAAATGCGACGGTTAAATGGAGGAGTTTTTTGAATTTGTGCTCTATGTTGACGTTTTATGATTACATTACATTACATTACCCAATTACATTCGGTCGTATATATGTTAGCGTTTTAGGCCGAGATCAACATTGTTTACAGGTTCTGGCAGAAAATACGCAGACAAAAGTCTGGCCGTCATCCTGTTTTGTTTAACAGATTTACAATGCTCAAGAAATACCACACCGAATCGTTCGGAAATTCAAAAAAACAGTAACATTTCTCGTTTTGCAAAACTCGTTTATGATCAGTTAGAACGTACAATCACCGCAATATTATGATTTGAGATTGCTTGATTCTTTTCGGTGAAATGATAACTATGTTTGTTTTATGCGTGACGCGTTTCAGCCTACTGCATTCTTTCGGCCATCTTCGGACGCAAAACAGGCACGTCTAGTTACTTCAATGCCATTAAACGCTTAAAGTAACTAAACGTGCCTGTTTTGCGTCTGAAGATGGCCGAAAGAATGCAGTAGGCTGAAACGCGTCACGCATAAAACAAACATCGATATCATTTCACCGCAAAGAATCAAGCAATCTCAAATCATCGTTTATGATCAGTTTAAAATTATATGCATAAGTATTAAGTATCCATAAGTCTTTTTTTTCCTCTAATAAATTGCTGAATTAGTTACTTTCGAATGTTCGTTGGTTAAACTCAAATGTCGATGAACCGTTTTTTTATCGTTGTAACTGATAAGCTGATATTGATATCCCACTTTAGGCAAAACGGTAGAGGATCATCGAACTTACTATACAGAAACACAGCAGATAGGATCATCGAACTTACTGTACAGAAACGAGTCACGTTCACTCTCGCAGTTATTGGCTATTGCCAGGATCGCAATAATTGCCTTTATGTTTATTGACCTTTGAAAATGGAGAAATTTTGCTTTGTTGGTTGGATCTATTATTATCGCATGGTAAGACCAATGTTGAGAACAATTTCGCCAATTCAGAAATTCGCCAATTATTGACGCTAATTTATGATTAGCGAACTAGCGGTTTCGGTAAATTCTGAGTACGTTAGCGAAACCATTAGCTTCCCCAAAAATAAATTGACATCGCTAAATCGCCAAAGTTGCCTAGAAATTGGAAAATTATTTAAACTGCACCTCATCATTTTGAGATGGCATTTGTCGGAAATAACATCAAATCTAAAATACGGCTGAATCATCAAAATGTGTGTTATTGTTTGGTGAATCCCGAAGGAAATTTCATAATACAATATCCGGAGTCCCTTGCGTTGCAAATTAATCTGTGTCATACGTATATTTAGAATGCTGAGCTGATAACTTCAAACGGGAAAAGTGACTCATATTATCGAGCCTGGCAATTCAATCTAGATTATTTTCCCACCTCTGTGCTAAACCAGAAAACTTTCAGCCTTAAAATATCCTTAACTTGATTAGGAATCGAAGTCGATGTCTTTACCGTAAAATTTACCCGACCGACTACGTCAATCATATAACCAAGGGCACCACCGATTAGCTTCACTAAATTTTCGGTCGCGGCTCCCATCACCGTTTTTATGAGTCATTTGTTCGTACAATCATTATTTTTCGTAAATAAGCATTCGGTTGAATTGTAATTAAATTACAACAAATTAGCACAAATTTTGTGCTAATTCAATGCTTAATCTCTACGGCCTTAAAAAGAGTTAAAGTAGATATTTTGTTGCACAATCTTAATAAATCACTTACAAATTGGGAAACTCTTGAGTGTATTAATCGTTTTTGTTAATATTCGTTTACTTTTATTTCTATGTTATCCCTAAGGTTATGTTTAGATTATCGTTCTAATTCAAAAGAAACAAGCATTCATCTTGTTCGGACAGATAGATTTCGAACGAAATCAAATTGAGTCTAACTATGACCTTTGTATTCTTTTGGGACCTTCTGAACCTTGAACGTACGTAATTCAGCTCGAGTTTTGGTCTTCTGCACGAAACTTTTGCTTAGATTCAGTTATTTTTGCTACCTCTAGAACGGAAAAGTTTGGTTTCCTGTCGAAGGCCACAACTACGCGGCGGTGACCCTTAACAGTATACGGACGCCTTTTTTCTCCACATCTTGACTCACGATCGACAGTCAGATGTTCTTCGAACCGTTTTCTGACACGGGAAACCGTAGAATTCGGGACTATCAACTTTTTACCGTTAGGGTCAATCCCGGCGTAGTGGTTAGCATTCACGCCTCTCACGCCGAGGAACCGGGTTCAAATCCCAACCCCGCAGAAGTCACGAATGACCTAAGCTGTTAAAGTGACTATAATCAAAACAAAAAAACCTTTGCTATTACACAGTGAAGTAATTCCCGCTGAAACGGGCCACTACTGACACGAGGTCTTCAAATATTTGAGCTTTTGCGCTTAACTGGTTGAAAATGGTTAAAAAATAAGAATGACACTTTTGATACCTCGAAATAGTAGACCCCTTGTGCGCCAAGGGGTCTAACAGGTTCAAAAATAGTTGAATTTTGAGCTAACCTCGAGTTCTTCATCATGTGATATTTCATAAGTTGAATGAAACAGCTATGAAACAACTAACAAATGGTCCGGTTCTGTAAAGAAGAAGGCTTTCGAATGGAGTAAAAATTTTTTTGGCGGTCATCTTGGATTTGGTCGCCATATTGGATTTTATCAAACAATCGCCGTTTTCACCATGAGACCTCCAACCGATTTTCATTTTAAGAAATTTTTTACTCCATTTGAAAGCCCTGTTGTTCTTCTTTACAGAACCGGACTATTTGTTAGTTGTTTCATGGCAAATTTATGAAATATCACATGTTTTTGCTCAAAACTTTTTTTCAACCTGTTAGACTCCGTGGCGAACGAGTGGTCCACTATTTCGAGATATCAAAAGTGTAATTCTTATTTTTTAACCATTTTCAACCTATTATGCGCAAAAGTTCCAATATTTGAAGACCTCGTGTCAGTAGTGGCCGTGGCCCCGTTTCAGCGAGAATTACTCAGTGGGCTAAAAAGGGCGCATTAGAGTTTTGAGTGGGAAAACTTGGTTTTAGGTTTAAGGAACCTTTAGAAGAGTTGCTTGAAATTAAAAGCTCTATCGTTTGGTGGAGTTCAATTTTTGATTAATCCCCCTAAAGGTGAAATAAAACTTTTATATTTCTCCAGTTTCAATTTAGCACATTGAATTACAACAAATTATTACAACAAATTTTGTTGAAAACAGTAACATCTATCTCTCCAGCGAAGATAGAAAAATCCTATCTATACCTATAAAGAAGGATTTCTGTCTGTCTGTCCGTATGTTCCTTATAGAATCGAAAACTGCTGAACCAATCGGCATGAAAATATGCATGCAGAGGTTTTTTGGGGCCAGGAAAGGTTTTAGTGATGGTTAGAAACCCCTCCCCCGACTAAGAGGAGGGGCTCCCATACAAATGAAACACAAATTTCTGCATAACTCGACAACTAATCAAGCAAATAGAACAAAATTTGGCATGTGGGTGTTTTCGGTGACAAGAATTTATTCTATGGTAAATTGAGACCCCTCCCCTCTTTATAAGGGGAATTATAACTCCTCTCCTCTTTAAAAGGGGGGGCTTCCATACAAATTTCCTCATAACTCGAGAACTAATCAAGCAAATGGAACCAAATTTGGCATGTGAAGGTTTTCGAGGGTAAGAATATTTTCTATAGTAAATTAGGACCCCTCCCCACTTTAAGAGGGGGGGCTCCTGTACCAAAGAAACACAATTGTCCTCATAAGTCGAGAAGTAATTAAGCAAATGGAACCAAATTTGGCATGTGTGTGTTTTTGGAGACAAAATTTTTTTCTATGATGAATTGGTACCCCTCCCCGTTTTAGGAGGGGGGGATCCTATACACATGAAATACAAATTTCCTCATAACTGAAGAATTAATCAAGCATATGGAACAAAATTTGGCGTGTGAAAGTTTTTGAGGGCAAGAATATTTTCTATGGTAAATAAGGACCCCTCCCCACTTTAAGAGGGGGGGCTCCTACACAAACGAAATACAAATTTCCTCATAACTCGAGAACTAATCAAGCAAATGGAACAAAATTTGGCATGTGGGTGTTTTTGGAGACAAAATTTTTTTCTATGATGAATTGGGACCCCTCCCCATTTTAGGAAGGGGGGCTCCTATACAAATGAAATGCAAATTTCCTCATAACTCGAGAATTAATCAAGCAAATGGAACCAAATTTGGCATGTGAAAGTTTTCTAGGGCATGAATATTTTCTATGGTGAATTAGAACTCCTCCCCACTTTAAGAGGGGGGGATCCTATACAAACGAAATACAAATTTCCTCATAACTCGAGAACTAATCAAGCAAATGGAACCAAATTTGACACGTGGGTGTTTTTGGAGACAAAAATTTTTTCTATGATGAACTGGGACCCCTCCTCACTTTAGGAGGGGGGGCTCCTATACAAATGAAATACAAATTGCCTCATAACTCGAGAGCTAATCAAGCAAATGAAACCAAATTTGGCATGTGAAAGTTTTCGAGGGCAAAAATATTTTCTATGGTGAATTAGGACCCCTCCCAACTTTAAGAGGGGGGGCTCTTATACAAACGAAATACAAATTTCCTCATAACTCGAGAACTAATCAAACAAATGGAACCAAATTTGACACGTGGGTGTTTTTGGAGACGAAAATTTTTTCTATGATGAATTGGGACCCCTACCCACTTTAGGAGGGGGGGGGGCTCCTATACAAATGAAATTCAAATTTCCTCATAACTCGAGAACTAATCAAGCAAATAGAACCAAATTTGACATGTGGAGGTTTCTGAAGGCAAAAATATTTTCTATGGTGAATTAGGACCCCTCCCAACTTTAAGAGGGGGTGCTTCTACACAAATGAAATACAAATTTCCTCATAATTCGAGAACTAATCAAGCAAATGGAACCATATTTGGCATGTGGGTGTTTTTGGAGGCAACCATTTTTTCTGTGATGAATTAGGACCCCTTACCTTTTTAAGAGGGGGGGGGGGCTCTCATACAAACGAAATACAAATTTCCTCATAACTCTAGAACTAATCAAGCAAATGAAACCAAATTTATCATGTGGGTGTTTTTGTAGGCAAGAATATTTTCTATGGTAAATTTTCTATGGATTTCCCCACTTTAAGAGGGGGGGGGGGGGGGGCTCCTATACAAATGAAAAACAAATTTCCTCATAACTCGAGAACTAATCAAGCAAATGGAACCAAATTTGACATGTAAGTGGTTTTGGACGCAAGATTTTTTTCTATGGTGAATTGAGACCCCTCTCTTCTTTAGAAAGCGAGTTATGGCCCATCTCCCCTTTAAGAGGGTGGGCTTCCATACAAATGAAATGCAAATGGAATCTCTTATCTCGAGAACTAATCAATCAAATGGAACCAAATTTGGCATGTGGGAGTTTTAGATGGCAGAAATTTTTTCTATGGTGAATTACTACCCCTTCCCCTTTTAAGAGTGGAGCTCCCATACAAATGAAATTCAAATTTCCTTATAACTTGAGAACTAATCAAGCAAATGGAACCAAATTTGGCATGTGGGAGATTTTGGAGTCTTGAATTTATTTTACGATAGTTTGAGACCTCTCACCCCTGTGGTAGGGGGATATGGACTCTCATACAAATAAAACAGAAATTTTTGCGAAACTCAAAAACTAATCATACTCGAGAAATTCGAGACTCTTCCATAAAACATTAGTCAATACAAGACCACAAAAACTACCTATAGTAACACTAGATCATTCAGGACGAGACGGTCGCGAGTGTTGCCGGTGACCCGCCGTCGGAAGCGCCGCCCACTGGGGGGCTTGCAAAACTCGAGATTGTGACAAAGATCATCCGAGATTCATGATATATGTACAACACAGGTTAATTTGTGGCAATACGAAGTTTGTCGGGTCAGCTAGTTTCTTATAAATCAATCGTTAAAACCAGTTTTTCAATTTTAGCTTTTTTCCTACTTTTTGTATGACTTTTTCATGTTCTACAAAGTTGTACAAATAGTAAAAATACATAACTTTGCTGAATATAGTACGTCTCTATCCTTGCTAGTTTAGGAACCGTAGAACTTTCAAAGTAAAAAATAGCTCACTTGGTTGCGGAATCGTCTCTCTCTCTAATCCTCTCCCTTTCACACTCCTCTCTCATCCTCTCCCTCTCTCACTCCTTTCTCATCATCCCTCTTTGTCACTCCTCTCTTGCCTTTTATGACTCCTCTCTCTCCTTTTCTCACTCCTCGCTCTCCCTTTTTCACTCCCGCCTCACCTTTCTTAATTTTCTCTCTCTCTCTCTCTTCATTTCTGTCTCCCTTCTCTCTTTCTCTCACTTTTGCTCTTTCAGTCATCTAAGAAGCAATTTCATTTTTTTGGTGCTTCACCTTCCGGTTTTACTCGACAGACTTCGTAGCCGACTGTTAGAGTACAGGACAATTACGGGGCTAGTGCAATAGTAGGATCATTAGTACGACTCTACTACGACCTCCCAGCCGAGATTCGAGCATACGACGACTGGCTTCTTGGGCCAGCTTCGTACCCCGAGGATAACTGAGCGGTTCCAAACCACTCCCACTTTTAAAACAAACACCCGTTTTACTACCCCAGTCCATGGTACTTATTCATTTTTCTTATTTGGACCTCCGCTTTGTCCGGGACACTTCGATTTCTTAGTTACTGTGTTCCGGAAATTTCAAATGCAAGAGTGGTGGAATTACAATGTTGGAAAACTGTAAAAAAAAGCCGGATGAATCAAGTTTTTATTCTTGGAATTTTTTTCAATTACTTTTTTGTATTGACGTATAATCACGTATGTATTGACGTATCTCTCAAATGGGACTAGACACTAGACGTGAATGTGAAAGAGTGGAAAATTAAATAACGGAGAGTAACTGAAGCAACATTTACTAGACTTGTAGTTCGTTACCCTTTACTAAGTGAAAGATCCACGGATTGAAGCAGGTTATAATGCACGGGGACGAGGCATAGTTTGTGTCCAAAAATAAATCAGCTTCGCTAGCGATGGTGGAGGACGTCGTACGCTTATGTGATAGTTGGTTGCGAAACACGTCGAATAAAAAAATGGAAGACACCTGGACTTTGCTTTTAAAAAAATATTCATTGTGATATCAAATGTGGAAAATAATGTTCGGCAATATTCAGTCACGTTTTAATCGTGTAGTTTTCGAAGTTAGTGTAGCTTCACTTAAACAACGATTTGAGTGTGACTGAAGAACACTTGAAGAAATCTTTATGACCCTCTTATTATTAATAATTATTATAAGTACAGCTCATTCTTCAGGTTCTGTTAAAAGATACTTAATTTTTTTTTCATAATATCATTTCGCCACAGAGAACAAACATTCATCCAGGAACAAACTTTTCGGGAATTCTTGGATACAATTGCAAATTGAAATCGCCTAATATACTAGCGTCATGATTCTTTTCTCAACAAAATGATTTGCACACTGACAATAGCTTGCCTCTGGCGCTTTGAATAGATTTTTTTTGCACGCTTAGCGCCATCATCTCTATAGTTTCCCATTTAATTTGACGTTCGTTCTATCCAAGTTGGGACGTTTTGCCTAGATGTCTGTTATCTGTGGTCTTGCTACCTTGTAATAACTGGATTTTTCTTTAAGACGGATGCATTATCAAAATGCTTCAGTGATAGGCTTAATTGCATTGCATGTCAGTTCGTAACTAATGGTATAAGTAGCAACAGATATCTGATTATTATGTAAATATTTCAGACTGAGGGTTTGGGTCAAGAAAAAATGTGTCACGTGTATCAATATGTATGATTTGACTTCAAGCGTTTGTGCGATTTCATCATCACTGATTTCAAAAGTACTAAAAATACGTCAATACCGTACTCGACTCTTGACCAGGAGTTATTGAAAGCTCGTGTTGTTTTGAAACTACGGCAGTGATTGTTACTCATGTTGCTTTTAAAACAAAATACTGACTTAATGGGCAGGCTAGGAAGCTGCCATATTCCAAATTTATTTTTCTTAGGAAGACTCGTACAAACCGGATTACTATTACAATAGGCGATGAAATGCAAAAAACCATCTAAAGAATAAAATTCAAACAATTTGCCTTATAGAGGAGTTATTTACTTGCGGCGTTTTTTGTATCAATTGCAGGCACTCAGCTTGCAAATCAGCTTAAAAATAATTGTTTTCTATTCATTCATGGTCGAGGGCATACTGTACTGTGGGTTGCAAGTTTTTTTTATTTATTACTTCTTTTAAGGAATGGGTATGTACCTTCAATTTCTTTCGGTTATACTTAACCTATACTAAGTTTTCCGACTGGAAGTATCCACATTTTTCTCCCAAAAAATATCACAATTTACAGACATCTGATACATGTTGAAGTATTGTTTTTGTTTTGTTTCTCATACTTTCAAATTTGATCTCTACGGCAAAACCTTTGTGGACCGGTTTTACCATCTTCCAGTTCCGAATGCGAAAACATAAAAGCACCCAATTGTTATTGATTTTTAAAGAGTTTATCGTTCGTAGTTTGAAATAGGTAAAGGCAATATTGTGTCGCATTCAGTAATTGAATGAGTTTCTTTTTTCGATGATGTGATAATCTGTTTGTAAAGCCACTTACGATGAATTCTATGTGTCTAGTGGCATTTTAGTTGAAATAATCTCTTGAAAGCAAGAATTTCCAAATGGTTGAATACCAAATAATCGATAGCAGCAGGATCTACCAAGCCGTTGTCCAATCACAATAGCAGTTAATATACATCTCTAAAATGTTTTCCTTCTCCTCGAGCAGCTTAGAGCCGAAGTGGCTCGTACTGTATAAAAAACTTGTCTCCATTATGCTTGGTCGCGGGCGATTCGTCGCCAATTCGTAGAGCGTTAAGTCGGTTTTAATCTGATCGAGCCATCTAGTTCTTTAGACCCCCCAAAAATATTGGGTAACAACTTTCATTCAAATATAGCTCAAATATAGAGTAACAACAACAAGCCAGTTGGACGGAAGGAAAACCAGCCCACTGATGAAGGCTGAATAACTGATATGAATGTGGCGTAAATACTAGAAGAATGCGTCAGACGATAGCTGAAGAGTAGTAGGCTGAAACGTTACGCGATATATTCATCAGTTTCATTATTTCACCGAAAATTTTTCAACTAAAGGTGGTTTTACACCTACGATGAACAGCGAACGTGAACTAATCGTTTGACAGTTTGCTTTTTCCGTCGTGAACAGCATCGCGAACATCTTCCGTGGTGAGTTATGCAGTTCACGTTCACCATTCGCAACCACGAAATTGTTACTTTTTGTTTGGGTTTCGTGTGTGGGAAAAGAGAATGGAAATATTTTTTCTTTTGTCATCAAGCACGGCTTTCATGTAGGTGTGAGCAGTCTTCAAAATCTCTTACTGTCAAAGTGTCAAAGTCGCGAACTGAAAACGCTTCCGAAAAAGTGGACAGAAAATTTCATTCATTTAATGCATTTAATGACAACTAAAGTTTGGTTTAGCCGGTTTGTTTTATCGTTTTTATGCATGGATAATTCCGATTTATTAGATGTAGCTGCGTTTGGATTATGTGTCGTGGCCATGTTATTGATTTCAAATGCAGCAAAGCGTAAAAAATGCAGAAAGCATTGGGTACACCCGTATCTTCAAGAGCGAAATAAAAAAGGAAGATTCAAAATGGACTTCACAGATTTGTTAGGGAGCCCAGGTTTTTTTGGAGAAAACTTTCATATGAACCACGAATCATTTGAATTGATCTATTCACGAATAAGCAAGCATTTGATATGTAAGGTGAGTACTATTTTAAACTTGAAATAATCTCCTACGACAGGGGTTACTTCGCTGACTGGACACGGTCTAAGCAGGTCTTACAGAAGAACTTAATATGTGTTAGCTGTCGACAGAGTTTAAACGAATATTATGTAGCGAAATCTAGCAGAAACTTTCGAACACTCAGAATCGTTTGAGCCGGGCTACTCAATCGTTATGAATAGCAATATAATTTTGTACTTTTCGCCAGTTTCGGAAAATTTTCAATCAGTTGCTGTAAATTTTGCACAAATCTTTTCAACAGCGTAGCGTTAGAGTTGCTAAAACTCTTCATGAATCGTTATATAATACCTGGGGGATGATTTATATATATATAGCCTGGCTATATATAGGCTGACTATCCGGAAAATTAGTATGCTTACTAATTAGTACTTCTGTAACAGATTACAATCCTATTGACTCTTACAGTTTCTCGCTATAAACATACATAGCATTAAAATGTTGCAAAATAATGTAACAGTGAATCAGGTGATCTATTAAACGCTGATGTACAGTAGCTTATGTAAGAGTACAATTTGATATTGGATTAATTCTATATGATTTTATTTAATCGACTACTTCAATGCAACTAGAATTGGTTTTTCTAATATCAATTATGACAGCATACTTAGCTTGTAATCACCATGATATGATCTGGCTTAGTTTAAAAAACTGTCAGAAACGCTATGATTCAATATTAAATTATTCAGACTGCCATTTTAATTTTGCGAGAACTGTGACTGCTCTTTTTGTTTTTGTACACCATATATTTGTGTCTTCGCTCGAATTCGTACGCTAACGTGCAGATTTCGTCTTTCTACATTAGAAAGCTTAACAGAAGTTTTAGGAACATGTTATTTAGGTGAAATCATAGTACAGAGATCATAGTGTCAAATGTTAATATTAGGGTAAGATATCTGGTTTTGGAAAAGTGGTTTTAATCTATCAAAAAAAATTAAATATTTTTTTATTTATTTCTGAGTTAACTCAGAAAGCAACGGTTAAACACTGTGGGGATGGATTTATGCTAAAGGTGTTCGCTTTACCTTAATATTAACATTTGACTCTATGATTTTACCTAAATAACATGTCCCTAAAACTTCAGGGATTGTTCAAATGAAGAAAAACGAAATCTGTATGTTGGCGTACGAATTCGAATTTGTATCACTGTAAAACTTAAATAGACACAGTTGAAGAGGTATTGGCAATATATCAATCACTTAAAAATAATCGACATACGTTTTATTACATATAATTGTCTTGCAATATAGTACCGTGCAAGCACCATATTCAAAACAGTGCATAATTCCGAACAGTTGCAAATTTTTCATAAATATTGACTAAATACTAGCTATTTAAACTATTAATCACTACATCTGATGATTTTATATTACTAAAATGGCTTAAAAAGCTAGAGTTTTATTAATATTCAAAAAAAATTGCAACTGTTCAGAATTAGGCACTGTTTTGAATATGGTGCTTGCACGGTAGTTTATTATTTTTATAATAATCACATATAATTTTCTAGAGTTGTTTATTCGTTGCTTGGGCAAACCATTGTGAAAAGATTGCAGATTATGGAAGGATAGTCACAGCCACGACCTAATATGCAAATGTATAATTTAGTCGTACATAGAGCGTTGATCCGAGCCCGTCAGGCAAAGGGCTGATCTAAGCACGCTATTGAACTGAAATTTTGATGACTGCAAAACGAGGCCTTTTGGTGTGCAACACGCGAACTCGATTGAAACAATATTTGAAACAAACATTTACAGTTATGTGTAAACATCGATGGAGCTCTCTAAATGTATATTTTGACATCTATCCGAAAGGATATCCTTCAAATCAAGCAAACCATACTTAATTGATTAACGAGAAGAAACTAATGAATGCAGAGTGTTGAGTGCCATTATTTGGGGCAAGGTGGAGCAAAACGGCTCACAGGGCAAGATAGGTCAGTTACATTAACATGAAATCAACAATGAAAGTTTTAGCTTAATCCAAGCCAACGTTTTTTTACACATAATACCTAAAGTAATGTTCTCTTATAATCAAAATTCGTAGCTTATCTTTTATCCAAAGAAGCTAAGCCTTGGGCTTAAACGTCTTTCTAAGACTTGACCCTTCTTTATCGACAGACTTTACAGCCGGCTATTAGAGTACAGGCAGGACAGTTACAGGGCTATAGTGCAACAAGCCTACTGACTGATCTAGCAGCATCGCCTAGCCAAGATTCGAACATACGACACCTGACCTGTTAGACTAGCATCGTACTTTGAAACCAACTAAGCGGTTAATATCTTTTATCCGTTTTCAATAGAAAAAATTGAATGTAAAATCTCTGCATTTCCTACGCGATAAATACATGCAATAAGTAAGATTTAATATTTCCTTAGCAGAAAAAATAACAATGTTTTCTGTGTGCTCCTATTACTTGTAAAACTATTAAATATAATGAAATTTGTTATATAAACCTATATAAACCTATAACCTGTTATACAAACCGGCCTATTTGTTATAAACTATTTTTTTGTAGTAACAATGAATAATAATTATTTTTGTATCTGCATACAATTCACAAGTTTTCAATTCTGTGACCTATTTTGCCCCGCATTTTATGCGGTGATGTGTTGTAGTGTGCATCTCAAGAATCCTCCAAGCGATTCTGTGGTAACCAGCTTATAATGGTCTCTCTTTGCAGTTGTCATAATTTGATCACAAAAAAACACAAAGTAAATAATACATTCCGTTTTCGAAATTTGACCCGTTTGTTTTCGACTCCGCAGCCAGCTTGTAGAGTACAGGACACTAGCGGGGCTAGGGCAGCCTCTTCCAGCTGAGATTCGAATCTACGACAACTAGGTTGTTAGTCCAACTACGTCGAGGCCATCTGGGAGATAATTTGGACATTTAAAACAATATTAAATGAATGTGTCCAAATTATGTACAGCTCCAGATAGAATACCAAATACGTTGTTTACACTATTGCTCATTTATCCTCAAGAGACATTAATATTCCATTCTTACTATTCCAGCCTTTGTTAGGCGCAGGGCCAAATTTCGCACATGTGCAATCCTTATACATATATAGGTGACATTGACAACGTTTGACAATGGACATAGGACATAGGACAATGGACAACAATTATGTTGATCACACAATAATATGCTTTGCTTATATTATTGTAACTAAATTATAATAGGCAATAAAGTCTTAATAAATTTAAAGTCTTAATAAATTTAAAGTGATATTTCCATTTCGGCATTTTTTCATTGCAGGTGAACACCCGACCAAACGATTATATACCACCAAAAATGAGACTAGCAATTGTGTTGGAATTTATGGCGTCTGGCACAGTTGGCAGACACATGGCATCTATTTATCGTTTGAGCAAATCTTCTTTTGGAATTATTCTGGATCAAGTGTGCAATGCAATCAATTATGAATTCCAGGACCAATTCATGCAATTTACCAATGAGAATTGGTTGAACGTTGCAAATGAGTTTAATTATCGTTGGAATTTCCCAAATTGTTTGGGAGCAATAGATGGGCGCCACATTCCTATAGTATGCCCACCAAATTCTGGAAGTCTATTCTTCAACTACAAAAAATTTTTTTCTATCGTGTTGCTGGCCATTACTGACGCGAAATATAGATTTACATATGTCAATATTGGAGCTTATGGTAGTGAGGGAGACAGCGGCATATTCGCCGCGGATAAAATTGGAAAAAAAATATGCAACGATACTCTTCCACTACCGGAAGTTACCAGTATCAACGGAATCCACATTCCTTTCTTTTTCGTTGCCGATGATGCATTTCCGTTGGGTCAGAGGATTATGAAACCATTTATTCCGGCTAAAGGAAAAACCCTAACAGAGGAAGAAAGAATATTCAATTACAGATTGAGTCGTGCGAGACGATGCGTAGAAAATGCTTTTGGGATCTGTGCCCGAAAATGGCTTTGCTTGAGTCAACCGCTTCGTCAGCATCCATCCCGTGCATCAAGGATAGTTTCAGCTTGCTGTATACTCCACAATTTACTCATCGAAGATTCGACTTATTGTCCGACTGGTTTCGCTGATCACTACAATGCTCAGGGTAAATTAATTGAAGGTGAATGGAGAAAAATCAATCGTGATTTTATTCCTTTGCAAAAATGCGCTGGCCGTGTTCCTGACAATGCAAAAGAAATTAGAAACATACTCAAAAATTTTGTAAATTCGGATTCAGGCAGCGTTTCTTGGCAATTTTCTTCTGTGTGCTAATCATATAAGCAGTTAAATAATGTATATTTTAAAGGAAATTCACTCTAAAAATATCTTGGCTGATGTAGAGATAACCACGCTAATTTTAGGCAATTTAATTTTTAAATAAATTTTTTGCTGGCCCATAATGAACAGCAAAATAGTTAAGAGTTATTTTGTATATCTGTCATTGTCCAATTGCAAAGCAAAACTTACGTAAGTGGCGCATAAATATTTCAAATAAAAGTCTTAACTCCTTAGTCTCCTTACTCATATTATTGTCGGTAAGTATACGAAGTCATCAATCACTTCCAGTTCATCGCCGTTAATAGTCATTATTCGTGGGAGGCAAACTTTGCTTTCTCTGGAATCTCTTCCTACCATATATTTAATTTTTACTTACTTATGTGCCCATGTCCGCCGGTCCGGTAGAACAAAGGGATGAAATCAGAGATCTCCACTGCTAACGGTTACCCGCCATGACTTACCTGTCGCCAGGACAGGTTTTCGTCTACAGCCCGGATGTCGTTAGCTAAGCTGCGTCACCATGAGCCTTTGGGTCTGCCTCTTCTACGCTGTCCCTGTGGATTCCAGTCGAGCGCCCACTAAACTAAAACCCTACTCGAGTCTCCAGCCTCTATCCATCCTGGCACCACCGGTATTACTTCAGGGAGGGGCTATTGTGCTTAACGCCTCTTAGATAACTACTGGACTATGGTGGTACGGCTATTTACTCGCCGTTGATCGGCTCTCCAGCGGTCCAGTGCCTAGTACAATCTGGGCTAGCTCAAGTACAATCTGGGTAGCAGCCGCAATGACCGCCCCCTAGACGTCCGAGCTTGAACACATCCTTTGGACTAAATAATCCGGAGTAGTGTTCTATCCGCTTACTGCCATCATGTTGCTACTGGCGCCCATGAAACGAGTGCATATGAAGAAAGCATGTGCTGCGGTTTCCTCTACATCCATGCATTCGGCACATGCGGGGGACTCCGTACTTGTGCAGATACTGTATAAAACAACCATGCCCTAACAGAATCTGTGTCAGGTGGAACCTGACTTCGCCGTGGTGCCTGTCGATCCACCCGGATACTTCCGGGATAAGTTGATGTGTCCACCGGCCTTTTGTAGAATAAGACCATGCTTGCTGCCATGTGACCATCGAGACCGATCTTGTTGTACTCCGTATGTCTCTAGTTCCACTTAGTTGAAGCACTCTACATCCTCACTGATGTTGATGCCAATAGGCATCATACCCGCTAAGACGCAGATTGCGTCATATAAAACTGCGATACGCGCTCGCCACTCTCAAGTACATGAGACGATAGGTGCTTTCCAGCTTAGCTAGATAGCTTTTGGTTCCTAACGCCGATGACCACACCGGTCCGCCATACTTAAGTATGGACTGGACCACATTATAATAGCCTTCGCTTGCTGCCATATACCGCAGAGGCTAATAGCCTTCGCTTACTGCCATATACCGCAGAGCTATTAGATATCATACGAGACAATGCCGAAATAGCTGTGGAAGCCTTCTTGCAGGCATAGTCGCCGTGGCTTCCGAACTTGAGCTTATCGTCGGCCATGAGTCCTAGGAGTTTTAAGGACCGCGTTGACGAAGTAGTGCAGTCCCCGAAGCTGATATTTGCTTGCTGTACCGACTTGCGGTTGTTCACCATGATAACCTCCGTTTTATGATGCGCTTGGTTCAATTTCCTGGAGTGCATCCAATCTTCAACAATACTTATAGAGCGGGCAGCCGTCAACTCAACTTCTCTTATAGTGTCACCGTAGACTTCTAAGGTGATGTCGTCCGCAAAGCCGATAATCACAACCCCAACCGGGAACTTTAGCTCGTCATATATGACGTTCCGCAAAACCGGGCCCAGTATGGAACCTTGCGGTGATTGGAACGTACTTCTCACCCTCCTCCGTGTTGTACCATAGCCCGCGATTCTGGAAGTAATTTTCCAAAATCCTGTATAGCGACACCGGCACTTGGACGTTTCGAAGCGAGTTGGCTATGGAGTCCCAACTAGCGCTATTACACACATTTTTCACGTCGAGCGTGACAATTGCGCAATAGCGGATACCCGTCCTCTTGTGCTGGATTGCCTCGGCTGTCTTAGTGACAGACAAGATGGCATCCACCGTAGATTTGCCTTTTCGGAAGCCGAATTGGTTCCTTGACAGACCGTTTGTACCCTCAGTGTACTGTACAAGCCTGTTAAGGATAACCCTCTCCAGTACCTTGCCGTCAGTATCGAGCAGACAGATCGGCTTATATGACGAGGGAACACCCGGAGGTTTTCCCGGCTTCGGCAACAGGACCAGGTTCTGTCGCTTCCATCTGTCTGGGAAGTGGCCATCTTTCAGGCATCTACTCATTACTACCCCGAATAATTCGGAAGCCTCTAAAATAGCCGCTTCAATGGCATCACCCCACGGGTTCGCGTTGGCACTAGCACATAACCTTTCAAAGCAGGCCCGTTTACTAGCTTTTACTCCACTCTTAAGCGCTGCGCGTGCAGCAACAAATGCTACTCGACATTCAGGCCTGCCTTTGTCCGAATAAGCTCTTTGCATAGTTCTCCTTGCACGAAAGCACGCTCCGCGGAGTTTCGCAATTTCATCCGTCCACCAGTAAGCCGGTGACTTCCCATACCTGGGTCCCATAGCGGACCACCTGATGGTTACTATGAGTGTAGCCATTGTCTACCCTCCAGTCTCATCAGACCAGGACTGGCGAATGTCACGTCGATGATAGACTCCGCACTTGTACTTTTGGTGCTGGCGTTGACCAGATCTACGTTGAGCTTTCCCCACTCTACCGCCCAAGCGTTAAAGTCGCCCGCCACAACCACCGGCCTTGCACCAATCAGTACAACTGATACTCGGTCTACCATCCGCGTAAACTGCTCGATAGACCAACTCGGCGGAGTATAACAGGTGCAGTAGAACACTCCACCCATTTTGGCAACCGCGAATCCCTCATCTGCGGTTGACACAACCTCTTGACCCGGGAACCTGCTTGCCGTCCATATAGCCACCGTCCCGGACCTATCCGAGACCCAGTTACCATTTCCGGCAGGGACGCGATATGGATCCGAGATGATGGTAATGTCCGTTGCCGATTCAGAAACTGCTTGATGTAACATCTGCTGAGCCATGCTACAGTGGTTCAGGTTGAATCGTGTCACTTGCACTGATTGGCTTTGATTGGCGACACAGCTAGCTTGCGATACATTGGGCAGGCAGCTTTTTGAAAATTCGCGCGTACCGCCTACCGATTATCAGAGGAAAAGCAGTGTGACTTCGATTCGTTTTAATAAAATAGATTCAATCAATTCATGGATATAACTCCAAAATCGGTTGAGGATTGAACGTATACAATGTTACTACTTTAATAAACGTTGCGTATACATTGTATACATGAAGAATCGTATTATTACATACACGGATACATCCTACTATCGCTACAAAGAGACTTACGTAGTCCTACGTCACCTATGCGGTCATGTCTTGTGCACAACCCCTCTGATTTTTTACGTTTTCAAGCCCCTCGCTTGTTAATGGCCATCCTATTCCCCCTTTCAGAAATCCAGCAACTTGTACAACTGGTATCGTTCCAAATGCAAAAGAAATGCACCCCTTTGCCTATTTAAACTGTAGGTCCCTTGTAAGAGACCATCTCCCTCTTTTTTCAACCTCCCCTGCGCTGAATCTTTTATGCCAAAAACAATGTATTTGACAAATAACGTTTGATGAAGAACAAAAATTTCCGGAGTTATGGCGGAACATACATTCATGCTCACGTTCCTCGTCCTCATACTTGTTAGTACCTTCCCAGTTAGCTCCCTTTTCTATCACGTAGCTAATTATGCATTGATTTGCTTTATGATAATTCCCATAATGTAAACGAGTCAAAGGTTTTTTCAATATATATTCCTCCTCGGTGGAATCGCCCTCTTTTCTCAAAATCACTTGCACAACTGCAATCGGCTTAAATGCAAGAGAAATACACCCCCTTTTACTGATTTGGGCCTCCCCCCTTTTTCGTCAACCTCCCTATTAGAGACCCCCCTTTTTATCACCCCTCCAGTGCTGATTCCTTCATGTCAAGGAATATGTCGACCAAGTTTGATGAAGAATCGTCTAAGCATTTCGGAGTCATAGGCTCCCCCCCTGTTATGAGCCCCCTGCTTTGTCAACCACTTCAGTTATGATTCTCTTATGTCCAGTAACATGTATGGCTAGTTTGATAAAGAACTATCCAGGCGCTTCGGAGTTATGGCCTCCCCCTCTTAGCTTCCCCTCCCGTCTTATTGTCAACCCCCAGCGATGATTCCTTTATGCCAAGGAACATCTATATCGAGTTTGATAAAGAACCGTTCAGGCGTTTAAGAGTTATGGACACCTCGCTCCTGTTAAGGACCCCCCCCCTCCAGTATTGATTCCCTTATGTCAAGGAACATCCCCTCTGTTATGACCCCTCTCCCTTTTGTCAACCTCTTCAGTTCTGATTCCCTTATGTCAAGGATTATGTGTGCCAAGTTTGGTGGAGAACGGTCAAGGCCTTCTGAATCTGGAATTATGGTGGAACATACATACATACAAACATGTTCAGAAAATTTTAGATGTGTTGTTCTTAATTGCCGTTGTGGATGCCTCTTTCTGAGTTGATGGCTCCAAAAATCGACGCTTTACCAACCTTTCCTTTTCGTTAAAAATCAAGTTTTGAACGATTGAACCGATTTTCACGATATTGATACCGAATAAAATGTATTATCATTTATTTTTATTTATTAATTTACCAGCTGACCCGACAAACTTCGTATTGCCACATATATTGTACATAAATCATGAATCTTGGATGACTTTTGTCACAATCTCGAGTTTTGCAAGTTTCTGGTAAGTTGATGGGTGTTTTAAAATACAAATTTTCCTCACAGTAAAGTAAAAAACAACTTCCTTATTGCTTAGCCTGACAAAATACAGCGGATAGCATTTAAATATTCGCCATCATTACAAACCATTTCGCCGAATACCTAAATACTCTTAAAGCGGGGATGGGTCTCAATTCACCATAGGAAAAAAATTGCGTATAAAAACACCCACATGCCAAATTTGGTTCCATTTGCTTGATTAGTTCTGGAGTTATGAGGAAATCTGTATTTCGTTTGTATAAGAGCCCCCCCTCCTAAAGTGGGGAGGGGTCCTTATTTACCATAGAAAATATTCTTGCCCTCGAAAACTTTCACATGCCAAATTTTGTTCCATTTGCTTGATTAGTTCTTCAGTTATGAGGAAATTTGTATTTCATGTGTATAGGATCCCCCCTCCTAAAACGGGGAGGGGTCCCAATTCATCATAGAAAAATGTTTGTCTCCAAAAACACCCACATGCCAAATTTGGTTCCATTTGCTTAATTACTTCTCGAGTTATGAGGAAAATTGTGTTTCTTTGGTACAGGAGCCCCCCGTCTTAAAGTGGGAGGGGTCCTAATTAACTATAGAAAATATTCTTGCCCTCGAAAACCTTCACATGCCAAATTTGGTTCCATTTGCTTGATTAGTTCTCGAGTTATGAGGAAATTTGTATCGAAGCCCCCCCTTTTAAAGAGGAGAGGAGTTATAATTCCCCTTATAAAGAGGGGAGGGGTCTCAATTTATCATAGAATAAATTCTTGTCACCGAAAACACCCACATGCCAAATTTTGTTCTATTTGCTTCATTAGTTGTCGAGTTATGCAGAAATTTGTGTTTCATTTGCATGGGAGCCCCCCCTCTTAGTGCGGGGAGGGGTTTCTAACCATCACTAAAACCTTTCCTGGCCCCAAAAAACCTCTACATGCATATTTTCATGCCGATTGGTTCAGTAGTTTTCGATTCTATAAGGAACATACGGACAGACAGACAGACAGACAGACAGAAATCCTTCTTTATATTATAGACTAGCTGACCCGACAAACTTCGTATTGCCACAAATTAACCTGTGTTGTACATAAATCATGAATCTCGGATGATCTTTGTCATTATCTCGAGTTTTGCAAGCCCCCCAGTGGGCGGCGCTTCCGACGGCGGGTCACCGGCAACACTCGCGACCGGCTCGTCCTGAATGATCTAGTGTTACTATAGATAGTTTTTGTGGTCTTGTTATTGATTTATGTTTTATGGAAGAGTCTCGAATTTCTCGAGTTGGATTAGTTTTTGAGTTTCGCAAAAATTTCTGTTTTATTTGTATGAGAGTCCATATCCCCCTACCACAGGGGTGAGAGGTCTCTAACTATCATAAAATAAATTCAAGACTCAAAAATCTCCTACATGCTAAATTTGGTTCCATTTGCTTGATTAGTACTCAAATTATAAGGAAATTTGTATTTCATTTGTATGGGAGCCCACCCTCTTAAAAGGGAAAGGGGTCGTAATACACCACAGAAAAAAAATTCTGCCATCTAAAACTTTCACATGCCAAATTTGGTTCCTTTTGCTTGATTAGTTCTAAAGTTATGAGCAAATTTGTATTTCGTTTGAATGGGAGCCCCCCCCCTCCTAAAAAGGTAAGAAGTCCTAATTCATAATGGGAAAAATGGTTGCCTCCAAAAACACCCACATGCCAAATATGGTTCCATTTGCTTGATTAGTTCTCGAATTATGAGGAAATTTGTATTTCATTTGTGTAGAAGCCCCCCTTCTTGAAGTGTGGAAGGATCCTAATTCACCGTAGAAAATATTTTTGCCTCCAAAAACCTCCACATGCCGAATTTGGTTCTATTTGCTTGATTAGTTCTCGAGTTATGGGGAAATTTGTATTTCATTTGTATTGGAGCCCCCCCTCCTAATGTGGGAAGAGGTCCTAATTCATCACAGAAAAAATTCTTGCCTCCAAAAACACCTACACGCCAAATTTGGTTCCATTTGCTGGATTAGTTCTCGAGTTATGAGGAAACTTGTATTTCGTTTGTATAGGACCCCCCCTCCTAAAGTGGGGAGAGGTTCTTATTCATCATAGAAAAAATTCTTGCCTCCAAAAACACCTACATGCCAAATTTGGTTCCATTTGCTGGATTAGCTCTCGAGTTATAAGGAAATTTGTATTTCGTTTGTATAGGAGCCCCCCCCCCACTTAAAGTGGGGAGGGGTACCAATTCATCATAGAAAAAAATTTTGTCTCCAAAAACACACACATGCCAAATTTGGTTCCATTTGCTTGATTAGTTCTCGAGTTATGAGGAAATTGGTATTTCATTTGTACAGGAGCCCCTCCTCTTAAAGTGAGGAGGGGTCCTAATTCAACATAGAAAATTTTCTTGCCCTCGAAAACTTTCACATGCCAAATTTGGTTCCATTTGCTTGATTAGTTCTCGAGTTATGAGGAAATTTGTATGGAAGCCCCCCCTTTTAAAGGGGAGAGGAGTTACAATTCCCCTTATAAAGAGGGAGGGGTCTCCATTTACCATAGAATAAATTCTTGTCACCGAAAACACCCACATGCCAAATTTGGTTCTATTTGCTTGATTAGTTCTCGAGTTATGAGGAAATTTGTATTTCATTTGTATAGGAGCCCCCCTCCTAAAGTGGGGAGAGGTTCTTATTTATCATAGAAAAAATTCTTGCCTCCAAAAACACCTACATGCCAAATTTGGTTCCATTTGCTGGATTAGCTCTCGAGTTATAAGGAAATTTGTATTTCGTTTGTATAGGAGCCCCCCCCCACTTAAAGTGGGGAGGGGTCCCAATTCATCATAGAAAAAAATTTTGTCTCCAAAAACACACACATGCCAAATTTGGTTCCATTTGCTTGATTAGTTCTCGAGTTATGAGGAAATTGGTATTTCATTTGTACAGGAGCCTCTCCTCTTAAAGTGAGGAGGGGTCCTAATTCAACATAGAAAATTTTCTTGCCCTCGAAAACTTTCACATGCCAAATTTGGTTCCATTTGCTTGATTAGTTCTCGAGTTATGAGGAAATTTGTATGGAAACCCCCCCTCTTAAAGGGGAGAGGAGTTATAATTCCCCTTATAAAGAGGGGAGGGGTCTCAAATTACCCTAGAATAAATTCTTGTCACCGAAAACACCCACATGCCAAATTTGGTTCTATTTGCTTGATTACTTCTCGAGTTATGCAGAAATTTGTGTTTCATTTGTATGGGAGCCCCCCCTCTTAGTGGGGGGAGGGGTCTCTAACCATCACTAAAACCTTTCCTGGCCCCAAAAACCTCTACATGCAAATTTTCACGCCGATTGGTTCAGTAGTTTTTGATTCTATAAGGAACACAGGACAGACAGACAGACAGAAATCCTTCTTTATAGGTATAGATTATTTGTTGAGCAACTAATATAACGTTAACAAACAGTTGAATAATCTACCGAAGACTTGTCGATTTCTTGTATAGCAAGCAAAATGGTATAACAAAGTTTAGTTTCCCCACCAGGGGTTTAAACCGGTTTTTTATTTCATTTTTCAGAAAATTCCTTTCTTACAACTTTTCTTTACTGCAGATGGTTATGATTATGACGATGATGATGATGATGATGATTAAGATGATGATGATTATGATATAATGTTAATGATTATGATGATGAAGATTCTGATGATGATGATTATGATGGTAATAATTATGATGGTTATGATGATGATGATTATAACGATGATGATTATGATGGTGATAATGATTATGATGATGATAATGATGACGATGACGATAATGATTAATTATCTCGACTCCGCACAACTGCCTCATAGGCCATCGTTATGAATTTATAATTCATGTCGACAACAGTGTCTTCGTCCAACTTTTCGAACAAATTCTCGAGATGCGCCCATATATGCAGATGCTTGAGCTGATAATCCTCAGACCGCTTCTTTATATAAGAATTTATAGAGTGGCTAACCATCTGCGCAGCTTCTAGAGCTGGATCTGTCTTAGTCGTCTTTTTCTTAGTCGTATAGTTGTATGTGCTTGATTCCAGGTTTTCGTCTGGTGGTAAAAACTGGCTACCTCCACCGACAGACACCGTCTCTCTAAGCCTCTCTGCCGCATTGTGGTCTAAAAATGACAGCTCGTCCAACATTGATACATCGTCTGGAAAATCATCCTCATCCGGTGCAGCGTCTCCGCTCTTGCACTTTACCCGTTTAGCTTTCTGTTGGTAGTAGCGATGCGTGTCTTTGGCCTTTTTCCAGAAAGTTTTCGCTTCAGGAACTAAAAATCAAACGAGAGATGGAATTAGTTTAAGCTTTATATTGCTAATTACGAGGAAAATTGTCCAATCAATAAGTGCGTAATCGCTCATAAAAGTACTATTTTGGCTTAAATCGTTTCGGTCTCTTCGACGCACTTATTGCTTGGAATGTAACGAAAAAGTGCACCGAAGATATTGTGCTTTGCAGCTGTACCTGGATTAATCCAGATTATTTTCTCTAATGCCAATGTATATGACAAAACAAAACAGCAACATTGCAGTTGTCAGTCTTTCTCTTTTTTACTCACAGCATTTGCATTGTCGCACTTTTTGTGCCAGTCGCACTTTTAGACTGCGGTGTCCAGTAAGGTGCAAAATGCGGGATACCGAAACGGTTTTATGTAAAGTATTACTGTTGCAGTTGAAAATCGACGAGCGACATTTGGTTTTATTCTTGTTCTGCGTGTCGCACGTGGTGCGCAGTGATCGCACATTGATGCGCTATGCAGCGCACCACGTGCGACCTAGTTGCGACGCACAGAACAAGAATAAAGCACGTCGATTATTACGGTTTTCAACTGGAACAGCAATAGCACTTTTATGAGTGATTGCGCACTACAATTTTCCTGGCAATCTGCAATATCGTTATTTCATTAATAAAACTTACCCGACACTGCCATAAATTTTGCAATTTCTTCCCACGCATTATTTCGTTTTACGGCATTACGATAATTCCTGTCCGTTTTCTCGTAAAGACACGGATAGTTTTTTACCAAACTCGCTACCTCCTTTTTCCGCGTTTCGTCCGAGATTTTACGTTTCCTCGTTGGCATTTCCAATTCGGTCTCAGATTCGTGATCGGGCAGATCATAATCAACCCCGATTATTTCCGGATAATCCATCACAAAATTTGATTTTAAGTAGCAGAAATCGTTGAATTGGACGCACTAAACACAAACAACACTTTTTATGCAGTGAGCAAACGTTTTCAGAATGTCGCGGAGTATTCGGAAAAAAAGCGCCATCGTGAACTGTGATGACATTTATATTCACCTCCACCCGTTGTTCACGTTCACCGTAGTGTTTACACGTCTAGTGGAATGAGGTGAGTTCGAAACCACGATGATTTCATCGTGAAGTTTTATCGTTCGTTCGGAAAATGAATTACTCTTAATATTTAAGTATATTTTGAACGTAAACAAGGTTTTCTGGTGTATGATTATTTATTCTATGATTCGAGGGCGTTGCGAAGTATATACGAGCTGACATAAGCAAATTATTTAAATATTAAACTTTTTGTTACTTCACGTTCGCCGAAGGTGTAAAACGGCCTTAAACCTGAAGATAGTGATTTTGCGGTGACTTAAAATCAAAGAAAATATAGCTCGTACTGTACGAGTCGTATATCTTCCGTAAGCAAGGTCACAGTCTCGAGTTTGTATGCGCGGTGTATGCTCCTTGATCGAACACTTCTTGTGGTGAGAAAAGTAGGCCCGCTTCCAGTTTGAATGGGCCATTGAATTTCCACAGTAAATTACTCTTATTACTGTGGGCGGTGACTAGAGATCCCAAATATATGAACTCATCAGCCCCTTCAAGTTCATTGCCATTAACAATTACTGTCCGTGGGAGTCGTACGTTATTTTCTCTGAAGCCTTATCCTACCATACTACTCCTATGGATTTTTTATTTTCGAGTACAAAAACACGGTCATGCTGCGAAAATCATGCTGAATTTTGGATACGTTGGAGTCACAAAACGGAAACACATATGTTGTTACTCACTTTTGGGCAGAAAATAAAAACATTCACAACCTTTTTGTTTCCGGTAAAATCATCATTTTATTTATCACTTTTCTTACACTACAATAGAAAATGATTAGAATTTTCCTATTCCTTATTGGTAAACTCGACAGTATATTACAACATTCGACGTTCGGTTACATTGGTGAAAAAAATTCGCACTTAGGTACAGTGTAGATTTTCGAGTACCTTCAATTACCTATCTAACAGTTATTTAATTTAAATTACTTGCGATCCATGTGGTGTATTTCACTACATTGGTGTACACTGTCGGCATATTTTTCATTCCACAATTGACTGGTCCAAAGCTAGTGATTCCGACCAGATAGAACTGTTCGTCCATCTGCGCCATCAGAGGTCCGCCAGAGTCACAACTGCAGACGCCCGTTCCTTGCCATTCACTAGCACACAATTGCGTGTCCATAAGCTCTGCACCGGCCTGCCGGTAAGCATCTGCACAAGCACTCAAATCGCTGATATCGAGTCGAACTTTCATTTTCACGTTACTTGCACTTGCTAAACAAAACGTAGTATAAGAAAGTCACTTTATAATCACTCTGCGATTCTTTCATAACTCACCGGTTTTAGTTCTTCCCCAACCGGCGGAGACAATTGGCATTTTAGTTTCGTCCAGCATATCCTCCATCTGGTTGGGTGGAAGCTGGATCGGCTGCACGAATGCTGTCATCTGAACGCTTTGCATGAGCCTGATCAGGGCGATGTCATCATACTGGCTAATCTGGCGTGTGGTGTAGTTCTGATGAACCACAACCTGATCGACCTCAACGTCCATGGGCATATCGGCGCAATGTCCATTCGCACAGTCAACCTCCTTATTCTTCGTATCATATTCACCCAACCGAACGCGATATCTGAAATTGAACTAGCTTAAGCTGGCTGATCCTTGAACCCTAACTCGAACACCTCTTACACTTTCCAAATTGGTGGAATCGCATTAATACAGTGAGCAGCCGTTACAACGAATCGCTCGTTGATTAGGGTACCTCCACAGTGGAACCCAAGAAAGCCTTGCGGCTTGATGTACTGGATTAATGCTGACCAGGGAAACTCTCCGATATCAGTGAACTGAATATTGCTGTCTAGATTTTCTAACTGCGTTGAGGGTGTGGTCACTGGAACATTGGTTGTCGTTTCAACCAAGTTGGATTGGAGATTCTGTAGCTCATAGTCTTCTCTATGATCCAAACAACACACCTACGCGAATGTTCGTCAATCGAATTCATTAGGTTCAAAGTTTACAGCTGCGCACTCGGATACTTACGTAAGGATTTTTTGAATAGGGTCCACAAATTAATTCTGGTAGGCGTGAATTGTACCATCGCGCTTTCGGTGGGATCTTATAGATATCGGCAAGAGCCTTACACTTCGATAATTTAACACACCGCCCGGGAAAGCCATCTCGATCGACACACCAATCACGTGGAACTACCAGAAAAATGTTGATTTATAATTCGATTCACTTTCAATTAAACTTCAACTAATTTATGCTAACCTGAATAGATTCCTTGTAAACATGCTAAAGTATTAATTAAAAGCAGTAAATAGTGGCTTCGCTTCATCTATCCAAAGGGTATCACTTGCGCACAATCACGGGATAGCAAATTTCATACGACCCTGATGGTAGCTGAACTCGACAGCAACTGAATCTGGATGCCAGGTGCGCATTGTAGATTTAAAGGTTCGTACCCACCGTGCGATTATTAGAAACAGCGTAGATCCGAAAACATACTCGAATTTATTTTCGTCTCATTTGCATAACTCGAGATGTATTGCGTTGGGTCGATAACACCGAACTGAGCCTAAAACGTGCTGGTAAAGTTCTGGAAAGCATTCCCGCAATAAGTGTCTCATTCATTTTAAGTGGCTTCAGCGTGCGGCAGCAGGACCCCGCCGAAGGGGCTCGCACTTGCTGCTCAAACGTATCCGGCGCTATCAGAGAAACAGTGCCGAAGTGATCATTCACGTCAACGACACGTCGTGTCGGTCGGTCGTCGCGGCCAGCAGCCAGGAGTGAGACCGGAATGGTGCCGTTTTGCATGATCATTGGTGGTAATGGGCAAAATTATACGATACACCTTCGGACGGGCCCTGCTAATTTGGCTGTTTGTATTCCGCAATGTTGCAAGGGTCAGTTCGAATGATGATGTTTTGTTACATTCTTTGTTTGCTTTTTGCCGGGAAGAAACGATACGAAATAACTGTTCGCAAATGAAGGCAACCTTACTTTTTAATATTTGTTTTTCGCATTCATATTACTATTGGTGAAACTGGCTTCTGAATTTATGGGAGCACATTAAATGCAGCGTAAATTATTATGCGTGAATTAGATATAGAGCAAAATATAACACGAAGAAAATAATATAAGTTCATCAAATACGAAGTATATCATATAGTAACTAGGTGGACCCGTCGTGGCTAACCACGATACCAAAACCTTTGAAAATGTAATATGGTTTATTGTGGCGAACCAACCAACGGTTCAAAGCCCCATCAAATAGTAAAAAAAATATGGTTTACAATTAAAAAGCACGTGTTAAAAATTATTAAAGAAACAGCTTTCGAATTGGCAACCTTATAATTGAGCCGTTCCGAATTATAGTGGTCTTTGATCATTTTTATCAAAATTGAGATTTTTACATAAATCGTATCTTTTTGCAAAGATGTACTCTGCAAACAATAAAAAATTACAAAAAATTAGATTTCTAACCCGCTTTTTTCATGTTGAATTTTTGGTTTGGAACAGAATGACCAAAAATCTATCTGTGAGAACAATGCTGCGAGTGAAAACATTTCGAAAAAGTACTCAATTTTAGAACCAAGACAGAATTTAGATTCGGTTTCGCCAAAACTATGATTGCAGAAAATATTAATTGCATTATACCAGGCAGACGTTTGCTGTATAATCCGCTAACACTTGTTGGACCACAACTACAAAAACACCATTCGTTTTAATAAACCGGACAAACGCTTGGATTAGTTATTTGCTTGAGATCGAGTCAACGCAACATGAAGGATATTGGAAATTTCAACGGCTTTTTTGCGACCCAGTCCACAAAAAATTTAAATTTAAATTTTCCGGGGAAATCCGCAATTATTCTTTGCATTTTATTTATAAATCATACACTAAACTCTTAAAAGGTGACACAAGTTTTATTAGCCGCTTTTAACCGTTATGTGTGCAACAGGGTACCCGGGTACACCTTTTCAGTTTTAAAATAGTTATAACTCATTCAATTTAAAACATACGTCATTGAAATTTTGCGACATCGTAAAACTCGTTGATCTTAAGTAATTGAAGTTTTTTTGGTGCATATCCATATAGGGGATTAGCAATGAAAGGCACTTGAATTTTTTTATTACGTAGGAGGGCGACAAGGGTACCCGGGTACCCATGATTTGCTATGTTCATAACTTTAGCTATCTTGAACCGATTTGGATGAAACTTGTTGCATTTGATTCATACATTCATCTAGTTTTGATTAGATAAAGCACTTGGCCATCAAATGACATGTAGTTCCCGGGAATCGGGAACTCCGGAGCAACGTCCGGTAAAACGTGGGAAACCGCTTGTTTTGAAAGAATATCAGCTTTCAGCAAAGTTATTAGATTTGAACTTGACATTGTGGACCCTTTTTTCATCTTATTATATAAATTGGAGAGTTTAGATCGCATTGGCCATTCCAGAATTGGGTTCCTGTAGGGTTACAGATGGCCAGTTGGGTGCCTAATCCAATATTAGAATTGGTTTAGCGGATCTTTTAGATGTTTTGAACTGATATGGCCAGTTTAGTACTGATTAATAATTTCGGAACTGATTCCAAATGTATAACGGATGGTTCTACGTTTTGAACTGTTCTGATAATGCTAAGCATTATCTTGAATCCTGCAGTATTATCTGTGACCCCGTAGAAACCATTTTCCATTTTAACCAATCAAAATACATCGAAATGTAAAAAATATCACCTACCGAACTAATTCCAAGAACTTTGATACCCATATTGCTAGGTTTTACCTCCAATCCCAGACTGGCCACCCATGGCCCCACAGGAACCTATTCCGGAATGGCCAACCTGATTCATCTCATTATAGGAAATAGTTCATTGTATCAATTTTTAGAGTTTTTATACCCGCATGACTGATTTTCCTGCAATACAATCAGTTCTCTAATGGCCAAATAGTTGAAAACTAGATAAATTAATGAATCAAATGACACCTATTTCATCAAAATCGGTTTAAAATTGTTGATGTTATAACAATATCAATGTTGGGTACCCGGGTACCCTTGTCGCCCTGCTAAAGATGTTTTTTTTGTCGCACACATAACGGTTAATTTTTAACATGCTTATCTTTTAATTTTGCTTTTTCTCGAATTTGTGTGACGTCGATAGGGGTGGTTAGGTTTGTGACACAATCGGACAGAGGGGGGAGAGGGTGGGGGTATCTAAAAAGCAGATATTTGATGGACGTCTCTAACAGCTGGCTGCGAAGTCTGCTGTATAAAAACAGAAGGTGAAGTTTCGAAAACGGAATGTAGCACCTAGGCTTTGCTTTGCTTTGTACGTGACCAAATCGAGACCAACGAGGAAGATTCGAATGAACATTTGGCGATTATCAGCGAAAGGAGTCCCTACGGAGTTATTTTTGTACACCAAGGAACTCAAAATCCCGAAAAAATCTTCGATTGGGCGCACTGAGACAGATTTTTCTGGTCGTGGTTTTTGGGTAAAAATGGGATCGAATGGGTATTCAGAAACGATTGTGTTTTTTTGGCGTAATGCGATGATGCTCTATCCGGCCAAAACACGTATTGTCCATCTGCATGATGTTTTTGTAGAAACAGGATCAAAATTTTCATCAAACATTCGTCTACTTACTTATTCAGCCGAGAGCCGGGGTGGCTCTTGCCGTATCAAGAATTACTCTCCATTGTACTTGGTCCTGGGCTACTCGTCGCCAATTCGTTGCGCGTCTCGACACACGCAAGTCGGCTTCAACCTGGTCGAGCCATCTAGCACGTTGAGCCCCTCTATTCCTGGTGCCAGTGGGGTTCTTGAAGAGAACGGATTTCACTACACAGTCGTCCGGCATCCTTGCGACGTGGCCGGCCCACCGTAGTCTCCCAACTTTCGCCAGGTGCACGATGGGAATCTCTCCAAGCAGTGCCTGTAGCTCGTGATCCATACGTCTCCGCCACTCTCCGCTTTCCGTCTGTACTCCACCAAAAATAGTCTGCAACACCTTTCGTTCGAAAACGGCAAGTGCACGTATCTCTTCCGTAAGTAAAGTTACTGTCTCAAATCCGTAGAGGACTACCGGTATGATTCGCGTTTTGTACATCGTTAGCTTTGTGCGGCGGCGTATGTTCCTTGATCGAAACGTCTTGCGAAGGGAAAAGTAGCCTCGATTTCCAGCTTGAATGCGTCGTTGGATCTCCTTACTCGTATTATTGTCGGCGGTGACCAGAGATCCCAAATATACGAACTCATTAACCACTTCCAGGTCATCGCCGTCAATAGTCACTGTCCGTGGGAGACAAACGTTACTATCTCGGGAGCCACTTCCTACCATATATTTGGTTTTCAACGCATTAATTTGTAACCCTATCCTCCTAGCCTCCATTTTTAGTCTGGCGTAGATTACCTCCGCCGTCCCACGGTTTCTAGTAATGATGTCGAGGTAGTCTGCAAAGGCTAGGAGTTGGCTACTCTTACTGAAGATCGTTCCCCTCGTTTCAATGCCCGCTCGCCGGATCACACCTTCAATAGCTATATTGAATAACATACAGGACAGTCCATCCCCTTGCCGTAACCCTCTGCGTGATTCGAAAGGGTTAGAGAGTGTCCCCGAAACGCGCACGTAGCACATCACTCGTTCCAGAGTAGCTTTGATCAGCCACGTCAGTTTGTCCGGAAAACCGTACTCGTGCATTATCTGCCATAGCTGTTCGCGTTAAACGGTATCGTATGCTGCTCTGAAATCCACGAAAATATGATGCGTGGGCACTTTGTACTCTCGACATTTCTGAAGGATTTGTCGGAGAGTAAAAATTTGATCCGTAGTAGCACGGCCCCCCATAAAGCCCGCCTGATACTGCCCTACGAATTCTCCTGCTATTGGGGATAGACGACGCAACAAAATCTGGGAGAGCACCTTGTAGGCGGCGTTAACCAGCGTAATGCCGCGGTAGTTACAGCAGTCTAGCCGGTCGCCCTTTTTGTAGATGAGACAGACTACGCCTTCCATCCACACCTCCGGTAGTTTCTCTTCTTCCCAAATCCTTGAAATCAGCCAGTGAAGTGCCGTTACTAGCGGTTCGTGGCCATTTTTGAAGAGTTCTGCCGGGAGTTGGTCCTTCCCGGCGGCTCTATTATTCTTCAACAGACCGATTTCTCGTCGGATCTCTTCGAGATCGGGAGCCGGTACGATGTTGTCATTTGTAGGTACTCCGAGGTTAACTTCCATTGCGTCTCTTGCTGCTATATTGCCGTTGAGGTGTTCATCGAAGAACTGGTTCCACTTGTCGACCACCTCGCGCTCGTTTGTGATAAGATCCCCTCCCTCGTCCCTACACATGTCAGGATTTGGTGTGTGGGCCTTGCGAGTTTGGTTCACCTTCTCGTAAAACGTGCGGGTATCATTAGCCCGGAATAGTTCAAGCTCCTCACGATCTCTGTCCTCTTTCTGGCGCTTTTTCCTTCTCAGAATCGTGGTCAACTCATTCCTCGCTCGACGATACTTGGTCAAATTCTCTCTCGTGGATATGCTCAGATAGTTTTCCCAAGCTCTTTATTCCTCTCTATCGCTTCTTGGCATTCCCCGTCAAACCAATCATTTCGTGCACTCGAGATTTCCACACCTAGCACCGCGGTTGCGGCCTCGTTGACGGCCGAGCGTATCCTACTCCATCTGTTTTCGAGGGTCGAAGCATCTAGCTCCACAGAAGAAGGCAGAGCTTCATCCAGTATGCGCGCGTAGTTATCGGCAGTTCGCGGGTTGCCTAGTTGCCGAATGTTTAGCCAAGGAGGGTGGCTTTGTCGTGAGGTATAAACCGTTGATAGTTTTGAGCGCACTTGTACTGCTACTAGGTAGTGGTCCGAGTCAATATCCGCACTCCGTAGGGAGCATACGTTGGTGATGTTCGAGAAAAACCGGCCCTCGATGAGAATATGGTCGATTTGGTTCGAGGTTCGTTGGTCAGGTGATCTCCAGGTAGCCTTGTTGATATCTTTGTGAGAAAAGAAGGTGCTTTTGATCACCAAGCCTCGGGAAGCCGCAAAATTGATGCATCGCTGGCCGTTATCGTTCGGGTCGGTGTGCAGGCTATGGGGCCCGATCACCGGTCTATACATTGCTTCCCTACCGATTTGGGCGTTCATATCCGCGATGACGATCTTGATGTCCCGTGGTGAGAAGCTGTCGTACGTTGCCTCCAGCTTCGCATAGAATCCTTCCTTCTCGTCGTCGGGTCTACCTTCGTGTGGGCAATGCACGTTTATGATGGTGTAGTTGAAAAAACGGCCTTTTATCCTCAATACGCATCCTCTCGTTGATCGCTTTCCAATCCATTACGCGATCCTGTATTTTGCCTAACACTACGAAGCCCGTTCCCAGCTCGTTGGTAGCTCCACCACTCTGGAAAAATCGGGCTCTGCTGCCACGGATCCTTCACATCTTCTCGTCCTAGCGACAGATCTCCTGCAGTGCCACGATGCCAAACTTTCGGGGTTCTAGCTGATCGAGCAGCACCCTGTCGCCACCAACGAAATTTAGTGATCTGCAGTTCCAGGTACCCAGTCTCCATTCCATGTCCTTATTTCGTCGCCTTGGTCCATGCCGAATATTCCGAGAAGATATTTCTTGACTGTTGTTGTAAGTTTTTTTTTGTTTAAATATATAGCCGTACTAGGGCTTACGCTACCGAGTCTCGTGATGGGGCTGCCATCTTGCAGTGTCGAGACACACTGTGCCTCCTCCCCTGTTGGTATACGACCTTAGTTTCCACCGGGGTTGGTTACCCGATCTCCGCTAAGGTTGCTCGTATTCCAGCTGGTACCACGTGGAGGTAGGGGTAGGAGTTGCTAGATAAGGCAAACATTCGTCTGCTGCATCTTAATTGATAGCAAAAACAGAGGACTTGTTGTTGAAGAAACGAGAAAGAGAACGATGTTCTTCTGCGTCCATAATTTTGACTGGTCTTCCACTACCTTGCTTGCGAATAGTTGTTGGGCATCTTAGGATATGGTAAACAGTCGAAACCGCAACATATTCGCTTTTTGAATGTTGTACCGTATACTTTTGCCAAGATTTCTGTTGCAGTTCGTAGAAGTGTACAACGCGCTTTCGAAATGCTTTTTGTTTCGACGTCATTTTAAGCAAAATAAGGCAAGCATAAACAAAACAAAAAATATTGACAAAAAGAGGAGAGAGAGAGAGACCCATTTTCAGAAAATTTTAACCCCATATTTTTTCATGTGGCATTTGGGGTCCCTGTTACTGAGATAGACTGTGCACAAAAATCGTCGTTTTGCCAAATTTTTTTTAAATCATAGCTTTTGAACGACGAAATCATAACTCGACGAGCATAACTTTAACTAACAATTAAATTGCGTTCCAAAGAAGTGTAAATTTCTATCTCAAGTAACAAGCAAGATGGTATAACAGAGGTTCCTTTTACCACCAGGTGGATTGAATCGGGTTTTAATAGAATCAAGTTGTAAGAATTAATGTAGGTATGTATATTATCGTTTAGCTTTTACAAACGAAGCATGAAAGTGGATAGAGCACATGCCAACTTGACTGTTTTTGGCACTGTAAAAGTGATTGATGGGGAGACTCTCGAAACGGTCAATAAATTTGTTTTTCTCGGAACTCATGCGACAGCCTTTTGCGAGTTGTGAAATAAAGGACAGTAAGCAGCAAATAGGATTTCTTGTGGATTAGTTACCTAGTTATTTAAAACCAGATTTGCGTTTCAAATTTCGTTTCAAAACGTTAGATAGAAGATTAGTTTAAAAGAATTGACCTTCTATTTCACAAATTGACAGTGTTGGCATATGCTGAACCCAAGTTGAATCGAAGTCATTTTTCTTTGATTCACGTTCAACTCAAACTTGCCTCATCGCAGTGTTTAAAGTTTTTTGCGGACCGCATACTCTGATCAAATGGTTCACACTTTGGTACGAAACATTGGTAACATCATGCGATGTACTTCGACGATGCACGCGATGTACCTGCGATGAATTGAGGCGACGTGTTCAGCATGGATGGCTGATTTTGTGGGTGCATACAGCACAGCAAAGGTGAAAGAAACTGTGTCGATAATGTTCTTCTGACCGTTATGCTATTAGCAAATCTGATGTCAATGCGCTTTAATGAATATTTAAATTACGATTGGTGATTAAAATGTAATTTTAATTATTTAACACAATACGGCCATTAAATCATTCAAAAATATTTATTTTCGCGTAAAATTTTGTTTATTCACTTGTTTCTTTTTACTGCTTTGAAGCTTTTAAAAATTTTCCCGCTTGACTTTTGTTTAAAATTATAGTATTCGGTTTATTTAGCCAAAACTAAAACGTTTTTTATACATAATAAACAAAATTTAATGTTTAAATGCTTGTTGAACTTATATAATATGATTTAATATATCAGAATATATTCTATAATATATTCTGGACTTGGCATAACCTTGAGGAACGCTTAACTGCGGGGTTGATCTGTATCTTTAATTCTTTACACAAATGAAAGATGCATACTAGTGATGCCAAAAGTATGAAGTATTTTCAAATCAATTCAATGTAGCATAACTTTCAAAGATTTGACTTATGAATCATGATTTAAATTTTTCTATTGATTCAGGACTTTTGATTAGCGTTATTACAAGGATTTGGATTCCCCATCAAATGATTCTATTACAGAATTATAGCTCCAGTTGATATTTCTAACAAAGTTTGTTATAAATATGTTATGAAAACTTGCGGTACATAAAATGTTTTACAAAGATTCTATCTCTTTCTATTATTTATAACACGTTTTGTTACATTTTAGTTATAAAGCAGGGGCAGAATGCTGGTTTTTGATCTTGACATCTTGATATAAACTAGATCAAATAAAACCATAATTTGATATATTTGTGATATGCCTAGATCGGATTTTGTTACAATTTTTGTTATTTTAAACGAGCCTAAGTTTATAGCAAAATGCAAAGCAGATTTTGTTATAAAAAAATGTTATTTAGAACTCATCCAGTTAAATTTTTTATTTTCATTTGATTGGGTTGGCGTGTCCGAGTTGCAAGTTTTAACCACTTAGGGCAGCTGCCCAAGGGGTTGGTGTTTTCTCCCCTTATTCTTTCAGCTAGTTTTATTTGCCGACGGTCTGATAGAGCAATTGTCGACAATCTGAGACAACCTAAACCAGAAAAGAATCTCAGTTACAATAATAGGGTATTTTGCCTATCATTGAACGATTCCACCCGAGCAGGAGCGAAGAGCAAAATAATATCAAAATGTGTTATTGGAAATCTAATAACTCATATCAAAATTTGGTCTTGTTTTGGCTGACATAGTTGGTAAAATACCAAAAAATAATATTAAAATTTTGCTCCTTTATGGCCAAAAGAATAACTACTTGTGTTATTTGAATAACAAATCAATAACATGACTGTATCCAGAGTTTAGAATAACATATTTTAGTATTATTAAGGTATTGAATAACAAATGTAGTAGCACATGACTTATTAAAAATTGTTTTATAAAATATTTATAATTTAAAATCCCTTTAATCAATAAAAAGTTTTTTATGAAATATATCGAATGTCATTTTAAGATCACAATAAGATATGATAACAAAATCAGTTATTAAACTCATCTTACAATGTTTCAAATATCTACTCAATAACAAAATGTGTTATCAATGTATCTCAATATCTACCCGATCAGGAGGGCATAACAAGATAACATCAAATTTATAACACATTCTGATATTTAAAACACATTGTGTTACAAATCGGAAATAAACTGATCAGGAAGTGAAAAGAAAAGTTTCAAGTTTGTAACAGATTCTGATTGTTATAACTCATTGAGTTATATAGGAGAATTAGGACTTTGGGCGCTACTAAAAATGTTACATATCATCACTGGTGTGCCCGGGACACACAATGGGGAACGTGCCATACCTTTTCTATAAAATTTAACGCAAATTTTATGTGTGATTTCAAATCTGATTTCAAGCCAAATTTTATATGCAATGCCAGCCTAACTTCAAGTAAAATTTCAAGTCAAATTTCATGTTTATTTTGAACTCAATTTGAATTCTACATTTAATTCGAATTTAATGTCCAATTTCAAGTTTAAATTTTGGTCCAATATCAAATCCAATACCATGTCCATTTGACATGCAATTTCAAATGAAATTCAAAGTGAAATTTCGTGTTTAATTTCAAGTGCAATTGCAAATTGCAATCTAAGTCCTATTTAGTTGTTCAGTTTCAGTGTTCAGTTTCATTGCATCAGAACGAAATAACGATTACATGTAGCGAATATCTATCTTATATCTATCAATTTTGCATTAAGAAAATTTTGTCGTCAATTCTAGACTTTTGTTTGTTTGGATAACAATTTTTTAAAGCATCCGACAACAGCAAGTGTATAAAATGAAAACATAAACTATTGCAGTTAGAAATATATTCGATTTTACTGTAGAGCACTCGTTCATACTCCACACTACGAAACTTCCGTATAAAGTACTACCGGAACCTAAAACTGGTCATTTATAAATGGAAAAATAATAAAGAAGTGTGGCTAATGACGTATTCAACTACGGGATTTTCTAAGACAAATTCTTGAATCAACATTTGGATGTTTTTTGAGCCAATCTGGACATTCCGGTGTATCTGTTGTATTAAGGTTAATAAAAACTTAACTTGCAAAATTTGCGTGTATTTCCATAGCTATGTAACGATCGTTCCGCTGCTTCAGAAGCTGAAGTTTATGAGCCTTGAAGCGATGATCCCGCTCTAAACTAAACGGGGTCAACCCCATTCATTTCTATGGACTTCTTTACACAAAATAATTTGGTTTTTAAGTTTTGTTTTCTCAAAGCCTGGCTTGATTTAGTCCAAAAAGGGTAAAAGATGTTAAAAATAGGGGAAAATGAGCGAAATAGGGCACTCGCCGATGACAAACGGGAAAGCGGTGGGCAATACTCGATTCTCCGGAAAATTTTACATTAGATTACCTACATTTTATCAGCTTGTATCAGCCATATCGCGTTTTTTCGGCTCGTTTTTGCCCATAGTGCAATGGTATAAGATTAGGCCGTGTGTATAGGTTGCCAAATTTTGCATATATTTATTGTAATGTGTAGAATACATTGGTTTTGTTATCTCGAGAGATAAAAAAAATTTATGTTGATCCAAAAGCCAAAAAGATTGTAACTAAAACCCTTCTAAGGATCAACCAGCATATGCTAATGCTAGCAACAAATGAACAAGCCAGCACTGGTTATTCCAAATTCGCCTGAAATTCGTTTCAGTTTCAATTTGTATTACCCAGGAATTTTGAATTATGTAGGACTATAGATTACCGAATTATAGATATACCGAAACAATACTACTATGAAATATTACATTAAAATTTATTTATTAATGATTTTGAACACAATACGCAGTATACACCCAAATTAGGGTAATATATGTATGTGAATGTACGTTTTACCAACAACCAGTTACATTTGAGTGTTGAAAAATAGTTTTCAACGTCACTCATAACTAGCGAACTTTCAATTTCAACACGTTGAAGTTTTATGTTTGAAGTTTATTCCAAAAAAAAACTTCGAGAGTTAAAAAAAAATTATCTTCTGTCGACCAACATACTTGAATAATATGCAATCATTAGATCATTAGAAAAGAAGATATGTACATGGTTGTTTCCCATTATTGAACAAAACTGAATCGTTTCCATCCGTTAGAAATTAAGCGAACTATAGCTACAGTAGTCATACCTAATCTGTAGAAACAAATATTCCTAGTAAATCATTTCTCAAGTGTACAGTAGGCAAGCAGGTTTTGCATTGCCTGCTGTTTCGATTTTCTCAGTGCGCATACAATCCGACCGTCAAACATCGCCTAATTCATCGCAAACATGTACTCAAGTACGAACCGAAGCACAGGATCCGCGCACAAAACTTACAAATGAGTTCGGGCACAGCCTGTTAGGTTTTGGCACAACCTCAGAATGATAGTTCAAGCAATATTGTAAACTTGCTTGGATGCGTGTGCAGAGTCACACTTCCAACATTGCAAATTGATCATCTTACTGTCAGGGTACAGGATTATTTCGACGATAATAATACAATCAGACTTGATCAATAATATTCATATGACAGTCTAGCTTGTCCGACTAGATCATGGGATAAAAAGAACGAGACTCACTTTTTGATCATACATCGTATCCTATACATGAAAACTTTTATATAGCAAATATACGGAAAGAAGCACTTGGTAAGCTATTGAACTGCAATTAAAATGGCAAATGACAAAATGACAGCAAATATACGGGAAAAAGCACTGGGTAAGCTATTTACTGCAATTAAAATGACAAGGATTTCAAACATGATTTTATTAAAGTCGTGGACGCCAAGTGCAGTCACATTTCGCGTAAGAATTAAAATATCCGAAACATTTTGACAAGATTATTTTTACTATTAGATGGATTATTCAGCTCTTTATCCTATAGACGAAACATAGATTCCGCCTGTCAGTATCACGGCCGTACCATTCTTGAAACCTGTCTGTACAATTTGATTTTGTTACCAAACCGAATGTGGTCAAACTTTTCATTTCTACCGCTTTAAAAGGTAGATTGTTCAATGAAAGTGATACACTCATTATTTGAACATGTTTTAGTATAATATTCTATGTATCAAAGTATCCATTTGATTAACTCAAATAAGCATTACCAAATTACTATACAGAAAGATTATGAAGCAATGAGTGAGAACGACATGGAACAGGTTATTACCACATCGACACATACATGATGTTTTAATTTTTTTGTTCTGTGAAGCTCTCCGTCATTTAAATGATTATTAGTGTGTCAATATCAATCGGACTTTGACGGAGAAGAGTCTAGAAAGGTGTTGCTCATATCGTTTGTTGGGCGGGAGGTTGAAATTTTTAGCAATCATAATTCGTATCATTATAAATGTGTAGTTTTGATTTTATTCTCAAGCTTTTGCATACCGCTTTAAGTTGTTATTCAATACGGATAAGTGTTTTGCTAGACTTGCTTCGAGATTTTCATTTCTTATAAGCCACGGTAAAAAATAAGCGAAATGTATGTATGTCTAATGCGGAATACTACCGAGGGGAAACCGTCTTGCAATGTCATAAATTTATCTTCCTTCGTCGTCTTTTTGAACACTTTCGCTCGGACGTGATTAAAATACGCAAATCCTTACGATAAACAAGGTAGCAGTTGAGCTATAAAGTGCAAAATCTGTACCACTTCGTGTACATCCGTAAAAGTGTTCTGCACATTAACGTACGAACATAATGTGCTAGCCATGTTGTTGCAATGAATTTTAATACACAGCATGGAAGTCGTTATGAGCTTTGAATTTCGCCGCGTAGCCTATTAATTATTGGCATGATTTTTGAGGCGATATACTCTCAAATTACATTTTCAATTTAATTTATAGTTATTTTCTTTCAATTAAACATCAAACAATAAATCATAAAACTTAACTTAGGTTTTTGCCACTGTAATTACTACACGATACAAACAGCTATAGTCACCTTTTTTATCTTCTGGACAACCTTCCAAAATACCATTCTCGACTGACAAGAAATCGGATCCTTCTCGAGTACGGCGGAATTGCGCCCTGTAAGAACTCAATATCATTCGGCGATGACGTAAATGGCATCCTTTTCCTGGCCATAAAACGGGTTCTTTCGTTTCGTATTTCATCTTATGACACGGATCACTGGCAATGGCAACCGAAAGGAAAAAGAAGATGCAACCATTAATCGCCCTTTAATTGTTGGATTAAGTTCTATTCCTTCCGTTGTTTTTATTACTATCAAAGGGGTTGCAGACGTAAGCTTTCAGTTTTTTGTGTGCCCTAATTTTGAATTATCTTGCCACTTTGGCGTTTATTGCACAATGATAGGCGCATATTTTTCCTGGGTCAAATTACGCAGCGAAACTATAAATTCGATTGAATGTAAGAGAACTGATTTAGTTTTCGAATGCTCATCGAAGCGGTGAGTTTGTATCTTTTACTTGTATCTGCATATATTGTAGGTACTCGTTTTGATTCCAACGAGGAATTTATTTATTCATCACGTCACATCCATTTTAATCCGTTACATTCTATTGAATTGGTTTTGCGCGATCAGATTTCATGCTCTGTTCTGTCTTTCTTTAATACGGTAACCAGTTTTGTGGTCGCTTTTTTTCTAGCTGTATATTGTTTCCCAAGGACGTTTGCAAAGTTTGTTATGAACGATGATATTTTTTTTTATTTTCGGGGTGAAAGAACTCACCCGGAGAAAAAATGTAGAATCCAGATTAGGAAAGGTTGTTGGCTGATGAATGAAACTGTAGCTGTTAATGGCAAAGGTGTTTTTTTGCTTTGAAATTATCGAGCATCTTACCGAGAGAAGCTGCCGTCACGAGTCTGCTACGGCGCTATTAAATATATTTTAAATGACTAAACATTCTTTAAGCGTATTAGTATATTTTTGAATGAAATTCAAAAAAAAAAACAAAAGATTTTTATTCAATGATTTTTCCACAGAGATTATTTATTCCACATTAGCATAGTAAAATTTTCCCAAAATATGTATATGTATCTAAAGCGGTTGCGAGTGTATTCGTTTGCTGTGTTCATTATTAGCTAAATTTTTATTATATCATACTGATTCTCGTTCTTGAGACCGAGGGCTAGGCGACCGATTGAATCAGATCTGCTGACAAAATTTTACTTTCCTTTCGTGTCTCGCATATTTCACCTTCCTGGTCGTGCTCACCGGTAAGCACTAAAAAGGGGTAAATCTTGTTGGCTCAAAAAGACTCAAGTCCATGTCGTTATCTCCGGATTCGGAATGGTTCTTTTTTCCTCTTTCTTTTTCGCAACTGAAGCGGCAAAAGCAGCCAACGCTGAATCAACTGTCCAACCGGTAGGCATGGACGATAATTCTTCACAGCTGAGGGTGGACAGTTTTCCTACGCATCTCGCTCCACTGCTTTCCGCACGCCCGTCGTTCCGCTGACGTAGGTCAAATTCGACTCATTATGGTCCGAGCTGACGATGCCACTTCAGTAGACCCGTATAAGAAGAAGGAGAATTTTCGACGAGGGTGAACGAAAGGTGGGTGGCCAATTAAAGCTAATTGTTGGAATTTTTTAAAAGTATTTTGCCAATCGCTTTGCACAGTTTCTCATCATTTGTTGTAAACTTTTTCTGTTGTCCCTGTTTTTCTTTTTGTGTTAACAGACAGGATAAGAATATTTTACAGGATTATTAGAATATAAGAATAGTTGATCCGAAGCCCGGAGGGCCGAGTCACATATACCAATCGATCAGGTTCGACGAACTGAGCAATGTCTCTGTGTGTGTGTGTGTGTGTGTGTGTGTGTGTGTGTGTGTGTGTGTGTGTGTGTGTGTGTGTGTGTGTGTGTGTGTGTGTGTGTGTGTGTGTGTGTGTGTGTGTGTGTGTGTGTGTGTGTGTGTGTGTGTGTGTGTGTGTGTGTGTGTGTGTGTGTGTGTGTGTGTGTGTGTGTGTGTGTGTGTGTGTGTGTGTGTGTGTGTGTGTGTGTGTGTGTGTGTGTGTGTGTGTGTGTGTGTGTGTGTGTGTGTGTGTGTGTGTGTGTGTGTGTGTGTGTGTGTGTGTGTGTGTGTGATACTTGGATTTTCTATCGCCTATTTCTCGGAGATGGCTGAACCGATTCGTTCGCTTTTGCTTTTGTTTGAAAGGTATTATTGCCTAGTATATTTCTATTAAATTGTTTCGTGTTTCGACTTTTCGTTTAAAAGTTATAAGCAAAAATGTGAAAATTACGTGACACAATTTTCTACGGAACCACATAATCGATTTCAACGTTCTTAGTACCAATGAAAGCTCTTGCTATTACTAAACTTAATGAAATTAATGATTTGCTTAACAAAACCGCTTTAAAATCAACACTGCGCAAAAACTTTGCACTCGATTTTTTTTATTACTTACAAATGTTCTACAAAGTTTTTCAGAAGGTTAAAAGGCACTTTGAATATTTTTTATCGCTAGAATGCATATGGATAATAACTAACACAGCATTAAGAAACAGTTGATTCGAGTTCCGAAGACGTGTCGATTTCTATATGAACATTTCCAGGTCAAAACGCTAAAAAACCATTTTTACTCGACTATTTTAAATAGAAATTGGAACGTAAAAATGCGAAAATAGTTTCTTTCTAAGCCTACGACGATATTCATCTATAAGTCAAAGAAAATGAAATGGTTTGACAAAACGGGTCTTTCCTTCTTAAAAAGAGGTACGACCATTAATCGTGGGGAGGACCAATCGGCACCAAAACCAGCATTTTTGCTTGCTGACCTAAAACAAACAATCTGACAAAATTTAGTTCAAATTCGTGAAAGTCGATTACACGATTATCGGATACTTTGCATGAATTGACCCTAATACACAATTTTTAAATTTCTCATTTGTAATAAATTGAGAACGGCTGGGCCTAAGAAATAGTTTATATGAGAATTTAGTTCAAAATGATGAGTATAGAATTTGATTTTGCTAGTTTCACAGAAAAGCATACCTAAAGCTATCTTTAAAAAAAATAGCGCAAATAGGAGAGGATATTTTGAGAAAATTAACATTTTAATTTTTGTCACGATTTTGCGCAGTTTTTGTCTTACAGTGATTTTTTTTCTGAAAATACGTCTAATTTCCCATAACTTATCAAATCTTGGATAATTTTTCAAAAAGACCTATGTGACAATGAGAGATTCTCTTCGCGTTTCCTCTCTCCCACTTTTCATGGCTACATACATGTATAGAAAAGAAAATTTTCAAAACATTTAGCTAACTAGTGATCCGATTCATGCAAAGCTGATGTGTTAAAATGCTTTAGTAAAAAACGGAAGAGAGGAGACACGCAGAGTATCTCTTATTGTCACATAGGTCTATTAGAAAAATTACCCGAGAAATAAGTAGTAATTAAGATGTAATTTAAAAATATCTCATCTCTAAATACGTCGTTTTGAAAAGTTATTCTTGGCGAAAAAATTATGTTTAATGGAAAATGAATCCTTGCGTGGTATACAGCATATCAGCAAAATTTCCTTTCAATCAAAAATAATATTTGAGCTGGAGTTGCCCATATCAAATGACAAATAAAATGGTATAACAAAGGTTCCTTACATCACTAGGTGGATTAAATCGGGTTTTTGTAAAAGAAGTAAGTGTATGATGTGAAAAATGATTAATTGGATGAACTGGAAAATTTTGACATATATAGAAAGTAATTCTCGCTGAAACGGGGCCACTACTGACACGAGGTCTTCGAATATTCGAACTTTTGCGCTTAATTGGTTGAAAATGGTTAATAAATAAGAATTACACTTTTGACACCTCCAAATAGTGAACCCCTTGTTCGCCAAGGGGCCTAACAGTTTCAAGAAAAGTTAAATTTGCAGCAAACCTTGAGATCTATATCATGTGATATTTCATAAATTTGCCATGAAACAACTAACAAATGGCCCGCTTCTGCAAAGAAGAAGAACAGGGAGGGAGGGAAAATGGAATAAACATTTTTTTTGCGGCCATCTTGGATTTGACCGCCATGTTGGATTTTATCAAAAAATCGCCGTTTTCACCTTGAGCCCCCAGCCGATTTTCATTTTATGACCACCATCGGAAAGCTGAGAAAAAGTGCTACAAGAAACATTCATAAAATTAGGTGTGCAATGGCATTAAGGGGCCATTCAGATACCACGTGGACATAAAAATGCCAATTTTCAACACTCCCCTTCCCCTCCGTGGACAAGCGTGGACATCGACTCAACGCCCACCCCCCTCTCTTGTTTGTCTACGTGGACATTCTTTTTCTAATGTGAAATTCTATGCTCAATTTTGTTTTCAATTTGCGTTATTCTGTAATTAAAAAAGATTCTGAAAAAAGCTTGCGTAAAAGCAAGCTAAACTAGACATGTTATCTAGTTCTAGTTCTTCTAACCATGCTAATCTTGTCCACTGCAAATAAATAATGGACCACAGGAAAGCCTGTGCCAACTTGATCTTCGCTTGAAGATTCATCTGCTTCAACCTTTGTCCAACCGAGTGCCGTAGCTTGGCCGTTGACTTTAACATATCACAAGACCTCTCCGTTGTGGTTCGTGAAATTTTAAGAAGACGAGTTATTTTACAAATACGTTGTCTATGGATTTTCTTTTTCGTGACGAGCTCTATTTGATTGTAAGGCAAAATACAATGCACATTCTGTGCAATCGTGAGCTAAATGATAAATGAGCCACGGGAATGGTAAAATGGTTTCATTATCCGTGAAAATATTCATACTGTGCGACACCACTTAGAGTGAGATCGAATGTTTCTGGTATACTTTCGTTAGCTTTGTCATTTACAAAAGGATGCAAAGAGTTGTAATATAGTAATAAATTGTATTACTGCAACATTTGGGCTAGACAATCAACATCTTTGATTACTAACGCAGGCTTCGTCCTTCTCACAAGAAATATGCATATGTCTACGTTAAGGGGACATGAACGACTAAAAATTTTGAAAAAAAAAAAACATAATTTTATTATTTCAGATTTTGAGTCTGCAGTTTTTCCGCTTATTTTGATACCGACCACGGGAAGTGGCCGAAAAACGATCATACACATAAACATTCCACTGCGGCGTGGAACAACTTAGGCGGAATAAAACGCCGCTCCTGGAAAACCATCATTTTCAAACTTTATGTACCTTTTTCTCAGAAACTACACAACATATTGGAACAAACTTTTTTTTGTTTTGTTGGTAGTAGCTTGACAAAGATTTTTTTAACTTTTGAGCTTTGTAAACAAAACACAGCCGGAGAAAAAAGAAAAAGAAGAATCAAAATCTGAAATAAAAAAAATTGATTTTTTCAAAATTTTTGGTCGTTTATGTCCCCTTAACATATGTCTCAGAAAATGAAAATAAAACTTCATTTGAACTAACAAATACTGAACAATGGTTTATACTGATATGTTTAATTAGTTTAACAGGCATAAATGAAACTTCTATTTATTGCAAAAAAATGTTGCTTGTCCACGTGGACATTTTCTATACCCCCTCCCCCCTTGCGTGGACAAGCGTGGACATTAACGTACCCCCCACCCCCCTCTAAGCTGTCTACGTGGTATATGGATGGCCCCTAACTGAATAAAACAACCAGTTATTTGTAGCAAGGTTCACAATTTTCAGAAGGTAGTACTAAAATCATATGGAATTAACTATTACATTCAGACTTTCAACTCGTTTGGTATGTTATTAGAGTTAACATGTGAAAAAATTCGACTTGAAACGATCTTACCAAATTGCTGATTGAGTCAATATAACATTTTCTTACTTATCGCGTCATTTTAGTTTCCATCAGTGCATCTAATAGCCAATTAAATTAATTTTGCCTTATTTCCATGTGCATTATTTAAACCTATTACGGCCAAACTTTTACTGTATATGTGCTTGATGAGCTAAAACGAAACAAATATTGAATTAAAATAACATATTAGGCTTACCCGAGAACAAGGCCGTGCGGCTCAACCGTCTGCTCAAAATCTCAGTTTTGAGATCAGGCAACCGGGAACCACGCAGCATCGCACATCCTAGCTTAGCTACTCAATAGAGTATTACCGGGTATGGCCGCGTGGAGGCGCTAGGTAGGGCTGGCGAAAGCTATGTTGGACGCTTTCTCGTTTGCCTTCCTTATTTCATACCCCTAGTTTATTGACTTATTAATGACACAATATTTAAAAAATTTGAGGTTCCCAACATTCTCACAAAACTCAAAGGGAAATTTTTCGATTTTCTCGGATATTGCGTATTTTAAAACATTGTAATTCTTGAATCAAGTGTCGTAGACTAAAAATGTCTTGATGAAAATGCAACTCATAATCAAGGAAAAATATCAGTTGGAAAAGTTGTTAACGATGGAGGAAAACTTATTTTTATTATACGGTAATCCATTATTTTTTAGTTACAAAAATTTCACGATATCGATTTTTGTTATTCTACGCGATTTCCCTAAACGTTTATTTCATGCAAATATTCTAATTTTCGGAACAAAGCATCGCAGAGTAAATATGCTTTTATAAAAATGTAAGGGACTATTCACAAATACCGTTACAGGATACGTGGAGTTGGGGTATGTAGTTATGTGTAACACTCCAGCAACCTACTATACAAAATAGCGTTATGTTGAAGTGGCGTCGTTGTCGTCGATAGCAGCCGGGTGGCTCGTGCTGTTTCCAGCAGTTGTCTCTATTCAACTCGATCTCGGGCCACTCGGTGCCAATTTTCCAAGCATCTCAGAAGTCGCAAACCTGGGGTGACATTGCGATTCTCGTTTCGAATGATTTTGGTTCGTTTCGCGTTTCGCCCATTCGTTTAACGTGGTCAAAACGAACCAAAGTCACTCGAAACGAGAATCGCAATGTCACCCCTGGTCGAGCCTTCTTACCTATTGAGCTCCTTTCTGGAGCTGATGGGGTTGTTGATGGGAACCGTTTTTGTCGCGTTGTCGTGCGGCATCCTTACGAGGTGGCTAGCCTACTATAGCCTACCGACTTTCGCCAGATGTACGTTGGAAATCTCTCTAAGCAGTGCCTGTAGCTCGTGATTTAAACATCTTCGCCACTCTTCGTTTTCAGCTTGTATTTCGCCCAATATTATCCGCAGTACCTTCCGTTAGAACACGGTAAGGGCGCGTACGTCTTCCGTATCTTCTTTACAGTGGCGTAAGCTTCTTGAGCATAGCGTTTTGCGTATGGCAAAGTACGCACGATTTTCCGCTTGAATGCGCCGCTGAATCTCCTGGTTACTAGTATAATTGTCGGCGGTTACCAGCCATGCCAAATGCACGAACTCATCTTCTGCTTCTAGTTCTTCTCCGCCAAAGGTTACCGTTCGGGAAAGGCGTGGGAGGTCTGCTAATTCCCCATGAAACCTTGTGGTGTCGGTAACAATCGCCGTAACAGGATCTGGCCGAGTAAGCTCTGTAAACGTAGTTATCGCTAGTGATAATGCTCAGATAATTTTTTCATGCCATTTTTTGCCTCTCCACTGCTTGTTGGCATTCCTCATCAAACCAATCATTTCGTATACTTTGTGGCTTCAATAGCTGTAACGATCTCCCCGATGGCATTCAGTATTCGCGCGCAGTTCTCGGCAGATAGCGGATTATCTAGCTGCTTGATGTTCAGCCGAGGAGAAAGGCTGCGGTTGACAGTTTTGAGCGCGTATATACAGCTACTAGGTGACATCTGACGGTCAGAGTCAATATCCGCACCCCGTAGGAAACGTATGTTCGTGATGTTACAGAACAACGGGGGGCACCCGTTTGGCATAAAGTCATTTGGCATAATGCTATTTGGCATAACCCATTTGGCATAATCATAAGGGGCTATTTGGCATAATGCCATTTGGCATAACGCCAATTGGCATAATTCCTCAAACATTATTTTATGACCTAATGGTCACTTTCCTAGATGATTCAGGGCGAGCCGGCCGTAGGCAACGGCGAGTGTTCGCCGGTGACCCGCCGTCGGAAGCGCCGGCCACTGCGGGGGGGCAGCCCCCCCGCAGAAATCACATCTGTCTAGGTTTATTTGTTTTCCTAGGTTTACTGACCTCTAATTTTTTCCTTCAGTTGGGTCCGAACGAGCGACAGCGAGTAAGGACGGATCACACTTTCTTTGTGAGGCGATCGAAGTCCATGGGCTTAATTAAGTGGATTACTGCGAAATAGAGTTTCCGAAAAAAGAAATTTTCTGCATAATAGTTATCCGCCAAATAGTACATTTCGCGAAAATTTTGCCCGCAAAATGGTACTTTTCGCAAAATGAATGAATCTCCACCAAACAATACTTTTCGCGAAACACTATAATCCGCGTTTTGGCCAATTACGAATTGGTTTTCCGCAAAATAGTACCCACGCAGCTACCATCACTAACGAGTGGTCCTCATTAATAAGCAGCGAAAAACGATTTTGAATAATGGTTACCTGCACAGAAATATTCGTAAATCACGTTTATTCCAAATCAAGAACTTATTTCCAAAAATATTATCCGTAAGACATAGACATAACGGTGAATAAATTTTTGTGCACGGTGAATGACATATTTAGAAAACTTTTATTTTTTTCATACAAGTGATAATTTGGGATATCTGTTGTCAAGGATTCGTTGAAAAATAACAAAAAAACATTTTTTTTTATAATAACTAAAAGCTTTGTGCTGCTGGCTGGACATATACTAAAAACTTGACTTTGTATTTAGTGTATAGTAGATGGTTACTGTGTGCTATATGAAGTGTCAGTAAGACTTTCAAATACAGCAATGACTCGCTCGTAAAAAATCTCGTTTATTGGGCTGTTCGTTAGTTGGGTGTTCTCTAGTTGGGCCCTGCTCTAACTAAAATGCACTTGTATTTCAAAATTCTATCGTTTCAACGAATTCAGACTGTATAGGTATATGTAACGCACCGGTACGTTTTTAAGTGATACTCTTAGTTCTTTTCGAAAAGTTATGTAAGATTTCTTTCTATGGCAAGAAGCAACAAAAAATTTCTTGAGGTTGACGGCAGATAACCAATTACCAGAAATTTTGAAAAGCACAAAAGTCAAAGACATTTTAGCATACTATGGAACAGGAAATCGGTACGCAAAGATTAATTATCAATTACTAATTGTCACTGGTGTTATAAGAATCGAGTTTAATGTTATAAAGTTAATGAGTGTTTGTCGGTGAACCTTTGCAGAAATCACTTTTGTCTAGGCTTATTCGTTTTAGTAGGTTTACCAACTACAAAAAACATCTTTAGGAGGGCGACAAGCGTACCCGGCTACCCAAAAGCGAACTTTAACAATTGTCATAACAAATTTAAATTGATTTTGACGCAACAGGTGTTATTTGTTTCGTAAATTTATCTAGTTTAGACACACAGGACTATTTGGCCATTAAAAGACAGTGCCAGAAAATCCGCAATTACTACGGAGTGTCAGCTATGGAGTAGAGAACTGGTTGGATTACAAAAATAACTGTCATGATGTGGGTGGGCTCTAGAAATTCATTTAAAGAACTTCTTCATATAATGCGATGAATCAGGTTGAACATTCTGGAACAGGTAGTAATTTTTGTTTTGAATGGTCATTGCGAAACTGGCTTCTACAGGATCACAGATTATAGTTTAGGATTCGCAATAATGCTTAGCACTAAAACTTCGATTATTCGTTTAGAATCAGTTCAGATATGATCAATCAGTACTACTGTGACCATATCCTTTCGAAATGTCAAAAAGAATCAGTGAAAACAATTTTAATTTTGTCTTGTGTACCCAATTGACTATTCCGCAGGAACAGATTCAATTGCCCGAAATCAACAAATTTTACGATGTCACAAAATTTCCGTAACGTATCTTCCAAATTGACTGAGTTCTAACAATTTAAAACTGAAAAGGTACTCAGTAAATTGCTGCACACATAAAGATTAAGCACCAAACAACAAAACCTGGCTAGAATATAAATTATGCCAAAAAGTCGTTATGCCAAATAACCATTATGCCAAATGACTATTATGCCAAAAGACCGTTATGCCAAATGGATTTATGCCAAATGGCGTTATGCCAAACAGCATTATGCCAAATGTCTTTATGCCATATAGGGTAGCCCCCAGAACAACTATCTATGAAACAATTTGCTTCATTGTACGTTGGTCAGGTGACCTCGAGGTGGCTTTATACTTTTCTTTTGCGTAGAAAAAGGTGATTCAGATCACTAGGCCTCGGGAAGCTACAAATTTTATACATCGTTGGCCGTTATCGTTCATGTTCATGCGCAGGCTACGGGTCCTATCACCGGTCTATATAGATTTATTGCTCACCGACCTGGGCTTTTATATCCCCAATGACGATCTTGATGTCCGGAGGCGAGCAGCAGTCGTACGATGCCTTCAGCCTTGCATAGAACGGTTCCTTCTCATTGTCGAGTCTACCTTCGTGCGAACAGTGCAGGTTGATGAAGAAACGGCCCTTTATCCTCATGTTGAACGTCTTCCAATTGATCATGCGATCTGGAATGCTATCTAACACTACAAAGGCTGTTTTGGATTCGTTATTAGTGCCACCGCTCTGTATAAACGTCTTACGACTTGTCTCTTCTTTATCGACAGACTTCGCAGTCGGTTATTAGATTACAGGACAATTACGGGGCGAATGCAACGATCCTACGGACTCTAACAGCAGCGCCCAGCCGCGATTCGAACATACAATGTCTGGCTTGTTAGACCAGCATCATACCTCGAAGACGAAGCCACCTGGACGATTCCGAATTTCTGGGAGTGTTAAAAATCTGCATTATGAAGTTTAAGAATTATTCCTATGTAAATTTTCTTAGTAATCCGGGAAAAATATCATTTGGAAAATTTTTTTCACAAAATTTTCCACAATAACAAGAAAAGAAAAGAAAAGAAAGCCGTAAAACTATGTTCTAATTCTTTGAAAAAAATTAAATATTTTTTTCTTGTTCATTAATTTTTTTTTAGTAACAAAAATTTTACGGTAGTGTTCCTGAGTTATGTCCGCTCATCTGACGATCAGCGAAGGCGTCCCATCTTAAGATTTTTGGCAATAACTCAGGAAAAAACCAGAAGGTCATATGGTACATCGCAATACATATCGGAATTTTGAAGTCGTAATTCAAACCAAGTGGTTTGGCCATCAACCAGAACTGATGAACTTCCTGGTATACTATACCAAGAAACTACTATCACCAAACTGCTTCATATGTGCCAACAGAACCGACAAATCTGCCTCAGTGCCAGATTTTTTTCGGTCTATTGAGCTCCATGATATAGAAAGATAATTGTAAGGCCAGACACCATCTTTCACTTCAAATCACTTTGAACAATACTTATCTGAAGTTTTTTTCGGAGATCTCCGAACACGTCAAATAGAGTGCAGTATTTTACACCCTCTTCCCCTAGCGAAAATTGTTTTTCAGCGGCAGTGTAAACAAACAAATTAAATCGGATTCAATTCCTGCCGCTTCTAATTGTGTCGAGCGTGGATCCACGTTTGCCAATTAGATTTACGCTTATAAGTGCGAGGAATTAATGATGAGTAATATATAAATCAATTTTATTATAATCTATTGGCTGTCAGACTGACCCGCACTAGCAGCTGTTCATTACATTCAGTAATGGGGCACATTTTGTAAAAACAGTCTCAATTTTGCTTCTACAAATAACGTTACTCTTTTTTTTACTTTTTCAGTTTCAACATCAGAAGATACCATGGGGATTGGCTGCTCGTCAACCAATGAGTTTTAACCCACAGTTCAAGAATTCATAATTTCTTCTTCAAGTTCTTCCCGACTTGATAATTTGATCAGTTTTATTCTTGTCCTTTATGTGTTTTAAAAAAATATTTTTTTGAATTATTTTATAAACTGGGAGAAAACTTATCTTAAGCTCAAACTTTGGTAATTTGAGTGTGGAAAAAAAGCCGGTTAAAACGGCCATTAAATATTTCTCTGAACGCATCTGGTTTCGCTAAGAGGAAAAGTTGCACTTGATAAAGAAACCATTGCTTATAACTGCTCTCGCTCTGCTCGCTTGATGGGGTCATCCTGCCTTACAGAAGGATTTTGCATTCTCTGTGAATGTCCACTTTTCTCGGTAATTCCCCAATGTATAACAACAGTGAAACTAACCGGTGTGGTTGTAGCGCAAATCATATATAGCCGCCACATAGCGCAGTCAGTGGTATGATAGTGACAATAATATCACGCTAAGCGACGTATTTCCCAGACCTTGCCCAGTAGACGTTTGGTTTTTTTTGTCGCTCCAACAACTATGGAACTTGTTTTCTTCATTGATGAACAGCTCAATACAACCTGTCTAACATGCACATCTGAAGGAGGGTGACTTGATCTTCCGTCTGCAGTGCGCTCACTGCCTGCCGGTGCCGTGAGTGTGTAAGTGCGCGAAACGATCGCTGCTAGTGTGTGCTACGCGGCGGTCAAGATCGAGTGTCAAATGTTCTTCGGTGAGATTTCGATCGATTGGTCGAACTGCATTGGGGTGGGTCATATTTATAAAAATGTTTTCATTTCGATCGATCATCAGAATTAGCAAGAAAATAATAATTAGTGTTACCGTTTGTTTTACGTTTCTTCGAATCGAAGAGGTTTTTAAATTTAATTGGAGCGAACTAGAAGATTTGACCCACTCTGATGTCCATACCACCACTATGACCGGCAGGGACCGGCTTCGAAGCTAGCGGAGAATGGTATTAGTATGGACTTCGAGAAGTGCGAGTTTCGAATACTTCGCTTCACAGTTGTTATCGGATGCTACAGTTAGTAAGACGTAGTCGTGATCGCTGTGCTCTTTGTCGACCGTTATTTTGTTGTCTCTAGTGAACCCTTCGAGGTTGAGATCCGTTATCAGTGGTTCGTGACGTTGCCAGGTTCCTGGAGTGCAAACGGCTCGAATTATGTACAATTTTGCGGGACTGTTTGGACTGGGCCTCATACTGGTAGGCTTGTTCTCGGAAGGATTAGCTCAAGGTAAGGGATGAGAGCTGTTTAAAAAAAAATTTTTTAAGGCGAATTTGTTTTCTTCCATCAGGCCAAAATGAACCCTGCTTCAATCCGATTGGTCAACCTGGTCTCTGTGTGTTCCTTAGGGAATGCCAACCATTACTGGATATCTACACCAAACCATTGATTACTCCGGACGAAAGTAGCTTTGTCCAAAGCAGCAGATGCGGTTCCGCAGCAGGCAAGCCATTAGTAAGTACCAGGATTGCAAAAATCTAAATATGTTAATCAGATGCAACCGTGGGTTTTGAGAACGACTTCGAAGAAAGTTGATTTCGGAACGATAAAAATCCCATTTGTGGTTTGTGGTTCTATTAATAAAACCGGTGATAACTATTAAAACCGGTTATATTCACGCAAATCTACAATTCAGGTGTAACTAAAGCTGAATGCACGCAGCAAGACATCATAAACTAATCATAGCTTACGATCATCTTCAGAATTGTTTTCTCGTTCGACAAGTATAATATGAAGGAACCTAACTATATGTGATATTGCGTATGAAAAAGGTCATTAAGGAGTCTAAATCATTTATTCTTATCTTTTCCACAGCCGGTGCATTTGTAATCACTTATGCTGTAGTATAGTAAAACTGCATAAAGATTAACATTGTTTTTCACACAAAGAAAAAAAGCTATTTTTACACTACTAATGCACTACAGAAATACACAACCGGTGCTGTTTATAATTTTTGATCTATAAACTAAATTTCATATATAGGGGGATGCATCATTACTAGTCTCATTGCCAATATTGGTCCAATTTTCGCTAAAACTGTAAACATTGGTAAACAAACAACTTAAAGTTTTTATTTATTTACCGGGAAACTAACAGTCGTTAACTTTTCGTCGGAAAGCCCAATTTTGGAAGCAGTTTTTGGGCACAAAACAGGGGTTTTGTACTTAAAAATGTATTCACTGTATTTTTTGCCAATCTGAAGACAGCGAGTATATTTTCATAAACAGAATTCTTGTTTCAAACAAACAAACTGCTTTTGAAATGGAAAAAAATTAATGACGACTCATTTCGCCTTAAATGTTGAAGCTAACATTTTCATGCTTAAATCCAAAAGCAATCATTTTATTAACGTAATAAGGCCATTGCAAATCATTTTCAAAGTTTTTGTCACCGCCCCCCCCCCCCCTTGGAAATTGGCTTGAAAAACCGGGGGGCAAAAAACAAATTTGTAAGATATGAGTTAAATTCTTTTTATAAAATCAATTGTCTGTGGGCTCTACAGCTTGAAAAACTCGAAAAATGAGTGTACGAGTTGAGTTAACGCTTCTAGCACGAAATGGAAAAGGAAGTTCAAACAATGGAATTTCCGAAACTCGGCCAAAACAATTATCTTTCGTTTTTGTCTTTTTGTTTGTAGATTTTTGCATGAAAAATAACAACGTATGTATTAAAAGCAAGAATAGATTTGGTTTTCACGTTTGAACTTTTAGTAAAAATGCATAAATCCAGATTTGTTTTGCTCGATTAAAAAATTTCTTTTTGTTTTTTTCGCACCCCCCCCTTCAGGGGCCCAACACCGGAGGAACAAAAACTTTTTTAAATATTTGTAATGACCTAACTTAAAGATTTTCCGTTGATTTAAAAATCCTCATTTCAAATTCAATACACGATCTCTAAGCGCTTAATCGATTGGCGTGTTTAACCGTTATGTGTGCAACAGGGTACCCGGGTACCTTTTCAGTTTTAAAATAGTTATAACTCATTCAATTTAAAACATACGTCATTGAAATTTTGCGACATCGTAAAACTCGTTGATCTTAAGTAATTGAGGTTTTTTTGGTGCATATCCATAAAGGGGATTACCAATGAGAGGCACTTGAATGTTTTTATTACGTAGGAGGGCGACAAGGGTACCCGGGTACCCATGATTTGCTATGTTTATAACTTTGGCTATCTTGAACCGATTTGGATGAAACCAGTGGCATTTGATTCGTACATTTATCCAGTTTTGATTAGACAAAGCATTTGGCCATCAAATGACATGTAGTTCCCGGGAATCAATTCCGGAGCAACGTCCGGTAAAGCGTGGAAAGCCGCTTGTTTTGAAAGAATATCAGCTTTCAGCAAAGCTATTAGCTTTGAACTTGACATTGTGGATCCTTTTTTCATCTTATTATATAAATTGGTGACTTTAGATCGCATTGGCCATTCCAGAATTGGGTTCCTGTAGGGTTACAGATGGCCAGTTGGGTGCCTAATCCATTATTAGGATTGGTTTAGCGGATCTTTTTGATGTTTTGAACTGATATGGCCAGTTTAGTACTCATTAATAATTTCGGAACTGGTTCCAAGTGTATAACGGATTGTTCTACGTTTTGAACTGTTCTGATAATGCTAAGCATTATCTTGAATCCTGCGGTATGATCTGTGACCCCGTAGAAACCGTTTTCGAAATAACCAATCAAAATACATCAAAATGTAAAAAATATTACCTCCCGAACTAATTCCAAGAACTTTGATACCCATATTGCTAGGTTTTACCTCCAATCCTAGACTGGCCACCCATGACCCCACAGGAACCTACTCTGGAATGGCCAACCTGATTCATCTCATTATATGAAATAGTTCATTGTATGAATTTTTAGAGTTTTTATATCCGCATGACTGATTTTCCTGCAATACAAACAGTTCCCTACCTCACAGCGGACACTCTGTCGGAATTCCGGATTTTCGGGCCCCGTAAATCTTTTAAAGGCCAAATGGCCACATAATTCAAAACTAGATAAATTAACGAATCAAATGACACCTATTTCATCAAAATCGGTTTAAAATTGTTGATGTTATAACAATATCAATTTTGGGTACCCGGGTACCCTTGTCGCCCTGCTAAAGGTGTTTTTTTTGTCGCACACATAACGGTTAAAGACTATGCTTAAACTTAAATTTTAACGAGATACCTTGTTACTACTATATTTTATTTTTCACAATTAGGTCATTGCAAATAATTTCAAAAGTTTCTGCCCCCCCCCCCTTGGAAATCGGCTTGAAAAATCAGGGGGCAAAAAATAATTTGTAGGATATAAGTTAATTTATTTTCATATAATCAATTGTCTGTGGGTTCTACATCCTGAAAAACTCGAAAAATGAGTGTACGAGTTGAGCTAATGCTTCTAGCACGAAACAGAAATGGAAATTCGAACAACGGAATTTCCGAAAATCAGCCGAATTTTTTTTGCGTTTTTGTCATTTTTCGTAGATTTTTGCATGGAAAATAATAACGTATATATTAAAAGAAAGAATAGATTTGGTTTTCACGTTTAAACTTTAAGTAAAAATGCCTAAAATCAATATTTTTTTTGCTCGATTAAAAAAATCTCTTTGTTTTTTTTTCGCCCCCCCCCCCTTCAGTGATCCAACACCGGAAGGACAAAAACTTCATAAAATATTTGTAATGGTCTTATATGTATTTTACAACAAATTTTAATGTAAATTTGTGTTTATTGTCATCAGATTAATCTGGGTTTGGAAAATTATTCCATGTTCAAAATAAGCTGTCTTTGCAGAAAAATGGTTTCTTGCTTTTTAGTAAGTTTTCTCCCAGTCTCATTCATACATACTTTTATTTAATAAAAACTAACATCTCAACTTAGGTCACCTTCTATTTTATTTGAACTCAAAATTTTCGAGCTCAATGAGGAATTATGCGAGAGAGAAAAAGTAGCTCTAGAGAAGAATTATATTCATAGCGAAAAGAAGTCCAGTCCGGCGAAAAGAGGTCCAGTCTGGCTCCATTATCTGTTATACAGTTATTTATGAAACTAGCGGCTACAATGAAACTCACATTAGTGGCTTTATAAAGTCTTCTTCAATAACAATCGGATGCTGCACAGTTTGTCAGCCAATTTTTTTTAACCAATCTGCTAAAAACCAATGTTGGTTTAGAATCAAAGTACGCCATTAAAAAAACTGAAAGCATAACAAAGCAAGCATAAGACAATAAGTGATACTTAAAAATATTTTGCGGGAATATTTTTTTATTCCATTGGCGGAACTAGAAGACAGGGGCTAGGGGGGTCAAACCCTCCTTAGGAGAGATTCTGCCCCCTAGAAAAATCGACACATTTTTTTTAAACTTTGAAAAACTATGGATAATACAAACTTGAGAAACATTTTAATTTGCATCTCTTTAATAAGAACCCATGCTTAAATATGCATTTAATTTTAATATGCCGATAGAATAAAAATGTGCGCTAGTTGTGCTAGTGGGGATACTTACTGTGAAAGTGCTTTATAGAATTGAAACAAGTTTTTCGCAATACTTAGCCCAAGCAAATGCTATTTATCAATCAATGTACGAGTAAACATAAAACGAGGGTATTAACCTTCTGACGAGTAAGGCCGTCTCAAGAGGATCTTTGCCTATACATACAGCTTCAGAGCCAAATATTAATTTTTTGAATCGACGATATGAAAAATGCGTTCATAATCGTTTGCCTGACACTTTGGCACCAGTATATCAGCATCCCAACCATGCGTTCAAGAGTTCTCGTCATTCAAGTACAAACAATTGAGAATATTACGGTAAAGGTTGAACGCGGAAATATTCGGACCCAAAAAGGTTTTTAAAATAAAACTGTGCCTTTGAATTTGTATTCTTTATTGTATAGAGTGTATATTATAGAGATTTTTGCTAATTATAAGACGATTGTTTCAACCTCACTTTTTACCGTAGTCCTATGCCCAACCTTTATTCCAAACACGGTTTGGATTATATTTCGCATTTTCGATTAGTATTCCTGAATGCTTCATAGGTTTTAGATTCTCGGTATTGGCAGGATTCCACCCCATGGGAACACACAGTGACTCGTTATGTCACTATTTGGTCAAATTTGAAAAATGCCAACACTCCTTTTAACGAATACCCTGCTTCATGGTAACAGTTATGAAAGCGTCCCTTCTTAATCGTCTTAAGCGTGGAACTTTTAATTATTTTGCGGTCTCCCGGGTATTCTGTCGATCGAACGAGGTATAAAACTCTTGTCCAGAAATTTGGCACTAACATATTTTGTCAGCATATGCTCGCAGTGCTTCCTTGAGCGTTTCTTTACCTCCGGGCTTCGGTTCGCGTAACAGTTCGGTACAATAGCTTGGGTATACACGTCTTTCGACCCTTCTTTATCGACACACACATCGCAGCGCAATATTAGAGTGCAGGACAATTGCGGAGATTGTGTAACGTTTCTCCTAACTCCAGAAGTCGAGATTCGAGCACACGACATCTGGCTTATTAGACCAACATCGTACTTTGAAGCTGGCTGGCACAACTTACGAATTAATGGCCAGACATTCTCCAAAGCGTTTTAGAGCATTACAAACCGGCAATAGTTTTGCCAACTCACGAGCGGATAGTCTGCGATTATGGTTGCACGCAACACTTATTCTGACAACAAATACTTACTGTGATTTTATATATTTTACTCATAAAATAAATTAACGATAATGGTAATCCCAAGTAACAATTCCAAGTTTTATCATTTTCGTAGAGTGGTTTTCATGACCAATTTCATAAAACTGCTAATAAAACTAGAAGCTCGACCAGAACGTTCTGATGACCGCTATAAAACTGTTTTTTAACCACGTGGCACACTCCTCAGAATGTTTTCATAACCTCTGTAGGAATCAGGTTATAAGCTCAAGTAGTCGTATCACTCTCTGCTGAAAACAGCAATAAAACCGCTTAAGCTGTCGCTGCTTGACAGCTACCGCCATAATTTAATAAAGCTTTTCCCTTTTCGCTCTGGTAAAAGCTAAATCAGTTCGTCAGGTTAGTCAATTTGAAAATACATCCGTGTGCAGTAAAGTTTTAGTGTCAGATTATTCTGAACGATTTGGTTTATAGCGAGCATAATAAAATATCTCATAGAATTAATTATGAATTGTTAGCCGTCCTAGTTCGTTTGCAGCACGTGCGCATTAAATTTTATTGTTGGTTGTTTTAAAATTGGTTGTTTTAACAAAATAAATATTTTCAGTTAGGCAATCTCAATTTCTAGCAAAATCATTTTAATTGATTCTGTGACAGGAAAACGGACTGAAAGTAACTTTCTTTCTACGAAGCACTTTGCTTTGATGAATTTTTGTTTGCGAGCTAAAACAAAATACTAGAATATGGCAATATGGCCTCGCATGAAAAAATGATAATGATTTTGGTGTTGAACTTTAGTTTTCTTCATAATAGCAGCAAAAAAACTGTTTGGTCAAGGTGTTACCGCTTGACTCTACTGGGCAAAGTTAATAGCTCTATAAAACTAACAGATTTCTTGCGGTTTGACAAGTAACCGCGATAAGATCAACTTTGGTTGGTGCGCCATTTTGTATTGCTACACCACACTTAAGGTAAGTTTATAAGAGACGCACGCTATGTCTGAAGGGTGCGATTATGCAACTTTGATGTACATAAAATTTTCTTTCACAACGTATTAGTACAGGTCTTCACGATTCAGAAAATACTAATTTTAAGATAATCCATCGGGAAAAAATTGAAAAAAGTTAATTTGAATATTTTAGCTGTATTCAACCGGGATCATACAGAGTACTTTTGATCATGGAATTACCACATGCATACACCTTCACGAACTTGGTAATTCTATGATCAAAAGTACTCCGATTTGGTTCAAACTTTGTGAATTTGCTGTTCTTTTTCTGATAAGTTGAGACCTGTAGTTTTTATTTGCCGCTTAGGGTACACACTCTTGGGATAGGGCGTGTCGACCACTTAGAGTGGTCCAAAAAATCATCATCTGTGTCATGACACTTTCTTTTAAATATTTAACTTTTGAATCGCTCAAACGATTACAACAATATTGATAGCAGTCGAAAGTTACATCAATGAGCATTTAATAAACGTTGCAATGTAACCTATATTACCTTTTATGAATAATATAATATTGGTTTGAAACCCAAACCATGACATAATTACCATAAACATTGAACATGTTTCCATGCAATGACAACAAATAAGCTCCCAGCTTTTATATATTTTGAAAGCTTAAAATTTTGTACAAAATTTATCAAAAATCTAGACACGTTTATCTTTTTGTTTATTTTGGAGATACAGTTTGTGGATACGCCTGTACCCGATCGGGGTATTAGATTTTTAATGCGCAAAACTCAAATTTCTTCTCCCATGTTTCTATTCAAACGATTGAATTTGCTCAAATTCATCTAAATAACGAGAATTTGGAGCCTTTTGACATTATATCAAGCGGAACATACCGAAATTAGACAATGAAATATAGAATGAGTATCAATTAGGGGTTAAAACAAGGGGTCTTTCAATATTGAAGTTTTTATGCTTGGTTAATTGAAAATAACTAAATGCTAAGAATTACATTTTTAACAACTTGACACTGTGGATCCCTCGCTCACCAATTTTCTAAAAGTTGATTTGTAGCCAATCCATCTTTGTCATATAATATTACCTAAATTTGCTATGAAATAATTAACAAACAGCATAGTTTCGTAAAGAAGAAAGATAGTGTTTTCAAATTAAGTGGAAATAATGTTAGCGGCCGTCTTAGATCTTTGATAAAATCGATTGATGTGCCAAAAACAAGTCAATTTCTTGAACTAATCTAATATGGCGACAAATCGAAGAGGACCACTAAAAATGTTTCACATAATTTGAATTTCTTTTTACAAAACCGTTTCATTTGTTATTTATTTATATAGCAAATTTAGGGAATATCACACGATAAAAATGTTGAAGTTCACCAAAAATCAACTCTTTTTAATACTGCCTGGCCACTTGACGAACGAGGGGTCCACTATTTCGAGTTATTTAAAATGAAATTCTCTATATTCAACCTTTTTCATTCAATCAAGCACAAAAATTTAAATATTTAAAGATCTCGTGTCAATAGTGGCATTTAAAAGTTCAGTATTCAAAGGAAGGTGTCATGACTGGGATGCTGATTTTTTGGACCACCCCAAATTAAGAGGGAGCGCCCTAAGCGCCACATTAAAAATTCGGGTCTGAAATTTCCATAAAAAGAACCAATTCACAAAGTTTGAACAAAATCGGAGCACTTTTGATGATGGAATTACTAAGTGCGTTACCTGTATCCGGTTGATTACAGCTAAAATATTCAAATTAACTTTTTTCAATTTTTTCCCGATGGATTTTTTTAAAATTAGCATTTTCTGAATCGTGAAGACCTATACTAATACGCTGTAAAAGAAAATTTTATGTACATCAAAGTTGCATAATCGCACCCTTCAGACATAGCGTGAGACGTGGTGTAGCCAACAAGTTTCAAGGTAGTAATATAAGCAGCCACTGCTTTACAAATGGTTTTGTTATGGTTTTATAGCTAACTATAAGTGTAGTTGGACTCGAATCCTCTTGGCATTGCGCAATACCACAATAAAACTAGAGGTAATGATTAATATCGCAATAAAACTTTAAAAAATTCAAGTATAACTAAGGTGCCTTAGAATTGTTACAGGGGATCCCAAGAACCTGGTGAGTGCTATAAAACTGGCTTCAGACCAAGTGGCCCATTCTATAGAAGGTTTTTATAACCTCTTTAAGAACCAGGTTATGAGCTCAGGTTATAGTTTTATCGCGCTCTGCTGAAAGCAGCAATAAAATGGCTCATACTTTAACTTAATGAGACTTTTCGCTTTGTTCTACAAAGTATTAAGGGGACATGAACGACCAACAATTTTGGAAAAATCCTTATTTTTTTCAGGTTTTGATTCTGCAGTCTATTCCGCTTATTTTAATACTAAATTTGTAATGATCTGACCACGGGAAGTGGCCGAAAAACGATCATACATATAAGCATTCCAGTGCGGCATGGAACAACTCGGCAGAATAAAACGCCGCTCCTGGAAAACCACGATTTTCAAACTTTATGTACCTTTATCTCGGAAACTACACAACGTATTGGAACAAACTTTTTTTTGTTTTGTTGGTAGTAGCTTGGCAAAGACTTTTATAACTTTTGAGTTTCGTAAACAAAACACAGCTTGAAAAAAACGAAAAAGAAGAAGAAAACATGGCTGAAAAAATAAAATTTTGTCTTCTTTTTCTTTGTTCCACGCCGCACTAGAATGCTTATGTGTATGATCGTTTTTCGGCCACTTCCCGTGGACGGATTATTACAAATTTAGTATCAAAATAAGCGGAAAAGACTGCAGAATCAAAATCTGAAATAAAAAAATTATGATTTTTTCAAAATTTTTAGTCGTTCATGTTCCTTTAAGCTTGCTCTCGTAAAAAACTGAATTAGTTAGCTTTGATAACTTGCAAATAGATATCCGTGAGCAGAAAACTTTTACTGCCAAATTATCCTGATCGGTTTGGTTTATAGCGACCATAATATTGTAACTGAAATAATAAATAATAAATTTTCAGAAGTTTCTGTATTTGTGCAGCATATGCGAATTGAATTTTATAGTAAATTTTGGAATGATAGGTGGATAAAATCAACGCACTATTGAAATTTTGCGATTTCCGATTTGCTAGTTGTTTTAGGAAAATAAATATGTTTAATTATTTAATTAATTGCTTCTTGTTACATAAGAACTGATTGATAATATCTTTGTTTGTGTAGTTCACACTTTACTTTGATGAATTTTTGTTTGCAGGTAATATACTGGCATTAAACAATGTTTTTTGGCCTCGCATTAAATAATGTTTTCTGTGTTGAACTTTACATTCTATATAAAGATTATATGGGTCATCCCACGGGAAATTTACAGTCAAAATTTTTTTTCTCTTCGAAACATTTTTTTTACGTTCTTTGTTAAAAAAAAAATCGACACGTATTTTTTATTTTGATGTTACTGTTGGAATTCGAAAGATATGATTTTTTAAAGTATTGCAATCCGAAAAAAAAACGTTTTTTTAAATGCTGATTGTAAACATAGTTTGTAATATCAAAAAATAACTTTCTACCAGATGTGTTCACTATTCCACAAGCTTTCAAAATTGGTATACCATACCTCCCTCGATTGTTTTTCAATAGTTAAATAGTGCATTTTATTAAACAATTACAATTTTTTCAAAGTTGAAACTTTTTTTTCTCGATTTTTTTTATTTTAAAATATTTGCTGATCTTTCTCGAAGAAGCATGCAAAATTTGGAAATGGAGAAATGAAAACTGAAGCATTTAAAAAAACGTATTTTTTTCTGGTTGCAATACTTTAAAAAATCATATCTTGCGAATTCCAACAGTAACACCAAAATAAAAAAATACGTGTGGATTTTTTTTGAACAAAGAACGTAAAAAAGTTTTATGGAAGAGTCTCAAATTTCTCGAGTTCGATTAGTTTTTGAGTTTCGCAAAAATTTCTGTTTTATTTGTTGAGAGTCAATATCCCCCTACTACCACAGAGTGAAGAGGTCTCTAACCATCATAAAATAAATTCAGGACTCCAAAATCTCCCACATGAAAAAATTTGGTTCCATTTGCTTGATTAGGTCTCAAGTTATAAGGAAATTTGAATTTCAGTTGTATGGGAGCCCCCCTCCTAAACAAGGGAGGGGTCTTAATTCATCATAGAAAAAATTTCTGCTCCCTAAAAGCCCCACATGCCAAATTTGGTTCGATTTGCTTGATTAGTACTCAAATTATAAGAAAATTTGCATTTCATTTGTGTAGAAGCCCCCCTCTTAAAGTGGGGAGGGGTCCTAATTTATCATAGAAAAAATTCTTGCCTCCAAAAACACCTACATGTCAAATTTGGTTCCATTTGCTTAATTAGTCCCCAAGTTACGAGGAAATTTGTATTTCATTTGTATGGGAGCCCCCCCTCTTAAAGTGGGGAGGGGTCCTAATTAACCATAGAAAACTTTCTTGCCCTCGAAAACCTTCACATGCCAAATTTGGTTCCATTTGCTTGATTAGTTCTCGAGTTATGAGGAAATTTGTATGGAAGCCCCCCCTCTTAAAGGGGAGAGGAGTTATAATTCCCCTAATAAAGAGGGGAGGGGTCTCAATTTACCATAGAATAAATTCTTGTCACCGAAAACACCCACATACCAAATTTTGTTCTATTTGCTTGATTAGTTCTCGAGTTATGCAGAAGTTTGTGTTTCATTTGTATGGGAGCCCCTCTCTTATTGGGGGGAGGGGTCTCTAACCATCAATAAAACCTTTCCTGGCCCCAAAAACCTCTACATGCAAATTTTCACGCCGATTGGTTCAGTGCGGTTTGGCGAGTAACCGCAAAAAGTTGAATTTTGTGTGAGTATACGCCATATAGTATTGGCCGTATCGTGGTGGCAAAACCAACTATTCTCGTAATGGTAATATAAGCAACCACAATAAACTGGCTGTCTTTGCAGGTTTATTGTGTTTTTATAGCAAACTATAAGCATGCTTTGGCTTGTATCATCTTAGTATTGCGTGATACCATAATAAAACCATAAGTAATAATTGTTATCGCTATAAAGCCTTTATAAAATTAAAATAATGCCGCTTGACTTTAGAACTTGGGATTCCTCGTGTGCCCGGATTTTTTCGTGTTCAACCTTTTGTTTTAGTGACGTTCTCTAATGCCTGCTTAAGTAGGGCTGCTTCACGCCGCGGTCGGTCTTGGGAGCCGTCTGAGCGACGAATACTTTTATCTCGACATTTGATTTTTCTTCATTTTCTTATCTATATAAAAATCAATGTATTGACTGCACTGTCATATCTCTGGAATGACTATGGAACTTTCTGCATCAAATATGGTACACATTCTTTGATATAATGATAAAAGCATAAACAGAGACAAAGTCTCTGAAAACGTTGGGAGGTCTTGTGAATTTCTGGACCGATAACAGATGTACAAGTGGCTCCGAGCAAGGTCCAAGGTCCAAGTACTCAGCTAGTTATAAAACTCCATGGAACTCCAAGTGCAATGGTCTGTTTGAAATAAAAATTAAATTTTCATCCAACGAACAATTCGTAATTCTCACTGAACCGTATTGTTATAAATCGGCCGAATGGTCCGTCGGTAGCACTTCGTTTTTTCAGACGCAGTGAATTCCGCTAGACTGCGAAAAGCACAGCGAGGACTATACCAATGAGTTAGCAGATAGCAGAATTTCGTGATTTGAAATATGAATTCAAGTTCTCCTTTGGGTCTGATAATATTGTTGAAATGTAAACGAAAAGAACGACATTGAGACCACGAATATCGCGAGATTACGAGGAAACGCGTTGAAATTTGGAGATTCGGAGAAAGAAAATGAAGAAGCACTTCGAGAAATTAATGTTAATATTAGAGCTCCATACAGTCAAAGTCCACCTGATAATTTCGAAATTTTGACATCGTTGGCATACAATAATAGTCAAGAAGATAACAGTTCTTTTATGAGTATCGAAAAAATCGGTGGTCCAAGATTGCTTCCCTGTAGAACGTTACAAAACGAGTCTGTTGAATCATTACGCTGAGCCTGCAGCCTAAGTAACACGGTTCTACCACATTTAGTTGAAATAACTTATTTCTGACTTATATTAGTCATGTATTAGTCATGTATTAGTCTCTTCAAATGCTCCATGACAACTGTACTGGACGCACTTGCGGAAGGAAGGTCGAGGCAAGCATGATTCCAAAGAAATTGCATCTGCTGTCGGTATGAATGTAGTCAGCAGTCGCCTGGAAAAGAATGCTACTTCAAGCCGGCTAGATGAGTCAAGTAAGATCGTTCACTAGCTCCGCAATTGTTCTGTACTCTAACAGCGGGTTGCGAAGTCTGTCGATAAAGAAGGGCCAAGTCTTAGAAACACGCTTAAGTCTTGCTACGATAATGAATTGAAGGGGTCCAAACTGATCTAGAAGAATCCAACTGGGATTGTCATACTTAACTCATTGCCCAGATTGTTGCATAATAATTTAAAATTACTTATTTGCTGATTAAATTCAATCGAATGCAGGTTTCTGTCATGTCAGGATAGGATAGTGTCATGTCAGCTTGCCAGAATGTAGACAAAAGTTTATAGCGTCTCTTCATTTTTTCCTCACAGGTATGCTGTGGTGGCCTATCAGCAGGTGGTAATAGCGGTGGTGGAAAGGCCACCCTGTTGAAACCACCACAATGCGGTCGTGATCTCTCGAACCGCATCGTTGGTGGACAGGCTACTGATCTGGATGAATTCCCTTGGACGGCGGTGATACAGTATCGCAAACCCGACGGAAGATATGGATTCCACTGTGGTGGCTCGTTGATCAGTTCCCGCTATATCGTCACGGCGGGACATTGTATTAATGCTATCCCTCGCGGTTGGCAGGTGTAAGTTTGGAAACACTTTGATGATTTAGCTTAGAATTAACGAACATGTATTTTAGGGTTGGAGTTCGACTTGGTGAATACAACCTATCGAATGATGGACCGGACTGCAAGGACAACGTGTGCGCCGACATTCCCGTCGATGTTGGTGTTGAAAAGATCGTCGTACATGAGAATTACAATCCTCAAGTTAAGAGCCAGTATAACGATATTGCATTAATCAGATTTGACCGCGATGTATCGTTCTCCATTTATATTCAACCGATTTGTTTACCGGTCGATGAACCAGAACGATCTCGTAACAACGTAGGAACGAAAGCTTTTGCTGCCGGATGGGGACGAACTGAAACCGGTAAGAAATATGTTCTTATGCCTATTTGCCATTCAATAACGTTCCATCATTCTTTTCAGCAAGCGCCAGCGACGTTAAGCTAAAGGTAGAATTAGACATCACTGATATGAACCGTTGTTCCGCCGTCTACAGACCTTCCGGTTTGACTTTGCGGGACACGCAGCTGTGTGCCGGCGGCAAAAAAGGTGAAGATACCTGCAGTGGCGATTCCGGTGGTCCCCTAATGAAGCGCATCAAGTCCAATTACTTCTTGTTCGGAATCGTAAGCTTTGGACCAAACAAATGCGGAACCAAGGACGTGCCCGGTGTATACACGAACGTGGCCAAATACGTCGACTGGGTTGAGAATAATCTGGAGTAGTACTATCTTGATGGGAATAGTAACTGCAAAATGGAACCGCGCGGGGAGATTTCAGTCGAGATTATAATATATGAGGACTAATTCACTAGTTGTTCAATTTGTTATTCTTCTAATATTGGAACTTCCTATATTGTTCATTGGCGTAGCTAGAGGGGGTGCCTGGGGTACCAGGCCCCCTCCAGAATTCTGCAGGCCCCCTCCAGAAATTTTTCTCATTGGAATTGGAAACCGGGAAAAAACTCAGTGTATATGTTCCCGCTGTGTAGATATTTTCCTTTTCACTAGACATCGCAAAAGCGTAGTTGTCGTCGTTATCAGTAGCTTAGTAGCCTCCCCGACTCATACTGTTTCAAGCGTTCGTCTCCATTCAACTACATCTTGGGCCACTCGTCGCAAATTTTCCAGTCACAGAAGTCGCAAATCACTTTCGACCTGGTCGACCCGTCTTGCACGTTGAGCCTCCCTGTTCCTGATGCCGGTGCAGTTGTTTCTTTTCGGATTTAAATTGACTTTTCTCGGTGAAACCATTAAATTACAACTTATCGTTAACGTCTCAGCTTACTCTATTCAGCCATCCTCAGAACTAATTTATTTAAAAAAAAGTACAATTAACAATCTTGGCATAAAATTCAAATTACAAAATTCACTTACAAACAAGTTATAAACATTCAAATTCAAACTCAAAACTTTTTGCGAAGGGCTAAGGAAGCCTAATTTCCCACTTAAATGCGCAACTAGATCCCCTTACTATAGTGTTGTTGTCCGTGTGCACCAGCAATCCCAAATACACGAACCCATCTGCCACTTCTAGTTCGTCACCATCAATAGTTACCGTCCGCGAGAGGTACGCGTTTGTTTCCTTTGAGTATTTGGTCTTGGCCGCATTTATGTTCAGAACACTCGTCCTAAATTCCGATTTCGTCGGATCACCCCTTCAAGTGCGATGTTGAATAGCATGTAAAATAAGCCGTCACCTTGTCCCAACTTTCGCCGCGTCTCAAAGTAACTCTAAAGTATCCCCGAGATGCTCACGAAACACAACACTCTCTCCAATGTAGCTATATGCTCAGTTGCATCAATTTATTCGGAAAACCGTGTTCGTGCATTATCTGCCATAGCTGGTCTCGAGCGACTGTATCGTATATTGCTTTGACATCAATAAAGATGTGATGCGCGGACAGGTTGTACTCCCGACATTTCTGGTAATTGCGCGGACCCTCATCAAGCCAGCCTGGTATTTCCCTACAAAACTTTGTGCTATTGGTGACAGCCAGAGTAGCAAGATCATTATAAAAATTTTTTTTGGAAGGCACCCCCTAGGCCCCCTCCAGGGAAATTTTCTAGCTACGCCAATGATATTGTTTTAAAAATTCTTCATCGAAAGTCTAAAAATACTTATTCATGTCTAATTTGGTAGCAAATCCGGGGAAAAGCACTGATAAATGCTTAATTCACAAACAAAGCAACACTCCGTTCCGTAATTCCATCAGCCAGTGGTCTTGTTGTGCGTCTGTCGTTTCATCCAAAGCAACTGTAATCCAAACGCCATCAAGTTCAAATTAATTTAAGGCGGTAAGGATTACGCGCTAAGCTCGAAGGATATAGTAATACAACCAAACGTGGCAAGCACTGTTCGTTCCACCTTCCAACTGTATTTCTATACAGCCGGTCGGAACTGGATGAAAAGAAAACTGAGTATCCATTACGTTACAAAAACAGTTTGGCATGTTGCACCAAAACTTTTTCGGCTCAAGTTTTATCTTCCGTTCTTTTTGCTCACGTCGCACGCCAAAGTTTAGTTACTTCCACACAAAAACCGTTCAGAAGTGGAACGAGCAACCGGTACAACCAATCTCGGGGCGTTTTATCAACGCAAAAAAAACTCTCCTGCGGATGACTGCAGGGAAAACTTTGCTCACCCTGATTGTGCTAGTTTCGAGAGGTAGGTGGTGCGGAGCTGGTTTAAAAGCGTTGCATAATGCGATTGAATGTTTCAAATGTAAAATTGTTAAGCTGTGAATATTCCAAATATCATGAATTTAAGCGAAGAACTGCTTTTTCGTACTTTTGTAATTTTTTTCGGTATTAAAAAGCAATAAGAATACAATTGATTGCAGTGCATATTTTCGATAACTTGAAGAAATAGAAATAGCACCCACAAGCCACAAGTTGACTCACAACGACCCATGCTTCGCTATCATGCCAATTTAAATTGAACTTTATGTAATACAAATTAATTTTACACCTAATTCGAAAGTTTGAAATTTAAGATTTAAATTTCATACGTGTATGTAAAAACAAGACACGATATAGACAGCAGAAGTTTTTCCAGACAATACGTGGGAGGATGTGATTTAAAGTTACTCTTCAGTGGCAACATCGATTGTTGTCTACCTCTCATTTCGTTGAAACTGGTTTTCAATTTCTGTACCTGCCGTGGTAAATCTAGCGTGAATCTTAACCGCAGAATGAATTTTCCGAAGAAAATATCGGTTAACGAGTGCGCATGTTCCTACCGAAAACGCACGTGTTCGGTACTCACTGGAATTGGGAACAATATTTGGCATAGTGGAACGAAACGTTGTAATAATGGTCTAAATTAAAGTGACCAGATTGTTTCTTAAGGAATGCGGGCCATATTGGATGACAGTAGAAAAGAAAATTGATTCTATGACAAATCTATTTAATGGCAAATTTGTATTTTACATGTATTTTCCATGAAAAATGGTCTAAAACGGTGCGATTGGTGTGGATGTGGAGCAATTCTGCAGGCATTTGAACAGAATGCCTTGCTTATAGAACCAGCATCTTTGTATGAGAATACAACAGTCCCTGTGATCTTCATAACTCGGTAAAGTAATCGGCTCTACTATGAAACAGAAATTCTCGGGTTTCTGAAAACAGGAATCCTGGTGTGTTGGTGAAGGATTCCTCGTCGAACCAGTCGTATTAGTAGCGACTTCATGTCTAATGATCGTGACGTTGAATAGGCGTGAAGCCAAATGGGCATAAAACCGAATGGATACTAGGTCCATAAAACGCCAGATCAAATGTTTGCTCCGCCGAATGTGAGACCAAATAGTACAGTGGGATTTCGATTTTGGCGTGGTTCGATTTTGGCTTATTCGTATTTGACAAAACAAAATTTTGCACTTCCAAAAATATGCTTAAATATCAACTAGTTTTCGCATGCATGTTCAAAATGATGAAAAAATGATATCAGTATGTGCACGAAAAAAAGTTTGTAGTTGTTGAATGTTTCGTAAGGTAATATCTTTATTGACGTAGGACTACGTCTAACCGCATGATGTTAAAAAAATTACATGCGTCGGTCTAAAAGCTCCCGCCGTTTTTTTAACATAAAATGGTTGCAAACGTAAAAAATTGTCAATTAATGATAATTAGCCAATGTTTGATATATGTTTATTTGATTTTTTTTATATCAAAAAATGATCTCGGTTTTGGCAACGCATACGGTACGCATTCAGTGTTGCGGACCCACACTGCACTGGTGTGGTCTAATTTTCTCACACACGCGTACTTGTTCTAACGAACACGCTGGCATAAACGTCTCTTTCGAACTCTCGCTCTTATTTATGTATGCACTGGGACGAGTTTTTGCGAGTGTTGATTTAGCTAACAACCACGGTCGTCGCTCTCGCTCGTCAATGTCATTGCACGCTACTCTCGCCCGCGTGTAGAATCCAGGGCGTAAGATGAAGTAGAAAAAAGTAATGCCAAATCTGTATCCTAGTGTGTCGCTAGTCCTCACCACGGGCAGCTGGCTGCTCACGAGTTGTTTGCCTCGTAAGTGGGCTATACAGAAGACGCTACGAGGCTGCTGGATATTCTGGAATAAGAGAATGGCCAAGGCACTCAATAACTCGCATCTTTAGCGAGAAATGAGTCGTCATTGATTCTGTAAATTTAGGGTGAAATTAGTCGTCATCGATTCTGCATATTAAAAAGCAGGTTTTTTGGTTAAAACAAAAAATTTGTTGAATATATATTCGCTGTGTTCAGATTGGCAAGAATGCAGTCGAAGTGAATACATTTCTATGAACAGAACCCTACTTTTAGACCCAAAAACTGCTTCCGAAATTGGGCTCTTCGACGAAAAGTTAATGACTGCTCATTTTCCCTTAACCCTTTATAAGGCAGTGGCAACTATATTGCCACCAACAAAAATTTTTTATTTTGTTTCTATAATTATATTGATGTCATTATAGACGCAAAACCAATATTTTTCGTTGGTGGCAATATAATTGCCACGGCCTTATAAAGGGTTAAACCAACGATACTCATTGATGATGGACATTCCAACAAAACTCTCATCAAAGAGTGTCGCTGGTTTAAAGATGACAAGTACTCACGAGCTACTGAGCTACGTTGGTCATTCTCATTGAGTTTCTCTAGAGGCTGTACGTTCGAGCATGTGTAGATGACAGAATGTCTGTTCACAGAACCGGCGTTTGTTTGACGTACGCTTGCGTCAGCGGCGTAATCGTTGAATGCTATGCTCTTATACTCGCTCGCATGAGAGCAGGCATCATTTGCTTCTCGCTCGGTTTGCAAATTTGCACGCATTTGTTGCCAAAATGGAAATCCTTCTCTATTGAATTACATACCTCTTTTTTGTAGGAAGATTACACCTTATTTCTTTAAGCTTTCCATTTCTCACTCCTCATTACTCACAACTAGCTTCCAGTAACTCACTACAGATAGATCGATTCTCATTACTCACGATATAATTCTCATTGCTTACTGCTTACTTGGTATTGCTCACTTATCACTTGTCATTTCTCATTTCTCGCTACTCGCCACTCACTTCTCAATATTCACAACTACGAATTTCTCCCTATCCAGTTCTCACTATTCACTGCTCACTGGTTAATTTTCATTACTCACCATTACGGACCTTTCACTACTCATTTCTACCTTCTCACTACTCACTTTTCACTACCCCTAACTACCCATTTCTCACGACTAACTTTTCGCTAAGAATAATGAATATTCGGCGATTTTTACCTCCCAATGCTGAAACTTTCACCGACGTGAAAGTAGGGATGGGAATCGGAAGTCAAAATATCGATATTTTTTATCGCGATATATCCGACCGATCCGATATAGACTACAGCAGGTCCTCGAATAAGGCGGTCGGTGGTGCTGTACGTACACAGCGATTTCTTAGTTGCTCATTAACCAATAAAGTTGATTTTTGGTAATCAGTGTCATTTCTTTAGCAAAATTGTTTATCTTTATAGGGTAAAGAATTAGTTTTAAGCAGTCTAAGCGGGTCACTGATTGTTTTACCTTATTACAAGCGATGGGTTGACTAAGTGGGGGATATCAGCATACCAATCTTCTTGCTATCTTTAGTTCTTCAAGCTGTTACCATTGGAAGACACTATTGTTGAGCTAAACTTTTGATTTTTCGCTTTAAAAGTTGGAGCGGCGGAACTAATTTTGAACAGACCGAACTCATTTTCACCCGCAAGGTGCTTTTTTAAGCAATCCTGAAACCTGAATTTTTTTACGTCCCCTTAAAAAATCCCTCGAACTTTTCCCCCTATTCAGTAAGTTCGCGTTCCTATCCGCGACCTACTAATCGGCATCTGATGCGTAATCGGCATAGCGTATCGGCATAGATGCGTAAAATGCCATCTGTCTAAATTGTTTATCGGGGCATACACTCACCGCACCGTTCGGCAAACGGTATTCGTCGTCTCTTTTATTCTCTGGTGTTCTTATGGGAAACTGCGAGTTTGACGTCTCACTCGTTGTTCATAAGGATGGTGGGAGAACAAAAGAGGTAAACATATAGCAGTACAAACGATCCGACTCAGAACAGTGTTGTCAAAGCAAATAACATTGAAACACATCGTTGCTTTATTAAATCACTGAGAAAATCTTCGAAAATTATTGAAAAAGCTGTCTTTTGTGTTGTTTTTAATAAAGAAAAATTAATTATGAACATACATTTCTCTTGAAAGTATTGAACAACGTTTTCACCATAGGAGGTTTCAGTTAATTTCAAACTTAAGATTCTTATTTCCAGAACCGAAACAGTGTCTTGGCAACACGATAGTTCATCAGTTGTGCTGCAGCTGCTGCTAGTGGTGAACAGGTTCCGTCAATTCAGAATTTGTTTTCAGTTTTGTTAGAAAATAATAAAACTTTTGGCTAGTGACAAAGCCTTAGATAATAGAAAAAAAGTGACTGAATAATATGGTATGTGACAATTGAGTGCTTGACTTTCAGAGTGGTTGTAATCAGTGCTGAAAATTTGATGAATTCGTTAGTAGCGAGGTGGCGATTGCTGAAGAGCAGCTGAAAAATGTACGTTTTTGGACAACAATTTTTAATTCATCATATTTCTTGTCGGAAACTCAGTAAATTGTGTTTGTGTGAATCAAATGTATGGTAAAGTGATTTGTGAAGATGATCCTATCAAAAGATTTTGAAAATATGAATAAAAAAGTGCATTTTCGGATCATTTATGTTCATTAAAATGATTAAAATAGGTAACACTGCTTAACTCGTTCCTTACCCTATTTTCTATAACATTGCCGAAGAAATTTTAGGGACAAGTGGAACCCATACAAGTTCATAGTAAGCTTTAAGCTTTAAGATGAAGCGCTGATTTCATAAATCCGCTTGCCCCATTTTACCCCATGGGCTCGTGAAGCTATGGAAATTTAAAGCTTGAATATGCGCTAACTCAGCAAGTAAAGATTCTAGAGATTAGCGGTCTTCTGCAAAACATGTATTTTTAAAGCTTCGATAATTGCCTAGAACATTGTATTCTTGTAAAATGCAACCAACAAAAGCTAAGTACGAAAAACCAGTTTTTAAAGCATTTTTAAAGAATGTGGCCTGTAGTTCAGCACTCGATAAAGATAGAAATTTTGTTTCTTCAGCAAAGTTGCTTGTTTTTATAATGTTTACAACTTTTCTGAAGAAACTATGACTATATTTCTTAACACAAAAAAGTTATTTTTTTATATTTATTATAGCAAGCGATGACTAACCTTTGACAGTTTTAGATTAATGGGGATATTCATACGAACAAAAGTGCTAAAGATATGCTAAAGATAAATGATAAAATGAAAACAAGAGACACTAAGAAAAAAGTTCCACCCTTTTCGCCCTTTTGGACTCCTGTGCGTTGGGTGTTGAGCACCACCCATCGCCTTATTCGGTGGATTCCTTTATAGCAAATATTTCGCAACCAAAGTATTAATACCTCGATTCGCCGATATCGGAGCCCGAAATATATGGAAGGTTATCAAATAAGGGTGTCTCACATCAAATTGCGACACGGAAAAAACGCTCTAGAAAATTACCTAGTTGACCTAAGCTTTTCAAACTTTCAGACAATGAAATATAACCGATTAGTAAGCCTTTGGTGTATTTATTTCTGAAGTTTTTGGAGCGTCTTAGTAGAATACGAAACCTAAAAATAAAAAATAAGAAAACTTATCCAATTTAATTCTACTATGTGTATTTTATTCAATGACCGATACGTATTTCGCCTACGACTTGCAGGCTTCGTCAGTGTCTGTTTTCGAACTTCGAAGTTCGAATTTCATTCCGTTTCAATACCATAACCCGCCCAGTTAGCTTCAAGGTACGATGTTGGTCTAACAAGCCAGTCGTCGTATGTTCGAATCTCGGCTAGGCGGTGCTGCTAGATAGAGTCAGTAGGGTTGTCCGTCGGCTGTGAAGTCTGTAAAGAAGGGTAATGTCTAAAGACGGTTATGCCCAAGGCTTTGCTTTTTACTATAACCGTATGCTCGAACCTTAGGCTTAACTCCACTCATAAGGTTCTGTACAACATCTAGCTACAGCTTCTTCTGTATGGAAACCCACTTTTTCTTCATTTCTTTGTCAGATTTGACTTGGGATGCTTCCGTAGTGCCTGCTTCATAATAGTTCAGTATTTTTCGATGGACCTTAGTTCCGGTGCGTTGGGGGCGTTCATGTTCTTGGGTACTGTTGGATTCGTACCACTCCAGGGCATCCTTTGAAGAGTGGCACGAAGCTAAATCCGACCTGAAGTTTGCAGGGCCCTTTTGCTGCTTCAACAGAAGAAGCAAACGCTTCTGTAGACACTCATTGAGGTAGATTTGCTCGTTTACAGTCCCGGTAGTCACGAACGGCGCACTCCATTTGCTACATGAGCAGATCGCTTGCCATATCATGTATTTCTTGGCAAACTTTGAAAGTTTCTGCTTCCTTATTTCCTCGGGAATATCAGACTTGTGCTGGGCGGAACATCAAACTTGTGCTGGAAGCTCCCGATTCACAGTTGAGTGCACGATTCCGAGTTTTTTTTGCCGATGTCCCGATAAGGCAGTTGAGGATTTTCCAGTTGCTTGCGCAAAATCAACTCGCGACGTTGCTTTTCGGGGACGCTATTTTTCCAATTTTCGAAAAACTGACAGCGATAAATATACAGTGTAAACAATACGCTCTAAACTACTTCTAATCAAATTTTCAAGAGAAAATACTTATTGGGTAATTTTCTGCAGCGTTTTTCCGTGATTCAATTTGATGTGCGACACCCTTTAGAAACAAAAAAAAAAAAAGATTGCTGAAAAGATAGAAAAACTAATACATTAATCAGTTTGGGATTCTTTGTCCTTTGACACTAAAACAAGTCATGGCTTAGAAATGTTTTTGAACCGCACTCACTTAACTCAAATTTGGTTTAGTTAAATTATCTTTTTGTTTGTAGTAAAACACATGGATTAAGATTTATTATGAAATGGGGTAACCGAAAATTAGGTTTCAATTAGTAGGTGGTATTAAAAAAAACTCAGTGTCAGTCATAGTTGGCCTAACTCATGATATATGAAAGAGGTTTCATTGCTGAATGTATTTCCTAACTTTTTAGACGTGAAAATTTTCTATAAATAATTACCAACTGCTGATACTATACAGCGCAAATTCTCACTACAAAAGCCATGACTGTGATATACGCAACTTCATTGGTGATCCTTAGCCTTCACTCAAATGAACTTCCTTCCAGTATCGCAGCGCGGGCTGCGATGAACGGTATCTCACGGTTTTGGCGCGCTGGATGCAATAGCAACCGACCGGTTGATTTGGCTCCGGCCGCTAGGAATTCACCCGGTAGTACACAGTACTAACAGTACCGGTGAAAACTGGTTCATTTTGCCGGCAAGAAAGGAGCCCAATGACGGTAGCATACCGTCGTCACTGCTGGCTGGCTGTGGGGAACAGGAGCAATCAGACATCAAGCTATCTGCGGCAAGGCTAGCAGCGTAGATAAGTATCCAAGATCAGTTTCAACGGTTCAGTTATCGTCGGATGGTTGAACCGGTCGGTTGTCGGTTGGTCGCAGGTGCGGTCGCAGTAGCGTTCGATCGAGTCCGTGATGGTCATTTCCTGTCTGTTGAAAGCAAAGGATGTGGAACATACAGCTGCAAAATGGACAGTGAACCGCAAAATACAGTGTGTCTAATTGAATCATAGTGTGAAAACAGATGTGAGCAACCCTCCATCAACAAGTGGATAAAGTGTTTCCGAATTGGGTGGAGCGATTTTATATTCAAATTGTTATAAGTGTTGAGAAGGAAGTTGACAAGTTGCTGTGCGAACGTGACAGGTTTGCATGTTTCTGCACCCGCACCGAATCAAGTGCTGCGAAGAGTCGTTGTTGTGAAAATATCCTAGACGAGGAAAGATAACAATAGAAGAAGCAAGTAGCCGATTTTGCACATTCTTTAAGGACGTACTAGCCGAAAGCGGATGTGTGCATTGGATGTTGCTGTTGCAAACAACTCTGGTAGAAAATGAATCGAGTGGAAGTGTATTCTGTGATGTGTGCTTTCTGACAGGATGTTAAAACCAGACGAAACGAGAAGATTGTGAGTGATGGCATACGTGGATAAAAAATTCGAAGAACTGTGCTTTTTTTGATCGTTGTGCAAGCTTATAGACGGGGGTGATTACCTGCTTGGATGGCTCAATAATAATATGGCCTAGATATTTGAAACTTTGGTGTTATTGTATGCTATGCTTGAAATAATTTAGTTGCACATGGATTTACGCAAATTTCATCTATTGACTCCAAGAAGATACCGAAGCTGCTCAAATACCCGTCATCCCCAATACGTTAGTATGATTCAATGTTTCAATTAACTATCTAGATGATTCTAGATGGTTTGGATTTATTCTGTGTCGCTTTTCATGATAATATCCCAAAACTATTTTTTGTTTTCCATCAAGCAGATTTTCTTTGGTAATTGTTGCAGAAGAATATTCCGAATTTTAATGTTTTTATGATTGTTTTAGTGGATTACGACAATCAAATTAATTAAAACTTTTTCACGATTAAATTCTACTGTTAATTTTTTTCGTGCCAGATACGCATTTCGCCTAATTTTATCCTTCAGTTGGGTCACCCCTGCGAAATGGTACTTTCCACGAAAAGATTTTCCGTGAAATGGTACATCCACGGTTATTTCAAAGTAGTTGTGGTAACTGAGTTATGACTAATTTCAGCCGTAATCCGGTTGCTTCAACTAAATGGACTTAAAGTGTGCTACTTGGGTCCTGCGTAAGGTTTTTCGCGAAATGATATTCTGCGAAACTTTATATTCCGCGTTATGGTCAACCGAGAATTGGTGTTTCGCAAAATGGAATTCGGCGAAATGGTTTGTAATGATGGCGAATATTTAAATGCTATCCGCTAAGCTATATTTTATCAGGCTAAGCAACGGAAGGCGTTGTTTTCTACTTTACTGTGAGGAAAATTTGTATATTAAAACACCCATGAACTCCTCAGAAACTTGCAAAACTCGAGATCGTGACAAAGGTCATCCGAGATTCACGATTTATGTACAACGCAGTTTAACTTGTGGCAATACGAAATTTTTCGGGTCAGCTAGTTACTTAATAAAATTTCGGGCCAAAATAAGCTTTTGAGAAGCCGGGCCCCACCATCAGATTACTTATAGGCACGTCAGTGATTCTACAGTGAGTTCAGATTTTGAAGTGTGTGCATACGAGGTTGTTTCCATTTCTGTTTTCCTCTAACCGTGTTCATGCTATTTTGCCAACATCGAGCAATACCGATATTACCGAGCAATAATAAGTTTTAATTTTTAAATTGAAGGTAGTAAACGAAAGTTTGTTCTGTGTTTGCAAGATGATACTCTTAAAGAAAAGATTTTATAGAGTAAAGAGGGGTAAAAGTACGATGTGGGTAAAAGTGCGATTCAATAATTTATCGGTGTAGATTCTGATTAAATTGACTACATTGGCATGGATGGGTTACTACTTTGACAACTTGAATGTAATGTAAATTTTGGTTACTTACAAAGCATAATCGCTGAGTTATGTGCAAATGTTATTTTAGAGCGATTTTGATGTAATTTTTCGTTATACGGCAAATACGATATCAACAGGAGGATATTACTAGTCGAAAATTTGTAGCAGCGTTTTACATCACTCACATATGAGGGGGTTAGAAGGAAAGGGGTGTAAGTGACAAAATTGAAAAAATCGAGATAATGATAGGAAACGATACTTTGAGCATGGTTTTATGCATGCTAGAAAATTCATGTCAAAATTTTACCGTTTAATGACTTTTTTAGAAACATGAAAAAAAAGCAAAATAAAAGTTGGGTTTCGCTTGGAAGGAAAGTGGTGTGTAAGTGCAAATAACATTTTCAAAAATGTCTTATATCTCCCAAAAATTATGAAATGCTTTTCCAAGATTTCAATAAAAATTAATAAAGTGAAGTTAACAGAACCATAGTGCGCCATTAGTTTTGTATTTTAACCTGACGAATTTTCTAGCTGACTTCTAGCTTAACTTTGGATCCGATTTTCTCGAAATATACTTTTTGTCACTTACACCCCTTTCCTTCTGAGCGACTCATATCTCTTTTGAAAATACGGTGAAAAGAATTTTCAAAATATATTTCGCTTTTCCGTAATTTGATCTAACCCCGTCAAGCGCCTAGCGGGGTAAAAGTGCGATTCACGGACGGGGCAAAAGTGCGATTCAAGGACTAGGCAAAAATGTATATCTAATTATATACAGCTTTAGGCACTACATTACAGATACTAGAAATGGAAGATCTGCAGGAAACTGTGTGCTCTTCAGATGTTAGCCGAAGGAAAACAATGTTTTTTCGCTGATGAAACAAAAAACAAACGTTTGGAAAAGTTTCGATCTAACGGGGGCTGCAATACACCAGCGCTTAATAGGAAAGGTGCAAATTGAGAATATTCCTTACCGAAAAATACCGCAGATTGACGATAATATGGTTTTGTTAGCCACTGCTGTGCTAATTTCATGGATTCGAGCTTCGCACTTTTGCCCCGCGGTATTCGAACTTTTGCCCCGCTAGTGGGGTAAAAGTGCGAATCGGCACTGGATCAGAAGAAAGAAGAATTTATTTTGCAAAACACTATTGTCGCAGATGCTTTATAGTTGAAAGTGAAGACATTGAGTTACTGCATCACTATAAAATATATTATGTTGTGGTCCTTCTTTATATCTCACGAAAATTGATGATAACTTCAAACATCGCACTTATGCCCCGCCCTACTCTATTCTGCGTACGTTCGAAATACTGATTCTAGACATTACTTTGTTCAGTTTATTATAATAAAATAGTATTAATAGTTCTAATACGGTATAAGGGGAATGACATCTGCAGTATTATTATTGAATTGCATACTTTCTTTTTTAGCAACTTCCCCCTAATGACAGAAATCTCGGAAAAAATATGCAGTTTTCACCCAACTCAGTTTCTAGTTTCTTGCTTACGTGGATATTTAGTAATAGCCATTTACTTAATCGTCAAGACGATCTGATTTTGTGTTTTAAGAGTTCTATTTTTATCCTAATGCGGTTTTTACACTGCAATTAAATAATCATTATATTTTACGTACGGTAGACAAATAAAACTTTTTCCACTGCCTTCAGCTTACGTTCATCTGCAGTAGATACTTTATTTCTATTCAATGTCAAGAGAATTTGATGACAATATTAACTAGGGTAAGGAACGAGTTAAGCAGTGTTACCTATTTTAATCAGTTGAACATAAATGAGCCGAAAATGCATTTTTTTATTCATATTTTCAAAATCTTTTGATAGGATCATCTTCACAAATCACTTAACCATACATTTGATTCACACAAACACAATTTATTGGGTTTCCGACAAGAAATATGATGAATTAAAAATTGTTGCCCAAAAACGTACATTTTTCAGCTGCTCTTCAGCAATCGCCACCTTGCTACTGACGAATTCATCAAATTTTCAGCACTGATTACAACCACTCTGAAAGTCAAGCACTCAATTGTCACATACCATATTATTCAGTCTCTTTTTTTCTATTATCTAAGGCTTTGTCACTAGCCGAAAGTTTTATTATTTTCTAACAAAACTGAAAACAAATTCTGAATTGATGGAACCTGTTCACCAGTAGCAGCAGCTGCAGCACAACTGATGAACTATCGTGTTGCCAAGATACTGTTTCGGTTCTGGAAATAAGAATTTTAAGTTTGAAATTAACTGAAACCTCCTATGGTGAAAACGTGGTTCAATACTTTTAAGACAAATGTATGTTCATAATTAATTTTTCTTTATTAAAAACAACACAAAAGACAGCTTTTTCAATAATTTTCGAAGATTTTCTCAGTGATTTAATGAAGCAACGATGTGTTTCAATGTTATTTGCTTTGACAACACTGTTCTAAAGTTAGATCGTGTGCACTTCTATGTTTGCCTCTTTTGTTCTCCCACCATCCTTATGAACAGCGAGTGAGACGTCAAACTCGCAGTTTCCCATAAGAACACCAGAGAATAAAAGAGACGACGAATACCGTTTGCCGAACGGTGCGGTGAGTGTATGCCCCGATAAACAATTTAGACAGATGGCATTTTACGCATATGCCGATACTCTATGCCGATTACGCATCAGATGCCGATTAGTAGGTCGCGGATAGGAACGCGAACTTACTGAATAGGGGGAAAAGTTCGAGGGATTTTTTAACGGGACGTAAAAAAATTCAGATTTCAGGATTGCTGAAAACAACACCCTGCGGGTGAAAATGGGTTCGGTGTGTTCAAAATTAGTTCCACCGCTCCAACTTTTAAAGCGAAAAATCATAAGTTTAGCTCAACAATAGTGTCTTCCAATGGTAACAGCTTGAAGAACTAAAGATAGCAAGAAGATTGGTATGCTGATATCCCCCACTTAGTCAACCCATCGCTTGTAATAAGGTAAAACAATCAGTGACCCGCTTAGACTGCTTAAAACTAGTTCTTTACCCTATATGTGTCAGTCCTTGGCATCCTATTTTAAGTGAAAACAAATTTATACTTGAGAATCATCGCTACCTGTTCTTATTTTGGAATAAACACTTGAATCGCTGAACTTTACGGCGATTTTACCGGAGCGTCGTTATTTCAAAGTTTTTTTTTGTTTAGATTATAGTAACTTTAACCAGCTTTGGGTCATTCGTGATTTCTGCGGGGTTGGGATTTGAACCCGGGTCCTCGGCATGAGAGGCGTGAATGCTAACCACTACGCCGGGACTGACCCCACCACTTCAAAGTTTTATTGTTTAGGAAGGTGTATGTTTATTTACAGCTGATATAGGGTTTATTCTTAATTTCCGTCGTAGTAAGGAAAGCCACTCTAATTTTCATCATTTCTTAGGTGGATTTAATTAATACTCCAAAAGCTCTGCTACTGATTTGACTAAATCACACTTACCTTTCGATCCGTGCCCTTTGAATTCACTAAAAAGCGATTAATAAAGCATTTGATTGAAATTACGCAACTGACTTTATATCTTAAATTTGTCGTACCATTTTAAAATCTGTCCATCAAAATTTTTCATCGTCCGAACTAAAAATCACAATAATGTTTACGTAGCTAGCGCGCATGTATTTGTGTAGGACAGCATGACAAATGTTATTCTGCAACATTTCTGTAGCTTATGCAAGTTTTCCCGGCTGCAGAATAACAAGAATGCGTTGCGTGAGTTATTTTCATTTTATGAATGACGGAAATTAAAACGATTAGTCCACATTTTCTTCTTTGTCGCACGAAAAAACGTTGGAAATTTGGCTGCTAGGAATTATTTAATGAAAAAAAGCATTTAAATAGATCTCAGCTTACTTTGATTGATCGCGTATGAGAGGCAACAAACTAAAATATTAAGGAATAACTAATTTTGCTTTGTGTGTCATAACAATGCTGATATTTTTACATAATTTGTGTTAGATAGGACGGGAATAGGCAATTACGACGAAGCAGCAACATACCCTATTTAGTCCAAACGGCATGCTTAGCGTATCTGGTCGTTAACTATATGTTTAGTCTTTTGGTTATTAAAAAAACTTAAGTAAACTAAAAAATGGATTTCGATTAAAGAGTACTTGCATACACCCTGTTTCGAGCAAATAGAGGTTCTGAAAAAATTATACATGTTCAGTCACATACTCGAAGCTCAGCTGCAAATTCGGTGACACTCGAACGGGTATTTTCTTATTAGGAACAAATCTCGATACACATGATGCGGGCGAGAACTCCACACTCGGTAGACTTACTTTCAATGGAAAGTGAAACATATTACGGAGACTGCTGCATGGTACAGAAACATAATATGTCAGTGATATACATTCTTCACAAAAGAAAGTACAATGAACAAATTAACAGATCTTTCATTTTGATTATATTGAATGGAATTGAATAGAAGCTGCACTACCCGTACTTAAAAATAAATGAGTCATACTTATTGTCACCTTATAGAAATTTATTTGAACTTCCATTTCATTGGGCTCTGTGTATGCAAAAGAAAATTTCGTATGCTAGCATTACATACACTCAAGTACTTTGTTTTTTCGATTATTAAGAACGGGACAACCTAGGGACCATTTATTTATTTCTCAATACATTTGGGAGCGGCCCGACATTCGTTACGTAGTTTGTAAATGGTCCCTAAGTTGTACGGTTCCTGAGTAATCGAAAAAAACAAACCGTGTAAAAAAAGACTTGAGTGTATTTTTGTTAGCATTTCAACCAACAACTTTACATGTCGCAAGTGCTGGTTAATTTCGTTTTCGCGAAAATGCGGAATTGATATACCAACTGTTTCATTGAATCAAGAGGCAAAAATGTGTATGAGTACTATCTGTGGAAGAATGTAATTAGAATCATAAAAAAATCAGATATAGGCGCTGGGTAAATGTGTGAGGAATGATAAAATTATGCTAGCGCAACAAAAACTTGACATGAGACTGTGGAATGTAACGGGGCCTAGTGGTGTAATCGGTTAAATAACACACTCAACTAGGGATTGAGTGCTGTGAGCAGTGCTTAGAAATCTCATATTAAATTTGTGCAATACGCGTGAATTGATGAAATATAATGCTCATTCTTTGTTGTTTTTAGCACAGATGAAATGAACTCAGCATTGCTAACCTGAAACCAACGATTCGAGCCAATCACTTGCGTTCATGTTTGTGTTGTTCTCTACATTCATTAATTCTCGACAATATTTCATGATTTCATTAAATATGAATCTGTCATTCATTTTGGACTGCCAACAACAGAAAAAGAAATTACAATGAACGTAAACATGTTAGTGTGCTTCGAAGTTTCAAATAATTTCCTTCTGCCAGGTTTTGGTTGATTTTAAAAAGCAGGTAGTTTAAAAAACTAAACTTTGAGATCTAAAATATCAGTCGGGAGCAAGAAAATTGACAGACAGGTTAGCACTGCAATTCACGAATGAATTGTTTTGAAGGGTAGAAAACTGAGCAAGACAAACACTGTCAGCAGTTCAGTAATCATGTCTATGGGATGACAGATAAAAGAATACTATCAGGGGTAAAATTGTATGCGCTGAATGCTTTTAATATTCGCCTTCACGCAGGGTAGTCAATTATTTCAACCACTGGCTGTGAGTTCAACTCTCACCTTCGCAAAGTCTACATTTTTAGTCTAATATTAATAGTTTTTCAGTTCATCTAAACTAACATTTTTCACATCAAACATTTACTGTTCTCCAAGAAAGAAAGATATGGTTAAGGTAATAAAAATTTCTGTTAGCAATCTCTTACGTGATTGGGCAGGACTTGTTTTGAAGTCATATAATAAGCAGACAAAGTCGAAGCGAAGTGAAGAATGATCTATTAAATCAAAACCTCATAAGTTTTATGATCATCTGCTGTGCGGAAAATCGGTGTACGCAATTGATAAAACATTCGATAAATTTATTTACGAAACACACTTTTGTGACCAGTAATTACATTGTCCGCAATGACCAAAGTGTTGATGATCCTGAACAGTCGATTGTACTTAAAAGTTGGATAAAAAGCTATGCTTAGGCAAGCCATTTGTAAGTCAGAAATGTTTTCCGAACCATTTATAGTCTTGATAATAATATAATAATGATAATTTTCCGTGCGAGTGTAACTCTTGGTCGTGGTTTACAAAATATCATAGCCCAGACCCAGCACACTTTCGCTAGATTTGAGTAAAGAATTATACCAGAAATTACCTTAGACGTACCGATGATGACAAGAAGGAATTCTATGCTCATGTCGGCCAGGAGAAGGAATACAAACCGGTGATTGGAGGGTACAGCGCAGACCCGCTGACCAACGAAACGGGCCTAAGGCTTATCGACTTTGGCACCTCCAAGAACATGGCCGTACGTAGTACCATCTTCCTTCATAGACTCCTGGACAAGTACAGTTGGAGGTCACAAAATTAAACAGAATCATAGATCGATCACGTATTAATTGACTGTTGGCACTTCACAGATATCATTGACGTCAGATCCTATCGAAGCACTAGCGTTGACTCGGACCTAGTAATGGTTAAGATGCGCCCAAAACTCTCCGTTGTGAACAATACTCGGTACTAGAAGAGCACGATCTGGACATAGCCCTTCTCGATGACTGTTGGAATACCATCAAAACAACCGCGGAACATCATGGGACACGTGGTACGGAATCACCGGAATGACTAGTATGACGATGAATCCAGTAAGGTGATGGTGATAGCGGGGGCAAAAATGCGCAGTCAGAACGTGGAAAGATATAAATAGAAGAAGCAGCGAACCCAAACAACGCGTCCGTACAGCGTGTACTCTGCACAAGACTAGTGAGCAGACTGGTTGTTTTTGTTTTCTACGGGCATGAAACGTGGACAATACTCGTGGGAGATTTGCGAGTGCTTGGAGTTTTCAAAACGATCTTCGGCGGTGTACTGGAGAATAAACTATGGAGATGGACTCAATATTCGAAAAGTGGCTAAAGCTGGACAGATCCGATGGATAGGACATGTTGCAAGAATGCCGGACAATTAGCTTGCAAAGATGGCGTTTGCTTTAAGTCCGGTAGGAACAAGACGACTAGGGCGCAGCGAGCAAAATGGTTAGACCAGATGGAGCGAGATCTGACGAAGAGTACATGATGTCAAAGAAATTGGATACCGGTAGCCCATAACCGAGTGATTTGGAGAAATTTTGTTCATCAAACTATGTTTTAAGATGGTGAGCCAATTATGTAAGTAAGTATGAATAACAATTATGCCAGCCGTTTCGCATCTGAATGAAGAAAATTTTCATGCCATTGTCGAAACACCGATACATGCTGGAAATGGGCTGATTTTATGAGCGGTTGGAACAAGCACTTCAAAATGTGTTATACAACAAAAATGTTCTCACCAGGAATAATGCCAGTTAATGGTGATCGCTGCAGAAACATGTTCATCGACTTTCTTATACCACAATTGAGTACCCTTTATACGGAGTAGCTGCAGTATCAACAAAGTGGCGTAACATATTACTGATTTATTGAAACGTTCGGTAAACGATAAATTTAACGCAAGGACTCATAAGTTGAATTCCAAGTCTATTTTTTTGTGGAGCCTTGTAAAGTTTCGCCGGATTATACTACTAAACCGCATTCGAATGACGTCTTGGACGCCAATAATATAGATTGCTGCAGAAAGTGCTCAAACATTGGACTTCCACCGAGTCATCCGAAGTGGCTATATGCCGCGAACCAAACTGATAAATGGCAACGGATTACGTATTTTTCCGAGATCCGATTCCGAGTTAAGATCAAGGTCTATGTTTCATTGAACACGCTTTTATCTTGGCTTGGAAGAAGTTTTAAGCCTGCTCGAATAGGCGAGATAAGATATTGATCAGAAAAAATTTCAAATTTTAAAGTTCGGTTCGCCTTGTTTTCCAAAATGTTTTTTATTATCTTTTTTTTTTGAAAATGAGGAACTGTCTGGTGCGAGGAATAATGCATTGGATGAACTGGAAAATTTTTGGTATATTCACCAAAAATAAATTGAGTTGTTCAATGGCAGGTGGGGTTCGCATCCACGGTCTTTCGGTTGGTCCCCGAATGTTTTACTGACTAAACTAATGCAGCACCCGGGTCATTCCACGTCAAGTGTCCGAGTCACCTGTAATCGACATTCTCGGTTTTTCACCAAACTCGGCCAGATTGTTCGTTTTGGGTCAAGAAGCAAAAATCCCAAGTTTAGTGCCGACTGGACTTTCCCTCGATTTTTGGGAACTTGAAAAATTGGGAATTGTTTGTTTCAAAACGCTCTCGTGAACGGGACGGAACACCTCGTAGTTTTGAGTGATTCTTATGTAAAAAAGTCTGAGGAACATGATGGTGTTGAAATTTTTGAGATCAAATTGTACTCATTGAGAGAAAAATATAAATTTAGTTTTCAGATCGAAAATAAAAGTATTTGGCAGCACTGCCGCAAAAACTAATATTTGTTCGGATTCCTCAGATGATTTCCCATGAAAATGTAGAACAGAGTTTTTTTTCTAAATTGAATATTTACGAAGATATAAGCAAAAGAAAATAAACGAAATTGACGAAAATTATGCTTTTTCTAATAAAAGGGGGGAGGGGGGGTCCCAAAAATCGAGGGAAAGTCCAATCGGCACCAAACTTGGGATTTTTGCTTCTTGGCCCAAAAAGAACAATCTGGCCGAGTTTGGTGAAAATCCGAGAATGTCGCTTACAAATTTGTACTTTTTCTCGGACACTTGACGTGGAATGACCCACCCTTATAATTAGATAGCCTAATACCTAGTTTTGTTTCTGCCAATTCTGTCACTAACACGCTCGCCTAGGCGACAATAAATATTTTTGTATGATTGCTCATTGGAAATTATCGATGTCTTCCGATAATATTGATAATATAACGTAGAATACCGATCGCTATCGATAGTATATCGATCATTCAATTGCGATTAGAGCAAAAAGCAAATTGCGGTGCGGTGAACACTCCGGCAATATCACAATAGATTAACAGTACTGGTCGCAGTGATGAATCCACACAAGGCAAACATATTTTTTACCGTGTGAGCAAAATTGATTGAAATTTCTACTGAAAATTGTTGAGAGTGAATTATTTACATCGTAGTTTCTTAAAAAATCGATTGAGATTACAGTAATGGTTTCGGAACTAGAAAAAGTGCATAAAAAATATTGGCCGCACACTTCGAAAATCCTTCTCATCGATGAATCGGTTAACAGCTGAGAATCGCACATTCAACCGTATCCTATGTGATCAAAACGTTCAAGGAGCACCAGACTACCAAGTGAAAGGATGATAGCGGCAGGAAATGTAGTAGGATATGTTGCTGCTTCGTCGTAATTGCCTATTCCCGTCCTATCCAACCCAAATTATTAAAAATATCAGCGATTTTTATGACACACAATGCAAAATTAGTTATTCCCTAATATTTTAGTTTGTTTACTATCATACGCGATTAATCAACGTGAGCTGAGATTTATTTAAATGCCATTTTTCATTAAAGAATTCCTAGCAGCCAAATTTCCTACGTTTTTTCGTGCGACGAAGAAGAAAATGTCGACTAATCGCTTCAACTTCCGTCATTCATAAAATGAAAGTAACTCACGCAACGCATTGTCGTTATTCTGCAGTTGGGAAACTTGCATGACCTGCAGAAATGTTGCAGAATAACATTTGTCATGCCGTTCTACACAAATACATGCGCGCTATCTTCGTAAACATTATTGTGATTTTTAGTTCGGACGATGACAAATTTTGTTGGACGGATTTTAAAACGGTACGACGAATTTAAGATATAAAGTCAATTGCGTAATTTGAATAAAATGCTTTAATAATCGCTTTTTAGTGAATTCAAAGGGCACGGATCGGAAGATAAGTGTATTTGAGTCAAATAAGCAGCAGAACTTTTGGAGTATTCATTAAATCCACCTAAGAAAGGATGAAAATTAGAGTGGCTTTTCTTACTACGACGGGAATTAGAAATAAACCCTATTGTAGATCCGAAGAAAGCCAGAGCAGTAGTTAATCAATTCAACCGTCAACCCAACATTACTATTCGGCTTTACTATCTACTTTTCTGCAAGGAAGCAACTGGGGTGCTTTGCTTTTTACTCTATTTATCGTAAATTGAACCCGGTTACTTTCAATTACTCTATTTTTGGGTTAGGTAGAACAATGAGTTGATTACCTTTGTGACCTAAGAATAATTCTTGATTGTGCGTTTATCTTTCGCTTGTATCTTGAGAGGACCGTTTCGAATTCGCACTGCTGATTTGTAATAGTAAGTATTAGTATTTATAAGACCATTTTGTGTCGAACGCATTTTTGAATAAATAGCAAATTACAAATAGAAACCGCGAAACCTACACTGCCCATGGATGCATAGTTGGCGTAAAAACCTAAATGACCAAAATGTACTTTTTCGGTCCTATACACTCTTAACTATGTTGTTCACATGCCCAATACTCAAACAACATATGTTTGTTCGAAAATATTCGGGAAATTTAGGAAAATTGAGCTACTCTGCTATTGGTTTCACGTAATGCTGATGGTTGACGTAATTCCCTGCATAATCAATCAGCATAGTAACCTATTTGTTTTTGTAGCTTTACGCCAAGTTATGTGAATAATCGTTCAAAAAAACAGTCCATAAACTGGCGTTCGCATTTTTTAAATACAATAAACGAGAAATGAATCATAAAACCCCATCAGTCCTGTTTTGATTATAAACTCTACTAAATTGACAGATTATTCGATTGAAAAAGTTTATAGCAAAGATTATATGGCTTTAAACGTTTTTCACGATAAAAATGCGTTTTCTCAACAATCATGGTGCTGGTCGTTACGTCGACTATGCATCCATGGGCAGTAGAAGTAAGTGACACTTCGTAATGATGGTACCAGTCCTCTGCAAGGCTTTAACAGATGTAGATTCGATAGCCTGGCACCTTACTTCAAACTATTTAATATCACAAAGGAGTCCGATAGCAAAGGCTATTCTGACGCTTTACTTTAAACCGTCAAGGCTAGCATGGATCAAACGCCCCAACTCATTTCGCTTAACTGAATGGTACGCCGCGTTGAAGTTTATGAACAAATGGCGTATCCGCAAGTTGAATTCTTGAAATTTAGCTAGGATCTGTCGCTTGGTTGGCATACCGGTGTTCGCCAGTGATGGTTTGCTGTGACAATCGCAGTCCATGAGACAGAGACCCTTTGGGGGGCCTTGATGGCCCGTTTTGTAGATAGGGTCTATGAGACCTTCCACCGAGTACGCCGGTAGTTTCTTCTTGGCCCATGTCTATAGTATTATCAGACGGATTCAATACAGCTGTTAGCTTACAAACTTTGCGTTTTATAGTTTTGTTGTCAGTTTTTTTTTTGCTTTTTGTATAGCTTAATGAATCTACAGCTTGCCCATTACCTTCATTATTTTGTTTTTGTTGACGAATCTATCTTGTTTGAAATGCTGCTTACACACCGGCTCACCAGCTTCTCCTCCTCGTTATTACACATAATAAGAATTAACCTGGTAAAGTTCCTTCTGGCGATTATTAAAAAAATAGGCATAGGCATAGACAAGACAGACATTATTGGGTCTCCACCTAATGACATGCTTCATTTAATTCCCAATTAATATAAAACCAACGCCAAGCCGTTTCATAAACCAACGACGGTTTATCGCCGTCTTTGCAGATGAGATAGATGCTGTGTTTAAATGCAATCAAAAATCAGTTGTTATCTTGAATTAATTATGCAAATCAAGGATTTTTTAAGTTTCAATCACAATTATATCAATCAGCATTACGTCTTGCTTCGTTAGCAAGGCGGACCTGTGTCTAATATTTTCTCATTTGCGTTTTAGAGACTACTCAAAGAACCAGGGGAGTAAATAATAATAAAACGCCAATATGGACCCTATTTTCCCGTCATACATTTCTGCTGCAAATGCTAACACCCCTCGAAGAGAATCACATTTTGTCGCTCCAGTGCTTCTGATCCTGGACATATTTTCATCGTGACTGTGCAATAAAGCGGAACTCACCTCATTCAGCTTATCTTATCGTTCACTGTCTGGACCATTCGCCGCGCTATACAGTCGGATATTCACCGCGGATTGCTACGAGAGTGGGCCGTCGTCCGTCGTAGGGTACCTGTTATCTAGGTCGGATCGGATAAACAAATCAAGTGTGCGTTATTAAAAACGACTGCTTGTGTCACGGGATGCTGCGTGATGGATCACCGACCGGCGCGGGTGGTACGGTTGGGACCGTAGACAGTAATGGATATATGCATACATACCTACGTTCGAATGAGTGTTATGAAAAACCGTCCACAGCATACAGGGGATATACATATTCAATGTTGATGGTCGTTGAAAAAAGTGTGTCCCACAGAAGCTAGATTGGGTGAAAAATCGTTGATTGAAAGATATCTACGTCGACAGCTTTTACGTAGTACGGTAATTGACTGGCCCGTCGATTCCGGGACCCAACACAAAATGAAAGGTGATTTAATGGTTCCACCGTAAAATCATTTCACGCTTAGTGATGTTATTAACGTTGAGTGCTGGAAAGCGCAGTCCTTTGGGGGAATAATTGTTCGATAATGAAGCTGGGAATTTTTCTTTTCACGGGATTATTATACGTTGTGTAGCTAGGGTGGAGATATATTAGTTTGGGGAAATATAAACTCTCAACCTTTTTAATAAACATTTTTAATAGGACAAAGTTTTTTTGCCAAGGCAAAAACAAAGAACATCGACGAATGATTTAACGATTCCACTTCCACTCCATTAAAGATTTTCTTAAAAAATACGCTATACTCGACTATTGCAACGTGTATAAGTGTAGAACTAACCGCTGGAATGTCATTATTTTTTCTGTCGAAGATAAAAATATATTCAGAAATAACATCGCATTGAATTTGCATTATTACGAATGTATTCGAAGTATCGAAGTGGTTCACAGGAATCAGTTGTTCGTGATCTCACAAGCTCGCTATGATTGCTTTATTTTTCTATATATCAAACTACTGCAATCTGAATGGCACTTTTCTCCTTGTGGAAAAGGTACAATTTCACATACTGCCCAATCGACTCTGATTTTAAATTGACTATGTTCCGTAACGCAATTGATAATTTACGTTCACAAATTTCAAAAGTTACTTAAGATTATGATAAACGGTAAATTAAATTCAACCTTCAATCTGTTTTGCCAAACCTACATGTAAAAGATGTGGTTTCTAAGTGAAATAGCGACAAATGAAGTATATTAATCAGTCCCTGTCCAAAACACAAGCAACCTACCAGAGAGCTATCATCCTGCGACCGTACGTGCTCCGTTGCGTTGACATGTAAGACAAATTTGTACGCAAATCAGTTGCTATTCTCATGAAAAAACACTTCATTTGTGTGTCCTATCTAAATTTCGATCCTTCACGTAGCAAGTTCACCGTTATTAAAATAGGTATCAGCAAGAGACGAAACCCACGGCTCACGACTAGGGGCAGGGTCAATCACGTACTCGGCATCACAGAAAATTGCTTTTGATGATTACAGTCCATTTCACCCCGGAAGAAGGAATGAAATGTGACGCTTAAATTCACTCTCCTGTGACACCCCAGCACTCAGCAGCAGCGGTTGGAAAAGTTTTTACCCTTCTTTCAAGGGTAAAGGTATTTGTAAAGCAAAGTCAGCACATTTTGAGATAGTTTTGTTTTCCTTTGAATAAATTCATGCCAAATGCGAGGACGATGAAGGCAATTCAAAGCACAAGCAGCGTTGTTCAAAGCCAGGAACAAATTCTGAACCGTTTAGTAGAGACTGTAAGCTTAATAGTATTAACTGATGGTATTAATGATATTAATGTTATTAGCTGCTGTAAGTTGATTAATTAAAATAAAAGCAGACAAACCACAATGTTTGGAGTTTCTCAAAGTGCCAGATGTACGGCAGATGTGAATACGGCAAAGATTCTGAAATGCGAATTTACTTATTTCCAGTAAAACAGTTCCGTTTGTCTAATAAGAAACATTCAGATACAGTTTCGAAATAAAAGGCAAGGCAAGGCACGTATTCTATACGAAATACGAACCACTTATAGATAATTAAATTATCGAAGGGGCGGTGCAAATATTCCTATTATAATAGTGCGGCAAGACAAAAATACTAAAATTTATAGTTATTTCTATAATATTCTTTATTCTATAATATTCTATAATTATTCTTTATTCTATAATATCAATCAAATAAATTTACTCGATATGTCCTTCATTTTTATCACTGATTTGCTCAAAACGACTTCGGAACAGAACACGCATTTCGAATTATCGACTGTCATGTGCGCGTTATGATAGACTTTAGGGTTTTCTCACTATGTCGAGTGAGATATTTTGCAGGTTTGTGCTTCAATATACGACCAAATCGAATAATTCAATGCACAGTAGGGATTTTTTTTTGTGAAAAGGTTCTTTATTTTAATACACTCAAGTACTTTTTTACACGGTTTAATTTTTTGAGTATTAAGAACGGGGTAACTTAGAGACCATTCATTTATTTCTCAATACATTTGGGAGTAGCTCGACATTCCTCACGTAGATTGTAAATAGTTTCTTAGCTGCACCGTTTTCGAGTAATCGAAAAAAACAAACCGTGTAAAAAAAGACTTGAGACTATCTTAAAATGCCATTGGGCTACATTCGATCTTTTGATGTCAAAAGAAAGATATTTCAATGGGGATTCCGATAGTGTGGTATGGGATAATGGGATGAAACCGATCTTCCTTCATGACAAGAAAGCTTGCTTCATGTGGATTCCGATGACAGGGTATTTGATAGCGACAAAATTAGTCATTTACCCTAATTTTCTCAGCAAAATTAAAGTAACATGATCTTTATTTGCCAAAACTACAAGAAACAAACAGGTGCTGTAAATAAACACCAAGCTGTTGGAATACATACAACATTAGCTTTCTTTTAGTAAAAAAAAGATTAAATTTATCCTAGCGGAATCCTGAGATATTCGCTTTTACATTGATAAAACTAGGGTAAAATGCCGTTTATTTGACCAGCACATCAAAAAACAACAATGTGCTGTAAATAAATACCCTGTCATCCGATTCGCGTTGAAAATAGCCTACAATTTCTTTAGAACATCCTCAAATTTCGTTGGTGAAATGAAGCAATCTGTGCGGCTGTTGGATACAGCATTGATGCTGAACAGTTTTTTGTTGGAGAACAGGATTATATCATTTTTGCATGTGTACTAACAAGCGGAGTAACAAGCGGCACCGAGTAAGGATCGCATATACCCAATATTTGTGCAGATTTTTTTTATTTAATCTCGTTTATTTGATTTGGCTCGTTTGCGGTAGCTTAGAGGAGCCGTAAGTCTTTTATAGAAATGGTATAATTGTGAGCATTGCTTATAACCTATGTTAGGAGGTATGATCGATACACCCGATTTACTGGGGTTAGTAGGTTTACATAGTTTTCTTAATATATCTGTGCAGATTGAAGGCTATGAATATTTGCCGAATATGATATTTCAGCCATTTGTGTTTCGCTCATTTGCAGGTAACTAATCCCACGAAATTAGACACGAAGTTTTATTTATGATTGACATTTTTTCATCTTATTCATAAACATATTTTACCTGTACCATTTACTCATTTTTTGCTCTAATTTTCCTCTAGTTTTTCCTATTTTTTCTTTCGTTTTCTGTATTTCCTGTTTCATTGTTCTGTTTTTATTCATTTCCTGTCCTATTTATTCTTATTTTCAGTTCTGCTTTTCTCGTGTTTTTCACTAGTTTTTTGTTATTTTCTTTTCCGTATTCCGACATTTTTATTCTCGTTTTCCCTTTTTATCGTTTCCGGGTTTCTTCTTTTTATAACCCCTTTTTTCTCCTTTTATTCTTGTTTTGGGTCTTCTTCGGTTCCGTTTCTACTCTTTTTAATGCAGCGTTTTTCCATCCTTTCTGTTACGCTGATTCCGTGGTGTTGGCTATCTTGTTTCCTTTTTCTCTTTGATTTCCCTTTTTGGGAAATCCCCCCCTCTCTTCACATTTTTCATTGTTTCTCCTCCAATATTTCACTTCTCTTCACTTTCCGCCTTTTCGCTTTTCTCCAGTTTCCTGATTTTTTTTCCGTTTTGCCTCATTTTCTGGCCCGTTTTGCCTCTTTTACGGTCCCGGCTGTCATCTTTTTTTCGCCTTTTAACTCCTTCTTTACCGCGTTTTTAGTTTTCGTCGGTTCCGTTCTTCCTCTTACTATGAGTTGACTTTCATCTTTTTCTGCCGCGTTCAGTTACTTTTTTATCCGTTTCATCCTTGATGTCGTCAGTTTTCATTTTTTCTCTCTATTTTTTTCTTTTTCTGTTCCGTTTTTCTCTTTTCTCTATTCGTTCCTCCACTTTCGTGCTCTCGTATTTTCTCCTTTTATTTACCTCCTTTTATATACTACTTTTTCTCTTTTTTCTTCTGTTTTTCCTCATTTTTGTTTATATTTTCTTTTTACTTTCTTTCTTTCTTTTATCTCGTTTTACTTTTATCTCTTCCGTCTTTTTCTTTTGCGTTTTAATGTGTTCTCTTTACTAATTCGTTTTCCCTATTTTGTCTCTGCTATTTTCTTCTTCTCCACTTCTTTTTTCTATTATGTCCCGTTTTCCAGTTTTATGGTGATTATCTTTGTGCTCTCTTTGGTTTTTCTCTTGTAGTTTCATATTTCCTTGTCAACTTCTTTGTTTAAAGGAGGACTACGGACGTATCCGTGAATATGTTAAGAAACTATTATGGTTCTTGCTGCTCCTACTACTACTACTACTACTACTACTACTACTACTACTACTACTACTACTACTACTACTACTACTACTACTACTACTACTACTACTACTACTACTACTACTACTACTACTACTACTACTACTACTACTACTACTACTACTACTACTACTACTACTACTACTACTACTACTACTACTACTACTACTACTATAATCAAAACAAATCGATTGCATAGCTTTTTTAGATATTTAAACAAACTTTTGCTTGCACGCACATAAAAATTAATTCACTCATTTTTGAGTAAAATCATTTTAAAAGTTGCTAATTACTTTTCGATGCAGTCCTTACCCCCGATTTTATTAGCTTTTTATCCCGATTTTGTCAGCCTACAAATTATGTTTAACTTTTTTGCCTTTAAACATGATTTATAAAGTTGAAACCTGCTTGAAACTATTCTGATTCCCTGGGGAGAGTTTTTGAATAAAATGATACTTTCTTGCGAGTAATTCGGGCTCAAAATTAGGGTATTTTTATAGAGAAACTTCCACAGTTCCTAAACAAGCAAAGATAGACGTATACAATATTCAACAATGTTGTGTATTTTTATTATTTGTACAACTTTGTAAAACAAGAAAAAGTCATCCAACAACTACAAAAACAACTAAAATAGAAAAACTGATTTTACCGACTTTTCGTTTATGAGAAATAGGATTTTCCTCTCTTTCAGCCAAATTCCTTGTAATAAAATCAAATATATTATATTAACAATATAGTTCACTCTTCTACAATCTTAAAGACACGACTACTAGCGCCATAGTGGCATAAAAGGTTATCATTGTACACCGTAAATTCGACACGTCTATCGGAAACAACTCAACTTTCAGTATAGCGTTTAGCCAATTCTAGATAGAAATCACAAAAGGGCAAAAGTCGCAAACGTAAACAAAACGGGAGAGGGACCAGCATAAGAAAATCAGCTCTCCTTCGGTTTGTTTGCGCATGCGACATTCGCCGTTTTGTTGGTTCTATCTTTAATTCACGGCTAAGAAGCTCTATCACCCTTTTTCCAATCATGAAATTGACCAAATCATCATGCCGTCAGTTGACGTGAGTTGACCGGCGCCTTTGTTTATATTTTGGACTATTTTCTTTTTCATTTATATCGAATGTAGTGTGTGTTTGACGTTTCACACACACTTAAAAAAAAGCGCCGAAGTCGGCTAAATTTTGCCGAGATTTGGACAGCCGAGCGTTCGGCAAAATTTTTTATGATGCCAAACGTTAGTAAAGATCCGTAAACATCGATTTGCAAAACCGAAATTTTTACCGAACGCTCGGCTGTCCAAATCTCGGCAAAATTTAGCCGACTTCGGCGCTTTTTTTTAAGTGTGCAGGTATAATGGATTTTTTAATACAGTTTTGCTACTGTTTAAACAACTGAATCTTTGCTGGATTCTGTCGTTTGACATGTAAACAAGGGAACCAGCATAGTATTGGTAGTAACACAATTAAATTTTATACCTAACGTTACAATCTAGAAGAATGACATCATAGCATTAGAGATAGCACATTCTGTCTACCGCACCTCTTTCTTATGTATTGGTTACACGCTTAAACATTTTTATTACAAAAAACTTTTAGTCACCTTTTTGTCCGCAAGAGGGTGTTACTTTTGCGTTTCTTCGGATGTATATGGGATTTTGCGAAGTGAACTATATTGTTAATATAATATATTTGATAAAATGCTGAAAAACTTTGCAGGACACGTCAATGGGTTATATTGAAACTGAAGAAAAATAATTTTTTTATTGCACTATTAGGCTTATGCAAATTTGAAAAAAAGTTTATGTCCTCTCAAAATATTGTTGAAAGGGGGGGCAAGAAAAAAATAATAACATCAAACATTCAATAACTAAACAAAAGAGAAGAAACCAGCGTATATCTTTCTATATTAATAAAAATTTAATACAGATATTTTGTACAGTACTTAAACTTTAGCTCAAACCGAACCAAACGTCGATATTTTTCGACCCAAGCACATAATGTAAGGATCCTGGTAGAGATGAACCAGTTTGATCATAGTGTGAAACTGGCAGTTTAGGTCCCTGCCACTTTTTTACTTGAATCGCATATACTGTGCTGCCGACATGTTTTAAGATACCAAATCTCTGAAACTATTCACGTTTGAAACCGCTTATTTCTTGGTCAACCTTTTAGTCATGAACATCAGGCCATTCATTCCTCTGTTGATGCTTGTTCTCCAACAATAACGTGTTGACCTTTGCATATTAAGGATGCAAACTGTTTCGTAAATTTCAAGTTTCGAACACTTCAGTCACATCCTTCCTGCATGCATCCAATCTATGGCAAAGAACTGTATCTCCGTATTTTACGTTCCTAACATCCAAAATTAGGGTACGTACTTGGACACTTTACCAAATAAAACGACCAATTTGGAGCTCCTCAAGCACCAATAGCTGATATTCCGGAGTGTTTAATTTGTCGTGTTTCTATCTTATGTAGTACCTATGACGCCAACTGCAATTCGGAATTTCTCCATCAACAGCGGTACAGAATTTCACTCATACAGTGTTTGGTTGATTTTTGCCTCAATCTAATTCGGTTCTTTTAAAAGAAGTTGAATTAAAATTAAAAGAACGAACGAACGCAAAATTGTCGCCTGTGACTTGCAATAGGAACCATAAAGGTAAGTTAGTGAAAGAAAGTTGATCAATACTAACGGGACAATTGCTTTAACTTTGCACATATTGGATAATTTATAGATGTAAACTCGTTGAACTGTAAAAAATCTGCTTTTCACTAAAGAATGCAACATAATAATATAACACTTTATTTTTTTGCCCCTTCACATTTCGGAAATTTTTGAAGGGGGGGGGGGTGACATAAACTTTTTTTCAAATTTGTATAAGCCTTAGGAGGATTAATCAAAATTTAAATTCCGCTGGACGATATAACTTTTAATTCTAAGAAACTCTTCCAAAGGTTCCATAAACCTAAAACGAAGTTTTCCCGCTCAAAGCTAATGCGCACCAAAAAAGGTTCAGAACCAGTGTGCTGTGCCCGGTTCATTGAGCTGTCGGTTGACCAATTGAGGGTTAAAATTTAATTTTTAGTAGAAGTCTTCGATATTGCAAGGTCTTAAGTCTTGAATTTTGAAAAAAAATTCGAAAAAAAAATTTCCCGGTTTTGTCAGTTTCCCCATTTATCATTTTGACCTCGGCTGTGTGCAGAATTTTTTACATTACAGTTTATAGAGAAGTCGGGATGTGTGTTCCAGGCTGGGCTCACCCGTGAGGTTTAAATTGGATTTGACTTTAAAATTACTTTAAAATTGGTCTATTGAATTGAACCGGGCTATTGAATTGACAACTCCGGACTTCCCGGTTGCATATTGAGAAATTATTTTGCTATAAGTACATTAAATTGGGTATAGAACGTGAGGTATGTACCTCAGTGTGCCCCAGTTAGGGCACGCCAGTAGTGCACCACATTCTAAGTAAAGCATGTCTGGAGAGCATAGCCAGCGGCTATTAGCTGCCACACCTTTTTATAGGTTTATAGGTTTATAGTTTAAACAGTGGACGTTTTTGCTACACTACATTATTTATCAAAAATTTTCGCAATTTATTTTGGTCGTTTTTTAGTAAATTCTCTTATAAACACTACAAATAGCTAAAACGAGCAGCAGAAAGAGACAATTTGTTTGGTTGAGAAGTATCGGCATGCCAATATAAAGGAGAGCAAACCAGTTTCAACCGTCACCGTAGCACAGTAATTAGCACCTAAGCGATTCGAGTTTGTTTTGCATCTAGAAAACATGCTAAGTATCAGTGCCACCACTGGGCCTGGGGTGAGGTACTTAATATCATAAATCATATATGCGCATTACAACTTTTAATTTACAAATTTTTTAAACATTGAATAAATTGTGATAACAAATAGCATTATCACTACAAATTGCTACAAAATTAATATGCAAAATACGCTTATACGAAACTGTTGAACGATATCTGTCATCGGAAGATTAAGCCACACCACACCTTTGCGCTCATTCTGGTTGCACCAGCCGTTATTGAAGGTAGAGCATATGAGGGTGTGCGTTTCCGACCAGCTGAAGTTGAAACAGGATGAATATATCAGTTTTAATGCATTAAATTAGATTAATTTAATCTGAACTGTTGTATTTATGAATTTTATAATCATATAGGCCCAGTTTGTAAAACACACCAAACAAATTACAAGTAGCTATTCTTGAACTGACGCATTTTCTGTTTTGTACAGCTATTTAAGGACCTTAACTTAAGGTACAGTGAGACTAGAAGCCTTTTATTTTTAAATTATGCATGGTGGGCCATTTCTCAAGCATTTCCAAAAAAATCCGTACCTTACTGTGGCCAGGAATTTCATCTATAGATTTGATCTGTAGAATTGATATCAGAATAACTTTGATGAAAATAGACATATTAAACAAATTGTATCACATTATCACGCACAGGCTTTCGCTATCATAACAATTATTTCTATTTTTACCAGTAGGACGTGATGTGACGTAGTTAGGTGCGAGAGAGCAATCCTTCGCCTGCTACTTTTCAGTCCAATCAAGCCGCAGTTCTGGTTTTACGCTTTATTTAGTAAAGATTTATTCCAGGTGCATAAATTAAACGAACTAGCTGCGATAGCCAGTGTTACACATAACAATAAAACCGGCACTGTAGTTCTAGTCTACTGGACGCACAGCCTGGCAGGTAGGTACGTATGATTGTAAACGAAACGCGGGTTGCGACAATAGCGACAACGCCGTCGGTCGTCGACGACGACAATAGCCTGTCGTAAAGATAAAACAACACAAACATTTTCCTTATCAGAATACGTTCTGCTTAGATGCATGAACAAGTCCTTGATGCCAAACACCATCCGATCCGAACAGATCTCATTTCGCTACATCTAGTTCTGGACATCTAGTCTGAAGGCTTAAGGTGAAACTACTAGTTATGGTTAGAGATCTCACATGCGTTGAAAGGTATGATGAAGCGAGCTCAATCTGCCGAAAAAAGAAACACAATCAACCACTTTGGGGCACTACAGAAGGTGTAACGGCCCTCGATAACGCAATGCAATTACTCACTCACGCTTTCCGCTACCAGCAACGAAACGAAAAGTTTGCTGCCCACACGGAAATATCACGAGATGTTGATAACGCGCATCACATCGCATCGTTTCGGTCGGCTCTGTGTGGGCTAAGAAAACATCCGCAGCATGACGACATTCACAGCTTATTCACCGTATTACCTACCTGCACCTGCACCCAATAATTCTTTCGCCTCAAGGATGTCGGATCAAACCGTTTGTGATTCAATCTGCTTCGCTTTGTCTTCCTCGTTGGAAGAAAGCAACAATTTTGGTGCAAGAAAAAAGTCTATAAATTTTGCTATGAAGAACAAAGATGTGTATTTCGATCCACTCAGTTTTAAAGACTGCAAAAATCCCGCAGGTTTTGTAAACTCTGGATCTCAGATCATTGGAAACAACTGCCTCTTTGCTTCAATAATTGGATATTGGGTGACACTATAAATTTAGTAATGAAAAAGCTTAAGGGGGGACCCTACTCTACAAGACCGAAAAATAATAGATTTTCGTGAATTTCGTTAAGTGTTGGGTATTTTGCTTATTGGTTAGGGTATATTTGAAGATATGTTTTGTATATTTTGGATACCAGAATAGTGATTATTATGCTGGTGGCAGGTGGGCGCGTGAATGTCCTCTAGAAAATAGTTCCTTGCTGGCGGTACGTGCCGGGAACCTACGGAGTAACGTAGAACAGATTTCAAGGATGATTTTGAAGCTTCATGTCAATACCTAAATTGTTACGTAGCGGTTTTCGAAAACTCGAAAAATTACCAAAATGGCGGCAATTTTTCCAAGAGAAAGGTGTTTTTTCGTCAAAAATCGCCAATTAAGAGCTCATAAAAAATTGAAAAATTGAGATATCAAAAAACGGCTACGTGACAATTTAGATAATTCATTTTTACATGCTGAAAAAAAATTTCAGCCGAATCGGTTCACTAGATTCTGAGATACACGTACCGCTAGCTAAAGAAACATGGTTTCGGGGAAAACGCGTTCAAAGTTTCGTACAGCAATTGACTTTCCTTGAGGAGACTTCACAATATTTGCCGTAAGTTTTCAACGGAATTAGATAGAAAAGAAATCCTTTTGGCATAACATTTCTGAAGGTATAAGCGTCTCGAAAACGCAAAAAAATAAAATTCGATTTTTCCGACTTTCCAGAGTAGAGTCCCCCCTTAACAAAACACAAAACATAATTTTTTATCTATTTTGCACTAACTTAACTAACTTTACTGGTGATTTAGATGTATGTAGATGTAACTTTTTTAAACCTTACCTTTCTACTATGGTGCAGTTTAGTAAGCACTCTGGACTACAGACGAATTAAATTTTGCTTGGAGAATTTCTCAAGAAATGAGATACTAAAAACAAAAAAATCATACAAATTCAAAAATTTAATCCAAAATTTATTATATAAATACCTATAATAAAACAAAGTAATTTAAAAATTAGAAGACGCCTAAATCTTACAAGATTATGATGTATTCAGTTGACAGTTGAACGATAATAAAGTATGTTTTTTTAGAACACGGAGTCTTTGTGAAACTTATAGAGTTGTAATCCCTTGATGGAAATTGCAATATTTGACATGAATCAGGCAGTGGTCAGAAAAAGTACAAAACAGATGATTCGAAAATTTCAAATAGGATACGGGAGGGTATTTTCAGCAGGTTTTTAAATTCAGCCTATTTGACTTTTCTTTCGCCAATAAAAATACTTTGCCAACATACAAATTTTATATGTTATAATTATTTTCTCAAGACTGTAAGTAATCTACAATTTTTATTCAAAGAACGTCAAAACCACTTGTTCTTCCACTAGAACTAGACCATAGGCCGAAAAAATAAATGCAATCGCTTAATGAGCCGAAAATACCCTCCCGTGCCCTACTTTTACCATTTGCTATGCCGCTAGTGCTGCGTAGTCGATGCAGGCATCTGAAGATATCTTTTTGTTTTACTTTTGATGCCGTGTCATCGCTCATATTATGTGGATTCATCGTAAAACATAGCTGTAGGATTGAATGCGCTATACGGTCGACATATTTCATGACCCGTTCCCCGGTAATGTTGAATGGGACAATACAATACCAAGTCCTTCAATCCACAATGAGAACATTACTTTTGCTCGGAAAGCAACTGGTAATGCGGTTCTGGTGAAAAATGCTTTGTACGATTAAGAGAATAGACTGCAGCTTTTCTTATAGACAATGGCACACTAAAATTTGTGCTAGTTTACAACTGGAATGACAGAGAGCAAAAAAAGGATATTAAAATCAAATTTCGACTCTCTTATAAGGCTGTAATTTTACTAATTTTACTATATACTATTTACGTGAATAAATCATAATTTGTTGAGACCAATTTTGTGCCTCAACTGAAAAATAATAAAAATTTTAACACAAATTTCGTTTAGGAGGAATTCAAGAAATTAATCTGCATTGATTCACGAGATCATCCATATCGATTTCTCCTTCTTTGCTACAGGTAGGGAAGCCTACGGTCCCTTAGCTTTAATCTTCAAATTATACGAGTTGTACATACCATATCATTTTTACTTTTGCCGTACCGATACGGGTCAAACTGAAAAGTAGTCCTCCGTTGAAATGATAGAGCAAAAAGTTCTGAGGTTCGTCACATGAATATTACATATCGTCCAAGCCATGATAATGCAAATCAAAAATACTCTACCGAAAGTCGAAGGGCTTTGGAGCGTCACGTAATTATATTTTGTACGGGTGAGAATTAGGATTCAAATTTACTTTTACATCATACAAAAAATTTTCTTCTACGATGCAGGCACAGAACGAAAAAATGGATCTCACCTTCGACGTAAACTGAAATGCATCTTCTAAATTAATGAACACGTAACAAAAAGCCTAAACTGTTTTTAAAGATATAGGGTGATTTATGTATTTTGGACAGGCGTTACGCACACGCTATTTTGGAAATTTCCATTTGATTTTGCTGTAAATGTCCAAAATAGAGTACGCGTAACGATTGTCTAAAATACATAAATCACCCTAGTTTTACATCAAGCCAATTGTGATCAATAAGTCTACATGTATGCAACGCACATGACAATATTTTATATTGTGAAATAACATGTAGTTTTATATGATTTACGATGTTCAATTTATGCGCATGTCGAAAGACGTAAATATACAGGATTTTTTCGAAGTGCGTGGTCCATGAGTTACGGATTTTTGAAATAGGAAATTTCCGAGAAAATCACAAAATTTCTGTTAACAAAGTTTTTTATGAAAATTGGCGACCTCGATTTTTTTAAAATATTCTTTTTATTAAGTTGAATGCCCTTTGCTTTCCAGGGACATTTGTCTGGTAGTAACTTGTACCGCACTTACTAGCTTTACTACTTTATTGACGACGATCCGTTATCGATCCTGCACCGAACGAATTATGGTTCTCTAGTAGAGTCGGTCCTAGGTTACCGTTTTCCAGTCCACTCGAACACCAGCTGAATGGGCATTGTCCTCGAAAGCGCACATCTATTGGGTGTGCGGTCTGCCCCGAAGTCTACGGGCTCTTCCTGGTTCTCTGCTGAAAGTATATAATTTTGGCTACTCTTTCGTCGGGCATCCCGGCCACGTGCACAGCCCATCGCATCCTGCCACATTGTATTACCTTCAATATCACATCATATTTGTATACTTGAGTTCGTGGTCCATACGTCTGCGTCATAGTCCATTTTTCATTCTGCCACCAAGCAGAGATCGCAAAATTTTACACTCAAAACCCCAAGTTCTTTTCGATCAGTTTCCATGATTCATGTCCATAACGAGCCGCGAAGATTAGTGTTCATTGTCACATGTCAAGGGCGTACCCAGGAATATCAATTCCTCCACTACTTCAAGTGTTTTGCCATCCAGCTCCACCTCAGCACCAACACCATTTGCACTCCCACATTCCCTGCCAGAAACCATGTAATTCGTTTTGGCGGTATTAATGGTAAGTCCCAATCTGACTGCTTCCCATTTAAAAGACCTCTTCCACTGTTCTACGGTTAATTCCGATGAAATCGATGTCGTCCGCAAAACCAAGAAGCCTGTGAGATTTCATGATGATAGTCCTGTTCCTTTCTATGTTTGCTCTTCGTATCGTACCTTCCAAGGCAATATTGATTAGCACGTTAGAGAGTGCTTCCAGCATTACAAAGGTGGCTGAGGTTTCACCCGCAATTCTGACGTCTGATTTCGACACATCCAGCGTCGCATAAATAGGCGTAACTAATTTCGTCCATAAACCATGTTCTAGCAATATTTTTCACAGCTCATTTCGTTTGATTGAATCGAACGCCGCCTTAAAGTGAAAAAGATAATAAGTTTGCAAGCTGTACTCCCGGAGCTTGCCTAGTATTTGAAACAGGGTAAACATCTGATCCGTCATGGAGCGATTCTCACGAAAACTATCTTGGTACTCGCCGACGAAGCACTCCGCTAACGGTCTCAGTCTACATAACCAGATACGACAGAGCACCTTTAAGGCAAAATTGGGCAATGTAATGCCTTGACAGTTGTTACACTCGTGTTTGCTCTTTCTTCCAGATCCGGTGGATTGCTTCGTACAGTTGCTCGCACCCCGGCCGGGATATTAGCTTTCCTAGCAGCCTTACCCTTTATAACAGCTTACTGATAGCCTACTTAAGCTTCTCTTGTGTTGGTGACTCCATAGCTGGGCCATCACTTAAAATTCTTATGCTGTTCCTGCTGATCTACGTATTTACCACTCCGTTCAACAGTGTCTGGAAGTATTCCTTCCACCTGGCTGCTACCGCCGTATTGTAAATAAGGACGTTGCCAGCACTAACATTGCACATCACAGGCATTCCAAAATTCCGTGTGTCGTTGCTGGTGAATCTCTCCTCTGAACGGTTGAGTATGTATTCCTCATACTCGCATTTTTTTTAGACAGTGGGTTCTTTTATTCGCAACTTTAGTTACTATACCTTTCTCTGACGTGTAGTCACAGTGAGCGTGAGACTCCTGACCTGGTTCTTCTAATCTGTCACTCTCTGGCACTCGACATCAAACTATTATGCTGTCTTTCACGCGTCGTTCTGCGACTCATTGATTAAACTTTCTGGAGCATTGAGCATTCCGCTACCACGCCATCTGTCGTCAACCGCTTGATGTTGAAACGTATCGTCCCTTCAGTGCGAGCCTTCGCTGCGTTCGACAACCTTGCGCGAATCTTACATACGACAAGATAATTGCCAGAATCGATATTTGGTCCTCTAAAAGACCGTACATCGATGACATCCGAGAAGTGTCGACCGTCAATCAAGACATGATTGATCTGACAGCTAAAGTCTCCATTTGGATGCCTCGAGGTGTGTTTCCGAATATTCAGACCTGGAAACTAAGTGCTACAGATGGCCGTTCTTCTGGCTGCGGCGAAGTTCACGAATCTCCCACTATTAACATTGGTCGGTAGATGAAGGCTCAAAGACAGGACGTCTAGAGTCAGGAAGTGCGGAGACTAGTTATAATTTGTCCTTGGACAAGAGGCTTCATTGGAGCAAGTATCATTCTTATAACCAGTTCCGTTATAGGCTTCGTGGTCGGTAAAGCAGAGTTCAGCACAAAGTGAGGGTGTGTGTATATGTGCATGTATTCCTTATCCTTACTACTTTTTGCTTTACCAATCCCGTTCCTAGAAGCCAGGTAGTGGAACAAGTCATAATTTTCCCTTGAACTAGAGGCTTCATACGCACCTCAAGCAGGTACCACTCTTATAACTTGTCCTCGCAAGAGGTTTTCATTGTTAGTAGATGCAGAATACAGTAGGAAGGATGTGCAGGGGCCTGAGAATAAACCCATGCTAAAGTCACTTAACATCGAATGGCCTGATTCTACCAAGATTCTAACCCACGACCGCTCGCTTGTCAAGGCAGACCTGGTAACCTTGCGGTAAAAGGGCCCCCTCTCTCTCTTGTTACCTTTCTTATAAACAATACAAGTTGAGTATATACCGTTTGTTCTGCCGGACCGCCGGTCATAGATCAACAAGTAAGTAAATAGTAGTGTTTTCATTGTTCAGAAAACTTGCCCTCCAAAAGTAACTGAAGTTTTTGGAGCGGCGTAGTGGAATTGGAAACCTGAAATTAAAGAAAAGAGAATTAATCGGAATTTTTTTTCTTTTCTTTGATTTCAGCATTTCAAATAAGCAAATAAACAATACTTCCGAGCAACACGCAAGAACATTAATTGTAATACATCGTTATTTGGTTTGTGGAAACAAGGCACTTTATCAGCTTCCTATTCAACACAATGACGTATACATTAAAAAATTGAACTAATTTCGAACGGCGATGAAAAAAAAACTACAAAAGATATTCCAATGAAACAATTTTTCCTTGAATCCTACGTTTATTAAGCCTGTACAGGAAACAGTCAAGCAACTACGCTCGATGCTTTGTTTGTACTGCCAGTTTCACCCCGGAGCGAAGCTGTTGACATAGTAAGGCACTTCACGTCCGCCGGGCCCCTCGTTTGCAATGCGTTAGTGTAATTTTTGGCTTTATTTGCTTATTTAGATCACCGTGACACTAATATTATTAGAACTTGTTGATACATTTCGGTGAAAATCAAAAACTATTGATTTGGTGTGACGTTTCTGCCTACTGTTTTCCTTCGGTCATCATCAGACGTCTACAAAACAATTATAAAATTTATTTACTATTACATTATACATCCAACATAAAATTTTCAGTCAATTTCTTAATTACAGTACATTTACATGGTCTAATTTATCAACGGAATCAACGGGAAAAACGGTGAATCTTCAGCGAGAATGTGGAAAATTCAATACGGCATACGTTGGGTTAGTGTTCAAATTCCGCCGCATACAAACAAGAGAAGCAAATCGTAGGAGCTCAACCCGAATGCGAACAGACGGGGTGCGGTTGGTTGTGAGTGATTATGCAGAATTGCCGCGTTATTGTAAGTGATAAACTAGACCAAGTAAATGTACTGTAATTAAGAAATTGATTGAAAATTTTATGTTGTATGTAAAATGTAATAGTAAATAATTTTTTGTAGCCGTCTGATGTTGGCCGTAGGAAAACAGTAGGCAGAAACGTCGCACCAAACAGTTTTTGATTTTAAAAGAAAGGAATCAAAAAGTTCTAATAATAATATTGGGCTTGTCTAGAATCTAAAAGAATCAATCTATATTAATTACATTCCTCGTACATTTCGACAGTAAATAAACATATAGGTACATTTGAAATTCAAATATATGAGGGATAACTGAATACCAGAATGATAAATCGGATGCTCCATCAGATACCCTATCATAATGACCCGAATCTAGACGAGTAGATTCGAAGCTTTGCCGCCGGTATTGAACACATGAATGATAAAACGGCCCAGACAGCAGCAAACAACTGAATGCTCGAGGTGACAGATTCTATCGATTGTGAGGGTGAATTGAATTATGACCTATAAACGCGAGTAGGGACTAAATCAATCACGGTAGAATTTTTTACAAATCTTCCATCAAGAAATTGAAGTGTTTCGAAAGTTGGTTGGGAACATAATTTATGACACATATTGGAAGTGTAGTCCAACGAGAGTATCATAAATAACAAAACTGGCAAATCGCATCATAAGCAGGGATTGATTAAAATAACACCTGCACTTTTTTTTATACATTTTTTTAATGGCCCACCACTACCCCCACACCAAAAAGCTCTAAGGACGAGCCCGTTGGTAATGGACTCATCTAATAAAAAAGAAAGCAAACAATGAACAAAAAAACCGCGCCGTGTAATTTATTGGTATGTTTGGAAGTGATGTTTACTTGACAAAACTGACATTAAAAAGGGATTCCCAGTGGAAGTTCATTCCTTTGAAGGGATCCCAAAAGACTAAATAAACAGATACAAATATAATTAACAAATTAACTAGACATTTATGGAGTGTATTTTATGAAAATTATCTTCTAGTGCTAGGTCCCAGTGTTTTGCTCAGTTTAATGAAATAAGTCATGAAAACTGTTTATGTTTAAAACTAAAATTCATACTACGGAATAAATAGCATTGAAACCTTTTGCTTGTTATGATGTGATTACTTTGAGAATCAAAACTTCCTTCTTACCCTCTAGACCTATTATCGTTGAATCCATCTCTCGTCCTTGCAAGAAAGATTCAAAATATTCAATCATCATTATTATTAATACACTCGTCTCCGATAAAATCCAAAGCATGTCATATGCAGACCATTAGCAGCCTCAGGAAAAGCATTCAGATTTATGATGGCATTTGCCCCTACCCGAAGAAAGAAGTTCATTTGCTTTAATCTCCCTGTCGCGTTGCTAAGTTATCCGTCGTATCCAGGCCTAGCAGATGTGTCATTTGATTGTGAACTTATGAATTACTCTTGTGTACTTCTATCTCCGACTGCTGGTACAGTTAGTCAAGGCTTGTATAGAGGAGAGTGGTCTATTTCCTAAGAAATAATTTCTGCTAAGCTGATGAGTTCAGCAAAAACATTACTTTACTATTGTATCGTAAAAATTGTTATTTCAAGATCGACAACAATTATTTTCAAAGTAATTGAATACCTAGTGTAGAATTATTAATTTCTAGTTATCATGGTTGTCGACTGTTTCGAAATGCAAAGTACCCCTAACACAACAATCAGCCCTAATTACAGGATACGTGCGTTGATACTCGGTCACGGTTGCTATCGTAGGGAGAAAGTTTTCCCATTAACATTCTCGCTTGTCATACGGCTGTCAGTAATCTCTTAGGAGTGAACGAATTCTTTTATTCTCCAATACATACTTCAAGATAAAGTTTTTGCCTGCATTGCGTGCTCTTCTGGTGCCTTAACCGTGCAATACTGATTCGAGGTTTTCGAAACAATTTCCTTTTCTGGTGAATTTAAAATTGTGATGCTCCTTTGAGCATTCCCGAGGTACGTTCAATTTTTACCCTTAGTCTTTGAGCGGACAGGTCGAGATGATTGCACTTGGAAACTTTTCTCCTCGGAGAGATTTTTCCAAGCAACAAAAAAGTCTGCTGAACGGTATTTACATAATCATCGCAGCAGATTATTTTGTGCTAAGAACTGATAAGCCGGCACCTAGTTTTACTTTTCCTCGTGCTCTCTAAACTTTGCATGACGATGAGATGGTGGTGAGTGGTAAACACGCAAACTTTTTCCGTTGGCTGCGTTAGTCAGATAAATAACTTGAAATGTGATGTGATACCGATATCTACTTGACTACGGAGGGTTGCACAGCGCAGACGACACTGCGGCAAAGCAGGTGGCATAAATTGTTAGACGAAGTAATCCATCTGCAATAACCACAATAACCCCACGACAGCAGGGTGCCTATTTTGATAAACATTCACCGCGCTGGTTGGTGGAGGCGAATACCGACGATAATAGCACTTGGTGGACAACAACCTACCTGATGATTGTGGGATATTTACTTCCTAGTGATGAAGGTCCTTGGTTTGGAATTGAGGTAGGATGGTAGGCATCTCATGAGTCAGTTTATACTGTACCTTCAAGAGCGTACTGCCTTGCAGTCCAACAATCGGCCACAAAGCCAATTCATGCTACCCCAATGTTTTGCATTCACGATAAACCTTATCTGGATATTATAAGTGTTATTGATTCTCTGTTTGAAAACTGTATGCAATTCATTCTATGTTTTGATATAGGTCTGAATCGATTATCGGATCGCTGTAATTTTTATTGTCAATACTAATTAGTTATTCTTTGTAATTATCTGAGAGTTTAAAAACTAATAATTATTTTAATTTTATAATTGTCGTTCATTAATTAAAAATTAACGAAAGGCTGAGAAACAATAAAGTCAGAAACGAGAAAATATTGCAACAAAGTTGAAATAAAATTTCAAGATTAACCGGCAATATCTTCTTTTTTTGTTTATTGGATCTAGCGGTCAAGCTTTTCACACTATTTAACTTACCATCTTGCTCACTGCGCCCCTGGTCGTCTTGTTCCTACCGGATTTGAAGCGAACACTATCGTTGCCAGGTAGTTGTCCGGCATTCTTGCAACATGCCCTGGCCATCGGAACCGTCCAGCTTTAGCCACCTTTTTCGATACTGGGTTCGCCATAGAGATGTGAGAGTTCATGGTTCATCCTTCGCCTCCATACTCCGTTCTCTTGTACACCGCCGAAGATCTTTCTTAGCACTCGACTTTTGAAAACTCCGAGCACTCGCAGGTCCTTCTAAAGCATCTGTAGAGCACAACCGGTCTAATTAGCATTTTGTACAGTGTGCAGATTGTTCGACCACAAGTGTTTGTGAAGTCCGTGGTAGGTCCGACGTCCGCTGATAATACGCCTTTTACTTTCACGGCTGGTATTGTTGTCCTCTGTTGCCAGTGAGCCAAGGTATATGAACTCATCGACTACCTCAAACTCATCCCCGTCGATTACCCAAGTGGTGTCGCGCTCGGTCCCACCCGCCAGCGTATACATACTTTGTTTTAGACGTATTTATTTTCAACACAATCTTCTCTGATTCACGTTTTAGTCTGGTGCACTGATCTTCCACAGCCTCAAATGTTTTGCCTACAGCATCTGCGTAGTCAGCAATGCAGATAAATTGACTAGATTTATCGAAAATCGTGCCCCGCATTGCGATCGCCGCTCGTCTTATAACACCTTTAAGCGTAAGCGTTGAGTAGCAGGCAGGAAAGACCATCTCCTTGTCGAAATCCCCTGCGAGATTCGAATGGATCCGACAATCCACCCGAGATTCTCACACAGCACTGGATCCCATCCATCGTAGCCATGATAAATCTAGTAAGCTTACCCGGAAAGTCGTTTTCGTCCAAAATTTTCCATAGCTCCGTAGCCAACCTGATAACTTCCCACAAATCTATTGGCCATTGGCGATGGTCGATGGAAGATGTTTTGGGACCGCACTTTGTAGGTGGCATTCAGGATAGTGATCGCTCGGTAGTTCTCACAATCCAGCCTATCGCCTGTTTTGTAGATATGGGAAATAACCCCGTCTTTTCACTCCACCGGTAGTCGTTCCGGTTCTCAAATCTTGACAATTAGTTGATGCAGTTGACTATGTTTGAAAGAATTACTACTTATGGTCATGTTCATGGAGACATCGAAGTTGAAAAGTCTTAGGCCGTTTTCGTTCGTTTACGGGTGTGCGCTTAATCGTTTAGTCACTCGTTTAAATTCCTCCTCCTGACCTCCTGAGTCTCCGATGACGATTTTTACATTATGTCATGGGCAGTGGTCGTAACTCAACGATAATAGATAGACAGGTTAGGAGGAAAAGGGGACATGAATATATTGGTAACGAAAACATAGTAAACAGTTCTGATGGTAACAAGCGCCACGTCACAACGTCGAAAGCTTCGTTATGTTTCCTAACTAAATATAGAAGTATTCGAGTTATTCGCAGTAAAAGATCTTTTTTGTATGATTGCGATTGGAACGATAACCGATAGTCTCTCGAACAGCTACCATAAAGAAGTCAGAAATCTCCGATTTTGTAGTCTTTACTTTTAACTTTAATACTAGTTCCCGAACAACAGTTACCAGGAATCTCGAATCTGTATATATAGGGGAAATGTGTATAATGTGCCCCCCCTAAGAATAAATGTATATATCTCCGTTATACTTCCCCAAATTAACGTTACAACTACGTGTATATGTTGGTATTTAAGCTGACAACCAATTGCAATTGGTCATTTCATTTAGTATTGTGGAATAAACATGCTAGGAATTATTTAATAAAAGCACCTAAATGTTGTGTTGCTCGTCTGCGCGGGGTAAAATGCCCCACCTGCGGTATAATATGCCCAATGCGGTAATTTGAGTATTTCTACCAGTGACAGACCAACTCTATTTTGTAGAAAGTAAAACTATTTCCTTTGTTTTGCAAAATATCGTTATTTTATGTAAAATAAACCTAGTTTCGGCCTTCTGGTGCACTTTTTCTTTTCTGCGTGGGGCACATTATACCGAAGCTGTGGCATTTCGTACCACGTAGTTGAATTACCTGGAATTTGGACGTTGGCAATAAATTATTCCCACCACGGTTACTCTACAATACTAAATGAATTAAATAATGGCAATTGACTTCAACTTAGATCTGTTTACATATGTTTATAGCCACATTTGCAAGGGGGGCAAATTGCACCACCGCAAGTGGGGCATTTTGGCCTGCTTTTACTTATTTGAAAAAATATTAAATGCTAAAGCAAATAAAGCGTTTCAAACCGCCATTTTTGGCAGGGATGTCTTTTTGAAGTTCACTTTACGCAATCGAATCGCAACAACCGGTTATTTACAGATTTTGACAAGAAAATAGCTTATGGAAATGACGCCAAAAGTTACATCGGAAGCTGCTCAAAAACAAATTTATTTTTGTTTTGTTTTTACAGCATGTGACAACTGTCATACTTGCATAGTAGGCTAGTTCCATCAAATACTATGGTTTCTGGGTGGTTTTGCATTTTGATTTCGCTTGTTTAGCGAAAAACGAAGGGGGGGCACATTGGCCAGGGGGGGCACGTTATACACAATTCCCCTACTTTACTGGTTGATGATTGAAAAATTTCCCTTCCCATCACACGGAACTGTGAATCGAGATCCTTCATCGGATTGCACTCAACACCAAAAGCACACGACGTGATAGGTGTCTTGGAATTTGCCAAAAAATCCTTCATTTCTAGCTGGTCTGGTAAATAAACCTTTACCTGGTCTGGTAAATAAATAGACGCTACCGATTCGCTGAACCATCATGACAAACGATTTCGTCCGCGACAACGAGCGAATACTTCCAAAAAATAATTCCGGTTTAACTAGCGGAACCTTCCAATCCGCCCAGAGTGCTTCGTGTCTAGATAGAAGTAGATCGCATTTTTAGCAGCCAGTGGAACTTTTAGTGAATTTGATATTTGAATTCTGCAAACGGTGGTTACCAAAACAAACGTTGTGACGAAATCCCCGATCGCTTTGATTGCTCTTCTTGTATGTATACGAAACACGTGCTATTTTTTAATATTTTTTCCAATACTAAACCATCATCTGCCTAACCTGTGCTTTATTATCATTGGTCGTAACTGCGCATAAAATTCGTCTTTGTCATCATCGGTACACCTTGGAAGTAGGGCTGTGTAATCTGCACATTCGGGGTTGATCGGCCACCACCTATAAAAGCTGTGCCCAGCTCGTGTGTATTGCAGCAGCTCTGGTAGATGGTATGATCATCTCTATACGTACGTATCATCGTTTCTTTCCAGCATACCTCTTGGAGCGTTACGATGTCGAACTTGCGGCTCTTCATTTCTTTAGAAAGCACGTGGGTACTTCCGAGGAAATTTAGAGACCGACAGTTCCATGTTCTTAAATTCCAATCGATAGTCCGTTTTCGTCGCCTGGGTCTTTGCCGATTGTTCCGATTAGAGTTATTATTACTTACGGAGTTCATTGCTTAGGTTTTTTAGTGGTTCAGGATTGCACAGGCCACAATCCCCACAGTGTCGCCGTAGTACCAACGTAGCTCGAAGGAGCCCTCCTTCCCTGTCAGCATACGACCTTGGTTTCCACCGGGGCTTGTTATCCGATCTCCGCCGAGGTTGCTCATATCCCGGCTGATACCACGAGGAGGTAGGGTAGGAGTTGCTGGGTAAGAAGCCATGGACCACTGTTCACAGTTCAAAGAAGCCATAGATACTGTTATGTTGATTTTCTGCTGTTTTGGTGATTTTTAAAAATTCCACAACATGGTGTCAAATTCATCGTCAATTTTTCGTCAGTAAAACGTTTGTGTCGCCTACAGGCACTTCAAATAAAAGAAGCCTAATATACATTTTTTATAGCAAAATGAACAATAAGGAAACAAAATAATCGATTTATGATGACTAGTTTTGTTTATCTTACTTATTACCACATTATTTGTAAAACAAGTACTTAAACGGGGTAGCTTGCAACAGCTGGTAGATATAAAAAGCTGTGTTCCGTTAACTTCAAGAGGCAAGTTATCATTTAATTTTGCATCAAACAATACTAAAGCACACCTGAAGAGTGTAAGATACTTTCGGTAAGTCGGAAATATGCCAGTTTTTCTCTGGAAATACTGAAAATGGCCATAGAAGAGGCCAAAAAGAAAATAACCTCACTGAGAGAATCGACCAGCAATATGACTGTGTCTAATTACGGTCACTCGTAACGTAATGAACATTTATATATTACGTAACCAAGATATCGATGATTTTTAACTCTCTTGCTCCACTTCATGACGTGATTTTGCATAGTGGATATACGACGTGTAATGCGTTACTACACAACTCCCGCTTCCCTAAGTGCGTTACGTAATATGTGAATGGTCCTTAAAGAATAAATGAATGCATGCATGAATAATATAAAAAGTTATTTCTGTAATTTCCGTTACGGGGCTCATGAATTTTTTTCACCAACGTGACTTAGGACATTTATGCGTATATTCATAGCAAAAGCATTAAAAATCGCAAGTCGGATTATCATTTGCATATTCAAGTCAAAAGAATTTCATACAAATCTTTAAATTTGTTCAATTTCCAAAAAATATTGCTTGTTGCAAGTTACCCCGTTTAAGGGGTTACTAGTAACAAATTAGTTGAAAAATTCTACAACAGCCAATATTGATCACATATTTTTTCTCAATATGTGAAATTGTTCTATACTAGACCTAATAACTTTGTGTTAATTAAATGTCCTCAAATGTACTACAGATAAGTTTTCACTTGCACTCATAGTTGAGAACTGTTGCAGGTTACCCCGTTTGACGGTACTTCGCAGTTTTAAGTGAGTGCGCGTAGTTTGCGGTGATATCTGGCTACATCAGTCGCACGAGATTTAACCAAGGCTGGCATCGGTACCGAATGTTGTTCTGGACGGAGAATTTTTGGTTCGAGTAAGCGTTAGCGGTTCGATAGGATCTAACGTCGTTAATGTCTGAGAATTGCCGACTGTCGATCAAAACGTGGTTGATCTGTAATTCTGTCTGATTTGATGACCTCCAGATGTATTTGCGAGGCGTCTGTGATGGAGGAAAGTACTACGTACGGCCATGTTTTTGGAGGTGGCAAAGTCAGTCAGGCTTAGGCCCATTTCATTGGTCAACTGGTGTGCGCTGAACCCTTCAATCACCAGTTTATATTCCTCCTCCTGACCGACCTGAGTATTGAAATCCCCGATGATGATTTTGGAATCATGTTTTGGGTAGCGGTCGTATTCACTCTTCAACTACGCGTAGAATTCATCCTTGTAGTCATCGGTGCTTCTGAGCACTTTGTGCAGGGCTGTTCACGTTGATTATGCTTATGTTCAAGAAGCATAAACAAAACGGCTTTCCTTCCGAAATGTTTTTCGGTGATTCAATGTCTGACAATATCCAACCCAAGTAACAATTTCAATTTTAAGGTGCACTTGAAGAGGTTTCCAGCATTTGCTGCTTAAAACCAATCTCAAAACTTGTAATTCTACAAAACTGCGATAAAACAGCCATAAAACCCTTATAAGGCGAGGGAGGCCCACACTAAAGAAGGTTCTCAAGAAAATTTCCTAAGATCTTTTTAAAACTTGTAATTCTTATCGATATCTATTTATAATGACTTCCAAGAGTCGCTTGAAACAAAAAGAAAACCGCCACAAGTGTTGATGATTTTATGGTTGCCTCTTCAAAGAACACTTGCAAGACATCATACACTTTTCACAGCCTTAAATGTTTTAAATTGACCAAGAGCTATAAGCTATAAGCATTCACAGATATAGCTATTTCGAAATGGGTATAAATGAAAATTGAAAATAAAAATGGTGATAAAAGCAGCTGCTTTGTTGCTCATAAATGAGAAATTTTTCATGCCACGCTCGGTTTGTCGATGTTTTGTGGCATAAAAGTTAGAAAATTTTAACGCGCCAGTTATTTTTGCAAGATTATTGAAAAATTAAATTAATAAAAAAATTAATGATTTCATGAAGAAGTTGATAGCTACCAAATTTTTAACTAATTGTGGCAAAAAGGCTTTTATATGTCTAAACATTTATTTAAAAAGATAAGATCACTCACGGTATTGCATAATACCATATTTATAAGCGCCCATATGCAATTGCCTACAATTTCAAAAGTAATCAAAATAGCCCTGTTCGCCATTTTTTCAATGGTTTTATCCAAATCAACCCGAAAGCGCTTATTAGACTAACATTTCTTGCACAAGACAAAGAAAATTTTTCCAAGAGCGCGATAAGTTCATCAATACTTATTGTATTCTTGAAGAAGACACGTTGCGCTTGAATAAGAATTGTTTGAATTACTTGAGGGCACCAAGTTTTTGCAAGATAACCATTCTAGTATAAATAAAGAAAACATCAACGAAGTATCGACATAACGTGTTGTTTGTGCTGTTTGGACTGCACGTCAGTTCCAAGCGTTTAATTTACAATCGGTACAACTGTTTTTAAAAATTATGCTTCAACTGCTTCAGTGCCTTCAAACATTTTCCATACAAAGACATCTGACTCTATATTTAGTTTAAAAAATACGAAAAGCTCTAGAGCAGCGGTTCCCAAATGGGGGTTCGCGAACCCCCAGGGGTTCGCCAAAACTTTAGTTCGCTGCAGAGTAGTATAGGGAAATCCGCCAGGGGGTACGCGAAGCGAAAAAAGGTTGGGAACCGCTGCTCTAGAGGAAACCCGCACCGCCTCTGGCAAATGCATCATTACCGGCACTGTCCTTCCCCAGTTCAGTTAGTCCTGAGATCTTTATTATTTTGTGACTTCATATGAAAGAGTTTTCAAAATATTACACAGATTTTTGCTCAATTTTCGTTTAAAAGATCTGTATTCTTCAATTTTCCCCAGGTTCAGAGGCCAATTTTGACAGATTAGTTGTTTACGTTAGAATGTTCTTATTCAAGCGTATAATTTGTCTTTCAAGAATATACGATTTTAAGAGAGTTTTATTACATTATTGTTAAGATAAACGAATCTTGCAGAAGAATGTCATAAGTTTTTGTCAAAACTATTGTTAAGTTTTAAGGAGCGTCGTTTTTAAGCATAAATGAAGTATCCTTTAAAACCCCTTATAAGGTGAATTACACTTATTGATAATTTAGTTTTATGGGTGATTCTTCAAGTCTCCTTCAGTCATACTTCAGAAATGTTAGTCAAATGAGATAAAATTCACTTGAGGAAAAACATTATAAAACCTAACAGACTTTGAAATGCTCTGATAAAATTACTATAAGAAATGAATAAGACCAATTTGCTATTGGATTGTTACTTGGGAAAGTTGTTTGATAGTTGATCGGTCATTAGAACATTGAACCTAGACGAACTTGATGTCCTGAAAGTAAACCGTTAAAGAAAAGAGCCCAACTATCGCTTTCCCCAAACCGATTATATCGATATACTGTACTGTTATAATTTATTAAAACAGTGCGTAAAGAATTGTTTTCGAAGAAACTGACGAAAGCGAATCTATGTTGTAAATGATAATATAGATTACTTCATTATTATTTTCTGTTTAACCACCCTTTAATCTGTATCCGTTTAATTACAAATATTTTATATTTCGAACAAACTCTTTAAGCCACTAACCGTACACCGTTCTTTAAACTGCAAGTGAGATAGAAACTGATAGAAATGATTGAAAAATGTAATCTCGATCTCATCTAACAAACATTATAAATTTGCGTAACGACTGTGGAGCATTTGAAAAATATTCAGCATTATCGATATGTATCTACATTCGTAATTCTACGTAAAGCCAGCGGTCGTGCCCCCAAGCAAATACATACTTTTGTCACAAATACACCTTCTTGTTTACTGCTGTGCAGATGTTGAATTTTGTGATAGCTTAGCTTGAAATTTCTGCTTCAGTTGGAAAGAAACAATGCTCACACATCGTTAAAGGTTAGGTTTTGAGATTGCAAGTATGATCAAGGTCTTTCTTTCCAATTTATGTATTTAATGCTGTTCAGATTAACTTGACGTCCTTAGCTCTTAAACCTAATAGTACGCTATATGCTATAAACCCTATACTACAAACTAAATAAAGCAGATATTGTGCTCTGACGTCAAGTTTCACTGGACAGCATCGATTCATCAAATAATCCGGACTCTCTACAGATTTGTCGTCGCGGTTAGAAAATCGACAATACTAAAACGAGCCAAGTTAGTCATTTCTAAATTAATTCGAAAGATATTCGTATTAGTGAATCATCCGATGTATGATAGTAGAGATAATCTATTTATGGAAATTTACTATTGAAAAGTGCAAAATTATTAAGCATTGTCATTGTTATAGTAGGTGAACCAATTCGTCGCATGTAAGCACGCTTTTGTTTTCTACTCCAACAAAAATGGTGTAGTCTCTCGGTGCCAGCAGGTCAGGAATCGTTTCGCTTGTTCGAGCCTAAGCCAAATTGATATTCTGAATGTAAAATGTGTTCATAAAAGTGCGCAAACTGATCGTATTCTATTCGAATCCATTCAAAATGGGAATCTTACGTAAAAATGGAGGCGGCGGAACATTATGTGAGATACACAGTTTTAGATTTTTCGGAATGACACCTTCACCCAACCGTGTGATGATGGGCTATTCATCGCCAATTACCCTTGCACCAAAAATGCCGTCCCGCATCCTTTCTCGAGTTCTTTATTTCATAATTATGTATTTTAAACTATTGGTTAACTTTATTTGTTAACTTTTTACTACAATACGTTATATATTATACTAGCTGACCCAACAAAGTTCGTATTGCCACAAATTAAACTGTGTTGTACATAAATCCTGAATGTCGGATGACCTTTATTAAGCGTCGATGACACTGGACGAGTTTGTAAGCTGCTAGTCAGCGATCTCACGAGTGGGCGAGTTAGAGAATGCGCAAGTCATGATGACAAACAAATCGGCAAGTAAGCTAGTATGCGAGGGGTTTTGATAAATCTAAAACGTATTAGGCAGCGATGTCGTACATTCGAACAAATCAGTACTAGATAAACGATCAAGTTTAACGTACACAATGTACAATTTACATAAGAGTTATCTTATGTTATTTAATTCTAACTTCATAGATGTATAATTGGTAAATGTGGAAGGAGGAATTACTTCAATTAATTTACGTTGCATTTACAATTTCAAACTTAGTAAAAATATTTGGCATTTCTGGTGCTATAAAATTAATAATTTAAAAACCCCCTCGCTGCGTCGCTAGTTACTCGCAACTATGATGCCACACAGCTAGTGTACTAGCCAACAAGCACACACGCCATCGAGTAGCGAGTAAAGTTGAGCAGCATTCAACTTTACTCGCTACTAGCAAACAATCTGCTACTCAGCTAGTGTGTATGATGACACAGGGCGAGTTCACGATCTACTCGCCAACTCGCTTACTAGCAACCTAAAAACTCGCCCAGTGTCATCGACGCTTTACAATCTCAAGTTTTGCAAGTTTCTGAGGAGTTTGTGGGTGTTTTAATATACACATTTTCCTCACAGTAAAATAGAAAACAACTCCCCCCATTGCTTAGCCCGATAAAATAAAGCGGATAGCATTTAAATATTCGCCATCATTACAAACCATTTCGCTGAATACCATTCTGCGGAACACCAATTCTCGGTTAACCATAACGCGGAATATAGAGTTTTGCAGAATACCATTTCGCGAAAAACCTTACGCGGGATGTACTATTTCACGGAAAATCTTTTCGTAGAAAGTACCATTTCGCAGGGGTGCCCAACTGAAGGAAAGTAACAGAGGTCAGCCTCAGCAGATCTAGGAAAATAAATAAACCTAGATAGAGGTGATCTCTACGGGGGGCTGCCTCCCGCAGTGACCGGCACTTCCGACGGCAGGTCGCCGGCAACACTCGCGGCCTTTGTCCGTCTCGCCCTGAATCATCTAATGTTACTATTGATAGTTTCTGGTGGTCTTGTTATTGTCTAATGTTTTATGAAAGAGTTTAAAATTTCTCGAGTTCGATTAGTTTTTGAGTTACGCAAAAATTTATGTTTTATTTGTATGAGAGTCCTTATCCCCCTACCACAGGGGTGAGGGGTCTCAAACCATCATAAAAAATCCTGCCTCCCAAAACCCCCCACATGCCAAATTTGGTTCCATTTGCTTGATTAGTTCTCGAGTTATGAGGATATTTGTATCTCATTTGTATAGGATCCCCCCATTATTGAAAATGGAAGGGGTCTTAATTCCCCTCCTAAAGAGGGGAGGGGTCTGAATTCACCATAGAAAAAAAAATTTGCCTGCAAAAACACCCACATGCAAAATTTGGTTCCATTTGCTTGATAAGCTCTTGAGTTATGAGGAAATTTGTGTTTCATTTGTATGGGAGCCCCCCTCTTAGTGGGGGGAGGGGTCACTAGCCATCATAAGAACCTTCCCTGGCCCCAAAAACCTCTACATGCAAGCTTTCACGCCGATTGGTTCAGTAGTTTTCGATTCTATAAGGAACATCCTGACAGACAGAGAGAAATACATTTTACTACACGCAGAAAAATGATGATAGTTTGAAACAACAATTACCTGTTGTTGAGTTCAACTGGAATCATATTTTTGAATCAAAAAAATATTGTTTAAACTTAATTCATACTTCTTTTGCTTCTACTCGATCGTTTATTAACTCAAAAATATTTAGTTTTGATTCTACTATTTTTTCTTTGATAGAAACTAGCTATTATTCGAAATAACAAAACTTATTGTTGAACTAAAAGGTCAAACAGTTAGAATCAAAAAAATATCTGGGTTAGCCTTCAGTCAACAATATTTTCTGTTGATTTATACAGAATTCTTTTGCATTTACAATTTATTTTTCTGCGTGTAGGCATAGATAATCTATACTATAACGGAAATAATAAGGAACAATTGCGTTAGAATCAAACTTCACCGCACAGTACCGATTCACCGAAAAGAACCATTCTACAAATTTGTTGTCGCGGTTAGAAAATTGCGAATCAATTAAAACTCTCAAACGTAAAAAATGGTGGTTGCATATATTACGAGCACGTTTTTCGTTCAGAACATCAAATGCGTTTAAGTTGCTAAACCCAATTGCTCTCTCTCAACTCCGCTTAAGTGAGAAATATTGTCAAGCAGAAGTTAAAGAAAAGCGGAAAAAGGACTCGATGTTTCAAAATGGTTGCTCAGTCTCAGGTTCAGTATTGCCACATGGGGCAAAATTCTTTTACATCTGTATTTTGACGTTGGACTACGTCTTACGGAAAGGTTTGGTTGGGTAGGGTGTCATTCCAAGAAAGCTTTCTCGAAAAGTGTTCAGGTTTTGAACGCTAATAGCACAGACAAACAGACATAGGGCCCTATTCTGTAAGTCACGTCGAGCAACTCGGCTCGACTCAGTCACTGTCACGACCAAAACAAAGCTGGCTCAGGCGTCACTGCACCCTCCTTATTTGCGCCAGGGCTATAATTGGGGACAGTGCTATCATGTGGAACGAGGTGGGTAAAGTAGAGAAAAGCATTGAAGGAAGGGTACCCACCCTAGTAACAATTTGGGTTTTATTACACTCTTATGATGGCATTCAAGACCAAAATTTGTCATGAAAACCGCCATAAGAGTACAATAAAACTCACATTGTTGCTGAGGCAATTACACACAAGCACGCATAAAAATTCAATAAGCATATCACTCACCTAATAGCGATTATAGCAAAAATAAATGCAGTGCGGGTTGTAGGCAAACACCCGGGCGATATCACAATCGCCTTTAGAGGGTGGGGAGGGGCTGCCATACAAATGAGCCGCCCATCGAAAATCACCACTGTCTAGGTTTATTTGTTTTCCTAGGTCTACTGACCTTTTATTACTTTCCTTCATTAGGGCCTTAACGAGCGATAGCGAGTAAGAAGAGGATCACCTCTGCGAAATGGTACATTCTGCAAAAAGGTTTTCCGTGAAATGGTAGGGTATTGTCATTATCGTCGGGCCACTGTTATGGTCGGGCCATTACGATTTTACAGTTTTAGTAACTCATGATGTCTATGCTAAAACCATTATAAAACTTCTTACTGTGATAGCTAACTTTTCACAATATTGTGAGTTTCAATCGTGTATTCAAAACACTCGTACTGAATTCAGTGACTAAGCTTTACAAAAAAAGTTTTCCAGACGCAATGAACTTTTCTTCAAGAAATGATTCATGAAATGCAATTTTCGAGATAAATTTTAAAAATGTATAAAATGTGTTGTGCTGTTTGGGAAGGCTAAGGTGAAATACTAGAAAAGTGCTATTTGTAAAGGTCGGGCCACTTGAGTAGTCATGGTTGGGCCACCATAATTTTAAGCGAAGAAGCGCAATAATCGCTAGAGAATGTTAGTCACGTAAAATGTGATGAAATAAAGCAAAAATAGTACGATAAAAACCTAGATTTTCACTGTTTTTTCATTGTAGTTGTACACTTCGGAAAAGCTGATTGTAGCAATATTGATTTTACAAGATCGCCAAAATTTCGCAAAAATGCAATTAAAAATAAGGTATATGAGCCTATATGAGTCGTTGTTCCCGGAATTCATTCTTTTCATGTCTCTATATAGAATTTCAATACGTATGTCTTAGATTTTCTGCGGTGGCCCAACCTGTACAACATGGCCCGACTATGACAACATTTTTTGTCTTAACGTAAATGCCTATACCTTTTTTATTTTTCAAGCAATCAGCTCAAAGCTTTCCGGAAATATACCTTATTCTTAGACTTTTGCAACGATGTATTTAGATTTCCAAGATTCCTTTTGAAACGAAAATTATGGGCGAACGCTAAAACGTGGCCAACCACGATGACACTCCCCTGCATTCCGCGTAAGGTTTTTCACGAAATGGTTTTCGGCGAAATGTTATACAATCACGGCGAATATTGCTATCCGCTTTATTTTATCTGGCTAAGCAATAGGGGAGTTGTTTTCTACTTTACTGTGCGGAAAAATTTGAATTTTGTATATTAAACTGTCCATGCTTCACGTAGTTACGTAACTGCCAAAATGAATAATCTAATGTTGAACTCCTCAGAAATTTGCAAAACTCGAGATTGTGACAAATGCCATCCGAGATTCACGATTTGTGTACAACACAGTATAATTTGTGGCAATACGAAGTTTGTTGGTTCAGCTAGTTACACACAAAAAATCACTCCTATGGTTATTTACAATAACAGGCCCTTCCTATCTTCTTTGTCTCGAAATAGGCAAAGCCTTATGGCAACGCATTTTATGGAAATTCCGAAGAATCGTTTAACTTGACATCAAAATAAATAGCCATATAACAACCACAGAATGCAGAAATAGATGCAATAAAGTGCAAACCCAAGAATCGGATTTTTTTACTCGAATGGATATGTGGCGAATGTAGTGAAAACTAGCCTACAGAAATGATCCTGTGAAGCACAGTCTTATGTGGCGAATCTGAATGAATAAGTTTTTCATTTAAATGTAACAATTAATATTGCTGGCGCATAAATATCTAAACTGACCAGTCATTGCATAGCAATACTCTGCTGGAGCACTATATGAATACTCTTTCCATTTGCGAAATAAAGTGCAGCCTTCTGAAATTTGATTGATTATTATTAATATTGTTCCTATCTTATTGCACTACTATAAGGATTGACAACTTGAACATCAATTTTGTGACAATGGCCACTTGTGCTATAGCAAGGATTTAAGTTGCTCAGGGTATTTTTTGATTTGTAATTGATAAAGTTTTTAATTATATTTTTTTTATAGAAAACGAAATCGCAATTTTTTATACCGCACACAATTTTGTATGTAAGATATGTATAATGTGCCAATTCTGTACAATTAGCACATTATTGGCACATTAATGCAAAACGAATTTGAGTATAAATTTAATAAGGATTAGAGGTCGGTCCCGGCGTAGAGGTTAGCATTCACACTTCTCACGACGAGGATCCGGGTTCAAATCCCAACCCCGCAGAAGTCACGAATGACATAAGCTATTAAAGTGACTATAATCTAACAAACAATAAGAATTATTTAAAAAGGAATGTCTATTTACTTGAATGCGACATTTTGATGTACACACAGCCCGAACTTTCTTTATATTCAAAGAATGAAATGTACGGACTGGAAACTAGGTATCTATAGATGGAAATTTGGTTTTTGTGACATCCAATTTAAAAAACTACAAGGTATACAGCCCTAAGGGTTGTACGAAAGGGTGACGTAGGACTGTGTCATATAATACTCATTAAATAATATGTCAAACTAGATAATCTGTCTTACACAATTATTAATAACTGCTTGATAGAAGCTCAGCCAGGTGTATCTGGGACTGGACAATAAAATCGGTGCATTTCTTGAGTCATGAGGATACAAGCAGTTCACTTCCCTACTATTCCCTAGCAATTTAGCAGTAAATAGAGTAAATAGAGCAGAGATAGTTTGAACATTGTTTCACGATCCACTATGTAATTTAAGTATTCACCAGATTTTCACAACTAATTTAAATTGAAATTTTAGATTCAATTTTAGATTCACGAATAAACAAACATTTGTTGCCATCAATGCACTGAGTTGTAGTGTATTTTTGTAATTTCGCTACGAAATTTATTATGAACTTCTTTCTAAACAGCTCAAATAGCATGCGATAATTTTCTATAAATATGCTTACCTGTCATTTCATGTGACGGAATTATAACGGTATGCGATGGATTGATATCTGCGGGCGATGCCTCTTCGTGCGACAAACTTGCAACTTTACCTGCCGAACTAGAAGCACTCTCACGCTTTCGTTTGCGTGATAATCTAGTACGCTCTGCTCCTGTTAAGGATATCCTTGGTTCAGTTACTACACCAGCCACTTGTTCACGAATACGTTTACGGTGGTTACGTAAATATAACGCCTGCAACCATTTAGACATAGCGAATTCTTTAACAAATCACTACTGTATTTCACAAAGGTTGAAATAGCAATGAATGGCCAGCCCACAGATCATTGTAATAAATATGTTATGCGTAGTTTGATATTTGAACCAACTTCCTTCAAATAGTTTCTGGCCGTTGGTTACAAATAATAATCAAAACCATTTTGCACATTTGAGATAAATTCTGATTATGCTTCATTTAATTAGTTTGCGGCCCTTAAAAGGGCCATTGGTTACAAGTAACATCAACCTCTTCAGTGCAGTCAACAATCGGTGTTGCCACCAATAACCGGTCTTGTCGCTAAATGCCGTTGGTTTCGCCACCAATAGCTGTCGATGGTAAATGCTGACCGTCCGTCAGTGCGATTGTGCGATGAATGAGCAGACGGCGAACCAAGAGTACCATTTTATAGTCACTGGCACTGCCGCTGCTGCTTGTAAGCTAGTGAGGTGGTGGGGGAAACCATATCGGCTGCTGCTGCTGCTCGAATGATTATCCGACGCTGAATGAGCAAGCATTTTCCATGGAACGTTGAAACGTTAACCATTTAGAAAAGTGAAGAAAAATCTTTTCATTCTTCAATTACTATAGTTCTTATAAGAACTGTTTAAGACCACAACGGCCTACTGCTGAATTTGCTGCCCGTCAGTCGATTTGCTTCCATTTACTGTTGGTTTGCGAAAATAACCGCCAAAATGCCATTGGGTGCCTCGAATTGTCATCGAAAATGACATTAGATGCCGCAAAGGTCCTTGAATTTGCCTCCAATAGCCGCCAAAAATGCTATCGTTACCTCCCGATTGCTATCGTTGTTGGCTCCGATCGCTGGTGTTTGCCGCCAAATGCCGTTGCTTTCGCCACCAATAGCCGTCGATGGTAAATACTGACCGTCCGTCAGTGCGATTGTGCGATGAATGAGCAGACGGCGAACCAAGAGTACCATTTTATAGTCACTGGCACTGCCGCTGCTGCTTGTAAGCTAGTGTAGGTGGTGGGGGAAACCATATCGGCTGCTGCTGCTTAAATGATTGTCCGACACTGATTGAGCAAGCTATCGAACAATTTCGCATGTCTGCGATGGGGATAATGCAAAATGTAATGTTAAGTGCATCGTGTGGGATTCACGTTGGCCATTGCCCTCTGATTCCGCTTGTCTTTGGGACCGGTGTTGCCGTCAATAGCCATCGATGTTGCCGATTGGATTGGAAAAGGGGTGTGGCTTACAAAGTGGTCTCAAGGTTATCATTTGGATCCAAATCCTTTGGTGTATCTAATTGTCGTCCGTGCCTGTGAAGCTAGGCGATAACAAGGGAAATGTATGGAAAAATTCGACCTTGAATCTTTACACACATTTTCACTATTTAGCGTATAAAAAATTATTATTAGTATGTTACTATAAAATTGCTGGACATTTTATCTATCCAACGACATATTAACTGTTATGTTTCGTTCAGTAGTATAGTAGCTATTAGCGTTTGAAATATTTCATTCAAACGTTACACTTCTATTTCTCGTTTTTACAAAGTGCTACCCAGTCCCAGTATAGTAAACAAAGACGTAGTCCTACGTCAAAATAAGCTGCGGCTCGTGCCGCACTGTACCTCACCCTGGTCACGCGAGTAAACTCCAGCAACCATTACAGTGAACACAAAAGCCATTGATGCAAATCTTTAATCATTCCACAATATTTTGATAGACCTTACATCTCCAAAGCGACGGCCATTCGATGCTTGGGACTTCAAAGAGCCGACTCAAGTTATGCTTCAATATTTGACGTCTATCTATTGGAGAAAAAAGCATAAAATGGGCAAATTGTTTCCGACGATGCAGCCCCTCCAAGCTCTTGTCATCAATCAGAACACTACATCCTAGGAAAATGTTTTTCAGCGAACAACAAGTTTGACATTGGACACCAGTACCTACAGCCGATGCGAGGCAGGGTTTCGTCGAACGACTTTTCTTTTATGATAAATCGATGTCTTCTATCCTCGCTAGTTGGGCTTGACTGTAGCGAAGAACTTCTGAGTCCTTGCACGTATGTACGTCGATCCAATCAACAATTTTTTTTCGCTTCTGCCGACTATTCGCCTAGATGTGGATGAGACAACGCGATGCGGCTGAATTATTGAATGTATCTATCTAGCACACTCCGTTGATTTTATCAGTGTTGTTGGGCGCCTATCTTCATGTATCCTTATCTTCTACTAACCGAGCACACCCGCAAAGCCCGTCCGTCCGGTGGGTGGTGTGTAACTGAATAACACGTGTACGTATAATTTTCTCGCATGCCTGTTATTAAGAGGATTTTCGTACGCTCGTAAAGAACACTTTTCAACACTTTCCGGTTTCAATATTCAAAGTAGGAACCGTAAATTTTTCTTCCGAACTAGGGCTGTCGGTATTGGGTGCTTTTGGTGAAAACCGGTATTTCGGTATTAGCGTAGAAAATACCGGTAGTACCGGTAAAATACCGGTATTGGCAGATTATTCGGAATCAATAGAAATGTTAATGTTTTTCAGTAAATGTCTTTGTTTTTAAACTTTTACTTCAGTATTGTTGCTTTGCAAAGTAGTATTAAGGGAGAAATAATACGCTTAGCGATTTATTTCTTTTGGAAGAATAAATTTCGTTGCCAACGCTTCTAAAGTTCTAACAATTGAACAAACTTCCGCTTTCATCGAAGTCTGACGAACGGCTTTAAGCGCATCAGGAATTTTCCTATCATTTTTTTAAATTTATAGTAGGAAAGCCCGCTTTTAACTATTTTCAAAAATCCCCGTATTGCAGCTTCCAGCATAATTAATGCACTGGTCTTTTACAGTCTCTTCACGAATTTTTCCTTTATCCCCAATCCGAAGCCCTTGCATAGTATCATTCTCTTCATCATTTTGCACAGTTCCCTTTTCTTCTCTGCTTTTAATCCCACTGTTCGTAGATAGTGGCTTGGAGATTCCATCTACTTGTTTAATACATTACAATACATATATCAAGACTTGAAAATTATTCCAAATCCTTTCCTGGTAGATCCTTTGATACCAAGAATACTCAAAAAGCGCGAAGGCTCCTATATTTTAATAACAGCCCGGCATCATCGAAACAAATAAATGAAGCTGACTTTCTTGTACCTTCGCCTCATACATGAAGTCATTCGTTTCATTTGTTGAACAGAATGTTTTAAGCAAACTTTAGCTGAAGTTAGTGACTGTATTAAATGACGACGACTGGCAGTCAGGCACGATTTATCGATGTTGAGTAAGTTCAAAATTGTTGGTCTTCTAGTGAATATTTGAATTATTAACATTTTACCATGACAACCGGTTTTAAAGTTTCATTTGTATTCTTCTATATACAAATGAAACTATGATGAGCCTGAACGGGTGTGAAAAATTTTGACGTCAAATTTTTCGTTTTTCGTTCATTATTAAAACTTTTAACATTTCCCTAACGGTTATTGTGCAGTGTAAAGTAATCATCGCAATTCATGCGAGTGCGATCTTTCGAGTTACATTTTCTGGCTCTCGAAGTACAGTTTAGAGTGATGCTTTGAGTGGATATTGATTACCCCCACTGAATCGAGATTCGTCGTTTTATCCATAGTATTCCGGAAATATTTAAGGACATGGCCGATTCAAATGACATCGATTGGCAATGTATTTAACCTAAGCACCAGATTTGAAATCGGGCTGAGGACGTTCCTTATATTTATTTATTCTTTATATACTCTACTGTGAAATCAAAGGGCAATGTAAGTTTGGAGTCTTCTATTTTCCCGGAGGGGAGAGTTTTCGATTCTTCGGACATCTTGTTTCGAAGATTCTTGATTCAGTTATTCTTCGACAATTTTTAAGTGACGGTGACGGCGAATTTTGTACAGTTATGCACAGTTAATTTTTATATATTCCAAAATAATTATCTACTTTTGGGTTGCTGGTGTATTTTATATATTTTTAGTGAGCGAAATAAGGCGCTATAACCTTGGCCAATAGCAGCCGGGCTTTTGGTCTAAATGCCGTAAGTTCATCCCCAAGGGTCCGGAGTATCACTTAACCTTTATTAGCAAAGATACTCCCAACGAAACAAATTTACAGTTAATCAGAAACGGTTGGAACGAGACGTCCCCGTTTCTTCTTCCCCTGTGGATTTTGAAATGCATCTATGTATGAATAACTTATTCACACAAGATTTATTTCTTATAATCGTCTTTGCGGCAATGCTTCACAGTTGGCCTGGCCGATTAAACTTTTGCAATATATCTCTGATATTTTGCAAATGTTAATACAGCCAAGAAAATAATTTGAAATATTTCTATAATTAGAAATAATTTAAAATTATTTCCAGGAATCCTTTATTGTGGCTGTGTTGGTATTAATAAGAATAAGAATAAGAATATTCTTCTATATACAAATGAAACTATAAAACCGGTCGTCATGGTGAAGTGAAAATCGTTTCATGGTGCCTGATTCAAGCCAGTTTTGAAACGAATCGGCATTGCTGCAGTTGAAACTGAAGTTTCATTACTTCATTGTTGAGTGACTATTGTATTTACTATTGTAAACGACGGGTCCTGATTTTGTTTCCTAAATTCGTTAAGCGAGAGCTTCGAATAATTTGGTGGCTTGTAAATATCAAGTCAAGTTGTTCAAAACTAAATTGAAACGTGACGTCTGGCTTATAAAATGTATCATTTGCATGAAACATACAGCAAAGATGCTGTACTGTGCCTTAAACAGGTTCAAGAACTATAATTATTTGACCAACAGTTTCACCCTATTCATTGCTAGTAGTCAAAGAAACTCGCCAGCATTAACACGAATTTGTTGTTCTATGAGTTTTACAATCTTTTATCAAGCTTAGTTCTTCTTTGAATAAGAAAACTAAAAAAAACTAGGGTATTAGAAAATACCGGAAATACCGGTTTTTTGCCTTTCCAAAACCGGTATTTCGGTATTCAAAAATTGGCCGGTATTACCGGTTTCGGTACTACCGGTACTACCGGTTAGACAGCCCTACTCCGAACGTATAATCAGCAGGAACCTTTCTACAGTTTTAACTGAACGGAGTTGCCTTTATAAAAGAGGATTTGTATCGGTATATCGTACCAATATTTTTGTAGCAAACCACCCGCTCGAATATGTCAAAAGATGGCTGTAGACCAATGATAAGAAGATTTAAACGACCATTAAATAAACAGAACCAATTAGCCTGTCAACAAATGTAATAATTCGTACGAAAGTCAGAATAATTCTGCTAGGATTCTGGAAGTTCATTTCCTTCATCTCCGATTCCCTGGAACTAAGTTAAATTTGCTTTGTCGGCATAGGAATAAACGCTCGATTAAAGACGCTGCAAATATCATTATAATATGGCAGCATCGTTGTCATCCGATAAGCATTATCTACTACCGCACTGAATTAACACCCTCAAGGCGGTGAAGTGATTTATCAAGCACGGCGATCCAGGCGCTTTTGTAACATCATAATTGTGTATGAGACATAATTGGATTAGACGATGGAATAATTATTATTATCGGTCTAGTACCCTGGCAGTACCGTCAGGCCTGGCCTGGCTGCTGCTGCCGTGCAGCTTCATTCCTTCCGGCGGTGCTGGTTATGATGTGATGACACTTGAAATTCATTATGTAATAACCGTGAAATGAGGACGTTTCGTTGGAAGCTATTCTACTGTTATGATTTACGTAATATGCTGGTGTTTTTCCGATCACCAACCGATTAGGTTTATTTCAGATTTTGACAGCTTTTTCCCTTATTATGTGACGATTTGTTTTGTTATTTTTAGATTGTTGTATAATTTCTCCTTTCGTTTCGAATGTGTTATTGTAGCTATGTGAACATCAATTGCATTCGTCACGTATTTTTATCTCTTTCTGTTTTTTATGTTGGCAAAATTTTCCTTAGTTATTCACCGTTTAATTTGTATTGTATCATCAGCTCGGCAATTAAAACTTTCCAATCCATTTTTTTACTCTCACGAAAAAACTATTCCCCAAGTAATCATCCTGATACATTCTCGCTAATATCTATAAAACTAGGACCCAAGCAGTATTATTTTTTTTTGCTTTGAACTCCCAAACCATTTCGCAACAAGTCGTTAATTTTTACCCAACTTCTCCTTACAGGATATTAAATTTCGTGCCACGGAAAAGCGGCGGATACCAGTCTCTGAAAGAGAAAATCTCCGGCGCCGCGCGTTGCACAAGCGAAGCTGCAAGCAGCAACGGAAGCAGAAACCTGAAAAAAGATGCTGCTCACAACTAGACCAACTATATTTTCCTTTCATGGGATGGAAAGAAAATATGAAAATATTCTACTACTCAACCGCAATCGGATTCCGCAGGACTAATGGTGCCCTGGTTGGCGGTCATGGGCAAGTTCTTGGTAGCGCCTTTGTGCACAGAAGAAGAATGTTAATTGCGGTTGGTTCGCCAGCTGTCTGGAAGTGTAAAGGTGCTGCAACCGGCTCCAAGCACCCAAGTAAAATAGTCTAATAAAAGCGAATGCTATTGCGGCCTGTCGCCTTCCTTTTAAGTGCAAAAGTTTGTGTGTTTATGCAAGCAAAGTGCTCGAAAATTTGCGGAAGTAAAAAGTGCATATAAACGTGAGAGCAGAAAAAACAATCTGGGTTGGCAGGGAAAACTATTCCGAACCTTAGACCAGTAAAAAAAAACTTCATTAAGTCTCGGTGATTCTATACTGACAACGATGGTTACTTGAAGAAATGGTTTTTGTTATCAAACAGGCCCTTTCGGAGCCAGTTACCAATGATAATTGCGGTAAGTATAATAAACGGGTTAAATTAGCTGTGAAAATAACTGGAAAATGTCTCCAAGAGTGTCAAGATATGTTTGCTGAATAATTTTTTTCTGAAGTTGTACCGGTTTACTAAACGAAATTTGCAAGATTTGCTAAAAATTCAACTCTTTTTGAAACAGTCAGGCCCCTTGGCGAACGAGGGGTCCACTGTCTCGAGATATTAAAAGTGCAATTCTTATTTTTTAACCATTTCCAATTAAGTACAAAAGTTTCAATATTTGAAGACCCCGTGCCAGTAGTGGTCAAATTTTTTGACGTAGGACTACGTCTTTGTTTACTATACTGGGACTGGGTAGCACTTTGTGAAAACGAAAATAGAAGTGTAACGTTTGAATTAAAGATTTCAAATGCTAATAACTACTAAACTACTGAACGAAACTGAACAATTTATATGTCATTGGATAGATAAAATGACCAGAAATTGAATCGATGACGTTAACTTACGTGCCTGTCGCCACTCATGACACAAAAGAAGGAGATTCGAATGGCACGTCATATTTGCGATGAACGTGCTTTGTCTTTAATGTTATTTGTAACCAATGACCCTTTTGAAGGCTACAAGCGTGTTAAAGTAAGATTATTGAAACATGTCAAGCTACGCATAATCATATTTAATACAATAATCTGTGGGCTGGTCATTCATCACTATTTCAACCTTTATGATGCACACAAGGGATTTATAACAGAAATCTCTATGTCGCATGGTCATGTCATGGTTGTAGGCGTTGTACTTATGAACCCCCGTCCACGTATTTTCAAAGCCACCATTGCATTCAATGAAAAATTGAATCGTAGAGCGGTTATTGTAGTGAGTCAAAGTAGAAGTCTCGGCTGGAATCCGTTAGAAGATAATCATTTCGTTTGAAGAATTATCAGTGTAAGAGTGGACCTGCTTCAGAACCTCATATATGGTCGGTGTTAAATCAGACCGGACCAAGTCGCAAAATTTAAAAAAATGAGTTAATGACAGCAAGCGGTCAAAAATTTTCTAAGCTACATTTTACCTTAATCGGACCACATAAATGTTGCAAACAGCCAGAGTTATTAAATAATTTTGAACGATTGATAGCTATTTGATTTTTTATTTTATTTTTATTTTATTCGTACATTTTCATCGGACAAGTCTAAATGCATACTTAAAAGTGACTTAATTGTTAGTATTTACATTGTTAAGTGCACGAATTCGTTGGCGGTAAATGCGTGATGGTTCGTCAAAATTTAAAAGGTCAGCAAAGCAGTTGAATTGTCTGGTCATGGAAGCGATGGGAGAGTTGGTAGCATATTGCGTTGAATAGGAGTCTTCCTGTAGCATCATTCAGGATCGTAAAACTCTTGAAGGTGCGTAGAGTTCGATTTGCGATAGGATGTCCGGTGCATCATATTCGCCAGTTAAAAGCTTGCAGACAAACAAAGATTGCGAAACCTGTCTACGTCGACTTAGTGTGCTTAAATCCAACAGACGACAGCGGTCTTCGTACGGTGTTAAGTATTGCCGATCCCTCCACGGAAGATGACGAAGTGCATATCGAACAAATTTTCGCTGTACGTTTTCCAGTCTGGCGGACCAGATAGACTCGCTACGATTGGACTTGTCAATGATGGCAGAAATGTGTGACTTCATGGTGAGTTTCTCGTCAAGTAATACTCCAAGATCCTTCACCTGTTCTACCCTATTCAGTTTGGATCCGGAAATTTCGTAATTGAACTCTATCGAATTCGTGCTTCTAATGCGGTGGAAACTGATGATGTAACATTTCCCCACGCACAGTAAAAATTGATTCCTTACGCACCAGTCACTAAACAAGTCCAGAAGCTTCTGCAACATTCTGCAGTACTCGATTCTTCAGACTTCAAGATAGATTTTCAGATCATCAGCGAAGAAAAGCGCTGCTTTGAGTTGAGCAGGCGAATCGAGCAATCGAATCAAGCAATCGAGTCAAGCAGTTGGGTCGAGCAGCCGTGTCGAATAGTCAAGTCGAGCAGTCAAATCGAGCAGTTAAATCAAGCTTTTCAGTCAAGCAATCCGGTCGAGCAGTTAAGTCGAGCAGTCGAGTCGAGCAGTTGAATCGAGTGGTCGAGTAGTGTAGTCAAGTCGAGTAGTTTAAACGAGCAGTTGAGTCGAGTAGTCCAGTCGAGTAGTCTAGCCGAGCACTTCAGTCGAGCAGACGAATCGAATGGTTTAGTCAGGCATTTGGGTCAAGCGGTTAAGTCGAACAGTTGAGTCGAGCAGTTCATTCGAGCAGTCGAGTCGAGCAATTGAGTCGAGTAGTCCAGTCGAACAGTTTACTCGAGTAGTTGAGTCGAGTAGTCCACTTCAGCAATTGAGTCGAGCAATCGAGTCGAGTAGACCAGTCGAGCAATTGAGTCGAGTAGTCCAGTCGAGCTGTCGAATCAAACAGAAGTCGCTTGACTCGAGTCGAGCAGTTTAAACGAGCAGTCGAGTTGAGTAGTCCAGTCGAGCAGTTGCATCGAGTAGTCTAGTCGAGCACTTCAGTCGAGCAGTCGAATCGAATGGTTTCGTCAAGCAGTCGGCTCAAGCGGTTAAGTCGAACAGTTGAGTCGAGCAATCAAAGCAAGCAGCCTAGTCGAGCAGTTAAATCAAGCTGTTCAGTCAAGCATTCCAGCCGAGCCGTTGAGTCGAGTAGTCGAGTCGAGCAGTCCAGTTGAGCAATTGAGTCGAGTAGTCCAGGCGAACAGTTAAGTCGAGCTGTCGATTCAAACAGTTAAGTCAAGCAGTTGAGTCGAGCAGTCGGGTTGAGTGGCTAAGTCGAGCAGTCTAGTCGAGTTGTTGAATCAAACTGTCAGTTGAGTCCTGCAATCAAATCGAGTAGTCTAGTCGAGCAGTTAAATCGAGCAAACGGGTTGAGCAGTTGAGTCGAGCAGCCGATTCGAATAGTCCAATCGTGTAATTGAGTCAAGCAGTTCATTCGAGCAGCCGAGTCAAGCAGTTGAGTCGAGTAGTCCAGTCGAGCAGTGGAATCAAGCAGTTGAATCGAGCAGTTAAGTCGAGCAGTTAAGTCGAGCGTCGAATCGAACAGTCTAGTCGAGCAGATGAAGCATGCTGTGCAGTCAAGCAGTCCAGTCGGGCAGTCGAATCGAACAGTCCAGTCGAGCAGTTGAATCGTGCAGTTAAGTCGAGCAGTCGGGTCAAGTAGTAAATGAAGCAAATGTGTCAAGTATTCGAAGCGAGTGGTTAAGTCGAGTAGTCCACTCGAGCTGTTCAGTCAAGTAGTCAAGTTGATCTATCCAATCAAGCAGTCGAACAGTTCAGTCGAGCAGTTCAGTTAAGCAATTCAGTCGAGCAATCAAATCGAGCAGTCTAATCGACCAGTCCAGTCGAACAGTCTAGTCAACCAGTTGGGCAATCGAGCAGTCCAGCAGTCGACCAGTGAAGTGACTAAGAATGCAACCCATTGCTACGAAAGCATGACGTCCTGTCAGCGACCTGTTTTTAGTTACCGAGGTTACCGATAAGCCTCTTATGACGTCCTGTCAGAGACCTGGTTTTCGGTACAGACATAAGCCTCTTATAGATTATAGATTATAGATTATATAAATAGATTAAAAATATTTCCACGGTGTTCAAAATACCGTTATTAAAAAATAAAATAGGCCATTTAAACGGAAAATGCCAATTGGTTTGAATTGCCATCCTACACCACTGAGCCAATTTTTAAAAAAGTCGGTCGTCGAATTTTTGAGTTACGCCCTTTTGAAGTTTTAAAGGGCAGATTGCTCATATAAAGTAAATAAAAATCTTCAATGAGTATTGTTAGTATTGGGACTAACCGGAAATGTTCCGGATTAAGTTATTGATGTGGAAAATAGCCAATATCGAACATGAACAAACGGAACACCCAGGCGAGTGGCCAATTTCGTTCATAAACAAAAACTTATCGTGCGATACCTTAAATCACACTATAATTCAATAACTAGATCAATGGAAGCCAAATCTGCTATCTAGGATCAGATTTGGTCATGTCTGGACATATTTGGGGGACTCCGGGAAACCCTGGGAAGTCAATAACAGAATGTGGTACATTTTTGATAATAAAGACATGTTCGGAATTGGCCATTGTAGTTCTTGGTACTCAATTTGGCTTACTTGAATCTATTTTAAAAGCTTAAGTGTGATTTAAGGTGTCGTATGATGAGTTTTTGTTCATGTTCGAAATTGGTCATTTCCTAGGGGTTTCCGGAGCCTCCCAAATATGTCCAGATATGACCATGCTTGACCCTAGCTAGCAGATTTGGCTTCCATTGATCTAGTTATTGATCTAGGTGCCGCACGATAAGCTTTTGTTTATGGACGAAATTGGCCACTTGGGTGTTCCCGGAAGTCCCCGGAACTGGTCCAGATATAACCAACGTGGTGCTAGGTAGTTGATCTAACTGTCAATGATCTAGATTTTAAATTCTGGCGTAATTTGCGGAGTCGAATGATAAGTATTTGTTCATGTTCGATACTGGTTATTTTCCACAGTAATAAAACTTAATCCGGAACATTTTCGGTTAGTCCCAATACAGCGTAAAACTCCTAAAATGGTCGGCAATGGGCATATGTTGCATATAAAATCAATACCGGCTGTGATTTACGTTCATTTTGGAAGTGTTATTGAAGATTTTTATTTACTTTATATGAGCAATCTGCCCTTTACAACTTCAAAAGGGCGTAACTCAAAAATTCGTCGATCGGTTTTTTTTAAAAACTGGCTCAGAGGTGTAGGATGGCAATACAAACCAACTGACATTTTCCGTTTAAATGACCTATTTTATTTTTTAATAACGGTATTTTGAACACCGTGATTTCTGTTTGGTCATTTCTCTGTTTAGTCTAAAAATTTGGACCAAAACCACGATTTGCATTACCGTAAAAGTTACTGAGCGAAACTTGCGTGTACCCCCTTAACATTGGTTTTATCCATAAGACTCTTTTATTTTAACTTTTATAAACATAGGATGTTGAATATGAATATATGGTACTACCACCTGCCTTAGCAGAACATCCGTTCATAGCAATGAGCCTATCATGTCAAAAAGAGTTGAACATATTCAACGATTGGTCATGCTTCCTAACTCTTGTATGAAGGGCCAAAAGGGAATTGGTCGATAAGCAACATCACTTACACGTACCAGGGATTTAGAGAATCTCCTTCCAAGGGCTAAGTCACCTGAGTCAATCGTTGAACAAACCGTCTTAATGCAGAATGACTCCAGCAGGTGGGGAGAAGAGCCCGCTCATGTGTTGTTAATCGGACCAAGACTAACCCTAGAAAGTTGACTGTTTCACTCTCCCTAAGCCCACCGCTTCAAACAAGTGCTCTGATGGTCCCTCCCTCTTCCCGATTCTAGTTTATTTATGAAATGTGGTATATATGGGTAAAAATAGAACAATCTCACCAGCAGTCCTTCGAATGGAATAGAGTTGCGTCCTTTTAGTTTCCATAAATGCTTCTAATAATTAATTTATTTTTTCTTCTGGTATCCAATATCCATGTGCAGTATTAACACTCGTACACACTTAATCGGTTCGGTAAAATTTTACCGAAATCTAAACAGCAGAACGTTCGGTAACATTTTTTATTGCACCAAACATTATTAATGATCTGTAAACGTCGATTGGCACCATCGAAATTTTTACCGAACGTTCAGCTGTTTAGATTTCGGAAAAAATTTTACCGAATTCGGTGCTTTTTGTTAAGTGTGTATTGGCCAAAGTTTTCACTATAAAACAGTAAATGCTTCATAAGCTAAAACGAAAAAAATAATTAAAATAACTTATATTATGCTTACCAGATCGTGTGGCTCCATCGTCTGCCCAAAACCTCGATTATGAGATCAGGCAGCCGGGAACCACACAGTATTGCACCTCCTAGCTTGGCTACTCAATAGAGCATTACCGGGTATGGCCACGTGGAGGCGCTAGGTAGGGGCTTGGGATAGCTAGAGCTATATTGGACGCTTCTCATTTGCCTTCCCCATTTCATACCCTTTTATAAACATAGGATGTTCTGCAAAATTGTAGATAATGCTAAATTGTATATTTTTGTAGAGTATATGAAAGCTCTTAAGTTTACGATTTTCATGACCAGATATAGTTGAAAGGTCTCAAATATTAACAAACAAACAAACGGTTTTCAACATACCTATTTGAACTTTTTGCGTTTTTAGTTCAAACTTTAGGGACGTTTCTTGTAGCTTATAAGGCTGTGCGAGATCTCACGAAATTTCGTCTTTACCGAAATCGAACGAAACAGGACGAAATTAGACCATTCAACTGTAGTTGAATGGTGATCTGCTATAAAATCTAAGATGAATTTCGTACGATTTTGTTGAATTTCGATAAACACGGAATTTCGCGAAATCTCGCACAACCTTAATAGCTTAGCAACGGGGTTGTAGCATTGTAACACCGTAAATACAAAAGATACAGTAAAACTTTATAACTTTTTCTGCTTTCTGGTTTACAGTCCAGTGAACTAAATTTGAGTCACAGTGACCAAACCATTTTGCCTTCAAAATTGCAAGAGAATGTTCGAAATAAGCTTAAAGTCGGATTTGATCGTGAGCTTCACTTTTATTTTACATTGCATCTACTTGAATAGGAGAGGCGTACAAGTTTTGAATCGCTGCACAGTGGTCCAAACAGCGAAATACGTGATATTGCACCAAAATGTCTTCTTTTTGTTGTACTTTTAAGTAGGAGTGGTTTGATCTGCCACCATTTGCCACCTTGGGAAATATTTAAGCTCAAAGTAGTACTATTTTTCTTCAAAAATGCTCAAAATCTCCGAAGCTGCAGAAAATCGCATCTCTTCTACAAAAACATTGATTTTTAGCAAGATAAGCAACTTTCTAGAACACTATGAACACATAAAAGTTGACCAGAATAAATCAGGGTTTAAAAACTGTTTTGAAGGGTTTGTCCACGAGTCAATTTCCATGAAGAGATACAATTATGGCGTCTTTGACAAAGTTGTTTGCATTGATATTTACTACAAATTTGTCGAAAGTAGCAAACCTGTATCTCGAATATACGAGAAAATAAATTTCGTATATCACTTTCAAGGGAATTAATCACCCAAAGATTTCTCTCACATGAAGGAGCTTAATATACCAAGAAATATTCCTAAAGACACTATATTCGAAAAACTTTACGTTTCGGCGCTATATCAAGTGATCACGTATTTCGCTGTTTGGACCACTGTGCGCTAGAAGAAGGCGTTGGAGTCAATAGAATCGTAGCCCTAGCCCCGCGAGGGTCTTGTACTCTAGCAGCTGTCTGCGAAGTCTGTCGTATGAAAAACAGAAGGTCAAATTTCGATAACGGAATGTAGCACCCTAGGCTTTGCATTTCTTTTTTAGAAGTTTTATTCAATGTTTGAAGCGATTTAGAGATGCGATTTAGTGCATCCATCGATATACGACATTTAGTTATCTAGGTGGTCTCTTCATATCCTTCTAATTGCTTAATTTGGTACAACTATAGTCTCAGTTTCATATCTTGAAATCACACATTTCGACTAATTATTGTTTCAGCTTGATGTTCAGTTTTTTTTTTCAATTTAGCTTCATCTCATAAAGTACCGTTGTAAGAACGGATTACGGTTACTCTGCGAGGCACATTTACTGGAAGCCACGGTCTCTATTGGATGGATTTCCATGAAAATGTAGTTTCCACAAAATGGTAGTTTCTGCGTAATAGTTTTTCATTAAATGATACTTTCCGTGAAAGCATAATCCGCAAAATGTATTGCTTGATATGGTTTTCGGCGAAACAATATATTCCGCGGTACAGTGAGCCGCGAATTGTGTTTTCGTGAAATAGAATTCAGTGAAAATACAATAATCTGTACAGTACAAAATGTAGAAATAGTTGCCAATCAATTTTGTCGAATACAGCTTTTTGATCCAACACATTTATTTTAATGAGTTGTTTCACATTTTTGTTTCCGTTCGAAAAATCAATTGAATCGTTAATTTAATATATTTCAAATGGCTAATTTGTGCAATTTTTAAACCAGAGTTGCTTTATTTAGTTTCAATTTACTTTCACATCGTTCATCAAAAAGAACAACCGTTGAAGCTATGTATATCTAAATTGTCGGTGTCTTTACACTGTATTCTGCGATTGCTCGAGCGGGCGAAGGTGAAGATGAGACGACGGGTCCATTCATCATTGGTTTCTTTGCCCGGGAGAATTTCCATCAGCATTACCGTCATTAGTCGTACCACCGAGAGTCTGCGACTGCCAAGTTCTGTTGATTATAATTCAATTCGCAGCTCTCAGAATTTCGTTATCCCACGACTACTAGCAGTAGACAAGTCGCAGAAAACTTATCATTGCTGTCGCAAGTCAAATGCAAATCACTAAACGAGTTGCTAGGGCATTATCGTTTCAAACAATGGGGAAAATTTCTTCCGCACAAACGGGGAGCATGTTAAAATTGCTTTGGATTCGTGGAAGTTTGTCTTTTACATCCAGAGCAACTAGTTGCATTGGTAAGAGTATTGTATTTAGTTGAAATTAAAATTAAATATAAATTAACTATTGCTGTAATTTTCTGGCAATTTCAATCGTTGACAGTTTCCTGCAAACTAGAAAATATATTATTCCACGGTAGACTGACCTCAATTTAATGTGTAGACAAGAATGCGGTGAAAATCACTTACCTAAAATTTCATAATGAAAAGTAATTCAATAAACATATCTTGCCACTCAAAATTCCTTACACAGATATTTTCCCTTACATTGATCTTGAGAATTTCAAGAAAGTGCTAATATTTAATTAATTTGACAGGGCGACAATCTTACATAACAACCGCTGATGATGTGCTATATTGCCACTTACATCAATCCCGTCACCGTTCACTAACGGCGTCGCTGCCGTGGATTTCCTCAGTACCGTTCACGTTCACCAAAGCTATCATTTGAAACACTACTCTATCCGCCTTGCAAGATCCGACAAAACTGTCACCTAATTGAAGAGCTCCTGGCGTCAACAGTGAAGTCTTTTGAAACCGCATTACATAAACCCTACCTAACCATATCTCGTATCCAATCAAATCACAGCAAGGCGAAGCAACAACGGCGTTGTCTTCTCTCGGCAGCTGCGTCAGTCAGGATGAGTTTCAATGGCATCAGCGGCGGTGTCGGAATTCCGACCGTTGTCGATACCACAAGCGTGTCACAGTGGCCACCGAATGCAACCAGCACGGTTTTTGCTATCACACTGTTTGCCTCCACCTTATCCTTCCGTGGAGCTCTCACGGAACATCCTGTCACCGGGAACCCAATATCAACCCGAGAATCGCTCAGCTGGCTGCAGATGCTAAACTATAGTGCATCCGAGGGCAACGCGGAGAACTTCACCATCGGAGGAAATCTAAATCTAACGTCGACGGACCTGTTGCCTCCGCTGGACCCATGCGATCCGGGCAATGTTAACTTCCAGTGCACCGTGCAGGAATTTCTGGAATACGCTCGAGGACCGCAGCAGATGCCACTAACGACCGCCTTACTGGTAAGTACCGGAAACTTTTCCACAATTTTGCACAAACGCACAAACGGTCGTAGGACCGAGTTAGTTAACCGATTGGTACGGTAAGGAGAAGAGTGAGAAAGGAACACGCTTTCTGCGATGCTAACGAACGTATGAAGCATCTCATCATCAGCTCTTGTGTGTTACGACGACGGAGCTTTGATTTGAACTATTCGTACTAGTGAACTAGTGAACGGGCTAAGAACAATTGTTGGCAACTTGGCCAGTGAAGTGGTTGAAAGTAGTTTGACGTAAATTAATTCCGACGCTTTCAGAAAGTGGCACGCAACTATTCAATACACGACGACGCTTTTTGGATTGAAAAGTTTGCCCATACATTGCTGATTTCTGTGAATGTTGAACAATCGCGTACCGCTGATAGTTAAAGTAAACTTCCACTGAAGAAATAATTTGAGTTTCTATGAGTTTCATGATGCCAGAAAACAGGTGCAAGAAGATGATACTTCCTAATCAATTTAAATAAAGACAATTATATGTCAGATGAAACTGACGGTGAAAATTTCCGGTTTTCAAGATAAATATTAAATATCTTACGACTCGAGTATTCCAAAAAATAGAGATGGCGAGCCAAGATTAAAACAAACATCCAATCTGCAGTAGCAAATCTGATTTAAATTGTAAATTGATTTGATTTTTCGATTACCGATAGGTAAAATAAAATACGTCCCTTTGCCGGCCCTACATACATCTGCCAGTACATCACTAGCACACATGTCACAGTCGGCACTAGCGTGCCCAGACATGAACAAATGCTGGGGCGCCTGACCTTTCAGAAAAAAGGCTTCGGCCTGAAAAAATCAAGTAATCGCAAGGTGGCGAATTTATTATTACTTATCACAATAATACCAGCCGAAGCCGATTAAGATGAAAGCTCCGGACGTTCGCGTGCAATTGGATTTAAAATCAAAATTGAAATTAGATCTTAATCGGTCTTATTAAATTAGACGAGAATTTCGACTATTTTGGGCTCGAAGTTTTATTTCGAATTGAACTGAAAATTGGACTCAAAATTGGAGTTGAAATTATACTTTGGAGTAATTTTAACTGAAAGTTTTACTTTTCCTCAAACCGGACAAGGGCACGAAATTAGACTGGTAGATTTGTTTAAAATTAGGATTAACATTTTTCGTCTTATTCACACGTTTTACCTGTTCTTTTTCATTTTTTCTCTTTTCATGTCCCGTATTTTAACTTGTTGTTCCGCTTTTCTCCTTTTCTATACCGTTTCCTTGGTTTTCACTCTTCTTTTTCCTTCTTTATTTTTGCTTTTTCTATCGTTTTCTTTTATCCTATCCCGTGTGGAACAGGAAACAGTTTAGATTTTCTTTGTTTCCTGTCTTACTTCTTCTTATTTTCAGTCCTGTTTTTCCTCTTCTTTGGCACTTGTGTTTTTCTATTTTCTTTTCCGTTTTCCGGTTTTCCTTCCGTCTTCCCTTTTCCATATTTTCGTTCTCAGTGTTCGTCTTTTCCTTCCTTTTCCTCTTTTATCTCCTTCTCTTCTCGTTTTTTCATCTTTGTCACTTTCGTTTTCCCAATTTGTGATGCCCCGTTTATTCTGTTATTGGCTCCCTTTTTCCATTTGTTCTCTAGGTTTGCTTTTCTATTTTTAGTTTTTTCTCTGGTCCATCTTTTTTGCTTATTTGTCTTCTTTACTGTTTCATTTTCTTGTTTCTTGTGCCATCTTTCTTCTTTTATATCCCGTTTTTCTCATTTCCTTTCTTTTCCTCCTATCGTTTTTGTTTCTTCCAACTGTTCTTAATTTTCCTTTTGGTTTCTCTTGAAATTCTCTCTTTCTATTTATTCCGTTTTCCCTTTCCTATCTCATTTTCACTCTTTTTCTGTCCTTTTGTCCCATCTTCTCTGTCACATTTTTTCTCATTCTATCCCACCTTCTCTTTGCTACGTTTTCCCTCCTTTTCTCTCTCTCGTTTTTTTTTTGTTTCTGTCCGCTGTTTCCTATTGTTTTGTGCCGTTCTTCTTTTCCTGTCCCATTTTAGTGCTGATTCTCCTCTTTTCTGCTCTGGTTTTGGATTTTTTTTCCTTTTCAGGCCCGATTTTCCTCTTTTTTGTCATTTTCTGTTCCATTTCGTCTTTAATTTAAGGTCACGATTTTCATCATTTCCGTTTTAACTGCTCTATCCCGTTTTAGGTTATCGTCTATTTCGTTCCTCTTATTATGTGTTGCCGTTTCCTCTTATTACGTCTTGCTTTTTCCAGCTTCTTTTTGTACGCCAGAAGGGCATTGGATTAAAAGGCCACTGCACAGTGGTCCAGGAGATAATTTTAGGCGGAAATTAAGGTTTCTAGCCTAAAATTGACCTTCGAGACAAAACTTGTGTTCGACATAGTTGTTGCATGTAGAAAGGCGCTCATTTGTGTGCTATCAAATTTTTGGGTGGTTCTTAGATTTAAACATACGATGACTGACTTTTTGGACCAGCGTCTTACATCGACATTCAGTATCTAAAATTAATTGAAATACTGAAAATCAATAGTTTCAAACATTAGTACATAAACAACCGCATACAATAATCAGGCCACAATTGAAGCAGATAAATAAATCAATAAAAGTGTTTGATAATTCTGATAATTTTGTAATTTTTTATGGGTATTTCCGTAAAAAATCACGCTGTTCAAAAAAGTCGCGAAACATAGACGCCTTGACTAGTTGTCAAAAAACGAAGCATTGCAGATGTTTTCAATAAAAGAAATATTAAAGCAAGGTAATTTTTTGTCCCACTGGAATAATGTTTGAACCAAAAACCCCATCTTTGTGCGATTTAGTACTTGCTAGCTCATGCTTGCGTTCAAATTTAGATTCAAAAGCGTTGAATTATATGTAAAACTCGATGTTTTCAATTTTAATTTACTCGAGATAAAAACAATAACATATCTTTAAGTCGTATATAGAGTAAAGAGCCAAGTATGCCCTTCAGAATGCCATAAAAAAATATGTTTTTCGTTTGTCCCCACTAAAGATATCACCATTGGAAAAGGGCGTATTTTATAAAGAAAAATGCTAATTACTCATGATTGGCTTAATGTAGAAGCACGCTTTATGCTGCAAAAGTTTTATTTTAAAGAGTTCTAAACGTCAATTGAAGACAACATTTGCGAGAATTTCGCTATTAAAAAGTTACAACGAAAAAACCGTTTTTTAAGAGCCACCCTAAATCGATTCAGAAAAATGGCTCCAAATCAGTCAATTGAAGAGATACAACAAATTTTTTTTTAAATTACATAAAATTAACAGATCTACAACTTTGACGAACACTGTTTACTTCTATTTTTCAAAATAAAAAGTTAGATTTTCGATTTGTTTGAAAATAAGAACCACTTTAAAATTTGATAGCGCACAAATGAGCGCCTTTCTATATGCAACAACTTTGTCGAACACAAGTTTTGTCTGGAAGGTCAATTTTAGGCTAGAAACCTTAATTTCCGCCTAATATTGTCTCCTGGACCAATGTGCACTGTTACAGTCTCAATGGTCGTGTGGCAAATTCCCGCTTTTGTCACATTCCGTTTTTCCGTTTTGTCCCATTTGTTTTCCATTTTCAGTTTTTCTCGCCGTTTTTATCTTTTTCTGTTCCGTTTCTACCTCTGTTCTTTTCTTCTTTTTCTGTTCGCGTTTCTCTATTTTTCTGCTCCCGTATTTTCACTTTTTCTTTACACCCTTGTCTATCCAGTTGTTTCTTTTTTGCTGTCCAGTTTGTCCCCAGTTTCTTTTGCGTTTTCCTCCTATTCTTCATCGTTTCTCGCCTTTCTGTTTTTTTCCAGTGGTTCTCACTTTTTTCTATTTAGTCTCCTTTTGCTTTGTGTTCCTTCTTTTTGTCTCTCGCTTTTTCAACTATTTTCTTTTCAGTGTCTCGTTTTCACTTTCTTTCTGTCACGTTTGATTTTTTTGGTTTTTTGTTGCTAAGTCAGTTTTTGCGCTTTTTTTCTCTTGCCTGTATCCTCTTTTACCATCCTGTCATGGTTTCTATGCTTTTTTCCTTTAGTTCTCTATTTTTCCTATTCTTGGTCTATTTTTCGCTTCGCTTTCGCTTCCTTCGCTTGTTCTATTTTTCTCTATTTATATCCCGTTAGACATTTTTTTCCTTTTTCCTCCATCGGTTTTTTTATGTCCTCACTATTCTTCTTTCCCCTTTTCGTTTCTCTTGCAATCTGTTCCGTTTACCTTTTGTTGTTCCATTTACCCTCATTTTTTTCTGTCCCGTTATCCCATCTTTTCTGGCACATTTTTTTCTTGTACTGTCTCATCTTCCCATCAGTTGTCTCGATTTTTTTCCTTTTCTATCTTGTTTTCCTTCCAGCAGGCAGAAACCTTGTTTCCTATTTCTCTGTTCCGTTTTTCTTTTCCTGTCCCGTTTTTCGCCCATTTCAGCCCTGATTCTCCTCTTTTCGTTTCTCTTCCAGTTTTTTCTCTTTCGTTTCGTTGGTTTTCTCTCTTTTCCTGTTTCATTTTTGTCATTTCCTTTCTGTTTCGTCTTTATTCTTTTTTTTCGGTTACGATTTTCATCCTTTTTCCCTTTTTAACTGTTCTATCCCGTTGGTCGTTTTCGTCTGTTGCGTTCTTCCTCTTATTATGTCTTGCTTTTTTACATTTTTAGTCACATTCTGCTTTTCTATTCCGTTTTATCCCTTTTGATTTCCGTTTGCAGTTTTCCTCTCTCCATTTTTGTCATTTCTATCCCGTTCCCGCCTCTGTTATGTTCCTCTTTTTTTGTTGACCCAAGCTGTTATAGTGATTGTAATAAAATTAAAAAAAAAAAACAAAATAAAAAATGGGAACTTCTGGGCAGGGATGGTTCGATCACTTTGACTCAATTTTGATTCATTTGACAGTACCGTCATAACGAGGCCAAATATGACAAAGTTATATATGGGACAATTGTAGAACAGGTTATTATCTATAATTTTGCTGAGTAAAGTTTTGCTGTATCTTTTGTAGTTACTGCGCTACAATGCTAGTATCTTAATAGTGACTAAATGAACGTTCATTTAGTCACTGAAGAGTTACTAGCGTTGTGGCACCGTAACTACAAACGATTCAGCAAAACTTTGTTCAGAAACATTGTAGATTAGAACTAGTTCGACAAATGTCCCATACATAACATTGTCATATTTGGCTCGGCTGAGACGGTACTGTCAAATGAATCAAAATTGAGTCAAAGTGATCGAACCATCCCTGCTTCTGGGTTACAGAAATTATTTTGTTTTTCATTAAATTTTACAGAGAAGATGCAGCCCGTGCCTCAGTTTGCTCCTGCCTGGACACGCCAGTGGCAGTCGGTAATCTTCTGCAGTGGAAACTGATTTTAGAATAACACAGAAGGTGCACTGTTTGTTTGTGTACTTGTATCGATCAAGCACTGCTACTGCCGTCCCGATGAAACCAATGTTGGATGGATAACTGTGACATTAGGTATCACCCATCGCATCGTCATCCGGAATGCTCTAACTCCATGCGAACTGAAACGAACATTTTAATTGGTTAACTTTCTACATTCACCTCCGGGCAAAACATCTCAGTCGCAACCAACAATCACATACGGTTGTCGGTATCTACCTACTATAGGGAAATATCCTTTTCAATGATTTTCTCGGTATTGTGTCGATTTACTTTCCGTGTGAACAAATATATATATTCGTGTTTCTAGCGTGCTTGTGCAGAGTCAACAGAGAGTGTGGATTCAGTCTGCCGACCGATGTGCCACCCTATGTACGACCATAGAAAGTTTTATTTTAATTAATGTTAACACACTATTGAAAACATGTCAACCCGATACGAAGGGAAGGGTGAGCTAATATTAAGGTTCGATGGAGTTCAATGGGTTAGGTACTTCACACATCAGCAACACATACTACTTAATATGGAAGAATTATCAATCTAGCGTGAAAAATGCCGTACTAAAAATCAATTGGGTAGCAGCAGTAGGAAGTAGCTATGGTAGATAAATAAATCGAATTCAACTGGTTCATGAAGCATATAGCTTCTATATTCATGCCTGGCCACACGTAACTTTTTTTTGACTAAAAATATTAAAGTGCTGTTAGATTTTGAAGTATTAATTGATTCATAAAACTTTTGTTTTTAAAAACAAATGCTTCAAATGTGATATTTGAACTGCATATCTTTTTGCCGTATTTTTATTAAAATTTCTGATAAGCTTTATCAGAACAAAATGGCATTCCTGGAACAAAGTTCCAATTGTACTTTTCAGCGGCAATTTTTCTCATATTGTGATAGAAACAGTGGATTTTTTTTCGCACTGACTTTTACGATTGAATGTAAACAACAGGATGAACCCAGTCGAATACACAGCATTTTTGTCCAGTTTCCCACCAGCCTGGATGGTGCACATTGGCTGCATGACTGCCCTCCAATAAAGCTCATGTTTAAAAAAGAACGTGACAAAGAACGTATTATTTTGTCATTCAGCAGTGAAATTAATGCAAATTTTTTGGAAAAGTAAAGTGATAATGGTTAAATTATCCGAAAATCATGCCACTCGTTTCGATAGCCCGCTCGTCGGATCGCACCCTCACAAGTGGTGTTAAATAACATTTACAACTGTCTATCCTCTTGCCGTATTCCTCGGCGCGATTCAATTCAAAGGAACTCAAGGTTGTTCCCGAAGCGCGCACGTGGAAAATCATTTGTTTGAGATAAGCTTTCACCAAGCACATCAGTTTTTCCGGAAATTCGAAATATTGTCTAATATGATCTGCCATAATTGTTGGCGTATGCTGTCCTGAAATTGATGTTGTGATGTGATGTGTTGTGAGGTACTTCCGAAATTTGTGAAACATTTCACCATATTTTAGAAATGCTAACCCGTAGTAGTGCGGGCCCTTATAAAACGCGTCTAATAGTGAATTATCTTGCCATTTTTGAGAGTGCTGCTAGGAGTTGGTCCTTTCGGCGGCTTTATTATTTTTAGTTAACCGATTTCTCGCCGGATCTTTTCGAGATCGGGAGCCCGTACGCGGTTATCGTTCTCCTAGGTTAACTTCTCCTTATGTAACCGTTCGTTCACTAACTTTTAAGGACTTGCAAATATAAGTTTGGTGGCTCGTTTGTGATGGGTTTGTGTCTTTTACGAGATTGGCTCACCTTCTCATAGAACTTGCGTGTGTCATTAGTCCGGAATATTTGTTCTAATTCCTTGCGAACTCTGTGCTTCTTTTGGCGGTTTTTCCTTTTCAAGATCGTGGTCAACACATTCCACGCTCATCGATACTTGGTGAAATTCTCTGGATATCTGGAGTAGATATCTTTGTGGGGAAAAATCAGAGGGGTTGTGCACAAGACACGACCGCGTAGGTGACGTAGGACCACGTATGTCTCTTTGTAGCGATAGTAAGTTGTATCCATGTATGTAATAATACGATTCTTCATGTATACAACCTATATACGTAATGTTTATCAAAGTAGTAACATTGTATAGGTTCAATCCTCAACCGATTTTGAAGTTATATCCATGAATTGATTGAATCCATTTTATTAAAACGAAACCAAGTCAGTAACTAAACCAAACAGGAAATAAATTTTTATGATCTGTTTCTACGTTGAATAGTGATTTTCCTCAGTTAATCGGTAGACGGTACCCGAGAGTTTTCAAAGAGCTGAAAATTTTGCGCAACTTTTCTGTGGCTTACAAAAGAACACTGGTAATAAAGCATTAACAAGCTGCAGACGTTTTGGAAGTCGCAGAAAATGTCGCCCGTGACCAGAAAACTTATTACCGTCATTTGTTGGTCGTCCGCAATGGCGAAAAATTCAACTTTTCCCTCGTTGCCTGTGTTATTATGGTATTAACTGGGCAAGAAAATATAATAAACTCTTCAATCGTTGTGTGGCCCTTAAAAGGACCGATTGTTTGATTATCATAACTCCTGATTGCAATAAACTTACACTAACGCACTTAACGTAATTCTCTGTTCGGTAAATTGGAGTACCGATAACCGCTAACCAGGCAGGGCTTGTTGCAACGGACCAACCGGAAAGCCTCAGCAGCCATGCGATCAACGAAGCCGTTCGTGTATGGTTTTGAATCACGATGAAATACCACTCCAAGTGGTCAGCTGCAAGTGACGTGGGATGCTTCTTATCGTTTCGTTGTCGCGAGCAGCATATTTCCTGACAATTCCAGAACTTCAGCAGCCAGATATTCCATCACGGCAGCGAAATGAGTGCTCCAGCTCCAACACACGCTCAGTAGCCGACCGGGAACTGCAAACGTACACGAGTTGACTTTCGTCGCTACGTATTACATATTAATGTAGCATTAGTGATGGATAAATTTGTGTTACTAAAGAAAACCGCGTGAAAAACCCTAAGTTCCAAGTTTCCTAGCTTTCATCAATTACCGAAAACCGTTCTTTGAAGAACGAACAAATTCTTATATGAAGATGCAAAAGCATAGGTTCATTATTTTCAATTTTTCAATAGTTCACCATCAAGAATCCATATTTTTCTTCATTTGGGTCAATTTTAGAAGATTTTCCGATCGATTGGTGAAAGAATATTGAAAATCGATCGGAAAACCGCTGAGCTACTAGCGCTCAAAACCTATCATTTTTCGTGACGCTCGCATTTTTCGATTTTTTGGAATGACACCCTATCTCAAAACTTGCCGTAAGACGTAGTCCTACGTCAAAATTGCTTCTGATCACCAGGGCTCAGGGCGCTGCAAGAATGATGCATCGTTGGCAGTTATTGGTTGTGCCAGTGTGCAGGTTATCGGTTCGGTCACTGGTCTATACATCGCTTCCCTGCCGATCTGGGTATTTCATATCCCCGATGACGATCTTGATGTCCCGTGGCGAACAACTGTCGTACGTTAGCTCCAGCTGCGCATAGGACGCTGTAGTCGTGGGGTATACCTTAATGTGGACAGTGCACGTCTATGATTGTGCAATTGAATGGCTGAATGGGAAAACCATTTTTGCAGAATGATTGCCCCGCATTCTAGTAACAAAGTATCCATCCAGCTTTAACCACTTTCTGAATACTGGGCTTGCCGCAGAGACGCGCGACTACGTGGTCCATTTTTCGCCACCATACACCGTTCGCTTGCACGTCGCCAAAGATGGTTCTTAGCACCCGCTGTGCGAAAACTCCGTGTGCTCGTAGGTCCTCTTCTAGCAGTGTCCACGTTTCGTACTCGTAGAGGACAACCGGTCTAACCATCGTTTAATACAATGTGCCCTTTGTAAGGGGGCTCAGGTTGTTCGACCGCAAGTGTTTGTAGAGTCCGTAGTAGGCGCGACTTCGGCCAATAATACACCTTTTATTCCCACGACTGATATTGTTGTTCTCTGTAGCCGGTGAGCCAAGGTATACGAACTCGTCAACTACAACGGTCGATTATCATGGCACTGCCTAAGCGGGCCATATCGCACTCGGTTCCGTCCGCCAGCATACACTTTCTTTTAATCGTATTTATCTTCAACCCAATCTTTTCTGCTTCGCGTTTTAGTCAGGTGTACTTATCTTAACTGGATTTATTGAGAATCGTGCCCACATTTTGATCGCCGCTGGTCTTATAACCCCTTCAGGCGCAATGTTGACTAGCAAGCAGAAAAGACCATCTCCTTGTCGAAGTCCCTTCCGAGATTCTAATGAGTCCGGAGATTCTCGCATAGCAATGGATTCCATGCATCGTACACTATCATATGCGGTTTACACTATCATATGCGGCTTTGAAATCAACGAACAGGTGATGCGTGGGGACTCGGAATTCGCGACACTTTCAGAGGATCTGCTGCAGCGTGGAGATTTGGTCCGTTGTAGACCGACTCTCCATGAAGCTGGCCTGATAACTTCCCACGAATCTATTGGCTATTGGCGAGGGAAGATGACTTGGGAAAGCACTTTGAGCGGTAGTTCTCATAATCCAGTTTATCGCCTTTCTTGTAGATAGGGCGAATAACCCTGTCTTTCCACTCCTCTGGTAATTGTTCCGTATCCCAAACCTTGACAATCAATTGCTGCAAACAACAGGCCAACTTGTCCGCGCCCCTTTTATGAGGTTCACTTCAATATCATCCTTTCCTGTTGCTTAGTTGTTCTTCAGCCGCTGGATGGCTTCTTTAACTTCTGCTGCATCAATGCACTCACTTCCTCCACACTCACCGTCTTCCATCTGTATGCCGTTCAGGCGTTCATCGTAGTGCTGCTTCCACTTTTCGATCATCGCACGGTCATTAGCCAAAATCCCTCTATCTCTTTCTCTGTACGTTTCGGCATGTGGCAACAATGCTTTTACGAGATTCGTTGAATCTTTGATAGAATTTCCGTGAGTCGTAAAAGTGCTACAGCTACTCGCGTTTTTCGCATTTCTTCTCCTACTGGTGGCGTTTCTTCTCCTGAAAGAGCCAGGTCTGCTGTCTCTGCTTCTGTTTGTATCGCTCCATAATGTGACGGGTGGTTTTATGCAGCATTTGTACCCGCACTTAGAGATGCCAATACCGGGGGATATTTTGAAAACCGGTTTTTCGGTATTGATAAATGCAATACCGGTAAAACCGGTAAAAACCGGTAAAAGTTAACATTTGAAAACTGCATTTAAAAATTGTATGATTTGAAGAGGATCTTTCCATAATCAATGGTACTCAATTTTTTGGCATAACTAATTGAACTAGTTCATTAAAATAATAATATTTAACAACGCGAAGAGAATTTACCGTGTCATCTTTTAAACGAGAACAAATTTTAATGAAAATCTTCCGGAGGCAGAGAATCTTCATTCGGTGTCCACAGATTAAGAAAGAACAATTCCTAGCGATAAATTAGAAAAGTGGCTAGGAAAACCCTTGTTCAAGAGTTTATTTTAATAAGCTTCTTAGATACTGACATTTATGATAAATTATAACTGAAAGTTCTGTTGATTTGGTTCCTCTGCCTGCTCCGTTTCAGAATTTAAAAAATAATAATAATAAAACCTTGCCGAATTTTATTATCAAAACATCCTTGAAGCCTTGAAGAATATTTCAAAGTCATCACGAATAGTGCGGCTAATTATAAAACGAATAAATTTAAATATACGAGCTCTTTCTGAAATTTTACCGCTACAGTAACTCGAACAGCAGTTGTGCGGTACCTGAAAGGTGTTCCGAGAGTAGTTTTAGAGTTCGTAGTTCGTAAAGATTGAAAATTTTCCGGTACAGCAATTCGACAACAACAGACTGGTTCTAGCACTGCGACAAAATCTTCTTTCTTCATGAATTCCTCATCCCTTAAGTAAAGCATATCGTTGCTTCTTAGATCTGATAGAAAAGATCGAAGCGATGATTGAAGCCCGCAGGATTGTCTCAGCCCTGCCAACAGGTTATTCTAACTAAACATAAAGTTATTTCTATTCCAGTTTGTACTAGCAACCGAAGGACTTTCTTTTCCGTGTTGTGTTCTGATATTTCTCTAGAGTTAACAGAGTATTTTCACTGAATATTTTCTGAACAGCTTCACTGATATCGCACATTTCTTCTATTGCGCAATATTCTTAATTATTTGGCGCATAAAAATAAGAAATCGGACCTACTTTGCCCTTCGCAAAACGCTACGATCCAGAAGCATACGCCGTCGTACGAAGCAGACAATGTACAAAACTCTTATTTAACCGATAGTTCTTTACGAACTTGAAGCTGTGACATCGCTCACGGTGGAAATACGCGCCCTTGTCGTGTTTGACCGGAAGATGCTGCAGATGAGATTTGGTGGAGTACAAACTGAAAGCAAAGAGTAGCAGAGGCGTATGGCATTGCTCGGGGAGATTCATCATACAGCTGGCGAAAGTCGGTAGGCTACGGTGGGGTGGACACGTCGAAGACGCCGGAAGACAGTGCAACAGAAACAGTTCTCTTCAACGACCCCATCGGCACCAGGAACAGAGGGGCTCAACGCGCAAGATAGCTCAATCAAATTTGCGACTTCTAAGACAAATGGGAAATTGGCGACGAGTAGCCCATAGAGTGGAACGAGTTGAATGGAGACGACTGCTTGAAAAACACGAGGCACTCCGGTGCTATGCTGGCAGCGGTGAGGTATTTCGGGATGTTCCCTTTGGAAGAACTACATACTTGAGTTATTATTTGTAGAAGCATGCAACTAAGTTTACCCTATGCTTCAAATGTTTTACCAGCGATTCAGGCTTCTTGAGTTGTTATTTGATCATGCAACAAAATACCGAAAATACCGGTTTTTGATCGTATAAAAACCGGTAACTCGGTATTGGAAAATAGCCCGGTAATACCGGTAAAACCGGTTTCGATAAAACCGGTATAGCATCCCTACCCGCACTGCGTTCTTCTCATCCAATATCTGCTGTCACTCTCGTCAAAACATTCGTCACGTCGAATCGGTGCCACACGGCCTAGGACGTTCTCGGCTACACTGTTAATGGTTGTTTTCACGGCACTCCAACAGTCTTCAAGGAGGGCTTCCAGCTCACCAATTGGGGCTAACCAACCACTGCACAATGGGCAAAAACGAGCCCGTAATCCCAAGAATTATAAGCCGCTGATTTGGAATCTTACAAGATACCTATTCTTATGTAAAAAAAAAATGCAGGAAATCGATTGGTGATGGTTTCATTCTGCGCAGACTTCGGGCGTTTTGCCCTATTTTACCCAAAAATCATGTTGAAAGCTGATTAAACAGTATAAAAACTTATTTGCCGCCCGTGAAACGAACCCAGATAGCTTCCAAATTTTGTCAAAACATCAGAAGAATCAAATTCCATCCATTCCATACTGTGCGAAATGCAGGTATAGTCCATTTTGCCCAATTCACCCCTAAATACATAGTAAAACCTAACTAGAGCGTTTAAAACTAATTCAAAGACAGGGGAATGACCTCGAATAGTACCAATTTACTAGAAAGACATCAGGAGAGTTGATTGTCATCGATTTAGTACAGTGATGAATTCACAATCGGTTCGTTTTGCCTGATTCTCTCCTAGATCTACAAAAACACGTTCATTTGCTATTGCATAAAAAAGTCGTAATTTTTCAACGACGATGTCTTTGAAGAAGCTTATCAATAAAATACAGCAAATCTTTTCAAACTATCAAAGTGATTTTATATTCATTTATCAGGGTGATACAAACTTTTGGTTTTTTTGAATACGTCCAAAAATTTTTTTTTCTTCAGAAAATTTATAGAACACACTAAAATGAGCAGGTTTGCTGAATATAGTAACTATCTACATATATTTTGCTAGTTGCGAGATATCATGATTTATTTAAAAAGTACACCTAAAAATCAATTCTGCTCAATAAATCTGCATCCAATTATTCCAAACAAAGTTATTCAGTATGATAAACTACACATTTTTTTGAGGACTGTGTTTACCTTTGAGTTAGTTTTAATCGCTTTAATTAGGTTATCTATGTATATGGGGGTGATTTGAGCAAAATGGACTATTCTTGCATTTCGCACAGTATAGAATGGATGAAATTTGATTCTTCTAATGTTTTGACAAAATTTGGAAGCTATTTGAGTTCGTTTCACGGGTGTCAAATAAGTTTTTATACTGTTTAATTAGCTTTTAACATGATTTTTGGGTAAAATAGGGCAAAATGGACCCCTTCCTGAAGTCTGTGCAGGATAAAACCATCACCAATCGATTTCCTGCATTTTTTTACATAAGAATAGGTATCTTGTAAGATTCCAAACCTGCGGCTTCTAATTCTTGGGATTCCGAGCTAGTTTTTGCCCATTGTGCACTGGTTGAAAGCCCCAATAAAAAAAGAAAAAAAAAATCCCGGTCACCCTTTTCCGGCAGCATGACTTCGAGAGATAAGGCGTAGCTACGTCCGGTGCTCCAGTCGTGTTCAGGGATGGAAGTTCAGTGATTTTGATAAAATCTGTGAGTTATCGCTACACGCACAGATCACCATCCGTACAGATCATGACAAACAGTGAATCTTTAGCGTTGATCACAAGATTTTGCTGTCTAAACAGTCTCAGCAGTCGATCACAGAGTTACATCTTACCTAGCTGCGAGAAAAAAGGTCACACATGTTGTTTGTATCGTCATACGATGCACACAACCAATCGTCTGTATCTGTTATATTTCTCAACGCAATCATGCAATGAACATGATCTGACATGAGGTTTATCATAATCTGTGCGGATCACGACAAAGTGTTTGTCACTTACAAGTAGTGATATCAATGAATCTGAATCTGATCGCTCATATGATCTATAATTTTTCCATCCCTGGTCGTGTTAGATTATACCCTGGCGGGCGCTGCTATCGTATGTTGTTCACAACAGATAGCTTTTGACGTATCCTTACCATCACTAGGTAGCGGTCCGAATCAATCAATTAGCGCTCTGATAGGTTCTGGCGTCGATAATGTCTGAAAAGCGGCGACCATCTAGAACTCGGCCGAATTGTGATTCCGTCTGCTTGGGTCATCTCTAGGTGTACCGATGGTGGAGGTTACGTTGAAAAAAGATACTAAAGAAAGTCGATAAGTCTTAGGCCGTTTTCGTTCGTTTGCGAGTGTGGCTGAACCTTCAAATCACCGGTTTAAATTTTCCTTCCTGACCAACCTGAGCATTTTTTTTCCTGTGTGGACTCATCACTGCGACCAGTATAGTTGATCCATTGTGATATCGCCCGGGTGTTTGCTGTATAACCTGCACTGCATTTCTTTTTGCTATCGCTATTGAATGAGCGAAATGCTTATTAAATTTTATGCATGCTTGTGTGTATTGGGGTTTACCCTGCCTTCGAAGCTTGATCTACTTTACCCACTTATTCCTCACTACCAGTAATATCTTATATTATAGCCGTCCCTGGCGAGAACTCATTCGTTCCTCTGACCAGTACACTTTACTATAGGAGGGACCTTTGCACTGTCAAGAGGCTTCAGTGGGTAAGTTTAGAATTCAGCATGAAGGAAGGATAAATGAGGGGCCTGAGAATAAACCCATGCTAAAGTCACTTGACATCGAATGGCTTGATTCTACTAAGATTCGAACCCACGACCACTCGCTTGTCAAAGCAGACTCGATAACCTTGCGGTTACGGAGCCCCCCTAACCTGTCTTGGGTAGCGGTCGTATTTGCACTTCTGTGCACGTTAATTATGTTAATATTAAAGAATCGGCCCTCAATCCTTAAGATGCACGTCCGGCGGATGGTCAGTCATCACCTGATAACCTGCTTCAGCATTTCGCCTACCACTATAAAAGCTGTGCTCAGTTCGTGTGTATTGTGGCAACCCTGGTAGCCGGCGTGACCAACCCTATACGTATGTACCATCGCATTGTTCCTTTCCAGTATACCTCCTGCAGAAAGCACGTGGTTTCTTCCGAGTTCCTAATTTTCAATCGTTAGTCCGTTTTCGTCGCCTGGGTCTTTGCCGGTTGTGCCGGTCCGAGTTAATGTTTTACGTCGTTCGTTGCTTTGGTTTGTTTGTTGTGTTGGCCTCTAAGGTCAGATTTTATAAAAAAAAGCTCCGCAACCAAGCTCAAAGTATCGTCGGAAGACCAACGCTAAGCTAAGCTAAGAGCCCTCCTTTCCTGTCAACATACCTCGGATCAAACGCTGTCGTGAGCCGCTCCCAGGGATGGTTCAATCGCTTTGACTTAATTTAGATTTATTTGACAGTACCATCTCAGCCAAGCAAAATTTGACAAAGTAGCGTATGGGACATTTATAGAACTAGTTATTATCTACAATTTTGCTGAATAAAGTTTTGCTGCATCTTTTGTATTTATGGTGCTGCAATGCTAGTACCTCTTTAGTAACTAAGTGAACGTCCATTTAACCACTAATGTGTTACTAGCATTGTAACGCGGTAACTACAAAAGATACAGAAAAACTTGATTCAGCAAATTTGTAGATAATAACTAGCTCTACTAATGTTCCATACATGACTTTGTCACATTTTGCTCGGTTGAGACGGTACTGTCAAATGAATCAAAATGGAGTCAACGTGATCGAACCATCCCTGGCCGCTCCAAGCCTACAGTACAATAGCCGCCTCTGACATGGAGTCATACGCTCAAAGCTGACAAGGCCGCGTTGCTACATTCAGTATTCACATGAGTGCCTTCTTCTTGTCGTCGGTATACGACCTTAGTTTCTCGTGGGGTTGGTTACCCGATCTTCGCTAAGATTGCTCGTATTGCGGCTGGTTCTATGAGGAGTGGTATAGAACAACTGGTTGTACTGGAAATTGTACCCAACAAGGAAAGAAAATCGGGTCCATTTTATACCTGAATCGTCGAAAGTCTTGCTGTCTGCCATGTTCTTCAAGCTCGCCTGCATTTATTTGTTGAAAGGTGTGAATTTTTGAGGACGATCAGAGTGCGACTCACTTTGTGTATCTCTTTCATGTACAGCAGTATTCCGGACCTTGGACCCACTTCTGTTTACATTGCTTTTCAGCGTTGTGACAGCTTTGTTGGAAATTAGATGCAAGCTCGTTTATTCAAATATCTTTCAACTGTATGCAATAATTTGCTCGATCGAAAATTACCACGGTCTTCGCGGTCACGGTTTACCGCAAAATAAGTAGACTGGTTCCATGGCAATAAACTCATCATGATTCCAAAGTGACATATAGTGATGTTCTGCTGCTCTATGAATCCAGTTCTAAACAATTATCCCATTCGCAGACTAACATCCTGTAACAGATCTTGGCGTTTGATTGGAAGATTTGAAGTTGAACTTCAACCTTCCCTACTCTTCGATCATTAGTTCAAGAGAAAAAATCAATACATTTTTTCACTACGAGAGCAGTAAAATAATTATAAAGATCTTGCGATCTTTGCGATGCGTCTTCCCGATAACTTATCACTACCCAGGTAACCAATAAGCATTATCAATGCCATTCAAATGCAAACCAATAAGCATTCAAGTCACCTTAAATGCCACTTAAAAGCTATTACGCTTCATTTGCATTTGTACTTAACTGAACAGCTCCATTTAACTAATTTTCCACAGATTTTTCATGTTCCTGAAAATATGCTTTAAAATCCTCCAACTAACGAAGGTCAAAGCCGCGCACAAACCGAAACAAACAGTTGGCCGTGTTGCCAAAATCTGATCGGTGATTTTCCACTCATCATTTTGCATTATAAATGTATTTTTAAGATATTCGTTAGAACGTTGCTGTCACGCTTCAGACACGAAAATGATGTATACAAATATTTTTTATCCATGTACCAACGGCTACTCAGTAAGCTCAGCCATTTTGTCTTATTTTACATATTCAGATTTCCTATCCCTTCCCACTACTATTTCAACAAATCGGTAGACCCAAGACGTAAAATGCAAATTAACGTGCATTTTCCTGAATTTGGGATCTGCTGTAAGGAAGGTCTCATTCTTAGAATTAGACCGTCCGTCGCCGGTCGGTGTTGTCCTTATGTCCCTACAGCAGCGCGGCTGAGAAGAATCACAATGTATGGCATCGATCACTTTCATCAAGCCATCGCGTCGGCAGACTTGCGTTGTTTTTGTGTTTATTCGACGTGTGTTGGAATAAATGGTGCAAATTTAGCGTTGCTTGTTTTACACTCTCAAATGGTCGAGAGGGCAATCCGCTGCTTTTCTCCTTCTAATTGCGGTTTTCTTAAACAAACACAACAATTGCGAGTCTGGACCAGAACGGACTCTTATTAGGACTAATAGCATCATTATAATGGAAAAATATGTCATTTTCGTTATTTTAATGTTTCCCGTTCCATTTTCACGCCAGTCACAGAACACGACAAACACAGTTTCACAGAGTGTTTTGTAATTGTTCAGTAGCACATAAATTTGTCTACCGTGCTCGGGAAATTTTCTCACAGACTTATTTATTTTATTGCTCAATAAACCAATTTACATTGTTCAAACAAATCAACGGTTTTTCTTTTATCCTGAATAGGTTCATCTGTATAATTCGAATCCTTCCCCTATCCGCTTTCGCAGTTAGCAAAGAAACAAACAACAATAACTCTCTCCGCAATAAACCCGGTGTGTGTGTGTGGTTGGCAACTCTAGCCCACGCATTCTCGCAATCATAGAACTGACTGTACTTGGAGCACCCATCCTTTTGCTTCTATTTTAGGCTGATAATAAATAAAATAGGAAAAGCGCCAAAAAAACATATCGCTACGCTAGCCCCGTGGGCTACAATACAAACTTCAAAGGATTTTATAACCAGTAAATTTTGCAATTCCGGCTCACGCTACTATTCTACTACCTCACTGCACGCCACCTACGAGCCAAAACTGGAGGAATTCGTTGACCTTTCAGTTCCGGTTCCCTCTGTGCCGAGTGGGCATTATTGCTACTTGGAATCGTGAAAATTGGGAAAGTTTTTTCATATCACCGGAAAGCCCGGTTGATAGTAAATATTTGCCCCGTCTCGAATGTTTCGCTGTTCATTTTACATTTCCCAACGCGAGGCGTGCCTGCCAGTTACGCCTTCAGGGAAAAACAAATCGGCTCTGCATCAACCGAACCGGGGTCGGAGCGATCAAATGGGGCAAACAATCTATAAACAACAGATAAGGCTTATTTTGGAATGCGCTGTTGACTGGGAAACTAATATTGGCAAATATTGCTGGTCAGTCACTCACTAGGGCGCTATCGTTGATGTGCAATTTCCAATCTATCAAAGTACGAACGGTTTTAGTCAGCAGTTTTTGCCTAACCACGATTCTACTTGGAAAACTATTAAATGTTTGTTTCGCGACCAAGTTTTCAAAAAATAAAGCTTCATCTTATAGTTCAGTATTTTACCAAAGAGGCAACCCATCAAAATCAGCGTTGGGTTACAGTTCTACAGTCATATCTACTATATTTTGTTCTTTTATGATTCTGTTATCTGTCACCAAGTGCACATAACAAGCATACCATCATTCATCTTATATTTGCTGAACATGTCCGGCTTTTAACGACAGTGCTGTTTATCCGCAACAATGTATAGAGATTGATAAAGTCGGCACAATTGCCATGGGTGCCATCAATTTCCACCTCTTTTGGTCGAGGACAATTACTCCAACGCGAAAATACTTGCCGAGTAATTGAGTATTACTCGGTCTGCCATTTTCATGTGTCCATGGGAAAGGTCCAAAACACCGGTAGGAAAATGAGTGGGGCATGAATTGAACGACAGGCAGCAGTCATCATTCTTGCATCGAATTGTGACTGATGATTAAAAGATGATATATTTCGAGAGTCGAACAAAACGCAGGAAAATGTGGGCTGGCTGTGGCTAACCACCATCAAGACCGCACTTCGGTTCGATTGGATTGGAAGACGATATTGTGCGTTTGGCAAAACCAGTACAGTAGTAGTAGATTGAATTAGGCTAGAAAAAAGCAAGGTTTGATAGTAACAGGGATATATAAGTAACAGAAACAGAGTAAACAATGAAATTGTGCTCTTAGTAACCACATCACTAGACCGGACAATTTTTGATACAATGTGTGACATACAAGGAAATCTTGTGATATTTCGATTATTTTGTGCTGTGATACGTACATGTCTGAAAAAGCAGAAATGCTGTAAAATTTTCTTTCACGGAAGAATTGACAAAGAAACTACGCGTACTTGCTTAAGGTGAAACGGAACTGGCTCTAACCTGGCCAGAAAAATGGCGTCCATGTGAGGATAAGGGTGTCATCGATCCCACCATGTTGGAATTCAGTACCGTTTCACCTTAATAAAAAAAAGCAAATATGTAAGTAAGTAAGATAGAGTATATTTAAACGAATCGTTTGAACTGGTGGTTTATGAAAAAAGTGTTTTACCTTTCATATCATATTCTATTAAATAAATTCTCTTCTTGTATTTTACTGGTTTCGACTGTGAATAGTATTTGGTTTAGGTTTGTATGTTTGTATGTTGCATGTTGTCAATAAAACAAATAATTGCTAGATTTCCTTTGAAAAAGGCCGAAACCAACGGCCGAAACGTCGGATATACAACAAATATCGTTTTAAAATCATTTCGTAGACTGCAAAAGCCGTATACCTAAACCAAAAACTAAATTGTCTTCTTTATCTGTTATGACTTCTAAGATTTATTGATTTAGTGGAAGAGATAAAAAAATTAAATAACTACTTATTCGTCAAATTTTATGTAAAACTAATAAATTTCGCTAAAAGTTCATAATATCAAACACTCTCACATATAAGATGACCCCTATATTGATGGACCCCAAACAACAATGGCCGTTCTATCGAATTTCTATGCCCGTTCAGTGCTTTTGAGTCAAAAGTTTTGAGATTTATATTTCGGTCCAAAAAAAAAAACGGCCGGAAGGCCGTACCTGTTGCATTAATCATCTTTAACTCTTTTCTTTTATCTTCCTCCGTAGGTAACAATCCTGTTTGTGGGAATCCTGGTCACTGGAGTCATCGGTAATTTGATTGTGTGTTTGGTGATCATTCGTCATCCATCGATGCATACCGCTACGAACTACTATCTGTTTAGTTTGGCCGTATCGGACTTGATTCTGCTGCTGCTGGGTAAGTCAATTGATTGATTGATTGATTGTCGACGCACGCTACGTTATGTTGACAATGATTAGAGCAGAACGCAAGTTAGATAAAACTTCTCATTATTTAAAACTAAAGTCTGAGTTAGTTTAAAACTCAGTCAGTGTTGGTTGAGGTTGAACAAATCACTGAGAACACAATGTCATATCCTTTTAGAAAAAAATTATATTAAATTTCCTAAAAATATTCGTCGATACCGCAAATGTTGTTATTATTATTATTCGTATGTGGTACGAGATCATATTCGTGGCACATTCTGCACCAGACCGCATCTGATGCGCGGTTATTATATGTTATAATAACCGCGGTTATATGCGCATTCTGTATCGACGAACTCGAGCTGCAAATCATTGGAATAATGCACAAAGCATTTTTTTAAATACACCATGTTGTAGGGATTACAGAGACTATATACTACAGACGCGTCAATGCTCTCAAAATCGGTCAAATTTTGAATCAATGGGACTATCCGTTTTGATACAACATTTTGCGCTTTTTGAGTGCTTTGACGCCTATGTAGTCTATAGTCGCTGTAGTACATTCTCGTTTATAAAGTTATGCGGAACATTCAGGATTGATTTTACGAATCTAATTCGTGGTAGAAAGCAATAAAATAATTAATAATGCTCGTTTTTGTACTATAAAACATGCTTTATTATTAGTGTATCGCGGGATTGAATAGCGGGCTTAGAAATTGTCCTCCGCCAGTTCCCAAATGGTTCCAGGGATATCAGCGAATCTTTGGTTATTTGGGTTCAGGTTCAACAAGAATTGACTCGAATTATGAGCCGGTTTAAGTCGCGTATCTGCAAAACGGAACGACCTAGTGACATAATAAGTGTGCTCCATATGATTCCTGCTGGTTTTTAATTTTTCGTCTTTTCTAATGCACATCTATTCCTACCCGAAGGGTATGTCTTTATTTAAATACTGTACTCGAAAAAAGTAAAACACACAAAAACTATCTCAAAACTATAATTTTAAGTCGGCTTTTTTTCAAACTTTCAGGGAATAAACTACAGCATTCTATTTTACTGCTTCATCGGATTTCTTGTCTATAACTGAGCGTTCATGCCGTGCCATTCATTGGTACCATTAATTACGGAGGGATTGTTTTGATGCCTGCTTTTACCACTGTTTCTTCAAAACCGGCTTGTTCTCCAACGCCTTAGGTGCTTTACACAGTCTGGCCTTCATGATGGCTCAAAACTTCTTATTAGGGCGGTCGCGGCGAGTTCGGTGGTTTGGCGTTATTGATGTTAGTCTCGTCGTCTACCACGACGCATCTCGGCATCGTCAGCCACATATAGTACATCTTCCTGGCGCGGGTTTTGGCCACCGGGTTTTGTTTGTCGTTTCGGTTCAGTGCCTTGCAGACGCCTAAAAGACGTAGAGCCTTCCACGTTTCATTGTATTTTTAACAACACAGAAGGAAACATCCCAGTTAGCATTAACTCGTATAAGGCTCGTTCGCGACAAAATCTGGACACCTCAATTTTGCAATAAAACAAATCTACTAGAAGTTTAATGCATGAAACAATTTTTTATCATTTATGTGTATATCGTTAATAATTATAAAACAAATTAACAATACTAGTTTGGTCTGCATGAAAAATTGGCGAACTTTGAAGTTTACCCTTGCCATGAGGATCAGTGCAGATTTGTTGGTAACCAATTTAGCTGGGTTTGTCCAAGATTTTCGAAATTTATCTATAGTTGTTGCTTCTTGTTTGTGCTGGGACCAGGGCCGGCATCGTTGAAACAAATAAATGAAATGGACTTTCTCTTACCTTCGCTTCATACATGAAGAGACTTGCTTCATTTGTTAAACGGAACGGTTCAAGCAAGCTTCAGTTGAAGTTGGTTGCTGTTTCAATTGACGACGGTAGAAAGTCAGGTACGATTTGTCAACATTGACTAGGTCAACTTTAATATGCGTTGCATTGTAGGAAATGTTACTCAAATTCAATTGATTTGCGTTCAAAGTTGCTGACCTTCTTCTGAATATTTGATAGAAAAGTATAAATGAAAAGTTGAAATTGATAGTCATGATGAAGTGAAACCCGTTTCGCTGACGCTGACTGAAGCCAGTTTAAAACTGAAGCGGTGCTGCTTCTGTTGAAACCGAAGCTTCACTGCTTCATTGTTGAGTGACGCTATGCAATTGAAGGTGACGTTGTCGGCCCCTGGCTGGGACAGCTCTCTCTTCACCAAAACCCAATACCGCTCGATGGGGCGTAACTCTGGACAGTTAGGTGAATTCGCCTCCTTCGGTACAATATGGACTCCATGAGCATCATACCATTCCAAAACATCTTTGGCGTAGTGACAGGATGCCAAATCAGACCAAAACAGCGAGGGTACATCATGGCTGTGTAGTAACGGTAACAATCGTTTCTGCAGGCATTCTGCACGATATGTTTCCTTGTTACCCGTTCCCGTAGTGATGTAACTTTTGCTTGCACGACCACAGCTGCATATGGTCTGCCATACTAAATATTGTTTGGGGAACTTGGCTTTCTTCTTTGTCCTAAAATGCTCTGCAACGCCATTCCGTTTCATGGCAGTGTAAAAAGACATACCAGGAAGCAACTTAAAGTCTTTCTAGGACATACGTTTTATCGTCCATTATAACGCATGGAAACTTCGTTAAATATTCGCGATAAACCTTACGCGCGTGTTTTGGCCGTCGTATTTTGCTTATCATTACGGTTTGACACAGTCCTCACCTTGAAATACTTCATGTCTTGTCGTTGCTTAGAAGTGTGCACGAATGTCGGCGACATTTTTATTTTACGAGCAATGGTACGCACAGAAAGATTACGGAGGAGACCGTAATATTTGTTTTACCTTCACATCCTTGTGGTGGTTCCTCAAATTCGTTTTTGTTCCACTTCCGTTCTTCCTAGCTGTTGCCAGCGAGTATCGAACGATTTTAAAACACTGTGAACAGTGCTTGGAGGAAATCCGAGCTTTTTGGCAAGTTTTCTTAATGAGATATCCGGATTTTCATTGCGACCGGCGGCAACAATTGCTTTTCTGCTCTTCTTTCGACACCATTTTACGCTGAGCGCTTGTAATATAAACAAGTGTTATATTTTCAGAAAGAACAGACATACACACTTAAAAAAAAGTACCGAGTTCGGTAAATTATCGTAAATTTTACCGAACTCTGAGCAGCAGAACGTTCTATTTAACTATTTAACATTACATTACAAAGAAGCGGTACCATAATCACGAAATCTCACATGCTCCTAGGGTTCGCGAATGACATCGATATCATCGGTGTTAACCTTAGATCTGTGGAATAGGCGCACGCCACAGGAATACACGCATCTCAAAGAGTAAGCTGCGAGGAAAGGGGTTGTCAGAAACTCTACCAAATGAAGTATATGGTGGCTGGTAAAGAACGTGGTAGTTCTTCGGGTGTTGGATCTGCCGCAGTGGTAGATGGTAATACTTTTGAAGTAGTCGACGAATATGTTTACCTGGGTACGGTAGTGACATGTGACAACGATGTAAGCCGTGAAGCATAATGGCGGATAGCGGCTGCCAACAGGGCCTTCTACGGATTACGTAGCCTGCAACTCGCGCTCTATAAGATGCTAATTTTCCCGCTGGTGCTCTACGGCCACGAAGTGTACACGTTGAAAGAGAGTGACCGACGAGCTCTTGGTGTTTTTGAGTGTAAAATCCTGGAGATGGAGTGTGGCGTAGGCGCATGAACCACGAAATTTACCATGTGGATATTGTGATGCAATTAATACACGACAGACTACAGTGGACTGGCCACGTAGTAAAGATGTCGGATGAGAGACCATCGACAACAATATTCAGTAGATAACCCGACAGCGGTCAACGACTTCGACGCAGACCCCGTACACGTTGTATGAGCACTGTTTACGAGGATGGTAGAACAGTGGGTGTTAGGGGCGACTGGAAAGTGCCAGCCCAAGAGAAGCGTGGAAACAACTCCTAAATTCGGCCCACCGTATTATCGTCGGAAAAATAAGTAAGTAAGATCGTTCGATCCTAAATTGCCCCCGGAATGCCATTGTGTTCTATGATAGAACTTCTATCAAAATGCCGACGAAATGAATTCTGAAGATGGAAACTAAAACCTGGCTAAAAGTAAATATGGATGCCCCTCGTTTGTCAACGGCACGCCTCTTGTGGTAGGAACTATAGCAATTTGGCATAACTTTGTTTACATGTTTCTGAAGAACAGCTGGTGCAAGTTTCGTCAAAATAATCCACCACATTGTGGAGCAGTACAAAATGTAACTCGAACGACGTATCGTAAAGCGTTTGTAAAGAGAAAGTTTTGACGAAATTCAATGGATGTATTATGATGAACGATGAAACCTACGTGAAAATGGATTTCAAGCTTCGCGGTCAAAAATTTTACATTACAACTGATCGTGACGATATTTCAGGCAGGTATAAGCTCGTGTTTGCTGATGATTTCGCATAGAAGGCCTTGGTCTGGTAAGGAATATGTAGCTGTGGACTAAAGACTGAGCCTTCTAAGTCTATGTAAACAAACCACCGATAGACGTCAAAGAAGCGAGGTTATGTTCGTCCCTACAAAACTCTATAGAATTTCTATGAAGTGATTTCCCGCTCAGTGCTTTTGACGTTTAGATTTTAGTCATAGACAAATGGCGATGTACCGGGGGATCGGATTTTGCCATTCATTCGTAAACATAAGGGTAACGTTATATTCTTGCATGATTTAGCTAGCAGTCACTACTCTAAAGTACTAGAGTGGTATGTAGCTATTGATACCGATTTCGTGCCAAAAGAGATGAACCCTCCAGATTGTTCCGAGGTTCGACCCATTATACAAAGTTTTAGGCAATTGTCAAACAACGCCTTAGCCGAAACGAGGGAGAGAACAGTCAACAGTGCTAAATGAATGAGTTCAAAGTGGAAGAAACATACTGATTGAGTCACATCTTCAACTGGCAACACTCCAGTCCCGAGTTATAGATTGTGCTACCCAAGTAACAATGAAGGTTTTGTAACACTTTTATGATAGTTTTTATGACCAAACTCGAAAGGTTTCTTGGGTATGCGCCCAAATTAACATTTAGCCAGGCTTTATTTTATTGCGTCGAGTTTGTTCCACGCTGGAATAATTCGGAGCATTAATATTTTTCAAATATAAAATAAAAATATGCTGATTTCTTCGGTAATGACTCCTTAAAACAATTTTATAATTGGATGTTTAATTGTTTTAATATGAATCTATTTATTTCCAATTTCTTTTAATGCGATAACTCAACCACATGCCCGATTTACCCGAGGGAAAACCTCCCGGGGGACACTTGTTGACAAAGCTGAACCTTACCCATAATATGATTTTCCAAAATTGAGGATAGACGTTGAAACAGCTGTGATACAACGCCGCTCCGCTTCCGCTGGTGTTGTACATCTGTTTTATAATATGGGACCATTTCCCATGGCCAAGTTTGCGAGATGAGGTTAGGTTTTATTAACATAAATACTCATTCTTCTGGACAGCACCGGCATGCTGCAGACGAATGACGATTCCTTTGTTGTCTTCCGAAGTTTGTTGTTGTGGTGGGAGGGTTGTGTTGTGGTGGGAACGAACGGAACAGGAAGGAAGCCGGCAGATGTGTTGAACTTCATATTGAATTATTATTTACCTCGTTTGCGCTGTCCGGGGCTCCCGATAAAAGGACAACAGAGTCCGCTTGAGCTGACTGAATTGAAATGACAAATTTCAAAGAACGGTAAATTTGCCGTGTGGTTTGTTTGTGGGTATTATATACGGATTGGATGTCCAGCATGCCGGATGCTGCTGGTTGGGGGCAACACGAAGATGGTGTACGGCAGAAGAATGCCTTTAAATTCAACCAATATCTTTTCGGACTGTCCTTTTGGACTGGCTGGTGTGCTTTGCCGTTTGTTCATGTGTAAGTATCCTGCCTGACGATAAAATAGAACACACAATGGAACGGTTTTCTTGTCGGTGTTTTGTTGCTAACGAACGTTTCAATTTGATTGGTCTCCTCTGGGTTTTCGTTGCAGGATATTTGGTGCCTAGTTTAATGACATTTTTTATTTACATCTCTTGTACCTCTTCCACAAAAGGCTACAGTTTCAGTCTAGAAATTAACTTTCTAATTGAGGTTCGTAGAATAAATGTCAGCTATACCAATTTACTGGGATTTAACCACTCTTCAAATATCCGTTTGTATTTCTTTGCTGCAAGAAGTTCGAGTAGACTCGAACATATAATTGCTCATTTGTTAAACCAGCATCTTGAAGTCAACGCACAATCACATCATCTATCTGACTTGACGTGATGCTGTGCCATGTAAGGAAGGAATGAATGAATCGTTAAGTGGATTTGGGTTGATTCTTTTCTTTATTATTGTTTATCTGCCGTCGACATCCCGACGTCTGTGGAGGCGACTGCAGCCAGATCCCTAAATCCAACGGCCTATTGACCAGCGGTTTTCGGTTTTTTATCCTGAGGCTGTAGATATAATGGTAGGTATGGGGAGAAGATAAGTATGTGACAGTCACAATACGATTTAGTTTTCAACTGCACAGCATGAAGCCTACATTAAAAGGCAAATTGTATTCCACACGAGTGGCAAGCATCACTGAGTATTGCTCAGTCTACAATTCTACCGGTTACATTAAAATAAATTATCTACAAACCACTCGTGCAAACTTCTGTAAAGCGCACTTGAAATTAATTTTAGTACCTTGTTTACTAGGTTTTCAGATTGAACCAACCTCCATTAAAATATGCGTAAAACCAGCATTTTGATTGTGGAATAATTACTCTTTGCTCAACTAGATTCAATTGCTTCACTCAGAAAGTTGTGCACCGGTTTCGTAAAATTTGAATAGAAGCTGCAACTTCTAGTGTTGTCAGTGCAAATTCATCAAATTAAAATTTCGCACATAAATTCTCCATTATGACAGACAGCAGATCCTTCCGGTGAAAGGAAAACTTTTTTGATGTACGTACCTACTACACCGCCAAAAAAAAGGAAACATAAAGCACGAAAGCACCAGCTACCAGCACGTCATCAGGTGAGACAGGAAGAGCGGTTGCCATCGTGGCGGGAAATTCCACCGACCGACAAGCAATAGCACTCGATGCCGGAAAAGTACACACCGATGGATGGTAGTGAACGTCAGTCAAGTCACGGCTTGTGTGTAATCGGTTTTGCCAAATTGTCGTCCATACACGCCCAAAAGAGTGCCACTTACACCGTAAAAATGGTTTAAGCTAAGGTTTTAACAATCTATCTCTGAAACCGATGTAGTTTGTTTTTTTTCTTCAGAATTTTTTTTACTGTGTCTGCGATTTCATTGCGATGCTGGTGTCAGTAAGTGCTATACTGAAGAGCAGGAGTTACGAGTTGAATTGATGGCTCAAATGAACACCAGGTGGTAAATTGAGTGACGGAATTTGGGTTTTTCTTTTCAACGTGTGCCGGAGTGTTCCATTCATTGAAAACAGCAGATGCGTACAATTGCAGTGAATTGTTGATTTTTGTGTTGAATACTGATACATATGTAATCCTTTAACCACTGTAACGGCTGCGGAAGGGAAAATAAATCAGTGATTATTTATGACTGATTGCTACCGGTACAGTGAAGAAAGTAATATGATCAAACTTCTTTGTTAAATCACAATTTATTAAAAAATAAGAATTGATTAAAAATAAAAAACTGTTTCAATGAAAGCAAACATCAAATTATAAAAAATGTTGACCGTTTTTAGAGATCGTCCATACAGAGGGACGAAACTTCCATCATTCACCGATATTGAGCGGCTGTTACTTTGGTTCTCGCCAAAAAGTTTACTGTTTCGGTTCATTGTTATACCGTGCCGTTCTTGTGGCGATAATAAATTCATAGAGGAATTTAATAATGGGAAATTTATGTGAACTGCTGTTGGAGAGTAATAATACTTAAATTGTGGAAACAAGCACAATCCTTTTCAATTAGGCGAATGCTCTTCCTTCGCGGTATTACTTCTTTATTGTCCGTCATATATCAACAATATAATACTTTCAGCTTAACGGCAAGGTCGCAAGAGTACACTAATGGCTGCAAAAATGGCACCAAGTCTTTCGTTTTACTGCCCTGCTTCTTTGTCTCAGAAAGCGAACAGCAGAAATGACAATTGATACAAACTTAGCTGATGGAAGTATGACCATATTGCACTAAAAACATTACATATAATGTCCTTTGCGTCCCACTGCTTTTCATATTCAGAATAAATGTTGTATTTTTTACGAAACTTTCATTACTTATTACTCATTACTTTTGTTACAGGTGCTTGCTTTAAGTTTTTTTTAATTATTTGAAACGGTTAACTTAAAGTGACTTTTATGTTCAAATGTTTTCCATTATTATACATTCGAATATTTAAAAATCGAGTCAAATACAAGATAATTTAATGTTATATTTTATTTTTTTTTTTTTGGATAATCTCCGAGCACCAATCCATACAGTTTTCAAATGATTTTTTAAATGGTCAGTGTCATACAGTATTAGAGGAAAACGTTCTCACATGAAAACAAATTTTGTGTGTTAGTCTAAAGTGCTTTATTCAAAATGCTAAAAATCCGAATCGATTCGTCTTCGTTTTAGGGTTTATTTCTAATTCCTGTCGTAGTAAGGAAAGCCATTCTAATTTTCATCATTTCTTAGGAGGATTTAATGAATACTCCAAAAACTCTGCTGCTGATTTGACTCAAACACTCTTACCTTCCGATCCGTGACCTTTGAATTCACTAAAAACAATTAATAAAGCATTTGATTGAAATTACGCAACTGACTTTATATCTTAATGACAAGGTCGTCAGTCCATTTGACAGTTAGCATGGCACCGAATATCACCCTTCCCTTCTTCAGTATACCAACATGCTCCCATAGACTCGGGAAACCATCATATAAATATACAATTAGTTCAACTGGACTCGAAGCACTAAACATTGTATTCTATAAGTTCTATTACTTTTTCGGTCAATAATTACACTAAATACTGAGATTAGTGACCAATTAATATTCATCACTATATTTTTACTTTTTCGCCGTCGGTTTTTCAATAATTTTTTTCAGCCATTTTAGTCGTCAAATCACTCGCGAAACTTAACTGGAGGTACAAAAGACTTTAATTTACAACCCGAACAGTTATTTAGAGAGATATTATAATCATTTTGCCCAAATTGTTTACTTCAATTGATAGGAATAACTTTGCTTCGTTTCGATTGCAATTCCGAATCCGCGACCGTCGTTGTTGTACGTTGCCAAGGAAACGGACGTTTATATGGAGTGATGCCAACGTAAACATTTGAGCATAAAATTGGCCAATTATTTTCACTTTTAAATTAAAGGTCGTCGAGTGTCGATAATATACTTATAAAACTCACTGATAATAAACTTCACCGAAAACAACATTATATGTTGTTTACGAATTACTGTCGGATCTAGTTCAACAGCAAAAATAGATACGCGATTCTACGTTTTATAATTGTTCATAACAGATTATTACCTACTACTAGCAACTCTATTCTCAACAAAACGATTGTGGCAACAAGTACTGAAATCAGTAATAAAGCAACTGGACTCTGACGACCTTCACCTTAAATTCGTCGTATCGTTTTAAAATCCGTCCATCAAAATTTTTCATCGTCCGAACTAAAAATCACAATAATGTTTACGAAGCTAGCGCGCGTGTATTTGTGTAGGACAGCATGACAAATGTTATTCTGCCAAATTTCTGTAGGTTATGCAAGTTTTCCTGGCTGCAGAATAACAACAATGCGTTGCGTGAGTTATTTTCATATATGAATGACAGAAATTGAAACGATTAGTCGACATTTTCTTCTTCGTCGCACGAAAAAACGTAGGAAATTTGGCTGCTAGGAAAGAATGAAAAATGTTAGGGAATAACTAATTTTGCATTGAGTGTCATAAAAATCGCTGATATTTTCAATAATTTGTGTTGGATAGGACGGGAATAAGCACTTATGACGAAGCAGCAACATACCCTTACTAACTTTACTTTACTTTACTTTAGTGGCAACGGTCAGTTACCGATCCTGCGCCGAACGAATTATGATCCTCCAGTACCGTCGGTCCTGGGCTGCCGTTCTCCAATCCCCACGAACACCAGCTGAACGTGCATCGTCTTCGACAGCACACATCCACCGGATGCGTGGTCTGCCTCGGAGTCTACGGCCTCTTCCTGGCAACATCTATACCTATAAAAATGGATTTCCGTCTGTCTGTCTGTCCGTATGTTCCTTATAGAATCGAAAACTACTGAACCGATCGGCATAAAAATTTGCATGTAGGGGTTTTTGAGGCCAGGAAAGGTTCTGATGATGGTTAGAGACCCCTCCCCCACTAAGGGGGGGGGGGGCTCCCAAACAAATGAAACACAAATTTCTGCATAACTCGAGAACTAATCAAGCAAATGGAACAAAATTTTACATGTGGGTGTTTCTGGAGACAAGAATTTTTTCTACGTTGAATTAAGACCCCTCCCCACTTTAGGAGGGGGGCTCCTATACAAATGAAATACAAATTTCCCCATAATTCGAAAACTAATTAAGGAAATGGAACCATACTTGGCATGTGGGTGGTTTTGGAGGCATGAATTTTTTCTTTGATGAATTAGGACCCCTCTCCCTTTTTTAGTGGGGGGGGGGCTACCATACAAATGAAATACAAATTTCCTCGTAACTCGAGAAGTAATCAAGCAAATGCAACTAAATTTTGCATATGGGGGGTTTTAGAGGAAGGAATTTTTTAATGATGGTTAGAGCCCTCACCCCTGTGGTAGGGGGATAAGGACTCTCATAGGGTAAGGAACGAGTTAAGCAGTGTTACCTATTTTAATCAGTTGAACATAAATGATCCGAAAATGCACTTTTTTATTCATATTTTCAAAATCTTTTGATAGGATCATCTTCACAAATCACTTAACCATAAATTTGATTCACACAAACACAATTTACTGGGTTTCCGACAAGAAATATGATGAATTAAAAATTGCTGTCCAAAAACGTACATTTTTCAGCTGCTCTTCAGCAATCGCCACCTCGCTACTAACGAATTCATCAAATTTTCAGCACTGATTACAACCACTCTGAAAGTCAAGCACTCAATTGTCACATACCATATTATTCACTCTCTTTTTTTCTATTATCTAAGGCTTTGTCACTAGCCAAAAGTTTTATTATTTTCTAACAAAACTGAAAACAAATTCTGAATTGACGGAACCTGTTCACCACTAGCAGCAGCTGCAGCACAATTGATGAACTATCGTGTTGCCAATACACTGTTTCGGTTCTGGAAATAAGAATTTTAAGTTTGAAATTAACTGAAACCTCCTGTGGTGAAAACGTGGTTCAATACTTTCAAGAGAAATGTATGTTCATAATTAATTTTCCTTTATTAAAAACAACACAAAAGACAGCTTTTTCAATAATTTTCGAAGATTTTCTCAGTGATTTAATAAAGCAACGATGTGTTTCAATGTTATTTGCTTTGGCAACACTGTTCTGAGTCGGATCGTTTGTACTGCTATATGTTTACCTCTTTTGTTCTCCCACCATCCTTATGAACAGCGAGTGAGACGTCAAACTCGCAGTTTCCCATAAGAACACTAGAGAATAAAAGAGACGACGAATACCGTTTGCCGAACGATGCGGTGAGTGTATGCCCCGATAAACAATTTAGACAGATGGCATTTTACGCATCTATGCCGATACGCTATGCCGATTACGCATCAGATGCCGATTAGTAGGTCGCGGATAGGAACGCGAACTTACTGAATAGGGGGAAAAGTTCGAGGGATTTTTTGAGGGGACGTAAAAAAATTCAGATTTCAGGATTGCTTAAAAAAGCACCTTGCGGGTGAAAATGGGTTCGGTCTGTTCAAAATTAGTTCCGCCGCTCTAACTTTTAAAGCGAAAAATCAAAAGTTTAGCTCAACAATAGTGTCTTCCAATGGTAACAGCTTGAAGAACTAAAGATAGCAAGAAGATTGGTATGCTGATATCCCCCACTTAGTCAACCCATCGCTTGTAATAAGGTAAAACAATCAGTGACCCGCTTAAACTGCTTAAAACTAGTTCTTTACCCTACAAATAAAACAGAAATTTTAGCGTAAATAAAAAACTAATCGAACTCGAGAAATTTTAGACTCTTTCATAAAACATTAATCAATAACAAGACCACCAAAAACTATCAATAGTAACATTAGATAATTTAGCGCGAGACGGCCGTAGGCCGCGAGTGTTGCCGGCGACCTGCCGTCGGAAGCGCCGGCCACTGCGAGGTACTTTCTACGAAAAGATTTTCCGTGAAATGGTACATCCCTCGTAAGGTTTTTCGCGAAATGGTATTCTGCGAAACTCTATATTCCGCGTTACGGTCAACTGAGAATTGGTGTTCCGCAAAATGGAATTCGGCGAAATGGTTTGAAATGATGGCGAATATTTAAATGCTATCTGCTTTATTTTATCAGGCTAAGCAATGGGGGGAGTTGTTTTCTACTTTACTGTGAGGAAAATTTGTATATTAAAACACCCATGAACTCCCCAGAAACTTGCAAAACTCGAGATTGTGACAAAGGTCATCCGAGATTCACGATTTATGTACATTGGCAATAGCAATGGTACAACAATGGTCTTAAAATTTATTTTACTGATTCAAAGCGCTATGAAATGATTTTATTCGCAAATGAAACATTTGTCAGTCCTGTATCGCTCTCCGGCTGCGATTTTCTAATGGCCTAGAACATCAGCTGCACCTATTTTGGACCCCATCAGCAGCTGTACATAATTTGGACACTTCCATTTGATTTTGCTGTAAGTGTCCAAATTATGTACAGCTGCTGAAGGGGTCCAAAATACGTTGGTTACCCTAAACCGCCGTTCCTGGAAAACCACGATTTTCAAACTTTATGTACCATTTTCTCAGAAACTACACAACGTATTGGAACAAACTTTTTTTTGTTTTGTTGGTAGTAGCTTGGCAAAGACTTTTATAACTTTTGAGGTTTGTAAACGAAACACAGCCAGAGAAAAAAGAAAAAGAAGGCAAAATTTTATTTTTTCAACCATCTTTTCTTCTTCTTTTTCGTTTTTCTCAAGCTGTGTTTTATTTACGACACTCAAAAGTTATAAAAGCCTTTGCCAAGCTACTACCAACATTACAAAAAAAAGTTTGTTCCAACACGTTGTGTAGTTTCTGAGAAAAAGGTACATAAAGTTTGAAAATTGTGGTTTTCCAGGAGCGACGTTTTATTCTCCTGAAGTTGTTCCACGCTGCACTGGAATGCTTATGTGTAAGATCGTTTTTCGGCCACTTCCCGTGGTCGGGTCATTACAAAATTAGTATCCAAATAAGCGGAAAAGACCGCAGAATCAAAATCTGAAATAAAAAAAAAATGATTTTCTCAAAATTTTTAGTCGTTTATGTCCCCTTAAATAGTTTCTAAATGCATATTTTCGCCACCACCGACAATTTTGATGCTTTCTTGTAGTTTGGTTTACATATCTTAAGAGTCTAATGCGAAATCTCAAATTCAATGTTTATTATGATCTTTCATTAAAGGATTCGAAAAACATCAATTGAAGACTCTCTGATAATACTGGGCTGTAAACAGCGAGTTTGTTAGACGTACACAGCAGTGATGGATATCTTTTCTCCTGTGCTAGATTTACAATAAAACAGGCAGAAGGAGAAGTTAGTTCGTTTAAGTACTCACAAATTGCTTCCAGGATATAGAATTTTGTGTTGACTTTTTCAATCCGTAACGCGAATCTTGTTTGTTAATTAATATGTACAGTCAGTCAAAAAAGTATTCAGAAAGCTAAGAAATGGTTGAAAAAATTGTAGTTTATTGATTAACTACTCTCTTCTAACTTTTTATGCTAAGCATCCTGTTGATGGTAAATAACATCAGGACAACCATGAAATAAGTTATATGTTACTATATATAGTTATTAATCGTTTCGTTATTGACTACAGTTTTACAAAATAGTCTAAAATGTAATAAAAATTATTGAAATTCGGAAAGATTAACAGAATTCTGTGAAATATTGTAAATCCGACATCTGAGAGTAGATGAAGAAGGACATTTTTGCTAGAAGTTATTGTCTGAAGTTTTTGGAGCGTCTTAAAGGGTGTCCCACATCAAATTGCATCATGGAAGAAACGCTGTAGAAAATTACGCATTGGGTAATCTTGAAAATTTGGGTAGAAGTAGTTTGGAGTGTATTATTCACACTGTATTTTTTTATCGCGGTCAGTTTTTCGAAAATTGGAAAAAATGGCGTCACCCGAAAAGCAATAACGCGTATTTATTTTGCGCAAGCACCTAGAAAATTCTCAACTCTCTCATCATGGATGATGAGTCTATCGTTAAGGCGGACTTCCGGCAGCTTCCGAAGCTGTCGAAGCAACACGAGGGATCTACGATATTCTGGCCAGATCTAGCATCGTGCCACTATTCAAAGAATGTACTGGAGTGCCTAATGAAAAATACTGGGCTATTATGATGCAGGCACTACGGAAGCATACTAAGGAGATCAAATCTGAGGAAGGCATGAAGAAAAAGTGGGTTTCCGCACAGAAGAAGCTGCAGCGAGATGTTGCACAAAACTTTTTGTGTGAAGTTAAGCGTAAGGTGCGAGTATACGGTTATGGTATTGAAGTTGAATGAAATAAATATGCCAAAAGCTGTTATATTTTATTGTCTGAAAAGGATCGGTCAATTAGGTAATTTTGCACAACGTTTCTTCCGTGACGCAATTTGATGTGGGACACCCTTTAGTTGAACCTAAAATTACAGAAAAGAAGAAAACTTTTTAAAATTTAAAAACTAAGTTTAAAACTGAAACTTAAACCAGAACTGCGACCCAATTAAAGAAACTGGGCTATAATCACAAGGCATCCAAAGAAGAATGGTAAAAAAACAAACTCCATTGAAAGTTTTAAAAAAATGTGGTCTGCAGCAGTGCGAATAGTTTCAGTGAACGTTGTGCACAACTGCATAAAGGGTATCGTCAGTAAAAGTTAAAGCATTCTTCAGAAATACTCAGTAAATCTTGTTTTTCACTTGTTTCTATCATAACGTACAATCATTTTAAGGGCTTCCTTCAATTATCGCGGCCTTATGATTTTTCTCTGTAATGGAAATTTGTTCTGATCTAATTGACTTGCTCTTCATTGATGGTTATATCATCATATTAAATTCCTATGAAGGTTAAAGTTTCAACTTCCATACATCCGGCAACCAATTACCCCAGAACCGGGATGGGCGATAAAACGCAGCACGACGAACGTCGCGAAGTCGAAGGAACAAATTTTCTTCAAGTATCCCGTTGGAAGTAATAAGCTGTTTCGCAGAATTGAAATGTAAATTTTTCTATCGCTTGTTTGACTGTTAAACTCTAATCTCGATACCCAGAACGAGTTCCTTTGTGTAATAAAATAAATTGACTTTGACAAACGAAAAAGTGATTTTCAACAACAAACTCGATATGATCTGCGTCTGTGAAATAATTTGCTCATTTTCGGTGCCTTGGGCGCCATTCAGCAAGAACGTCGAAAGTTGAAGAACCGGACACTGTTGATAAATTGACTGGGCGAAAATAAACGACGGGAACGAGCTTAGCCGAACACCGAAAATACCGGGTGTTCGGGTAACAGTTACATGATAAAATAGTAATATTAATGCATACCTCTTATTATAGCGATTCGGAGAAAGCGGTATTCGCCGGCGGCATTCAACATAACCGTCAAATCGGATATCAATCAATGTAATCGACACGGATCGTGCTATTCATTGCGTTGAATTGTGGGTGGCGAAGCTTTTCCAGTAGCGCTTTGCGGACGGTAGTATAGATTCTGCACTGACAAGAGGCACTACAGAACAGAAACGTCGTTCCTTCTTGCTCAACTATCGACAAATATTTTCTTTTCACGCCCTGGTTGGTCCTGCATGCTCGATGGTTTTGCTTATCGACATAATAAAATAAGTATTTCAAATTGCTGTCGCAAGAGAAGACACAGTGAAATTTGAAGAGTACTTGAATTTTAGAGTAAAACATTCTAAACTCTTGCATTTGATTCCATTATTCATGATGAAATTGGTTTACTTCCTGGTCAATTTTAGTATGTTCTTTGAAAACACATCACTGGTGAACGGACTGTTTAAACCCATCGGATTGTATGAAAATTCTATTTCACATTCTTGCCCGGAAATTTTTCTTCCACTTGACGTTCATTGAGCTACAAATGAAAGCACAATACATCAGAAAAGGAGCAAAAAAATTGTTCAAGAATTTACATTCCTCGCATGGAACCCAACTCACCCGGATCTTCTTTTATACTCCTTTCTTCACTTCTACCTCCAGGATTGCCGTACGAGATCAGCCTCTACTGGCACCAGTACCCGTACAACATGGGACTAATGTTCTGCAAGCTTCGAGCGCTGCTGTCCGAAGCATCAACGTACGTGTCGGTCCTGACGATAGTGGCCTTCTCGATGGAACGTTTTCTGGCCATCTGCCATCCGCTGCATCTGTACACGATGTCCGGCCTGCAGCGCCCAGTTCGGATTATTGCCGGGCTGTGGATCGTTAGCCTCTTCAGTGCAGTGCCTTTTGCCGTGTTCACCGACATCGACTACATCGAGTACCCACCAAGTAAGTATTCCTTAAAGGATATTTTTTTCCTTATTATGAAAGCTTATACAATGTAGCTCCATTAACATAGAAAAAGAAGACGCTTGGTACTTCAAGTGCATTTAGCAACTGCAAATTGATGAACTAAAACTATGGTAAACTTTGTTAAATCATGTTAACTCAAAAATTAGAATTCGTAACTTTCAATTGTTAAACGGAAAATTCAGTATTGGACCCGCAGCGATTTCAACAAATTAATCTAATAACTGTTAATTGAGCGACATTTTCTAGTGAGAGGTTTTCATACCGTCACTTACCGCTTATTATCTTGTCAGTTATGTCAATCATGCAAATCGAATAGAAAATTAAAGCTTCCACTTTGTAATCACTCGCCCTCGCAGCCCATGAAAAAATCATGGATTCCGCATTCTGTGCCATGCTGAGCAACCCGGAAGGAATTCCCCTGTGGGAACTGTCAACATGTTTGTTCTTTGCGATCCCGATGGTTGTGATGGTGGTGCTGTACGGCCGGATGGGCATGCAGATCCGGTCCCGGACGCAGCGGACGGCCGAGCTCGGTAGGCGAATGACGAAATCGTGTTGTGATTTTAATATCATTAGAAATGAATGCCTTTGAACATGGCTGCCGAAGCGTGCCGTACTTTTGGTTAACTTTCAACTTTCTGCTTTGCTCTTTTTTCTCTGTTTCTATTTGCAATTAGGCGTGCGGAATGGTTCCGTTAACGGACCCTCTCGCATCTCCCAGTCCCGGAAGGCCATAATTCGCATGCTGGGTGAGTACAAATGTCATAATACATAATTAAAATTATGATTGATGTGAATGGCACAACGGAAAATAATGGCCTGCCCGAGGCCTTGATTTTATTGTCCCTTTTTTCCACCCCCTAAGAGACTAATCGTTCCGGGTGCGTTCGGCCGCAAAGCAATGGCCCGATAATGTGGTTAATTGCAACCGAATGTAATGTCGATCAGTCCCTTGGTGTCGAGATTAGGTTGCTAATTAGGTTCTTCACAGTAAGGACTATTTCGGTATCATTTTATCAGTACTAGATTTTGACATGTTTACAATCAGCAACGGTGTTAATAGCAATGTTGAAATGAGCCTTGTTAAGATGAGCATGGATTGTGCTGAAACAAAGTTTTTATGACCCAAATTATACTAATTATAACTCAATATTTAAACACTCAAATAGCACATATAGATGAAATACGTGCTTTAAATCATGAATCCTCGAAAAATACCCTGCAATGTACAATAATAATAATCCTATGTTTTAGTACTTTTTATTAGCTCTGGCGAAAACGGAAATATGCAATTAATGCGATAAAACAATTTTTTAAATCAGGCTGCGATGATGCAATGGAAATTGATGATGATGCATGATGCTTTGCTTCTATCTTCAAGGCAACGAATTATTTTGGCAAAGAGGAACTAGATTGTCGCAATTTTATTGCATAAAAACGAGAAAATCAGCATTTCTGTGATTGGTTTTTATATGCTTTTCACTTATGCATATTCAATGTTATATATATATATATACTAGCTGACCCGACAAACTTTGTATTACCACAAATTAAACTGTGTTGTTCATAAATCGTGAATCTCGGATGACCTTTGTCACAATCTCGAGTTTTGCAAGTTTCTAAGGAGTTCATGGGTGGTTTAATACATAAATTTTCTTCACAGTAAAGTAGAAAACAACTCCCCCCATTGCTTAGCCTGATAAAATAATGCGGATAGCATTAAAATATGTTGCCATGATTATATAACATTTCGCCGCATACCGTTTTGCGGAACACCAATTCTCGGTTGACCATAACGCGGAAAATAGAGCTTCGCGGAATACCATTTCGCGAAAAACCTTACGCGGGATGTACCATTTCACGGAAAATGTTTTCGTGGAAAGTACCATTTCGCAGGGGTGATCCTCTCCTTACTCGCTGTCGCTCGTTCGGACCCAACTGAATGAAAGTAATAGAGGTCAGTAGACCTATGAAAATAAATAAACCTAATTGATAGTTTTTGGTGATCTTGTTTTTGACTAATGTTTTATAGAAGAGTCTAAAATTTCTGGAGTTCGACTAGTTTTTACGCAAAAATTTCTGTTTTATTTGTATTAGAGTCCTTATCCCCCTACCACAGGAGTGAGGCGACTAAAACCATCATAACATAAATTCCTGCCTGCAAAACCCCTCACATGCCAAATTTGGTTCCATTTGGTTGATTAGTTCTGGAGTTATGAGGAAATTTGTACATAATTCATTTGTATGGGAGCGTCCCGTTTTATAGGGGGCAGGGGTCATACTTTACCTCCTGAAGAGGGGAGAGGTCTCAATGCACCAAAGAAAAAGAAATTGCCTCTCAAAATGCCAAGTTTAGTTTCATTTGCTTGATTAGTTCTAAAGTTATGAGAAAATTTGTATTTCATTTGTATGGGACCCCCCCTCCTAAAAAGGTAAGTGGTCCTAATTCATCATAGAAAACATTCTTGTTTCCGAAAACACCCACATGCCAAATATAGTTTCATTTGATTGATTAGTTCTCGAGTTATGAGGAAATTTGTATATCATTTGTATGGAAGCCCCACCTCTTAAATGGGAGAGGAGTCACAATTCCCCTTCTAAAGAGGGGAGGGTTCTCAATTTACCATAGAAAATCAGAGGGGCTGTGTACAAGACACGACCGCATATATAGGTGACGCAGGACTACGTAAGTCTCTTTGTAGTGATAGTAGCATGTATTCATTATTGTAATCATTCGATTCTTCATGTATACATGCTATATGCAACATATATACATGCTACATGCGTTGTATGTAACATTTATCAAAGTAGTAACATTGCATACGTTCAATTCTCAAAAGATTGTGCATTTGAAAACAATTTAACAAAATCAAGAACACAAACTATTGCTTTCCTGCTACCTTACTGAAATTAAAGATTGTTTTTATTATCCATGGTTTCCCACGTTGAAGGGATTTTACCAATTCAATCCTATTTTATCAACAGCACGTCTTTTCATTACACTTCTAATGAAACGGCCAGCATGCGTATTCATACAGAATCGTATTATAACCGATTACTACAGTTGTAGCACATTTTTCCAACACAGATATCAAATTCGCCGAGGTTTAATCGTCTCGCAGTGAAGAATTTGCGATCTGTTGGGACAACGAACTTGTGTCATTTTTCTGGCACACTTCCCTAACACAGACATCAAATTGGACTAGGTTTAATCGCGTTCGTAAGAAATCTGTTGGCACGAGGGGGCTTTGTTACTCTCTCTGGCGTGCTTCCCAAGCAAGGACATCAAAATGGTATAGGTTTAGATCATCGTAAAAATCTTCCAACCAATCACGAAGCGAGAATTCTGGTAAAACATAGGTTCATTATTTTCAATTTTTCAATAGTTCAACGTCAAGAATCCATACTTTTCTTCATTTGGGTCAATTCTTAGAAGATTATCCGATCGATTGATGTAAGAATATTGAAAATCGATCGGAAAACCGCTGAGCTATTAGCGCTCAAAACCTTTCATTTTTTGTGACGCTCGCATTTTTAGATTTTTTGGAATGACACCCTATCTCAAAACTTGCCGTAAGACGTAGTCCTACGTCAAAAAATTCTTGTCACCAGATACCCACATGCTTGCACTTGCACATGCTTCCCTGGCCCCAAAAACCTCTACATGCAAATTTTCACGCCGATTGGTGCAGTAGTTTTCGATTCTATAAGGAACATCCCGACAGACATACAGACAGACAGACAGAAATCCATTTTTATATATAAGATATATACTAGCTGACCCGACAAACTTCGCATTGCCACAAATTAAACTGTGTTGTACATAAATCGTGAATCTCGGATGACCTTTGTCACAATCTTGAGTTTTGCAAGTTTCTGGGGAGTTCATGGGTGTTTTAATATATAAATTTTCCTCACAGTAAAGTAGAAAACACTCCCCCCATTGCATAGCTTGATAAAATAAAGCGGATAGCATTTAAATATTCGCCATCATTACAAACCATTTCGCCGAATACCATTTTGCGGAACACCAACTCTCGGTTGACCATAACGCGGAATATAGAGTTTCGCAGAATACCATTTCGCGGGATGTACCATTTCACGTACCATTTCGCAGGGGTGACCAAACTGAATGAAAGTAATGGAGGTCAGTAGACCTAGAAAAATAAATAAATCTAGATAGAGGTGAACTCTACGGGGGCTGCTCTCCGCAGTGGCCGGCGCTTCCAATGGCATGGCGTGTGGCCGTCTCGCGGAATTATCTAATGTTACTATTGATAGTTTTTGGTGGTCTTGTTATTGATTAATGTTTTATGAAAGAGTCTAAAATTTCTCGAGTTCGATTAGTTTTTGAGTTACGCAAAAACTTCTGTTTTATTTGTATGAGAGTCCTTATCCCCCTACCACAGGGGTGAGGGGTCTCAAACCATCATTAAAAGAAATCCTGCCTCTAAAACCCCCCACATGCCAAATTTGGTTTCATTTGCTTGCTTAGTTCTCGAGTTATGAGGAAATTTGTATTTCATTTGTATGGGAGCCCCCCTCCTAAAAAGGTAAGGGGTCCTAATTCATCATAGAAAAAATTCATGCCTACAAAAATAGCCACAAGCCAAATATGGTTCCATTTATTTCATTATTTCTCGAGTAATGCCGAAATTTGTACTTCATTTTTATAGGAGCCGCCCCTCCTAAAGCGGGAAGAGGTGTCAATTCACCATAGAAAACATTCTTGTCTCCAAAAACACCCACATGCCAAATTTTGTTCCATTTGCTTGATTAGTTCTGGAGCTATGAGGAAATTTGTATTTCATTTGTATAGGAGCCCCCCCCTCCTAAAGTGGGGAGGGGTCTCAATTCACCATAGAAAAAATTCTTGTCTCCAAAAACACGCACATGTAAAATTTTGTTCCATTTGCTTGATTAATTCTCGAGTTATGCAGAAATTTGTGTTTCATTTGTATGGGAGCCCCCCCCCCTTCCCTGGCCCCAAAAACCCCTATATGCAAATTTTTACTCCGATCGGTTCGATAGTTTTCGATTCTATAAGGAACATAGAGCAGACAGAAATCCATTTTTATTGGCATAGATTTGTATGGGAGCCCCCCCTCTTAATGGCGGGAGGGGTCTTTTGCCATCAAGAGAATCTTCCGTAGTCCCAAAAACCCCTACATGCAAATTTTCACGCAGATCGGTTCAGTAGTTTTCGTTTCTGAAAGGAACATAGGGACAGACAGACAGACAGATAAACAGACAGAAATCCATTTTTATAGATATAGATTAGCCAATCTCGATTTCAAGCAAAATCATTTCAGTTGCCTCTAGTGGCATGAAAACCAACTGATAATCATTTTCTTTCTGCAACACACTTTGCTGTGATGAAGTTTCGTTTGCGGACTATAAAAAAATACTAGAATATGCAACTATGGGGCCTCGCATAAAAAATGACTTTCGTGTTGAACTTCGATATTCGTCATAAAAGCAGCAATAAATCTAATTGGTCAGGGTGTTACCGTTTTAATAGCTCTATAAAGCTAACAGACCTATTGCAGTTTGACAAGCAACCGCAATAAAATCAATTTTGATTGGTGCGCCTATTGTATTGCTACGCCTTACTTATAGTAACTTTATAAAAAACTAGGTGACCCGGCAAACTTCGTACTGCCACAAAATACCATTCCACATCATGTTGTTTATTACATCACCTTTTCATAAAGTTACATTTTTCGTTACTTCTTCAGGATTAGTCACACAATCAATTGAATTGAATTTATGAAATTGTCCGGGAATTTCATTTTGCATTACAAAATTCAAATCATCCACTTCCTTATTTTTCGCTGCCAAAATCGCGAGAATGAAATCAATCGATCAATGGAAGCGTCAATTGGTACTTCTCTAGTGCCGATCGCATGCAATTGATTCGAGAAAATCTCTGAAGACAAACCGTTTTGCAACGCAACGCGCATGTTCGTCGTCAACTGCTGCTTCCTCACATGGCGCCACAAACACGACAGCTTTAGACAAGAATCGATTTAAGCCGCTACCGTTGATCACGGAATAGCTGGAAGTGTTTGTCGGAAATCACCTGACAGCAGTATCATTGCACCTCCAAAATGTCGTAGTTATTTCGCAGATCGTCCAGTCGAGTGCCTTTCATGCTCGTTTGAGTGCCATTGGTGCATTCATCCCAGACGATTACTTTACAACTCTGCAACACTTTCGCTATTACGGAATTCCATGTAATGTTGCATGTCGGTTCGTCAGTTGATTCAGTTAGGGCACGGGAGGGTATTTTCAGCCCATTAAGCGATGGCATCTATTTTTTCGGCCTATGGCCTAGTTCTAGTGGAAGAACAGGTGGTTTTAACGTTCTTTGAATAAAAAATCGTAGAGTTCTTACAGTCTAAACTTGTATGTCGGCAAGGTGTTTTTATTGGCGAAAGAAAAGGCAAATAGGTTGAATTTAGGAACTTGTTGAAAATACCCTGCCGTACCCTAATTGGAGATTCAACGGCAGTCTGAATGCAGAAAGGGCCGTTCTACTACCTTCCAGCAATGTAGCTGCAATCCCCAATGAGGCAAAAAGATAAGTGAGCTAGGATTTAAAGCCAGTATAAAAACAAACCTGAAGAGGCTACCGCCAATGCAATTTTTGATCTTGAATGGACAGTGGCTAACAGCAAAGAAATAAGGAACGTCTTACCAGTTCCACCAGGCGTATTAATAAAAAAAATGCCATCGTTTCCATCGTCAATCGCTTTCATCAAAATATTGTAAATGTCATTTTGCTTAACACAGTTGCTTGCCTAACAACGACGCTAGAATATAATATCGTAGTAGGTCGCAGTAAAGCTATTGCAGGTTTATATGGAAAATTTATTTTTCGAATTTTCCAATCTTTCTAGAAGGTTTTCCAATTTTTCTCGCCGTAAAAACATAGCGGTGGCGGAAACAAACATAATAAAAAAAGATGACTAAAATCGGACGCTCCGTTCTCTAGTGATGCGCGGTCGAACTTTTTTTGCACTCCTCTTTTATATATAAGATATGACGTAGCAAACTAGTTTTATTATGGTAATATAAGCAACCACAGTAAGCTAGCCTTAGTGTATTATATTTACATAGTTTTATTGTGTTTTATAACTAAGTAGTTTTTGACTTGTATAATCTTGGTATTGCGTAATGTCATGATAAAACCAGAGGTAATATTTAATACCACAATAAAACCCTCTAAAAATTCTAATAAAACTGACGGTCATGACAAAGTAAAGTTTGCTTATGACGAAAACTGTTTCACCAAGAAATGTAATTGCAGAAATATGTAGACAGATAACATATATATGAGTGTACATGTACAGGCACGAAGTGTAGAATTCTTCTCGTGTCGAAAATTGAGTATTTTACCTTTAAAAACTCGAAAAAAGTATGGACTTTATTTAGCTATGACGAAGAGGGCCAACCACCCTAGTAGTAGAGAAAAGTATTGGAAAAAGCATTTGTCTACTCCCACTGTCTGGCTTTGGATACGTATTGGTTTCATAAAAGTTGTTGCAATTCTTATTCCTACAGTTGTTTCAATATATGTACCAGAAAATGTCAGAATTGCAGCAAAATCTGCCAAGTTTTATTTTAACTGCTGTGGATTAGAACCAGCATCTTCAAAAATTTAATCATTTAGGTTGCTTTTTAATGAAAAATTTGTTAAACCTGTACGCACTACGATGAAACAAATATACCTAATGAAGTTAAACATATGTTAAAATGATGACTCAACGAAGTAAAAAATGGATCGTTGCCACATTTTTGATAGCTTTATTCCCTGAGTGTTTTTAAATTGACATAAGATGAATGGTAGCCTATTTGCCAAATTACAAGAATTAGGTTCGCTTCTTGGAATAATTCAAAACCCTTTCGAAATCCGAGCTATTTTCGAAAGAAAGCCTTATTGCAAGGAAAAAAGGATTCGTAAATGATGATACGGCTTGCAAATTGCCTTATTTCAGGAAAGATAAATGCGAACACAAATTTGTTTTGAATTGGCTACTATTTGAATGATAATGTCGTTACAGTCTTGGGTTACGCCATATATCATGGGTGAACTGGTTCGCAACAATATAGTGTTAGGATTAGGATCTCTAAAAGCTCTTTCCGCTGCTGAAAACTGAATTTATCACCGTGCTTTTAACAAAAGAAACGGGCACTCTGCCACGATCCCGTTTCTATTCTGCTGCAGAGAGATAACATCGTACCGGAGAAAAACAGGTTGCGTATTTTGTTTCAGCATAAATACGGAAGCGACCAGCACAATCTTAAGCTCGAAAGCATAAACTCGTAAAGTGTCCCGTGGGGTCGTTCCAACGAAATAGTGGCCAGGCCAGTAATGGGGGAAAAACGAATGAATATTACTCTCACACAGTGTACCTGATTGATTGTGTTCTGACTGAGTACACAGCGCCACAGTGGAAAAGAAAATCAGCGGGGATCTTAGTTTGCTTGAAGCTAAATCTTCATCATAAGGTGTAAAGGATACTATCGCCTCAGATCGGAAATGGAAAATGATTTATCATTGATCAAAAGAGTCGCCATCACTAGAGGTACAGTGGTTCCATTATCGGCTAATCAAGCTGGAGGTGACAGCAGAGCGACGTATTGCTTTACGTGGGACATTCGATGTCCGCTATTTTCTGGAATGTTATATGAAGGAGCAAAAAAAAAGAGAGAAAACAACGATTCCAAGAATATTTATTTAGATTTTGGTAATATTCGTACACATAGAGCATAGCTTAACTTCTTAGCAATGTAATTTGAGTATTTTCGGGTAAGCCCAAAATCGGTCTACTAGGAACGCCAAGATAACTAGGCTAGGCTACTTGTTTTGTTTTTCGCTGTCACTTTGGTTCAAGCCAATTGTTACAAAACATTTCCCTAATATACATGTAGCAATAAGCAACAGAGCCCGGCTACGGATTTCATCCCATCATGGGTTACGTATTTTATGCACACTTCCTGTTACACGTTCCCTCTTGGCATCCCAATTCCATTCCCTCGTGGCATCACACATCCATCAGAAGCATAATCAACTCTTCCGTTAAATCTATCTGGCATCCAGTATTACTGCCAAAGTTTATGCTTCAGCATTCCGTCGGTAAACAAACAGGCCGGAAATTCTCTCACTCACCGATTGAAGTTTATTGTTTGGAAAAAAGGGAAACCAAGCGTTATGCTCTCTGCATACAAAAACCAGGGCACTGAATTATGTTCACAGCTTCTTTTCAAAGCAAACGAGTCGAATAGCTCTGTTTGGCACTCAATTACCGGAAATGGTAGTAATTCACCGTGTTGACCTCCTTCTATCTGGCTGTTTTGTTCCTCTCCCCCGAGGGGTGGGTCTGAGGATACGGTATATTATTATGTTTAGCCATGTTGCGTCAATGCCGTTCAGAATAATATTGCGCAAAAGATATTTGAACGTTGTGCATTGCTAATAAAAGTTGGTACTCACTTGTGCAAAAGGACAAGATGTCTTGAAAAGTAATGAGCTCGTTCAGCTGGCAGTATCAAACGAACGTCTCGTTGTTGTTTCAGTTGAATATTGTCATAAACATCCAAATAATGAAGGATACTATCCACATGTATTGTGCTTTATCAACGACAATAAAAACATTGCCCGCTCCTTTGATCTTAAAGTAAGAATCTCATAAGGTTGCAACTGAGAATCCTAGAAGATTTCTTCATTGTCTGTCTGTTCAACGCATGGAATCGCATTTGTACCCATAAAAGACATAAAAGACACTCGCATAATTTTTTGAAGCTAGCAGAAAGACGAGCATTCAAACCAAAGCGAAAGAAATTATTTTGAACTTTCCAAGATGTTACCCCTCAATGGCTCAATCTTCCTCCGCAGGCAGCGTCGATTCGTAATGGTAAGGGAAAGTTGAAAACTTACTGAAAAGTTGCCAGAAGTTCACCACGGAGTCGTTGTTTTTTGTACCATATTTAAATGGAATTTATTTTCGGAACATTGCAACAAACAGTGACAACAGTTGTCGTTAATAGGTAAACATTTGTGGAGATAGGGTCTTTTTCTAATTCCCGTCGTAATAAGGAAAGCCATTCTAATTTTCATCATTTGCTGGATGGATTTAGTGAATACTCCAAAAGTTCTTGTACTGATTTGACTAAAACACACTTACCTTCCGATCCGTGAACTTTGAAATCACTGAAAAGCGACTATTAAAGCATATTATTGAAATTACGCAACTGACTTTATTGCTAAAATTCGTCGTACCGTTTTAAAATCCGTCCAACAAAATTTTTCATCGTCCGAACTAAAAATCACAACAATGTTTACGAAGCTAACGCGCAGGTATTTGTGTAGGACGGCATGACAAATGTTATTCTACAAAATTTCTGCAGGTCAGGCAAGTTTTTCTGGCTGTAGAATAACGACAATGCCTTGCGTGAGTTATTTTCATTTATGAATGACGGAAATTAGCACGATTAGTCGACATTGTCTTCTTCGTCGCACGAAAAAACGTAGGAAATTTGGCTGGAAGGACTACTTTAATGATAAAAAGCATTTAAATAGATCTCAGCTCACTTTTATTGATTGCGTATGATAGACAACTAACTAAAATATTAGGGAATAACTAGTTTTGCATTGTGTGTCATAAAAATGCTGATATTTTTAATAATTTGTGTTGAATAGGACGGGAATAGGCAATTACGACGATGTAGCAACATACCCTATACAATTGTAGGACGCAGGGCAACTTCCAATGAATTGTGGGAGCATCCCAGTATTCTAGATTCAACTTTAATCTATAGCGTAAAATTTACAAAAAAATAAAGCTTACTATGCAACAGTAATATTTGAAGCCTGTTATTTAATTCTAGTAAATGTGATTTGTTAGACGAAAATAAAAATTTTTTGGAATAATTTTTGAAGAAACTTTTTGGTTCGAATGATTTTGTACAGGGCAAAGTTCACGAACTTATGAACGAAGACAATAATTGAAAAATTTAGATCATCAATTTTTCGAATTTTCTAATACATAGCCTGTTTCAAAAAATCATTACTCTAAAATCAACAATTTAATTGATGAAAGATGAAAAACTCGAAAGTTTTAAAGTCACTGCCGAAAGCGTAATCCTCAGTTCAGATTTTATGTCACCTGCTCAAGGAAAATGACAATCAAAACCATCCAGTGGACTAATGTAAAATGTTTTATTTTGCAATAAGTTTCCTGGTGTCGAATCATAAAACCATTCGACTAAGTATTTACGACGACGATCAAAGAGCACAACAGCATTCTCACCTGACTCTGACACACAATAATTCCCCGTTGACTGATGACGCAAATGCCAAGGTTAGGTTATTAATTTCCCATTGCGGAAATAAACTTTCCAAGTTGCTAGCTTTGGTGGCAAGCAATTCACGAAGGTCACCGTCGTCATCCTTTTCCTACACATATATTTTCTTTTACCGCCGGACGGAAGCAGGCTCGGAACGGACCGGTCGGCCCGCCCGTCCGTCCTCGGTAAGTAAAAATTTATAACCGTGACGACCAGAGAAGAGAAATCGGTGGACGCGTTAATGTCGACAAGTGGCGGACCAGTTCATTTACCAACTGTAAAACGGAAATAATATAGGGATTTTGGCTGAGCGTAGTGCTACTGGCGGTGTTTTACGCTTCGGCCATTTCGTTGTCCATTTCTTATTTTATGCCGTGGTCGTTTATTAAACGTCATTGGTAGTGTAAGGACTGGTAGGCCCAGCATGGGGCAAAGTTAGTTTACACTCGTGCTCCAGTCCCTTTTAAAATTTAACAATGTCATTAATTGTGAACTTTGGATGGTGCGTATCAGATGTCCAGATGGAAGATACTTCTGAATCATTTACCTTATCACCTAAAACGGCTAATTAAGTTCCGAAAGAGGAAACTGTTTCTGTTTTCATACGTTCCATCGATTTGCAGATTCTGCTAACAAGCTCGGTAAAAGAACAGTTTAGCTAGGTTAGTGTTTTGTTTATGATTTCCCTAAATTACTTCTTGTTCTATTCTGGAAGACCAATGCTCTACTCCCAGTTTTAAAGTGTTATAAAAGTGGTTAAAATGGTTGAATGTTTCAATTTTGCATGAAAGTGTTAGTCTCTTGACTAAAAGTGACTGTTTTTTCATGCCTCACAGTTTTCCCTATTACTGAAGTTACTGTTAGATAGATTTTTGCTAACTCCCTTTTGAAAATTTCGTAGGTGGTTGGCATTTTAAAACTCAATAAAGCAACCAAACCCATTTTAGCACAATCACTGTTTGCCTTACAAACCAGAGACAACGATAGCATGTAATATTTGTTTGTCACGATTTTGTTAATTCAAATCTCGGTAAAAAAAAGTGACAAATTAGGAACCTTTTTTGAACCTAGACAATATAATACTGTTCCACGTCACCATTTCGTGCCTCCCACTAAAGTGTACCAACATCTTGAATTTTTTCGTTGTTACACTAATGGTTTCTAATCCTCCTTCCAGTTTTTGTTCTTCAATTGTTCATTCCATTGAGGCACTTCTGCTGCTTTGTTTTGTCCTTGTAAGAAGGTGTTTGTATACAATAAAAATTTTCACAGCTGTGGACAAGAATCCAATGGAGGAGTCATTTTCATAAAATATTACACTAATCAACATCGCGTGGAATGAATAACGCCATCTCTAGAACCCTCCTGCAAATAACTGCGGAAACATTTTCGCTTTATACATAAATTTTAAAGGCTCTGAAATGTGCAATGAATGAAGAGGTCGGTATGGGTGTCCTTTCGGTCAAACCTCTGTTGGATGTTGGATGGGTGTTGTTGGTAACACTTTTATGGAATTTTATTACACCACGGGCTAACAGAAGTTTCACTCGCTATTGATTTCATTGTCTGGAAAAATCCAGCAGCTTGAATTTGGTGTAGTAGAGAATACTGCCACAACTGTTTGGATGTTTTTCTAAAAATCTCTGACAGCACTTGTAAAAGTTAATCGTTTACACTGATCATGCGGTTAGTCTAATCTAATCTAATCTAATCTCACACTAACGCAGCCAATTCTTGAAGGCATCCTGGAAAATGGCGATTACTTGAATCAATCATTTTTCTTGTCAACGGCCAGGCCAACTGCGCAGCATGTACCGCAGAGAGAATTCCAAGGAATCAAGTGGAACCAGAAAAAATACCTAATTCCATTAAACTCCTTGAAATCAAGGGGAAGGAAGGAAGCGTGGACCTCCCGTACCAAACGCTTCCCATATTACACTGATCATGCGGTTAGTCTAAGTGTATAAACTCAACAGTATCGATAATTGCTTCCATATTTTTTTCAATTTACGATGTGTTCATCTTTGTATGTACACTGTATGTGTAGAGAAAAAGGGGTCAAAAAATATTCTTGATATTGGTATTAAATTTGTTCATATATTATAATTCGTCTGACAAGTTCGGCTTTATGAATATAGCATTTGCAATAATAGACGAACCATTGCAGCAATAGACTGGTTGTATCCATAGCGTGTACAATAAAATCCTGGCTGTAATAATGATCGCTGTCGTCAGGTTTTTCCTGAAGTGCGAAAATCGAGCAGGGATAAAAAATGTGGGTAATCGATGGAACCAGCGTGCAGTTTAACAAAGAAAGATGCCTGCTGCATCGCTGGTCTCCGAGCGAGCGTTTCGAGACTAAGCAGTTGACATCTTTCTGGATACGCTGGAAGATTCCAAAGATCACGCCACAGGAGATTGCTGAGAACTAGCCATATGAATCTTTTTTGAACACGTTCAAGCCTTTGTTCAGCTGACACCAATTGACAAATATGTTTAGCAACATTAGCAAATGACGGCAGCGTACCACTATGTAGGTTATTAAATCATCGGCGTAAATTAGTCTGCATCTATAACCAAGCAAGAATGCAACATAGTTGTAGAAAATGACGAACAAAAGTGGTCCCAAATTGCTGCCTTGTGGAACGCCTGACATATTACCAAATGGTGAAAAGACACAACTGCCGTGCTTGACATGCAGCGTTCTTCCAGCTAGATAGGACGAAAACCATGACGCCAATCTGCTCGATGCACTCATTCGCAACCATTTACGGAATAATATTTTATGATCAATTTTTTCGAAAGCCGTCTTCAGATCCGTATATATGACATTAACTAGCGCTCTGCCTTTCATAGCCGTCGAATAAGTGGTAATGAGATCTAACAAGTTCGTAGTTACGGATCTATCTGGAATGAAACCGTGCTGATCAAAAGAAATATAAGACTTCACGGTTTGTAGGATTCATTCGCTGACGATAATCTCGAACAGTTTCGAAGCGGCGCAAAGGCTGGTAATCCCACGGTAATTCCTGATGTCACGACGATTACCGCTACACGGAATACAAGGAATACATGTATGACAACAGGAAGCTAATGCCTTAGCAAATACACTAGCACAGCGACAAAAAACAACGGCAGGGATTCTATCCAGTCTAGGAACGTAAGAATTTTTTAACGTTTTTAAGGCAGCGACAATCATGTCGGGCGAAATTTCAAACGTATCCTGGTCGATAGAACCCAGCGAGACATTATACGCGGCAAGCTCGGCGTCTTCATTGCAAAATGAGCCGCAAAGAAATCACATCCCAAGTAACAATTTGGGTTTTATTAGACTCTTATGATGGCATTTAAGACCAAAATTGGTCTTGAAGTCCACCATAAGAGTACAATAAAACTCACATTGTTGCTTGGGATGCTTCTGTTTTACTTTCTAGCTTCTCTGCCATTGCATTGTAAACCACGTTGACATGCGGTCAGGCATATATTAATATTTTTTTTAAACGATGATTCTACAATTGATGAAGGGATGGTAAGGGAAAGTAAATGAAGGATTTTTTGAGAATGGAGGGGAGGAGTGGAAAGGAAGGGGGAGGGGGTGGGGGTAATAGGTTGCTACGCTTAACAAGTTGTCGTTGTGACTCCTATCTTTTGTCCAATGCTGGAAGGTGCATGGGTCAAACCAAGCTATAATCAGAGATTATAACCGGATTTGAAACCACAACACCTGCATGGTTTGACCCATGCACCTTCCAGCATTGGACAAAAGATAGGAGTCACAACGACAACTTGTTAAGCGTAGTTACCTATTACCCCCCCCCCCCCCCCCTTCCTTTCCACTCTTCCCCTCCATTCTCAAAAAATCCTTTATTTACTTTCCCTTACCGTCCCTTCATCAATTGTAGAATCATCGTTTCAAAAAAATATTAATTGACGTTGACATCTAGTGAAGGATGATGATGATCTACAGCCAGTAAAGAATCCCCGGAAGTGGTTACCACAACATGGCTGGCCTGAGACATAAAAACTAAATGTGGAAAACGATTGTTGTTATACAGATGTAGGTTTACTTGATTCATATTCAACCAATGTTGTATTCGCCGGAATTAAGTACAAGTGATTTGCAAGTGTGCCGTTCTCGTCTTTGCACCATACAAAGCGGGGTTGATTGTAGTCGCCGTACACGAGGACAGTTTCACCTTGAGAGGCGCTATTTCAGAGTTCACGGACGGCGCTGCTGTGATTTCCAATTAGATCAACTGTCTAGCTTTAAATATTACACATCAGGAAACGGTGGCTCGGTATAGTATCAAAAACACAAACCTGTTCCAGCCAATTACCGTAACATGTGTTAATAAGGGAATAACCATATCGCTCGGCAATCCTCTTACATTCTTGTAATAAAACCAGATGGTGTCATCGGTGGTGTTACTATTCATTGCTGCATCGCTTCCGGTGGAGTATCGTGCGTTGGTGACAAGTTCACAGCTGGGGATCTCCGAATTTTTTTGGCAGAATAATCCTCAAACTCGCGGAATGGGATACCTACTGGTCAGGTCGAGTGCATTCGACTTAAGAGCGGGATCGAGATCGATTTTGAAAAAAATAAAGGTCGTACCTACTGCTAATGTTTGTACCTTTTCCGACTAGCTTAACAACCTCAGTTTCTTAAGACATCTCCAGAGTTACTCGTGCCATAGCAGAAATTTGTTCATTTGCAACATCCGGACGAATCCATGATAAGTAAAGCCAAAATTTGTATCATACTCGTAAAAGCTACATACCGAAACCTGTCAAATGTGCGCGAGGTGACCGGCAGGTGGAAGCAGTTTTACGATGAACACCTCAATGGCGAAGTTGCAGAAGAAAGCGAAGCGGAAGTTAACCTTTGAGTGCCCATGAAAGATAGTAAAATCTCAGCACCTGTTATCCAAAATACGAAACAACAAATTGGGTTGCTGAAGACTAACAAAGCCGGTGGTAAAGACCGTCTACCGGCAAAGCTTTATACACTGGGGGTAGGTTTGGGAGGAGGATAAACAACCGGAGGAATAGATGGAAGGAGTGGTTCATCCTATTTACAAAAAGGGTCGATTCGCCTGTTGCAACTATCGCCGCATAATGCTGGTAAACGCCGCCTGCCTGGTACTCTTCCACATCCTGTTACACCGGATGTCACGGATAACACATGGTTTCGTGGGGAATTACCTGGTGGGCTTCACGGGAACTCGCGAAACTATGGACCATTTTACCATCGAACAGATCTTGCAGAATATCGCGTGCTCACACAATCTTTATTGATTTCAAAGCAGCATACGATACAGTCGATCTAAACCAACTATGGTAGATAATGCACGAAGACAGTTTTCTGGACAAACTGACACAACAGAGTGATGTGTTTCGTGTTCATCTCGGAGACACTCTCAAGTCTCTTCGAGACGCGGCGAAGGTTAAGACAAGGTGACCCATTATCCTGCATGCTATTCAACATCGCACTTGAGGGTGTGATCCGAAACGAGAAGCCCGAAGAATTTTATGCCTTGGATCAGGCATTCCCGTGCGCCTTCCATATGCATTACACAATCTTTCTCGCAGCTCTGCTGCCTTCTTGAAAATTGGTACCACGATCGCTGATGATAGCCCTCGGTATTCCATTCCTGATCATAAAGATAGAATATATGAATGTTCGCACCGATTATTGGTGAGTGAGCTAATTCTATATCGAAGGCTTGACCGTAAAGAAACTTACTGAAGAAATGACAAGTAAGTAACTCATTTTCGGTTCGTCGAAACCAAGTGGGCATGAATATCGATGTAAACTTCTAAATCTTTTGCTCGAAAAGTTGCGGAGTTGGCATCTTTCACTCGTGAATACAACCACGAGCATTTGGATTTGGATTATGGTAAACTCTGGTGTTCGGATCGAACAACTGGAGCGATTGACACAATTCGGTTTCAGTAGCGAAGGCAGCTGATTGGTTTTAATCGTAACAGGGAAATGTAGACTGAAGAAATTGCTTAAAATCAGTCCGACCATTTCAACCAATCAAAAACTTGCCCCTAGCAGCATGCAAGAATATGAGTGCAATAAATAGCATTATTTTTTGTCAGACATACAAATACCTTTTTGTCAAATAGCTTTTTTTCTGTAGCCGAACAGAAGCGGACTGAAAATAATACGAAAAGTTTGTTTGATCGCTGAAAATACTTTAAAACTGCTAGCGTTTTCACTTACGCTGACCTTTCACCTTACCTGTCAAGATTAGGCCCAATCTTCAAAGTTGATTATGATATGACAAGATGAAAAAAGATAAATTAGTGAGATGATTGATGAGAAATCAGAGAAACTGGAAATTTTCGAGATAGAGTGCCATTTTTCCTATACCGCAACTGTTTCTAAGTCGCTAGCGTTCGTAATATAATTTTTCATTGTATCAAGTTTCCAACGTACCTCTATGTGTCAACTTTGCTTTTGCAAGAAAGCATTATACAATAAAACTTTTCACACCGTAGCTCGAGAACCTAGTGGAGTGTCATTTTCATAAAATATTATACCTACCAATCAGTAGGTATCGCTTGGAACGAATAATGCCATTTCTCGAAGCCTACTGAAATAGCTGCGGGGGGACAGTTTTCTCTATACCAGCGTTTCCCAAATGGGGGTGCGCGAACCCCCAGGGGTTCGCCAAAAATTTAGTTCGCTGTAGAATAGTATAGGGAACTCCGCCAGGGGGTTCGCGAACCAAAAAAGGTTGGGAACCGCTGCTCTATACAATAAATTTGAAAAGCCGCTGCGGTACAATGAAAGAGGAACAGTTGTGCTGCCTGCCTGTGGGTGCTCGGTCGGGTTTGGATGAAAAGGTTAGACTTTCAAGAGAGTTTGATATACCACAAGCTGGCAGACCTGCCAGGCTTCGTTGTCCTTATCATTAGGAACGCCATTATAATATTGGAAAATATGCGCTGAGCTGTAACTATCAATTATCGACATAATACTTGCATAACTGATCACTAATTTATTAGGTAAATAATCTAGGTTTTAATCTAGGGTTGAATATTATAACAAAAAAGAAAACATTTGTTAATAAGAGAAAGCTGCCATAATGACATGTAAAAGTTAAAGAAATGACGACAAAAATCTCATGGGGTTTTCCTAGAATTACTTAGAGTACCAGATATATGCAGAAACTAAAGCCAATGATTTGATAACAGTGAACAAAAATTGCCCGCACTTGACTCGGCACAAAATGATGCAGCAGTGCAACTTGATTGTTTTCAACATTATCCGCTTATGTTTTGTTTACATAAATTAAAAAAATAGTACAATAGAGTGATATATCTTTCTGCTTAATTAATGTGAAGTTTACTGCCAAGCATTGTTCCTGAGTATAATATTCGAAATTCACCACTATTTCAATACTTGTTAATCAAGCATTTAGGCAAACGGTAAGCGTGTTCAATTAGCTTTTTTTTAAGATTCTCGCTGCTCGTTTGGCTCCCAAGATGGCTGTTTTTCCGTATCTCTCATACACTAAGTATTTCTAGATTTTTTCCTAGAAGTTACATATCTGTTACTCTGTGGTAGCACCATCAAATTATCGTTTTTGGTTTCAACACTCCGTAAACGCTGTTGCAGCTTAAAATACTGGTAGCGAATTGATGTGCCTTTGTTGATAGATAAATTCGCAGTAAAAAGTTTTAAACTATGTGCGATTAAACTCCAATAGTAGGGGGCTCCGTAACCGCAAGGTTACCGAGTCTGCTTTGGCAAGCGAGTGGTCGTGGGTTCGAATCTTAGTAGGAACAGGCCATTCGATGTCAAGTGACTTTAGCATGGGTGTATTCTCAGGCCCCTCATTACCCCTTCCTTCATTCTGAATTCTATATGACCCTCATAAAATGGAAGTGTCCAAATTATGCACCGCTGCTGATGAGGTCCAAGACAAGTTGGTTACCCTACTGGTCAGCCTCGCCAGGGATGGCTGTAATTGGAGACAGTACTGGCATCGAGGAGCAAGCTGGGTAAAGTAGATCTAGCTTTGAAGGAAGGGTGATTTGTAATTTATTTATTTTTTATTTTTATATACATATAGAAGGGGAAAAGCCATTTTGGAAAGTTATTTTGTTTTACATTTATGATCCCATCTCAGGCGTAAAAACCTCTTTAAAATCGTATCATACAGTATTTCTTAAATTTAGTTCTGCAGTTTTTGATTTTAATTTTATAAACTTATTAGTATTCCCTAAACCACACTACATGCAAGCACGCATAAAATTTAATAAACATATCGCTCATTCAATAGCGATAGCAAAAAATCCAGTGCGTGTTATACAGCAAATACCCGGGCGATATTACTATAGATCATCGATGCTGGTCGCAGAGATGAGTTCATACAGGCTAATTATATTTTCTTCTTATATTGTGAATACTGCACCTTATTTTAGGTTTTTCGATAATAAACAGCTACAAAATGCCGACAAAATCAAAAATAATCTTATGCTTTTCCGAATTTTTTCAATTTTTTTTGCTAAATCATGCAGAGAAAAACCTTTAAAGCGAATGCGCACTGTAGATATTAGATAGGTGTCAATTATTCGGCTCGACAGACAGTTTCATGTATTGTGGCAATTTGAGTCTTTTCTTATTTTAAAATTTATGTAACTCTGTCACTAATACAATTTATTTGAGTATCACTAAAACTTTTTATAGTTTACCAAGCTCCGAAGCTCGGTTGCTCGAATCACACAAAAATCACTCAATTTCTAGTTTGTAAATCATCCTGAAATACATACTTCAATCCATATATCAAATCATCTGCATAAAAGAAGCCTCTTTTATTAAGAAAGATTGAATGTCTTTTGTGAAGGACGAAAATTGAATGAACTGAAAACTGGTGGCTTAATTGGAAATACACGCGACCGAGTGTGGGTTGATGTCGCAACTGCCCAGACAGTATTTTTTTACAGTCAGTAGGTATTATATTTTCTGTGTATCCAGTCCAAGTTTTCTCCCTAGTAAATTAAAAATAGCTCAATGAAAAGAAAAACAAAAATATGCATTCGTTTGAAATACCAACAAACCTAGAACGCTAATCAAAAACAAAAAAATCATCTGCAAAACTTCTCACGCTGGATAAAATCAAATCATTTTTCGCACGTAAGTACAAAAATGTTAAATGTTGTTAATAACTAATCATTTATTACATGGGCAGATCTCACACAAAACGGATAGGAGTTGATACAAGCTTCCGCAATTTTGTAATGCACATGTATTTTTTCCTTTTTTTTGAAATCTCGTCCCTCGAACCGACGGATCGAAATCGGCGAACCGGCTAGGTGTATAATTCTGTCTATCCGGTTGCTAACTCATGCGAACGGAGCCAGCATAACAATGAGTTGAGAAAGTTAATTATTTCCCTCCAAAGCAGTACAATTGTGGTTCATTACCGTAGCAACCTGTTGCTGTTGTTGGTTTGCTTCAATTAGTTGTGCCATTCGAATTTGCTAAATCGCATTAGGTAGGCTTCACTTGCCGTGGGTTCTAATTGCCTGATTTCTGTTGGCTTTTTTTCTTCATTCCGTTTCCGATAATTACGCCCCGAATAGCTGCCGTGGTGATAACGTTCTTCGTCTGCTGGGCACCGTTCCACGCTCAGAGGTTACTGTTCCTGTATGCCCGGGACTGGCAGCACTTCAACACGGTCAACACGTGGCTGTTCTCGGTCGCTGGCTGGCTGTACTATGTGTCCTGGTAAGTAATGACTAAAAAGATTCTAACTTGTTCAATTGCATGACACTATTACAATCCCTTTCCATTTTATTGAAACCATTAAATTATACTTTGGACAAAGAGCATAGTAAGCTCTAAAATCCCATTAAACCGATTTACCTTATACGTAACATTTCACAAAAAGGGTTCTCGTTTATTTTCTCCAAATTACACGTCCCTTTCGAGACAAGAACGAAGTTGGTCAGCACTTTTTGTTCCGTTTCACTATCCTATTCCTATTTTCAAATGACGGCAATAACAATGATTCCTATCCAATCACAGTGAGATTTGTTAGGAAGCAGTAAATTGACATTGTTTGATAGTTCCCAAGATGCAAGCTTTGTTTTATGCTTTGCTTAACTTTATATTCAAAACAAAATAGGAAAGGCTTCTCCCATATGTATCGTATATTTGCATATACATATATATTTCAGACAAGGAAAATATTTTCACTTTTCCGGACGTTTTCCGTCGGCAAATTCGCGTGCCATTCTTCCGAACCGCTTTATGCACATGTTAGAATAATCTATCAATATTCCATACCTTTCGATCAACTTCTAACCACTTCAATAGAAGTGCTCTCGCAATCTCCATTAAACTGTTGGAGAGAACTTCAGTGGCACTTTCTCCACTTTTCCTTCGTACCTACTATATACTGCGCTCAATCGGATTTCAATCGGGCTAGCTAAAGGAATTCAATTTTATTCTTGCATCGCAACGAGGGGGCACCGGATATGATGCAGCAACAACAGCGATGACGACGACGACGCCGGGGCACTTATAGTGCACTGCCTTCAACATTGTGCTTGTAACGGATTTTATCGCATCACGCCACTTCAGTGCTTCGGCATGAGAAGCTTGCAACCTCTGTGCATATAATTTTATTGTGTAGTAGGATATTGTGCACGGGGTACGCCACACTAACTTCAGATCCAAAATCTCTTCGGTTTCTGGGACGGTACGTACTGTTTCTACACACGACCTTATCAAACTAATAATAGGTTAAAACATGATTTATGTACCTAATGATGAAAGAAACCTTCAATATAACATAGGTACTGTGCCCTAAACGAATGAATAAAATATGGATCTGGGCACTTTCAGCAATGCTATTTTGCAATATATTCAAACCGCAACTTTAGTGCTCTACAGACATGAGTAGGTCATGTAGGACACATGTTTTCCTTGCGAAGCTCAAGATGCTGCAGTTTTTATATGTTTGAGGCACAAATTTTAAACCAAACCAACCTTTATTCGATAATGATTGCCACAATAGGTAGAAATGATTTTCAAAATGTGATTTGTTTCAATGGTTATAACAAACTAGCGGAGTGCCCGATTTTACTCGGGGCGCCTTTGTCTCACAACCACTTGTACATCAGTTATTGTAACCAAAATGCTTATAATGCAAAAATATAACGCTTGTTCCTCTTTTGGACGTTCCTCCCCATTTGTCAGCTTCCCCTCTTCTGACTACTCGGCCACTTGCACATCTGTTTTCTTTACGGAAACCCCTATAAAACCCTTTAAAGAAAGAGAAACAAAGACATTTTTTTCCTATTTGCACCTTCCGCTTTTAAGAATGGTCACCCCACCCATAGGAAATGAATAGTTTTGTTATTGTACGTTGATGCAATAACTCAATGTCTTCATATTCAACTATAAATCATCTGGGGTAATAGTATTATGCAAAATAGATTACTAATTTTTCTCTAGCGGGGTAAAGGTGCAAATACTGCGGGGCAAAAGTGCGAAGCTTAAATCTATAAAATTGGCACAGCAGTAGTTAACAAAACCATAATATCTTCAATCTGCGATCAATTTCATATAGGAATATTCTCAATTTGCACCTTTTTTTATTTTCCGCTAGTGTAATGCAACCTCCGCCAGATCGAAATTTTACCAAACGTTTATTTTTTGTATCACCAGCGGGTGACACTGTTTTGCTTCGACCAGTATCTGTAGAGCACACAGTATCCCGCAGATCTTCCATTTCTAGTATCTGTTATACAGTGCCTAAACCGGAATATAATTACCTATGCATTTTGGCTTTGTCCATGAATCGCACTTTTGCCCCGTCCATGAACCGCACTTTTGCCCCGCAAGGCGCTTGACGGGGCTTGAGCAAATTATGAAAACACGGAAGATATTTTGTAAATTGTTCTCACCACATTTTCAAAAGAAATGTGTGAGTGATGTAAAACGCTGATACAATTTTTGGACAAGTAATATCCTCCTGTTGATGTCGTATTTGCCGTATAAGTAAATATTACATCAAAACCGCTCTAAAATAACATTTACCCATAACTGAGCAACTATGCTTCGTAAACAACCAATGTTCACGATGGATTCAAGCTGTCAAAGTATCTCCATGCCAATCCATGCCAAGCTGTCACCAATCCATGCCAATGTAGTCAATTTACTCGGAATCTGCACTGATAAATTATTGAATCGCACTTTTGCTTCCATCGCATTTTTACCCCTCCTTACTCTATAGATAGATTGTATGATTGCATATTTAAGGCCACCATTTAAAACGAGTACAGCAATCCCCTGAATAGAAAGGTTGACAGTGCTGTTCAGACTTCGTAATTTATCAGGTTTCTTCCTGTAAGATTAGCTAGTTTTTTTTTAGATTAACTAGCTAATGATAGGCCTCAACTACACACAATAGATTAGATTAGCTTAATTGAGTCTGGCAATGTTAAGAAATTACTATGGGCGTCCAACATCGCCCATTTCCTGTATGGACTCATCACTGCGACCAGCTATCCAGCAAACAGCAAACAGACTACTAGGTCCATGTTCAAAATTGCCAAAGAGTTCGATGATCTACACTGCCGTTCATTATTCGGTGTCACACGTCCCTTCTCATCCGGAAAATACTTTAGTTACTTGGTCACCGTATCGTGACAACTAGATCAATTGGATACAGGCTATCCAACGCCAAAGTTTACTGGGATTAGCAACACTAAAAAGTATTAGAAAATTATCCATGACGTAAACTATTTTGGAAAGAAAGGAAGTGTCTGATGGGAAGAATGATGAAATGGATGAACTAGAAAATTTCGATATAAATCAAAAATATATTAGGTTGTGCAATGGCAGGCGGGGCTCGCACCCACACTTTTTTGGTTGGTACTCGAAAGTTTTACTCACTAAACTACTGCCGCCCGCTGTATTAGGTAGCCTTAAACCTAATTTTGTTTTATTTTTCCAATTCTATCACTCTCGTGTATACGTATCACACACTATTATGCGACGATATTATTTTTGTATGAGGATATTATTTTTTAATTTTCACCGCACTATAGTCGGAAAATTGCGATTTTCCGCCAAAATTATTTTGGCGTAGGACTACGTCTTTCAGGAAGGTAGCTGGCATAGCGGGTCATTTCAAAAAGTCAGAAAAGGCGAGCCTCAAGAAAAAATGAAAGATTTAGAGCGCTAATAGATTAGCAGTTTCCAGATTGATTTTAAATATTTTTGCGTCAATCGACAGGAAAATCTTCTATGCATCCAAACCAATAATGAAAACTGTTGATTTTTAAATACGCACTATCCAAAAATTGGAAATAATGAAGCATTGTGCAACTAGAAATCCTCGGTTCGTAATTGGTGGGAAAAGACGCCATCATAATTTTAACGTGATTTTAGAAACAAAAGGGACGAAATCTCCCCGTCACAACAGGTCGAAAATTCTTTGCGTTGATTGAACCTACACCAATTTGATATCTGTGTTTGGGAAGTACGCCAGAAAGAGTGACAAGGCGACCTTGTTCTAACAAAAATTTTCACGAACGCGATTAAATCTAGTCTGATTTAATATCTGTGTTAGGGAAGTGTGACAGAAAAAATGTCTCTTGTCCCAACAGGTCGTAAATTGTTTACCACGAGACGATTAAACCTAGGCGAACTATAGAGTAGGGCGGGGCATAAGTGCGATGTTTGAAGTTGTCATCAATTTTCATGAGATATAAAGAAGGACAACAACATAATATATTTTATAGTGATGCAGTAACTCAATGTCTTTACATTCAACTATAAATCATCTGCGGTAAAAGTGTTTTGCAGAATAAATTCTTCTTTCTGCTTATCAAGTGCCGATTCGCCCTTTTACCCCACTAGCGGGGCAAAAGTGCGAATACCGCGGAGCAAAAGTGCGAAGCTCGAATCCATGAAATTAGCACAACAGTAGCTAACAAAACCATATTATCTCCAATCTGCGGTATGTTTTGGTAAGGAATATTCTCAATTTGCACCTTTTCTATTTTGCGCTGGTGTATTGAAGCCTCCGTCAGATCGAAACTTTTCCAAACGTTTGTTTTTTGTTTTATCAGCGGAAAATTCTTTTCACCGTATTTTCAAAACAGATATGTGAGTGATGTAAAACGCTGCTGCAAATTTTCAACAAGTAATATCCTCCTGTTGATATCATATTTGCCGTATAACGAAAAATTACATCAAAACCGCCCTAAAATAACATTTGCACATAACTTAGCTTTGCTATGCTTCGTAATCAACCAAAGGTTATGTTAGATTCAAGCTGTCAAAGTAGTCACCCATCCATGCCAATGCACAGTGGTCCAGCAGCGAAAATTAAGTGGAAAGTTTTTTGTGGTTCAAAATAGCTCCCCTCAATGTTCAGCAAAGTTGTACAACTCTAAAAAACAATCAATGCGAAATCAACGACTAAGTTCCAGTTTGGCTTGTAAACACATAACACATAATAACTTTTTAGAAGAAAGAGATAGAAGGATAATTCTTTCTATAAAGTTGTAGCTAAAGATCATACAAGTAACTTTGCCAAAGACATAGTAGGCGTATTTTTAGGTGTTTCTAACTTACAGGGTGTTTTATAAAAAGACCTCTCAAAAATCACTTTTTCGCTGATTACTTCAAATGCAATGATTTTATTGTATCATAATGTTTTACAAAGTTGGTTATCTTATCAAAAGACATATTTTTGTAGAACATTGTAGGTTGAAAACTCATACGTATAACGAGTTATAACGTTTTTCCCGTGTTTTTTTAGTCTTTTTTGGAATAGAATATCTCAAAAAGGGGCAAACGAAAAAAATCAAACTTGGCCGTTTCTGAAAGCTTAGAGTTTTATCTCAAATATATGTGAAAATAAAAAACTGGTTTTTTCTATAACTCGAGTAATTTCAGTTTAATTATTTCATGTTTGACCATTTTCTACTATGCAGTATTTTCCAATATCTTCTTGAAGACGATTAAAGTCAACATGTCAATAGCAAAAAGGAAATTTGTCGTACCATGACACAATTCGAACTCCGGATAAGTTAAGCGATCTAGTTTTTCGACCATGTGCTAGTTTTCGAACCACTGCTAAAATATTCATTATATAAGTTTTTATAACGGTAGTTTTTACAATTGTTTTTTGTCAAGATATATGGGCTTCGCCCATCATCCAATCCCTACATAAATATAAAAATTATAATACCAAATACAAAATAATATAAAATGCAGAGGTTTTAGTGTACATGTAATTGACCTCTCAGAAATAGTCAGAAAGTTTTTTCTTAGTAGTATCAGTCGACATGTTTAAGTTTAGTATGTTTCTAAAATTGTTCATTAGCTGCATACAGCGGCAGGCTGGTTCATTGCGCGCGTAGTTAGTTCGACGGTGGTTTAAAGTGAAGGGCCTTGGTCTCCACAGAACTACTGTACTCTGGTTAGCAGTTATCCTGGATTTCAAATAATCACTGTCGTATCGTCCTCTCTGCAAATGGAGCTCAGCATCAGCTGTTTTTGATAAATATCTGTCTTACAATTTTCATTATTTTACAAATAGTCATGGAAATCTTCACTTGGATATATGCACATGAAATTAAATTTTATATTGATATTTCTGATTCTAGTCTAAAGTAATCTTTTAAATTACTTTAGTGTCAGAAAGCTGAGAAGTCTTAAAATTGATGTCTTGAATTGAATACGTATATTCAGGAACAGGAACATGACTATAATCGTAGTAAAAAAGGAGGAACGTTTTCAAGCAAATCCTATTAGAATCCTGGAGTTTTTCGTCAAAAGATTTGAGGGTACCGTTACTGTTATTTTAAATTAGTATCTAAAATGTTCGTGAAAGTAATTCGGTAGTTTAGGAGATTCTTTCCCATTTAATTCTATATTAGCTATATCGCCAATTGTTCATAAAATGCTAGTACACGGCGCAGATATTATTAAGGTTACGGCACTACCCATAGGGTTATTAAGCGAAGAAGTACAGGAAACGCGAAATAAATACATTCGTAAGTTCAGGGAATTTCACGCCAGAAAATTTAACCGGATTGCCAATTTGGAGGATGTATTCAAACGCCTCCTGCTGTCGTCCGATCCAGTCATTGCAATACAAAATCGTACGTATTGTACACGTACTCTGGAGCATCCACCAAGCGCAAACCAATTAATAATATAATAAATTATTATATTGCTAACAATAATAAAATATTTCGAAAACAAAACATTTTTTGAATCTCTCAAATAAATGACAATATTCTAATATAAGGTGGTTGAAGTTTGCGAAAAGGATCTAAAGGTTTTTTTCTCTTTTACCTCTTTGCCTGTTTTGATATACTTACCTGCGATTAAAAAATGACATAACTAAAATAACAGTTAACAATATTATGTATGAAATAGCCAATATTTTTTTTGGTGGATTGGTAGATGGTAGATTGAGCATATTTGCAAAATAATGAAAATTGAAAAATAGATATTTATCAAAAACAGCTGGTGCTGATAGAAAACTGATGTCATATTCGGAGTTCGAAGGCTATTTTACGTGACAATCAGAAGAAATTGTGTCAAGGTACGATAAATTTCTTTTTTACTATTGACATATTGACTTTAATCGTCTTCAAGAAGATATTCAAAAATACTGCATAGTAGAAAATGGTCAAACATGAAATAATTAAACTGAAATTACTCGAGTTAGAGAAAAAACCAGTTTTTTATTTTCACATATGTTTGAGATAAAACTCTAAGCTTTCAGAAACGGCCAAGTTTGATTTTTTTCGTTTGCCCCTTTTTGAGATATTCTATTCCAAAATAGACTAAAAAAATACAGGAAAAACGTTAGAACTCGTTATACGTATGAGTTTTCAACATACAATGTTCTACAAAAATATGTCTTTTGATAAGATTACCAACTTTGTAAAACATTACGATGCACTGCATTTGAAGAAATCAGCGAAAAAATGATTTTTGAGAGGTCTGGTTGTAAAACACCCTGTAAGTTAGAAACGCCTAAAAATACGCCTACTATGTCTTTGGCAAAGTTACTTATATAATCTTTAGCTACAACTTTGTCAAAGAAATTATCCTTCTATCTCTTTCTTATAAAAAGTTATTATGGATTATGAGTTTACAAGCCAAACTGGAACTTAGTCGTTGACTTCGCATTAATTGTCTTTTAGAGTTGTACAACTTTGCTGAACATTGTAGGGAGCTATTATAAATCGCTTAGCCGCAAAAGTAAGTTTCCACTTAACTTTCATTTCTGGACCACTGTGCAATGTAGTTAATTTACTCGGAATCTGCACCGATAAATCATTAAATCGCACTTTTACCCGAATCGCACTTTTACCCCTCCTTACTCTATATCTGTGTAGTTGGAAAAGTGCGCTACAGCTGTAGTATTCGTTTATACTAGAATTCTGAATAGATGCGTATGTTTGCCGTTTCATTGGAAGCGTAGTGAAAAGTCATGCTGTTGATAAAATGGGATCGAATTGGTAAAATCCCTTCAACGTGGGGGAACAATTGGTAATTAAAACAATCTTTAATTTCTGTAAGGCAACAAGAAATTTTGTTAAATTTTTTCCAAACGCACATAGAAATAACTTTAAAATCTATTGAGGACTGAACGTATACAATGTTACTACTTTAATCAATGTTGCATACAAAACATGTTGCATGTATACATGAAGTAACGCATTATTACATGCAAGGACGACACATGCTACTCTCACTACAAAGAGACTCGCGTAGTTCTACGTCGCCTGTGCGGTCGCGCCTTGTATACAACCCCTCTGATTTTTTTTAGTTTTGAACTGATTCTAGATTATATTTATTACAAAAGAGCTTACGAACGCACTGTAAGAAACTGCGGCGACAAGAGTTGTTTTTTATTAAAGTTTATGAGAATGTCATTTTTATTGAAAGTCCTTAAGGTCTGAAACAGTTATGTTAAGTTCTACTTCTCACAAACAAACCATCACGTGGGTTAAAGCTGGTGCAGCGAAATTGATTATTACATGGAAGGATCCTAATGTTGGAAGGAAAATCTTAAAACCCCGGAATGCGCACAAGTGTCTCTGCTTGTGGGTCCGCCAAACCCCTTTTGGTCCTTCTTAACAGCATTAGTGTGATATTCATTTGATAATCAAATTTGGATCTACTGTAAGTCTACCCACATACACTGGCTTGTCCTTGAAATGATGGTGGATCTCCCCCTTACTACTACTTACTACTATGTCATTTTTATTGAAAGTAGCATTTTTATTAAAACAAGCACCAAAATCGGATAAATTTTAACGAAATCTAAACAGCTGAACGTTTGGTAATTTTGTTATGATACCAACAAACACCGAAAGTTTTACCAAAAGTTCAGCTGTTTAAATTTCAAAGATACAAAGATACAAAGAGCAGTCATACAAAAATAATATAGTCGCATGGAAGTGTGTGGTACGGGAATGATAGAATAGGAAAAGTAATACAAAACTAGGTATAAGATTATTTAATACAATGGGCAGTAGTTTAGTGAGTAAAGCATTTGGGTACCAATCGAAAGAGCGTGGGTGCAAGCCCTTGCATAACCTACTATTGTAACTATTATTGTAAATATTTATTGTATTGAACACTAGTTAAAAAGATAACGGGTTAACAGCCCGTACTACTTCCTGGTGGTACCAGCCGAAATGCAAACAAGGTTAGTGGAGATCGAGTAACCAACACCGGTGAAACTAAGGTCATATACGGATAGGGAAGGAAGCTCTCATGCGATTGCTGAGTGTCTGCATAAGGAGTAGCTTTTTCAGTTATGCACTTCTGTTCTCATACTGAAGGCAGCTCCTGATGGCTTGACGATTTCTCAACCAAGCAGCACATGTTGGGAGTATGACGTGCCCACGCATCATATTTTCGTGGATTTCAAGGCAGCATGCGATACAGTTGAGCGCGAACAACTATGGCAGATAATGCACGAGAATAGTTTTCCGGACAAACTGACGCGGCTGATCAAAGCTGTTTCGGGTGCACTCACGAGTTACTTCGAATCGCCTAGAGGATTGCAGGATTGCTAGAGGATGGATAGTACTGATTGTTCTTCAACATCGCTATTGAAGGTGTGATTTGGCAAGCGGGCATCGAAACGAGAAGAACGATCTTCAGCAAAAGTAGCCAACTACTCCTGCAGAAGCAGCAGCGATATTTTGGGTCGGCGAAAACAATCTACGCCCAATCCACTCTAAAATTAAACCTGGAAGGTTTGAGAAAACATCAAGCGACTAGTGTCGTACCTCGAGGCGAACTGAAAGGCATATGATGGCACTAGATTAAAGAGTCAGAATTTTTTGAAGCGAAAATATGGAATCAATATTAATTAAAGCTAGCGACAAATCGTATTCGGTGTACGGCTGTAAACGACAATTTCGCACTGTCACAGTACTTTGAGAGTGAGCGTCACACATTCTAGGTGCTGAAAGGTTGTATAACTTTAACCCACTTTCTTCGCGTGAAAAGTTCAACCGATAGAAATCAACGTACGTTTTTCCTTCTCGGTGAATAGACCTCTCGCAGCGCAGTTTTTCGCCACCCCTGCTTCGTCCCACGTTAAAGCCGTACCAAAAATACATGGTTACCTACGTTTCACCTACGCGGAAACACAATTGCGTGGAAAATGAGATGTAAATTAACTCGCTAAAGTTTTTTGCTCGTCCGTTTTCATTTCATTTTCACAACTTTTCAAAAAAGGTAATCAGTTTTTTTTACGATGAAGACGAAAATTGGCGGGTCTAGAGAACCAGTTCTGCCTCTAGGGACTGCTGTGAAATCCCAAAATCGCTGTCTCGAAATTAATCTCGTCTGACTTGTGGCGGTTACGCGGTTTTGTAAATTTGTTTTATGTAATTGACGCAAACCTGTTTAAATACGAACAGAAGGATTACGTACTTTATTAAATATGGCTCGTTTGGGTGGTTCACCGGCAAATATAATTTTCTGTTAATTTAAAATGTTGAAAATTAAAAGTTGTTTGATAAAATTTTCAGGATCCAATAGAATAATTCAATATAGAAAATAAAGTTCATCAAATCATTTCCCAACAGAGATTTTAATCTTACTTTAATAGATCATTCAAAAGTTGTCTTAAAAATAGGTGGCACTTCCTTCAGCATAACAATGAAATAATACCTTAAACTTTGCTCCATCAACATAGACATTGTTGAATATTGTGACTTAAAAGTGCCAGTTGTATTTCTTTCATTATCTGATCATGTTGAACCACAGCAGCACACCAACACAGCTGTCCTACTTCAAAGCATATCTATAAAACGTCCGTTTGAGTCATCAGCAAACCTGCTAATCGAAGCTTGTTTATTTTCAAATAAAAGCTTCTTCCACTGCCCTTCTAAGAGCCGTCAATATAATAATGCGCTCTGGTTGGAAGTAGCCTAGAAGTGGGTATTATCAAACGGAGCTTCTAACCGAAAAAAAAACGATTTACACCTTCATCCGCTCAACGAGCGACTGCCGTGGGGAAAGGATTCTGACAAATGAAATAAATCCGGTTAGGCTACATCCACTTCCACCCTTCCTGTCTGAAGGCAAAGCCTCCGATTAAAAGTGGCTAGGAGCGTCACGATATCCTTCGAAAGCAAACGGGGGTTTGAAATGGCGAGGAAAGGGGAAAAATTGTTTTATGTAAATTTGGAATTTCCCTTCTAGCTCTCCACCATCGCATCATCGTTGCCGTTCTAAGTTCCGTGCGAAGCAGAATGATGCCGCCAAAGCATAAACAGTGCTTCCTGCTGGGAACCGCGTGTGAAATACGCAATAAACGGCAGGTAAATTCTGGGGAAAGACCATAAACGTCGTGGATCTTAGGCAAGTTGAAGCAAAGGAACAACTGTAAATCTTTTCCGAAACACAATGTTTCGTAATTTTTGTACGCAGGTTTTTCGAGCCGAGAATGGCGTAAATTTAATTTTTATGATGGGAAATTAACATTCAACTTTTCATATAAAATGATTGAATTATAACAGTTGTTGCTGTCGAAGGGTTAGATTAATTTCAGTAGCGTATAATGATTTTTGGATGGTATAATCATTGTTCTTGTAGAAATCGTTTAAGCAAGGGTTGTAAAATTGAAAAAAGTGTTCCATCGGCTGTTTGTTATTCATTATTCCACGAAATTGAATTCTCGGAAAGAGTCTTTAGGCGTTTGGAAGTAATTTTATTACCGTTTTCTTTTCTATAGAATTTCAGACGAAATTTATCATATCAATGATCTATTTTAGTATTCTAAATGTCGAAAAAGGCATACGTGCTTGATTGCTACGACATGTACGAGCTGTATGTGCACAAATCAATTCTTACGAAAAAGCAACACTTCATTTACATTCCAAATTTCTACCCTATAAGTGACAAGTTCGCCGTACTAAAATACCGGAAGAGGAGAGCCTAACGACTCTAACACGAGTCGGGGTCAATCACGTACTCGGCATCATAGGGAATCGCTACTGCTGATTACGATCCGTTTTTTCTTGGAAGGAACGAAACGTGATGCTTGAATTTACTTTTTTGGCACTTCAGTTGGGAGTTTTTTTCATGCTGCTTTCAAGCCGAAGGTAATCGCAAAGCAAACTCAACATTATGAGCTTTATTTTTAAATCAATTCTACTCCTAGGCATAGTGGTCGAAATCTCGAAAAACGTGATGGTTTTCTATTTAAAGACAGTGTCCTTACAAGTTTTTTAACGTAGGACTACGTCTTTCAGGAAGGTAGCTGCAGCAGCAGCAGGGATTTATTCCAAAAAAGAAAAAAAGAAAAAAATGCATCGAACGATCGGAAAATGTTCTACGCATCAAACCCAATAAAAAAAACTATTGATTTCGTAGTACACACTACTGTAAATTTTAAATAATGAAGCAATGTCCAACAGGAAATCCTTACTTCGGTATTGGTTGGAAAAGACGACATCATAGTTTATCATGCTTTTAGAACAAAAGTGAAAAAATCTCGCTATCCCAACAGGTCGAGGATTCTTTGCGACTAGTGATGTCCGTTAATCGTTCGATTTAATTCAACTAATCGAATAACACAAGGAATATTTGAATAATTTTTAATCGAATACTGCCAGCACGAGTAGTTTAATTAATCGAATAGTTCAATGAGTACGAATAATCCACGAATAAAGCTCGTTAATCATTCATAATCGTTCGATTAATCGAATTAATCAAAGACAAACTCGAATATTTTTAAACAAACACCACTGACACGAATAGTTGAATTAATCGATTAGTGCAGACAACGCTCACCGATTAATCGGTAATCGAATAATTGAAAATTTCGGACATCACTATTTGCGACGATTGAACCTAGACCAATTTGGTCACCCTCATTCTACGAGGCAAGTGACGTGACTATTGGAGTCGCCGCGAATCAGGTGACAATTGTCACCTAGGTAACTTGCTTTGTCACCCAGATGACACGGTTTGTCACTTAGGTGACAGGTGTTTGTTACCTAGGTGACCCGGTTGGCACTTAGGTGATTCGACTCGCCGTGGCGTCTCCTTGTCCCATTTCCATTCGCTATAGAGCTTTCCAGTTATTTGTGTATTGGTACTTGAAAATGAGGCAAATAACAACAGCAAACAACAGAAATGCATTCCTTTGTCACCAAGGTACAGAATGAATTTCGTCTTCCGCTAGCCTAAATACCAGCATATTTTCAAAAAATGTGTTTGAATTTGGAACAGGATGGAAAATTTGACCGAAATATGTGCTCTGCAGTGTGGCAAACGGAGAAACACAACTAGTAATCGCTTTTTGTCGGTTTGATTCTCCAGCATCAGCTGTTCCCCAAAATGAGGTAAACATCATGTATATACACGCGTATTACGTGTTCGCTAGTGTGGGTGCTTGAGCTGTCAGAAAGCTCTATGTGCGCGAAACGGTGCTGCCACCTTCCCAAGTTTGTTTTATTTGTGAAGTAGGTGCACAGGTTTGTTAAAGAGTGCAAAGGATAGACAAAACTATACACCAAATCTTCACAAACTTTTCATATGACAGTTTCATGAGAGTACAAGAGATCGATTTGTGCTTACATACATAGCGAATAGGAACACGTTGTACTATATCATTTGTCACTAACACTTGTGTAAAATGAGAAGGCGATACAAAGCCTATGATAGTCTAGTACACCCCACCCTATAAAAGACGGAAGTTTTATTGCACTTGATCATCTGGTTCTAAAGCTATATATCATACGCAACAGCCGGAATTTGATGTCCTGAAAGTAAAATGAGTTGGAAATGTGCAAAACAGTCCATTTTCATTCCGATCGATCGTGTTATTCTGTATGATCTATTCAAAGCTGCAAATTTGTTGTTAAAACGTAATTGATGGAGTGCATCACTTTGTGAAACTTAAAGCAGTAATTATTTGAATAAAGTTCAAAACAAACAAATTTAATAATCTGTGGGCATTTCATTTGCCTTCGCCAGCTGCTAGCTAGTGAACAGAGACTTCCAATTTGATTTACTTTCAGGACATCAAACTCCGTATGATGCACATGTTATCAACTCATATTTGTTAGTTTTATTACCATGTAACCACCTTCTAGTTCGCAATTGGTTTAGTAGGTACCTGGTACTAAAGCACGTCAAACCGTAAAACAATAAAACATTAAAGTGCACGCTAGCACGCACATCCACATTTTGGATGAGAAGTAACGTAGGACCGTACATGAATATTTTGACGTAGGTCTTATCGCATGGTATCACATCAAAGTTTAGGTTTGGGCTTAGATTATGAAAGATCATACATACACCACTCTTCGCAGATACAAACGTCAGTAATGTGGCTCCTGATGGCATCGGCAAGAGGTTTTACTAACCTGTCTTAGTGTTCGTAGAGCATTTTCATAGTTGCACGTTTGACTATAGGGCTTTTCACACTAACACTAATGTGACTTCTGGGGGGCACACATTGCATTAGGCCAGCTGCCAGCTCAAGTTAAAATGTAAACATTGAATAAAAAATTGTTTAGTTGCATTTCTCACTGTTTTTTACCATTTTTTATGTACGAAAAGTGAGTAAAAGAATATTGTTTATATTTAATTGGTTAAAACTTTAAGCCAGAATATAAAAAAAGGCATTTTACTTCATAAACCTTGTGCGATAGATAGACGCGGTGTTCGTGGGGATCATCGACCAATTTTTATAATATTTCTTTTAATACTTAGAATCTAACATACTCTAACTACTGAAAAGTCGCAGTGAAAAAGTTATTGCTGCAACATGTAAACTTGCTGCTTCCAATCTGAATATTGTCAAGGCAATTGCAATATGAAGTTGAACTAAGGTTTGAACTGTTTTGATAATATATAGACTTCTTATTAAATCTTAAATCTTTGAAAACGTCTAGTCTTCAAACGTAGTTAAACATTACCTAACTATTCTGCTGGCATTAACTATATTTAAATATAATACTTTAGAAAAATGTCATTAAATTTGCCGCCTTCAATCTTTGATAGTAATTATTAAATTGTTTATACCTTCAGCATTTTGCAAGCTTAAGAACTTATGTATATGATTTTCATGCATAAAAATTGGTTAGATACTTAACGATATCAAATTAGATAACGTTTTTCGGTAAAGTATAGGTTAAAAAAACTTTTAGTACAGTTGACAGAAAGCAAGACTTTTCCAAAACTTTTCTAAAGCAAACCAAAACATTGTACAATATTTTAACTTATCGCTATGCTGTTTCTGAGTATCTTAAACGAAATACTTATTTAACAAAATTAAAATAAATCTTATTCAACACCTTTCCCATTCATTTTTGCCTGGCGGTAAGGCCATGTGTGCCCCCCAGATCACTAATACATTTACACATAGGCAAAAGCCCTATATCATCTGTCACTAATACTTGTGTAAGATGAGAAGGCAACACCAAGCCTATGAAAGTCTATTATACCCTACTCCCAGTAGATAGTGCTGATGGTATACTTTTTAATCATGTATGAAGAAAATAAAAACTAGCGTATCTAGTTACTTTAATAATATAAGGTTGAGGTGATGGTCACGAAATAATGAAGTGGAATGCACTTCCAACTTGCTTTACTTTCAGGACATCAAACTCCGTATGATGCATATGTTATCATCTCACATTTGCTAGTTTTATTACCCTATGTCAACCTAGATCGTGATTGGTTTAACATAGGTTAATTCAACGCATAAAAACGTAAATCAATAAAACATGAAAGTGCACATTCACATTTTGTGTGAGAAGTAACGTAAAACTGTGCATGACTATTTTGACTTAGGTCTTATCGCATGGTGTCGCATCAAAGTTTAGGTTTGGGCTTAGATGATGAAAGATCATACATACAGTAGTAAGCTACACTAAAAGGTACATTAATAAAAAAGCGTGAAAGTGTACAGGGTGGCCACTCAGTCGGGAAAAGTCGGGAATCACTAACAGTCGAGAAAAAGTCGGGAATTTCACAAGTAAACCGGGAAATACCCGCCTGAGAAGTTTTTTTTCAATAGCTGCATTTTTTCAATCAATATCTTCAGGGCGCCTTTCAAGTTTTTTTTCATCTCGATACTTCAGTTTGACTTCAGCTCAGTTCATTATCATTCGTGACTTCTACGGGATTGTGATTTGAACCCAAACCCCCCTCCACTATCTTCTTGGTTCGATTAACAGCGTCCAATTGACCGAAGTGCGTTAGTTCGACTGGTCAATACTTACTCACGAGTTAGATCGACACCAAACTAGCAAATGGCATCCTCACTAGTGGTTCACCGAGCGAAAAACAAAATATTCTAAAATATTATGGAGACTTTTGAGGCATTATTAGGGGCAAGTCACCCAGTACCGGACACTTAAGAATTTTAACATATATAAAATCAATAAAATAAAAATAGGATACACGTACTTGAATCACTAATGAACCATTTTAGAAGCCAAATGAGAAATCGATAAAAATCATTACTTAAAAATTGTGTCTCCCAGTACCAGACACTTAACAGAAATCATAAAATAAACCAATTAAGGATTTATATTTCTGAATAAAACATGTCAAAATGTTTAAAATCTCTTATTGCTTGCATACTTGTTGACTAAAGATTGCCTTGAATAAAAATCAACAGTTTTTTATGCTCTATATCGATACTCTTCTGTTTTCTTTGAGAAATTGATCATTAACAGTTTTCTTTATTTTCTCACTGTTTACAAGCAACTGTTCAACTGTTTACAAGCAACATAACGCAGTCAAAAATTTGCATATCCGACTGAGAGCACCACTATCGCTAAAATGAATTGCTCCATTTCTTAACGATCTAAGCTTAATTTATTTAAATTGAACAATTATCTTTATCAAGACCTCAAAACGGTTTTTCAAATGGTCAAACAATTTTGAAATAATCCGACCAGTTGGAAAAATTTTCGGTCGGGAAAATCATACATAAATCGGGAAAAAGTCGGGAAAAAACCGGGAATTTGAGATTGAGTGGCCACCCTGAGTCCACATGCAGGGATGTCACATATATTTCTGTGTTTTTTGTTTGAAAAATCTGACAATCTGTACGGCGAGGAAAAATATCTGTGCAAAAATCTGTGCAATGCAAAACAATGAGAGTGAAAGAGATAGAGTCATTTTGCTGACTATTTCCGTCTCTTTCACTCTCATGTAAAAGCTCAAAAATCTGTTTAATCTGTTTAATTAGGCGAAAATCTATATTCTATGCATACAGATTCTGTACAGGCGATTTCTTTCAAATATCTGTTAAACACAGAATAGTCTGTGCATGTGGCAACCCAGTCCACATGTTGTCTCTTTGTAGTGATAGTAGCATGTATCCACACATGTAATAATACGTCATGTACATAGTACATCATACTACATGCAGTATTTGTTGAGAAAGGGTGGCCGCTCACTTTTCTATGAAGTTTCCCTTACAGGACATCAAATTGGGCTAGATTTATTGTTTAAACGATAACACCGGTTGAAGAAGAGGGGTGGTTTGGCACTCTTGCATACTTCCCAAGCACAGATATCAAATTGGACTAAGTTTAATCGCGTTCGTAAGGAATTTTATTTGGACGAGGAGACTTTGTCACTCTTTCTGGCGTACTTCCCAAGCACAGATATGAAATTGATCAAGGTTCAATCGTCGCAAAGAATTTTCGACCTCTTGGAACGGGGAGATTTTGTCACTTTTTTTTCTAAAATACGTTGCAACCAATCACGAAGCGGGGATTGTCAGTCGGATAGTTATTTCAATTTTTCAATAGTGCGTACTTCGAAATCAATAGGTTTCTGTATTGGGGTTGATGCGTAGAAGATTTTCCGATCAATTGGTGCAAAAATATTTAAAATCAATCGCGACACCGCTAAGCTATTAGCGCTCCAAACCTATCAGTTTTCGTGCTGCTCGCATTTTTCGATTTTTCGGAAGACCCCCTATCCCAAACTTTGCCGTAAGACGTAGTACTACGTCAAAATGTAATGCTTAAATGGTAAAATTGTTTTGCAATAAGGGTAACAGCAGCAGAAAGATGGGGTGTACTCTTTCATCTATGTATTGTTACTGTCATGCTTTCACTGTTATACCTTTTAGTGCATTTCAACATCAAATATAAAACCAATAAATGGGACTAAGAATCTGGGGTGACATTGCGCATCTCGTTTCGAGTGATTTTCGTTCGAAACGCCCATTTATTTAACGTGGTCGAAACGAACCAAAATCACTCGAAACGAGATGCGCAATGTCAACCCTGATGATGAAGCTAGTAAATCGGAAATGGAAAAATACGCAACAGCCGGAGTTTGATGTCTTGAAAGTAAAATGAGTTGGAAATGTGTACGATAGTCCTTTTTCATTCCGATCAGTCAAGTTATTTTGCATGATCTATTAAAAGCTGCAAATTTCAAGAGCAACATGTGAAAAGGGCCTATGTGCAAATGAGAGTTTCTCTTCGTGTCTCCTCTCTTCCGCTTATTACGGCGATGCAAATGCACTTAGACGGATTAATTCTGCATGAAACGGTTGCTGGCGTTATTTGCTAGCTATTGGTAACGAAAAATTGCATTGGAATGCATTCATGTCGCCGTGGTAAACGCAAGAGAGGAGACACAAACTCCTCATTTGCACATAGGCCCTTTTCACATGTTGCTCTTGATTTGTTGTTAAAACGGAATTGTCGGAGCGTACCACTTTGTGAAACTTAAAGCAGTAATTATTTGAATAAAGTTTAAAAGAAACAAATCTGATAATCTGTAGGCATTTCACTTACTGCACTTTCAGAACTTTTTACTTTCAGGACATCAAACTCCGGATGATGCGTATGATATCATCTTGAATTTGCTAGCCTTATTATCATACTCTAGATCGCGATTTGATTTGAGCATGATAATATAGCGCAGTAAACAGTAAAACCAAAACATGAAGCTGTACATCCACATTTCGTGTGAGAAGTAACGTAGGACCGTGCATGAATATTTTGACGTAGATCTTATCGCATGGTGTCTCATCAAAATTTAGGTTTAAGTTTAGATTATTAAAGAACATACATACACCACTTTTCGCAGATTCAATCGTCAGTAAAGTGGCTCCTGACAGCTAGAGGTAGAGGAGTTCGTAGAGCACTTTTATAGGCACACGTTTAGCGTTTATCATCTGTCACTAACACTTGTGTAAAATGAGAAGGCGATACAAAGCCTATGAGTCTACCCAGGTAACCAATAAGCATCGCCAATGCTATTCAAATGCAAGCTAATAAGTACTTAAGTCGCCTTAAATGCTATTTTGGCAAAATTTACGGCTACTTTACTACTAACCTTCTTATAGTGCTGACTATGCTAATTTGCAGCCAATTACCGACACGAAGAATTTGAATAAAATTTTGGATGCCAATTTACAACACCTATGCAGTCAAAAAGCTAATATACAAAAACGTGCAGTATAAAATACCAGATATGCTAATAAGCGGTTGATCTGCTGCTTACGTTAATGCTTATTGGTTACCTGGGTAGTACACCCTACCGCCAGTAGATAGTGCTGATGGCGTTATGGCGTACGTTTTACTCATGTATGAGGAAATTAAAGACTGGCGTATCTAGTTCCTTTAGTAATATACACCTTTATTCTTGTTTACGGCCGTATCCTGCATTCGTACGAATAGTTTGCTACGAACGAATCGGGAAGCACTTTTTTCATATTCGTATGAGCAAAAGGAAGGGACGTTCGAAGGTTCGAATTGATTCGAACGAAAACAAGAATACGAATCGGTTTAACTTTCGAACGAATGTCATTCGAACGAAAACAAGAATAAGGGTGAGTACCTTTTTATTGTACACTTCCATCTTTTATTGCACTTGATCATCGGGTTTTTAATAGTTTAATAGTGATTAATCACAGCTGAAACTTTGTTGTGAAAACGTAATTGATGGAATGTACCACTTGGTGAAATTTAAAGCAGTAATTATTTGAGTAAGGTTCAAAAGAAACAAATAGTCTGTGGACAGTAGCTTGCTAGAGTGGTAAGCCAAATGAAACGTTCAGCGTCCACTCTGCGATAAAATTATTGCTGGCCTTAAATGTGGTTCATCAGCAATAATTACTGCTTTCACGTTTCACAAAGCGATGCATTCCATCAATTACGTTTTTACAACAGACCTAAATTTTTTAAATTAAAAATCAGAGGGGTTGTGTACAAGACACGACCGCATATATAGGTGACGCAGGACTACGTAAGTATCTTTGTAGTGATAGTAGCTTGTATTCATGCTTGTAATCATTCGATTCTTCCTGTATACATGCTATATGCAACATATATGCATACTACACGCGTTGTATGTAACATTTATCAAAGTAGTAACATTGCATACGTTCAATTCTCAAAAGATTGTGCATTTGAAAACACTTTAACAAAATCAAGAACACAAACTATTGCTTTCCTGCTACCTTACTGAAATTAAAGATTGTTTTTATTATCCAAGGTTGCCCACGTTGAAGGGATTTTACCAATTCAATCCTATTTTATCAACAGCACATCTTTTCACTACACTTCTAATGAAACGGCAAGCATTCGTATTCATACAGTCGTATTGTAACCGAACACTACAGCTGTAGCACATTTTTCCAACACAGATATCAAATTCGACGAGGTTTAATCGTCTCGCAGTAAAGAATTTGCGATCTGTTGGGACGACGAACTTGTGTCATTTTTTCTCGCACACTTCCCTAACACAGACATCAAATTGGACTAGGTTTAATCGCGTTCGTAAGAAATCTGTTGGCATGAGGGGCTTTGTCACTCTCTCTGGCGTACTTCCCAAGCAAGGACATCAAAATGGTCTAGGTTTAATCGCGGTATTAAGAAATCTTGTTGGGAAACTTTGTCACTTGTTTTGGCTTACTTCCCAAGCACAGATATCAAAATGGTATAGGTTTTGATCATCGTAAGAAATCTTCCAACCAACCACGAAGCGAGAATTCTGGCAAAACATAGATTCATTATTTTCAATAGTTCAACATCAAGAATCCATACTTTTTTTCATTTGGGTCAATTCCTAGAAGATTTTCCGATCGATTGGTGTAAGAATATTGAAAATCGATCGGAAACCCGCTGAGCTATTTATTAGCGTTCAAAACCTTTCATTTTTCGTGACGCTCGCATTTTTCGATTTTTTGGAATGACACCCTGTCTCAAAACTTGCCGTAAGACGTAGTCCTACGTCAAAATTTAAAAAGATCTTATAGATAACTAGCTGACCCGACAAACTTCGTATTGCCACAAATTAAACTGTGTTGTACATATATCGTGAATCTCGGATGACCTTTGTCCCAATCTTGAGTTTTGCAAGTTGCTGGGGAGTTCATGGATGTTTTAATATACAAATTTTCCTCACAGTAAAGTAGAAAACAACTCCGCCATTGCTTAGCCTGATAAGATAAAGCGGATATCATTTAAATATTCGCCATGATTACAAACCATTTCGCCGAATAGCATTTTGCGGAACACCAATTCTCGGAATATAGACTTTCGCTGAATACCATTTCGCGAAAAACCTTACCCAACTGAAGGAAAGTAATAGAGGTCAGTAGATCTAGGAAAATAAATAAACCTAGATACAGGTGATCTCTACGAGGGCTGCCCCCCGCAGTGACCGCGCTTCCGACGGCAGGTCGCTGGCAACACTCGCGGCCTGGGGCCGTCTCGCGCTGAATTATCTAATGTTACTATTGACAGTTTTTGGTGGTCTTGTTATTGATTAATCTTCTATGAAAGAGTCTAAAATTTCTCGAGTTCGATTAGTTTTTGAGCTACGCAAAAATTTCTGTTTTATTTGTATGTTAGTCCTTATCCCCCTACCACAGGGGTGAGGGGTCTCAAACCATCATTAAAAAAAATCCTGCCTCCAAAACTCCCCACATGCCAAATTTGGTTCCATTTGCTTGATTAGTTTTCGAGTTATGAGAAAATTTGTATTTCATTTGTATAGGAGCCCCCCTTCCTAAAAAGGTTAGGGGTCCTAATTCAGCATAGAAAAATTTCATGCCTCCAAAAACACCCACATGCCAAATATGATTCCATTTGATTAATTAATTCTCGAGTTATGAGGAAATTTGTATTTCATGTGTATGGAAGCCCCCCCTACAAAAAGGGAGGAGGGTCATTATTCCCCTCCTAAAGAGGGGAGGGGTCTCAATTCACCATAGAAAAAAATTGCCTACAAAAACACCCACATGCTAAATTTTGTTCCATTTGCTTGATTAGTTCTCGAGTTATAAGGAAATTTGTATTTCATTTGTATGGGAGCCCCCCCTCCCAAGAAGGTAAGGGGTCTCAATTCATCACAGAAAAAATTAAAGCCTCCAAAAACACCCACATGCCAAATATGGTTCCATTTGATTAATTAGTTTTTGAGTTATGAGAAAATTTGTATTTCATTTGTATAAGACCCCCCCCCAAAGTGGCGATGGGTCTCAATTCACCATAGAAAAAATTCTTGTCTCCAAAAACACCCACATGTACAATTTTGTTCCATTTGCTTGATTAATTCTCGAGTTATGCAGAAATTTGTGTTTCATTTGTATGGGAGCCCCCCCCTCTTAGTAGAAGGAGGGTCTCTAACTATCATAAGAACCTTCCCTGGCCCCAAAAACCTCTATATGCAAATTTTCACGCCGATCGGTTCAGTAGTTTTCGATTCTAAAAGGAACATAGGGACAGACAGACAGAAATTCTTTTTTATAGGTATAGATCCATAAATTGATCACAAGGAACAGGACTTCTAACTCGTTTTACTTTCAGGACATCAAACTCCGGATGATGCGAATGTTGCCTTCTCCGATTTACTAGGATTAGTATCATGATCTAAACCACTGTTACCGGTCTAGACCATCCTACTAATCTATCTAGTCATACAGTAAAATCAATCCGCTATGTGCGCAAAACGGTGCTGCCACCTTCCCAAGTTTGGTCTATTTGTGAAGTCGGTGCACAGGTTTGTTAAAGAGTGAAAAGGATAGACAAAACTTTGCACCAAATCTTCACAAACTTTCCATATGGCAGTTCCATGAGAGTACAAGAGATCGATTTGTGTTTCCATAGCGACAAGACGACCACCCGGGGCAAAAGTGCCATTCTTCAGTTTTCAACGAAAACGACGAAAAATTTTAATATGGTTTTGCCTTTCTACTATATAAATATATAGTATAAAGGTATAGAAATCACTTGAAAAACCGGAAATGGAAAAAAGGTCCTGCGGGCCGAATGTTATATACCATTCGACTCAGTTTCGAAAACTGAGCATTTTCTCTGTGTGTGTATGTATGTGTGTGTGTGTGTGTGTGTGTGTGTGTGTGTGTGTGTGTGTGTGTGTGTGTGTGTGTGTGTGTGTGTGTGTGTGTGTGTGTGTGTGTGTGTGTGTGTGTGTGTGTGTGTGTGTGTGTGTGTGTGTGTGTGTGTGTGTGTGTGTGTGTGTGTGTGTGTGTGTGTGTGTGTGTGTGTGTGTGTGTGTGTGTGTGTGTGTGTGTGTGTGTGTGTGTGTGTGTGTGTGTGTGTGTGTGTGTGTGTGTGTGTGTGTGTGTGTGTGTGTGTGTGTGTGTGTGTGTGTGTGTGTGTGTGTGTGTGTGTGTGTGTGTGTGTGTGTGTGTGTGTGTGTGTGTGTGTGTGTGTGTGTGTGTGTGTGTGTGTGTGTGTGTGTGTGTGTGTGTGTGTGTGTGTGTGTGTGTGTGTGTGTGTGTGTGTGTGTGTGTGTGTGTGTGTGTGTGTGTGTGTGTGTGTGTGTGTGTGTGTGTGTGTGTGTGTGTGTGTGTGTGTGTGTGTGTGTGTGTGTGTGTGTGTGTGTGTGTGTGTGTGTGTGTGTGTGTGTGTGTGTGTGTGTGTGTGTGTGTGTGTGTGTGTGTGTGTGTGTGTGTGTGTGTGTGTGTGTGTGTGTGTGTGTGTGTGTGTGTGTGTGTGTGTGTGTGTGTGTGTGTGTGTGTGTGTGTGTGTGTGTGTGTGTGTGTGTGTGTGTGTGTGTGTGTGTGTGTGTGTATGTAACGCTTTTAATCTCACTCACTTTGCTCGGAGATGGCTGGACCGATTTTAATGTTCTTAGTGTCAAAGAAAGGTCTAGGTGTCCCATTGGTCGCTATTGAATTTCATACTGATCGGACTTTTAGTTCAAAAGTTATGTATAAAAATACGAAAAATATGGGACTTCATTATCTCATAGATCCCTTAACCGATTTGAACAAAATTGATTGCATATGAAAGAGGAGCCTTACAAACCCTTAACTTCCAAATTTCATGATGTTTGGACTTGTAGTTTGAAAGTTACATAAAGAAATGTGAAAAAATTGTATTTAAAACATATTTTTGTAACATTTAAGAATTAATTCAATGAAAAACATCACACATTTTATTATTATTTGAAAATTACTACTGAGATCTATCAAACGAAACCGAGTTATTTAAAATCGGACGGTTCATTCAAAAGTTATTCAAACTTTAACACTTAAGCACCGTATATTAAACCGTTAAAACGTGTGAAATCAAAACATCAATCAAATGTTGATTGTATTCAATGTGTGTGATGTATGTGAGTAGGTATGTATGTATGTATGTATGTATGTATGTATGTATGTATGTATGTATGTATGTATGTATGTATGTATGTATGTATGTACGTATGTATGTATGTAGGTATGTATGTATGTATGTATGTATGTATGTATGTATGTATGTATGTATGTATGTATGTATGTATGTATGTATGTATGTATGTATGTATGTATGTATGTATGTATGTATGTATGTATGTATGTATGTATGTATGTATGTATGTATGTATGTATGTATTGCGACATTTGCCCCTATTTAGACTACCCTGATTTACACGATTATCACAGTTGAATCTCGCACACGATTTCGCTCAAAGAAAATGAAGTGAAAGAGAAGGGCAAGAGAGGAAAAGAAGTTAAACTCATTAGTAGATCAAACTAAAAGCCACTCTAGTGTCAGATTAACAGTGCAAAATGCGGTACGTTGCAATAAATGATTATCACAGTAGTCTAAATAGTCATAAAAGGGGCAATATGTGTATGTGATGACAATTTGCAATGAAATTCAAGAAAAGTGAGAAACATATCAAAAGTCAGAAGTTTTTGAAGCCTCTTAGTGGAATACGAACTCTGAAATAAAAGAAAAGAAAAAAACTTTTACCGACTAACTTCCACTATTTAATATTTATTCGCGACAGACACGTATGCGCTTTGAAATAAGACACTGATGAAGCCTGCACGTCGTAGGCGAACTACGTATCTGTCGCAAATAAATATTAAATAGCGGGATTCAATTGCAAAGTTTTTTCTTTTCTTTGATTTTAGATTTCAATTGTCATTTTCTTCACTTGCTGCTACTCACAATTGTACACGAAAAGCAAAAAGCGGAGAAAAGCAGTTAATTTAAGTATACAGTAATGACCCGATTTTGTCACCCCCATGATGAATTTAGGGGTGACAAAAACGGAACAGTGACAAAATCGGGTATTTTTTCAATTTCTATTTTTTTGCAGATAACTTAGAACGAACTACATATATTTCATTCTGATCACTTTTAGGACATTTCGCACTTCCATCTACCTCTCTGTGGACATTTGTCACCTGTTCACAGCAGTCCCCCAGGTATGGAAACACGCGTTTTTTAATTGCGCCGAAATGGTTGATTATAGTGGTTACCTATGTTCATAGAAATTTCATAGCGTAAAAAGCTCTTTCTTTTGGTATGAACGATTCTTTGATTAACCCCCCTAAAAGTAAGATAGAAAATTTATTTTTCAAGCAGTAAGAGATAGAGCAAAACAATGTTCTACAAAATTTTTGAGAAGATGATTGTAAAGAACTTTGTCAAAGAAAGTGACCTTCTAGCTATTATAGTTGTGGAGATAAGAAACAACTTTTGTGAAAACTCCACGATAATCAACACAGTTCTTTTCACAGTGTTTTAACACATTTGACATGTTTCAAAATGATTTTCAAACTAAGCTTTTGATAAATCAAAAACGTGACAAAATCGGGTAAAAAACGTGACAAAATCGGGGGTGATAAAATCGGGTCAAAAACGTGACAAAATCGGGGGTGACAAAATCGGGGAGTGATAAAATCGGGGAGTGACAAAATCGGGTTACCACTGTATAAGTATAGTGGTGTATAGGATCAAAATACTAGTGAGTTGATTTTTCCAAATAAATTTATACAAATTTCAAACAAATTTTGCGCATCAATATATGCTCTTTTCAATCCATAGATACTAGAGCTTAGAAATGTTATATGAAAAATAGGAAGTAAACGTTGCACGGTAGTAATTTTGTAAGATTTGTTTTCGTTAGTGATATTTTAAAGGACAGATGTCTTATGTCATGTATCATGTTTTAATAAATAAATCAAAAAAAGACAAGCACTGGGAATCATATCGATCGTATTTCCCATTCTCAAGCATATTTATGGCGCAGCTTTGGCACTATTTTTCGACCTCATCTTGTTTTCCTAACCCTCTAACATTGTAAAAACGATGCGATCAAGCTAATGACTATCTTTTCATGAAAGTACATTCAAAAGAAGCTCAAGTTTTGATTTTCATGCAAAAATAATTATCTGAAGGAGCGCCAGCTAAGAAAAAGTTCAATTTCTCTTTTTCATATCTAATGCTCTATTCAGTTATTTTTGACGTAGAACTACGTCTTACGGCAAGTTTTGAGATAGGGTGTCATTCCAAAAAATCGCAAAATGCGAGCGTCACGAAAAATGAAAGGTTTTGAGCGCTAATAGCTCAGCGGTTTTCCGATCGATTTTCAATATTCTTACATCAATCGATCGGAAAATCTTCTAAGAATTGACCCAAATGAAGAAAACTATGGATTCTTCATGTTGAACTATTGAAAAATTGAAAATACTGAACCTGTGTTTTACCAGAATTCTCGCTTCGTGATTGGTTACAAGATTCTTTACGAACAAACAAGTGACGAAGTTTCCTCATTTCAACAAGATTTCTTATCACCGCGGTTAAACCTAGACCATTTTGATGTCCTTGCTTGGAAAGTACGCCAGAAAGATTGTTAAAGCCCCCTCGTGCCAACAGATTTCTTGCGAACGCGATCAAACCTAGTCCAATTTGATGTCTGTGTTAGGGAAGTATGCCAGTAAAAATGACACAAGTTCACTGTCCCAACAGATTGCAAATTCTTTACTGCGAGACGATTAAACCTAGTCGAATTTGATATCTGTGTTGGAAAAATGTGCTATAGCTGTAGTGTTCGGTTACAATACGACTCTATATGAATACGCATGCTTGCCGTTTCATTAGAAGTGTGGTGAAAAGATGTCCTGTTGATAAAATAGGATTGAATTGGTAAAATCGCTTCAACGTGGGGAACCATGGGTAATAAAAACAATCTTTAATTTCAGTAAGTAGCAGGAAAGTAATAGTTTGTGTTCTTGATTTTGTTAAGTGGTTTTCAAATGCACAATCTTTTGAGAATTGAACATATGCAATGTTACTACTTTGATAAATGTTACATACAACGCATGTAGCATGTATATATGTCGCATAAAGTATGTATACAGGAAGAATCGAATGATTACAAGCATGAATACATGCTACTATCACTACAAAGAGACTTACGTAGTTCTGCGTCACCTATATATGCGGTCGTGTCTTGTACACAACCCCTCTGATTTTTTAATTCAGATATATTGCAAAATTGAAGCCAAGCAAACTAATAGTAAAATTTTAAGATTAATCATTTTGTTGTAGATATCGTTTTTCTTCAAAAGCGAAGTATAATAATAATTTTTCTGAACTCTTGTTTTTCAAAGATGCTAACTTTTGAACGCATGGTATTAATATCAAAATATCAAAAAAAATCTACCCTTTGGGCTAAAACCACTCAAAAAAATATCAAAAAATATGCCATGAACACATATTTCATAGTGTCAGTTCAAAACAAGTTTCGTATGTGGCTCTGAAACCCAAAAGTTAAGGCCGACCGATTATAAAACTAAATAAGGTGTTCATCAAATAACATAAATGACGCTTACAAATATTTACGCACCCAAGGAAAGAAAATATAATTATTCTACGCAATACGTTGTGAATTTTACTGGCAAATAAGGATTTTGAGGAATACGGAACGGATATTTAAAAATATAGTCAAGTTAATTATAGATGTTCCTGAGAAAATAAATAATGATTATTGTGGCAGTAGAAAGGCTAGGTCACGCCGCTAGGTGGATTAATTCGGGTTTTTTTTATGGTTTCTAAAGTGTCTTACAATATACCATAAGAAAATTCATCGATAAAAAATCTAAACTCGGACATAAAAATGATTTTGAAATTTTACTTTTTGAAAATTGCACAAAATGATAGTGGCTGTGCCGGAAACAAGCATACTGAAATCTCATTTGTTTTTATGTGATTATTTTTGGTATAACACATTAATTAGACCTAATTCCTATAGATAGAATTTAAAATTCAACATTTCTCCACTTTTGGTCATTTTCCCCACCATAGTGGCACTTTTGCACCGTGCCTATTAATATCAAGCGAAAACACATCTGAAACGAAAATGTTATTTTTTGACGTAGAACTACGTCTTATCGCCGGGCGTCACGAAAGAATGAAAAGATTTTGAACACTAATAGCTCTGCCAATTATAAATGGGTTTTCATGGTTTAGATACCGATCGACTCATAAAAGATGTAGCACTTAAATGATTTCTATTGTAATATTCTTTTTCAATCACTAATTAGTAAAAATTACCGAACAGTTCCAAGGTCAAATTATCCCATACATTTTCTTTGTGATCGCCTTGCTCAACAGGCAGGGACGACAGTTATATACACCATCTGTTTACTGTGATTTAGATTCCTTTATGTTTCGAAAAAGAGCAACAAAACCCCCTCGTCCCAATAGGTCGAAGATTCTTTACGACGCTTAGACTTATACTAATTCGATATCTGTGCTTGGCCAGAAAGAGCAATAAAGTTCTCTCGTCCTAACAAGATTTCTTAGAACTGCGACAAACCTAGTCCAGTTTGATGTCCTGAAAGCAAACAATTTTGTTAAAGCATTAAACCACCCCTTCCTTTCAACCAAATATATTTTTAAACATTGAATCAGTCTAAATTGATGTCCTGAAGGTGAAACGTCACAGAAAAGTGAACAGCAATCCTTTCCTTTTACCAGATTGTATCTACATTCGTAACCTCCCGGTTGGCCTCGAGATAAGATACTGACCTAATAAGTCAGTCATCGTATGTTCGAATCTCGACTGGGAGAGGCTGTTAGAGTCAAAGGACCGTACCAACTGGCCCTCCAGTTGTCCTATACTCTAACAGCTGGCTGCGAAGTCTGTCATATAAAAACAGAAGGTCAAGTTTCGTTAACGGAATGTAGCACCTAGGCTTTGCTTTATCCACATTCGCGACTACGAAGTTGCTAATATTTGTTTGGTTTCTACGTGAGAAAAAAGAGAAGGAAGTATTTTTGTTTTTGTTTTCACGCAAGTTTCGACAATGGGTTTTCGTGTAAGTGCGAACAGGATTAAAAATCTCTTTAGCTTTCGCAGTCGCGAATAGGTACTGCAGGATTTTTTTTCGGAACGGTTGTCTTACAAAGAAACACGGCTGAAGGGATATTTGTGCATGTGAAGTAACGCAGCAATTCTCAAAGTGAGGAAAATCAGCGACTCTTTTATCCGAGAATAGTTTTGAATGTTTCAATTGCTGCTTTGCGTCAGTTAGTTCCCTGCAATTCTTTACTATTCAGTAATTAACCATTAATTTCTTTCGAAAATGATGGAGAAGACAAGGTAGAAGGGATCCGTAGTGGTGGTAATGTTTATTTGACCGCCAACTCAGTATAAGGCAGTTTTGTTTCTAAAACATTTTGCAAACAACTTTAACTTACTTAGTAGCCTTCAATCATTAAAATGAATAAAACGATCTGAAAAATTATCGACTTGCAAAAATTTGGAATTCTCAACCTGTAAAAAAGCAAAGCCATGGGTTCATACCGTCTCTAGACATTACCGTTCTTTATCGACAGACTTCGCAGCCGGCAGTTAGAGTACAGGAAAATTACGGGCCCAGTGCATCGATCCTACTGACTCTATCTAGCAAGCACCACCTAGCCGAGATTCGAACATGCGACGACTGGCTTGTTAGACCACCATCGTACCTCAAAGCTAACTGGGCGGGTTTACAACCTGTAGCACAGTCAAGCCATTTTAACATAACAATTTTTTGATATCATGTGAATAGTGTTTGATATTAACGAGAGAATCTTGTTAATAGCCGGGTGCGTGAGGGAGATACGGTTCGTTAATTGGGTGTTCGTTAGTTGGGCCATGCTCCAACTTGAATGTCAAAATTCTATGGAACTTTTGAGTTTAAAAATTTCAAACAACTGTCAGTTGGCCCAATTAGCGAATCAACTGAAGTGCAGTCATGACCCAATTAACGGATTCAGGCTGTACTACGACTCTGGCACTGGTAAAAATATTTGTTTTTGGCATCACAAATTACACAAAATACGATAAAATTATTTAGCACTATTATTTTTTTTTTGCTTTCCTGTAGAGCCATATAACAACTGCGTAGAGCCTTTCCTTTCCTTTCCTTTCCTGTAGAGCCATAGCACTATTATTTACTTACAACGCTATTTTGCGCCACACGTATGCCATATGCCAATATGGTGTCAAGGTGTTTTGCAAAGACAAGTCAAGGTTTCTTCGCAAAAACCCGTCTAACGTAGTTCTACGCCAGCTACGCGGTTGTGTCTGGAATACAACCTTTCTGATTTTTTTTCTATATTTAGTTTTAGGCCATTTCAGGTTGAATTCAATTGGTTCTTTTGATCCGTAATTAATTGAAAACAGTTAAAGTGCCCTTTATGCCCCGGATCCCCTTAGATAGAATGCCAGTGTCGCTGTTTTTCTACAGGACTCATTGTGGTAAACATGATGCTAACAATCTGTATCAAGTCTGTGAATCGGGAACTTCATAGACCAAATCAAGGTGACGTCATCTGGCAGATACTGGCGCCCTTGTTTCCAAACAGACCGCAGAGTCCAAAAAAGTTTCAGCTTTTTAAACGGCAAGTTTGTTGTTTCAACCGAGTTTAAACAGCATTAGGACTAAATTTAAAAGCTATTATGCCTGTAAAATGTTAAAACACAAGCTACATTCGCTATAGATCATTACACGGGAGCTCCTAACCACACTTTTTTGACAGCACTTGGTGGTTTGTTTACATGGTGTTAAAGTTTGAATTGAGTTTTCTATCTTTGTCCGGCAGATAATGATAAAAAATTATAGTTTTTATTTAAGAGAAAGCACCTTACATGCATTTTAAAGCACCTGATGCAGTAATCTTCACGAAATTTCAAATCGAAACCGCTGGATGTGACAAAAAACATGTAAACAAACCACCAAGTGGTGTCATTTGACGGCAAAATGACGTCATCGCAAAATGATCTATAAACGGAAAAGAAAGTTTTCCAAAATGTAAACAAGGGCGCCAGTATCTGTCAATTGACGGTATGATGATTTGGTCTATTGTCAAAGTTGCTCATTGTTAATTATCTGTTCTTTATCTGTGGGCTGGTTGGTTGAAGCAAGCGAAGTTTCCAATCACATTACTTGGCAGCCATATTTGAAATTTTAAACTGGTTGTCAAAGTTTGACAATGAGATTCCCCTTTTGATGAATCTCAGGCACTCACACATATGCATATATAATGTAAATACATTATCTGAACATGTGTGATGTTTACCACGCGCACTGCAGCGGCACTGGCATTCTATATATGGTCGGTGTTAAATCAGACTTGGTCCGGAGTCGCAAAATTTAAAAAAATGAGTTGTTGACAGCAAACGATGCAGAATTTTCTAAGCTACATTTTACTCTAATCAGACTACATAAATGTTGCAAACAGCCAGAGTTATGAGATGATTTCGAACGATTATTAGGTATAACCATACACAGCAGCAAACTTTAAACGCGTTTTTCTCGAAATCAGAGTTTTGTGACTTGGTTCGGCCTGACTTAACACCGACCATATATTGATTAAACTATCTATACCTATAAAAATTAATTTCTGTTATTTATACAAAAGTTCGTATCACCCTAATAGGTGAATTCACGGTCATCCTGATAATGCAAAAAGATGCGCTATATTTTATTATTAAACTTCTCCGAAAGCGCCACCTTTGAAAAATTACGCATTTTTACCAAAATGCTAATGTCTGCATTTTTTCGAATCCGGACCACCGTGTGATGTAGTCGTGCTGGAGAAAAATATTGATTCGCCCTCTTCCTTTATAACTCGATAGAAGTGCCTTGTTTACTACAGTTGCAGTGATAAAATAAGTAACTTTATGAGCTCAAGCTAATAATAATCAACATTAATGATAATCGACCGAGCACATAGTTCAATGAACTTGTATACATAGTGGTAGCAAGGCGCCTCCATCGATTTCAGCGAAAAGGAGAACGTGCGTAACCATAGTAAACAAGGCACCTTCTACGTTTTTTTTTCAAATTTTATTTCTTAGAAAGTTCCATCATTTGCAAAACATACGATGATTTCATATTCTAAATTTGGGCTCTGATGTTTAGCGCTTATAGGCCGGTGCTATGAGTGCTTTTGTGAAAATCGATCGTTATAACTTTCTTTATGTACGAACCTTAATCACTAAAAACCACACATACAAATTTTCAGCATATTTTAATTTTTTGTTTCGGGTTTCAAACGCTTGTCGCTTCCTTTCGACATGTCAACGCTGTTAATCATATATACAACAGCAAACAACTTGCCGTCAATATCCGTGCGACTTAATCCCTCTCACTACCGTTCGTTTATAACATTTTTGTTCCACTAATTCTGACCGTTCTTCATCATTTCCGGTTATCTTCTACATGTTTCCCACAGCACTATCAATCCCATACTGTACAATGTGATGTCCCATCGGTACCGGGTGGCATTCCGGGAAACCCTGTGTGGGCGGCGACGTGGCTTTGGTCCCAGCTTTACCAGAGATCAGTCCAGTTTCCGCGAAACAACGATGGACGTGGGCTGCGAAAGCTCCAAGCTGGTACGTACACTGTTATATGTAGTAGGTTTTCAATTCTTTCTTTCCATTCCGCTTTAGCCGATAGAATAGAGTAAATGGAGCTTATTTTAATCCAAGTTGTTTGCACTAGAACCGCAGAGCGAGTGGTGAACTATTGCTGCCTACACCATACTGTTTTGTGCCAAACGACGTAAATTGATATCGTTAATTGAAGATTTTTTTTTCAAGGTTTCTCGCTTTGTTTGACTATTGAATTCGGTCCTTCTTTTCGTGCTGGATCCTTTGTGATAAAAAAAAAGCTTTGAAGGAAACAAAAGTGTTATCAATTCGAATGTACAATAATACCAATCAAATTGGCGAGATCATCGTCATTATAGTAAATTGAATTTCAACAGATTAACAAGAGCGGTGAACAGTAAAATGAAATCAATTTAGTTGATCCTAACGTAATGTATGTGTGACACACAATTTCAATTTTAAACAAAATGTTCCAGATATTGAACAAATTCGCCAAATAATTGATCTCAATTATTGATTTTTAATATTCATCATCTTTACGGAAAAATCATTAAAGATTTGTGCATGTCTTCGGTGATCCATGTTCTAAAAACATAATTTGAGCTAATTATTTCTACGTGTTATTACAATAGTTATAGCAGTACGATTCGCTTAAACTGATACACTGCTCAAAGAATAACTTATAGCTATATGCAAAGCAATCAATTATTTCCCCACACAACCACCAAATAGCGATGGCGGTATTTGACTAGTGAAATTTCATACTGCAAGCTTCAATAGGCAAAAAAAGGATGACGGGCACGTACTCATCAATTTTCCGCTCCAAGGACACTGGGCTGACATAATATTGGCGCAGATCATCATCTTTTGCCTACTTTCCTGCTTTAACCGGTCGCGCGTCGTTCCGGTCGCTGTTGTGCCAAAGAAAATAAAATTATCATCCCCAGTAAAATATTTAGGGAACATCAAACCACTTTTGCAGCCATCACTCTATAAGGTTTTGCCGCTCTTTGTGAGAAAAGAACATAGCCTGATGATGGAAGCGAAACAACCTGCCCAGCTCTAAATGTTGACGAATTGTTCAAAGTCACGATGACAAATATTTTTCCGGCCATTATCTTTGAAATGAAGCGTCTTTCTGTTTTCTTATATACTTTCGGAATAATGTTTGGGTTGTTTTGATGATGCATCGTGGACTATTTTGCATTTTGCCCAAAGGGCAAAACCACCCACGACATTGTATTGTACATAATAAATGACAGTTTTTCTAAAGTTACTGCGGCTTTTCTTGGAATTTACTGTGCAGTTACGGGGACGTCAACTAAGAAACAATTTTTTATGAAGAGAATATCAAGTTTGAAGTACTGTAAAAATTATCAAATTAAGGATTAATTTGAGAACTCCAATCTAAGATTGACCTAGACATCGCACCGAGTATATTTGTTACCGTAATGACTAATGATACCCTCTCAGATGGCCTCGAAGTACGACGCTGGTGTAACAAGTTAGCCGTCGTATGTTCGAATCTCAGCTGAGAGAGGCTGTTAGAGTCAATAGGAACGTAGCACTAGCCTCGCAATTGTCCTGTACTGTAACAGCTGGATGCAAAGTCTGTCGAATAAGAACAGAAGGTAAAGTATTAAAAACAGAATGAAGCTCCTAGGCTTTGCTTTGCTTTGTTAATAACCAATAATTGTTCACGTTATTGGTTGTTTACTATTATATTTCGAAGACTTGACTTGTTAACTTTAGCAAAATTTACGATTATTTACACGATTTACGATAACGATTAATTGCTGCAATTATTTAATTCATTTCTAAAATCGGGAATTACTGAACAAATCTTTTACCAAACTTAGGTTGTCGCATGTAACAGCGAATTAATAACGAATGACAAGCTCCAAAGCGACGATTCGCTGAGGGAACAATTCCATCCAATGCACTGCAATCACCTCATTGTAAGATGGGTAATGAACCTTACATTGTTTCAATTTTCTGTGATTTCATTTACTTTGCTCGCTATTCTCGTGGAAAAAATCTTTGCTAGCAGTTGGACTGTACCGTCCACCGTGAAAATCCGAAAACGAATAATGAAACTGGTGCACAGACCATTGAAGTTTCAGCTATAACAGATACAGAAAACATTAAACGAAACAAAATTGAATTGCTTTATTTTTGCGAGCGCTTTCTAAGGTTAATTGAAATGACAAGAAATAGTATGATATGATAAACATTTGTGAGAAACAAACTATGATACGTTGTTTGAATCAAAAGAAATGACAATTGAAAACAAAAAAAAAAGTTTGGAGGTCTCTGCCTAGGGGCACGAACGAGGGGCTCATGACTGCGAATGCAGGTTCAATTCGACAAAGCTTGACGTTTAGCAAATGTTTGTCACGCAAAATTTGAATTTACTGTATTGTAATAAATGCTCTGAAACATTCCTATAAATTTGATACAAGAAGACAAGTTTAAATTTTCTAAATGCTCATGCTGTGTATCAATTATAACCGTTTCTTAGAACTACTAGTTCCACTAAGATTTTAATTAGGCCACAATCACACTTCTTCTGGTTCTGGTGATTGGCGACGATAACGCATTTTGAAAATTTTTGTGTGACTTGTACGCAGCTTATGAAACGTAAAAAATAAACAAATAATCTGGGTTATCATTTACCGCTGGTTCACTTTATCAATTTTCTTGCAAATAGTTGATATATAGCACCATTTATTGTGACAGGTTGATTTGAAATATGATTCATCAATTGGCAAACGTTTTCTGCACATTTTTGACACTCTATTTATCAGTTACAAGCTGACCCGACAAACTTCGTATTGCCACAAATTAACCTGTGTTGTACATAATCATGAATCTCGGATGATCTTTGTCACAATCTCGAGTTTTGCAAGCCCCCCAGTGGACGGCGCTTCCGACGGCGGGTCACCCACCGGCAACACTCGCAACCGTCTCGTCCTGAATGATCTAGTGTTACTATAGATAGTTTTTGTGGTCTTGTATTGACTAATGTTTTATGGAAGAGTCTCGAATTTCTCGAGTTCGATTAGTTTTTGAGTTTCGCAAAAATTTCTGTTTTATTTGTATGAGAGTCCATCCCCCTACCACAGGGGTGAGAGGTCTCTAACTATCGTAAAATAAATTCAAGACCCCAAAATCTCCCACATACCAAATTTGGTTCCATTTGCTTGATTAGTTCTCAAGTTATAAGGAAATTTGAATTTCATTTGTATGGGAGCTCCCCTCTTAAAAGGGGAAGGGGTCGTAATTCACCACAGAAAAAAATCCTGCCATCTAAAACTCCCACATGCCAAATTAGGTTCCATTTGCTTGATTAGTTCTCGAGATAAGAGGAAATTTGCATTTCATTTGTATGGAAGCCCACCCTCTTAAAGGGGAGATGGGCCATAAATCGCTTTCTAAAGAAGAGAGGGGTCTCAATTCACCATAGAAAAAAATCTTGCGTCCAAAACCACTTACATGTCAAATTTGGTTCCATTTGCTAGATTAGTTCTCGAGTTATGAGGAATTGTTTGAATTGTTTTTCATTTGAATAGGAGCCCCCCCTCTTAAAGTGGGGAAATCCATAGAAAATATACCATAGAAAATATTCTTGCCTCCAAAAACACCCAAATGATAAATTTGGTACCATTTGCTTGATTAGTTCTCGAGTTATGAGGAAATTTGTATTTCGTTTGTATGAGAACCCCCCCTCTTAAAAAGGTAAGGGGTCCTAATTCATCATAGAAAAAATGGTTGCCTCTAAAAACACCCACATGCCAAATATGGTTCCATTTGCTTGATTAGTTCTCGAATTATGAGGAAATTTGTATTTCATTTGTGTAGAAGCACCCCCTCTTAAAGTTGGGAGGGGTCCTAATTCACCATAGAAAATATTTTTGCCTCCAGAAACCTCCACATGCCAAATTTGGTTCTATTTGCTTGATTAGTTCTCGAGTTATGAGGAAATTTGAATTTCATTTGTATAGGAGCCCCCCCCCCTCCTAAAGTGGGGAGGGGTCCCAATTCATTATAGAAAAAATTTTTGTCTCCAAAAACACCCACGTGCCAAATTTGGTTCCATTTGCTTGATTAGTTCTCGAGTTATGAGGAAATTTGTATTTCGTTTGTATAGGAGCCCCTCCTCTTAAAGTGGGGAGGGATTCTAATTCACCATAGAAAATATTCATGCCCTAGAAAACTTTCACATGCCAAATTTTGTTCCATTTGCTTGATTAATTCTCGAGTTATGAGGAAATTTGCATTTCATTTGTATAGGAGCCCCCCTTCCTAAAGTGGGGAGGGGTCCCAATTCATCATAGAAAAAAAATTTGTCTCCAAAAACACCCACGTGCTAAATTTTGTTCCATTTGCTTGATTGGTTCTCGAGTTATGAGGAAATTTGTATTTTGTTTGTATAGAAGCCCCCCCCCTCTTAAAGTGGGGAGGGGTCGTTATTTGCCATAGAAAATATTCTTGCCCTCGAAAACTTTCACACGCCAAATTTTGTTCCATTTGCTTGATTAGTTCTTCAGTTATGAGGAAATTTGTGTTTCATGAGTATAGGATCCCCCCCTCCTAAAGTGAGGAGGGGTCCCAATTCATCATAGAAAAAAATTTTGTCTCCAAAAACACCCACATGCCAAATTTGGTTCCATTTGCTTAATTACTTTTTATCGTACTTTTTTGGCCTTTTCAGTCTTTTACGGAAATTAGAACTGGCTTTTTCAATTCACTCCGACGTTTCGACTATTTATTTTAGTCTTTTTCAAGGATAGCTATAATATTTTGTCATGTTTGTTTTAGTTATAAATGTCTTTTGTTTCGATTGTACCTACAGTTGTCTCAGTTCGTCGTTAAAAATCTTTAATTTTAAGAATGTAAATGTCTTCTTTAGTTTTTCTGTGCATATCTGTCGTCTGCAAAAGATTAATATTTATAGTCTGTCTCAGTTTAGTACAGTTTGTTGGTGAAAAAACCTTTCCAAAAACTTCGCTACTATCATAGTTGAACCTACTTTTCAAACTTCGCACACTAACTGTTTTCACCGTTGCTATCTAATTGGGAAGGGGTGGTAGGGAAATTGTGCTTCTGAGTGGGTTTTATGGAGGCTAGTATCCCTGCGTATGTATGGTTTAATCCATCTACGTCGCTCCGTCTGTTGATTGTATTGGGTGTATTGTAGATATGGCACATTTCTAATATTGGGAGAGCTTTTTTCTTGTAACTGCGATCGACTATTTTGGTGTTGGGTAGATCAAATCTGTGGTTGTTATCTATGCAGTGTTCTACGAGAGCGGTTTTTTCTCTGAGAGCTCTTATCTGGTTATCAGCTGTTGTGAGTCCGTTTTTTATAAACTTGTCCAGCTGATTGATAGTGGTTTGGTGGCCAGAGAGTCTTGTTTTGAGATGGTTGGTTGTCATCCCAATGTATATTGACTCACATTCTCTACATTTGGTACTGTAAATGACGTTGTGTTGCATTAGTGTTGGGAGAGTGTCTTTAATTGGTGGGAGGAGAGCACTTAGATTATTGGTGTTTGAGTATGCAATTTTGATATCACCAAGTTCTCTTTTGAGAATTTTGGCAATTCGAGGTGATAAGTCTGCTATGTGTGGGATTGATCTGTAAAGTTGTGTGGGTTGCTTTACTAGAAATGGTTGCTGGTTAGGTGGTATTTGGCTTTCTCGATCTTCTGGTGATGATGCTGTCTGGGTAGGCGATGGTCTATGGATGGCTGGCTGTTGGTTGGACGTCGTTGTATTGCTGGATTTACATGGTGTGTTCGGTGGTGGTGGCGGTGGTGGCGGTGGCGGCGGTGGTGGGCTTGGTGGTGGGCTTGGTGGTGGGCTTGGTGGTGGTGGTTTCTCGGAGCTCCGGTTGCTTTGGTTGACGTAGCGGTTCCAACATCGGTTGATCAGCTTGATTGGGTAGTCATTGCGTTTCAGGTGTGATTGTATGATTGAGTATTTTTCAGCGTTGGTATAGTTTGTAGAGAGTCTGTCGACACGGGTGATGAAATTAATAGCGGTGTTCATTTTTTGACTGAGTGGGTGGAACGAGTGGTAGTTGATCAGTCTTCCGGAGGATATGCTTTTGGTGTACCATTGGGTCTGTATGGTTTGGTCGTTTTTCCGTATGAGTAGCATGTCTAGGTATGGCAACTGGCAGTCTTTCTCTGCTTCGGCTGTGAATTGAAGCATTGGGTGGTAACTATTAAATGAGTTTAGAACCTCTGACATCTTGCCGTGCGGAACTGTAAGAAGTAGATCGTCGACATATTTTTTAACAACTGGTATCGATATGTGTATTGTGCTCATTACTGTATCGATTAGTGTGTCAATAACAATTTCGGCTAGTATAGGGGAGAGCGGATTTCCCATAGCCGTTCCTTTTATTTGATGGTAGTATTTGTTGTCAAATTGAAAGTAGCTGCAATCCATGCAGAAATTGACCATCTCTAGGAAAATGTCTAAGCAGATATTGGTATTTGATCTGATGTGTTGCCAATGATCTATAATCCCTTTCGTTACTAGTTCCTGTGGGATGTTTGTAAATAGAGAGATCACGTCCAGAGAGATCATCTCGTAGTTTTGTGGTAGTGTAATTGAGTTGATAAACCGGCAGAAAGCAAACGAATCTGTTACACTGTAGTTGCTTTTGATGGATGCTTGTAGTATTTTGCATATATATTTCGAGAGTGCGTACGATGGAGCGGTCATGTTGGGTATAACGGGGCGGAGTGGTAGGTTCGGTTTGTGTGCTTTGGGCTGGCCGTATATTCTGGGGCAGGTGGCAGTGTTTGTTTTTAGAGAGTAGTATTCGTTTTTATCGACCAGTTTCAAGTCATATAGGCGTTGTACTATTCTGTTGTTCATGGTTTGGTATCTAGATGTCGGGTCTCTGGTGATTTGCTTGTAGGTGTTGGTATCCAGCAGTAGCTCGTTCATTTTAGTCTTGTAATCGTCGATGTCCATTATTACCGTTCGATTCCCTTTATCAGCAGGCATAACGCGTATAGTTGGATTTTCTTTAATAAAGTTTCGGGTGGTTTTTACTGCGGTTGTGCAGAATCGTGTTAGGGGGTCGTTTTGTCTTCTAGATTTCATGTCGTGGATATGATTTTGGATGGTGTTTGCTACTAGGCATCTGGTTTGATTTTGTGTTGTTTTATCGGGGTTTGATCGTATTATTGATTCCACATCCGCTATTAGGTGGTATATGGGAAGTTGGCTTATGGTGATGTGAGGAAGAGTGAATTTTGGACCCAGGCTTAGCAAGATTTTTGTATCTGGTGGTAGCTGTTGTTTAGTGGCATTATAGATTGCATTTTCGTTGTAGGTTGGAGTGTTCGATACCTTGTTTTCCAGCTTAGAGATGATCTGTCGTGCTTTCTTTTCGGTGCAGTGTGTTTTTCGCCGTAAACATTTTTGATAGGCCATCTCTTGTGTGAAGATGAATGTTTTGGAATCTTCGATATTCACACTACTGTGGATTCGTTGTTTACATTCATCCATTTGTCGGTTTAACTGCTTAATTTTGTAAAACGTATGTTGAATTTCGGTGGAAAGTATAGATCTTTTGAAGCGATCGATATGTTTTGAGATTTTACTGAGATAAGGACTGTTTTCTTCTAATAATGAGTGTATGCACTTGAAAGCATTTGTTATATGTGCTGGACTCACACCATTTTTTCTGCATTTGATTAGGAAATTCTTTCGACTCACCATATTCGCAAGTTTGACATTTAGAGATGCATAATGTTTCAAACTGTTTGTGGTGGTGTGACCGTAGTGTGTATTGATGTAGCTGTAAAAACTTGGATATGCCTTGTTCGCCATTATGTATGCTTTAGACGTTGTCGACTGTTAGTTTCGTAATTTTTATCGTACTTTTTTGGCCTTTTCAGTCTTTTACGGAAATTAGAACTGGCTTTTTCAATTCACTCCGACGTTTCGACTATTTATTTTAGTCTTTTTCAAGGATAGCTATAATATTTTGTCATGTTTGTTTTAGTTATAAATGTCTTTTGTTTCGATTGTACCTACAGTTGTCTCAGTTCGTCGTTAAAAATCTTTAATTTTAAGAATGTAAATGTCTTCTTTAGTTTTTCTGTGCATATCTGTCGTCTGCAAAAGATTAATATTTATAGTCTGTCTCAGTTTAGTACAGTTTGTTGGTGAAAAAACCTTTCCAAAAACTTCGCTACTATCATAGTTGAACCTACTTTTCAAACTTCGCACACTAACTGTTTTCACCGTTGCTATCTAATTGGGAAGGGGTGGTAGGGAAATTGTGCTTCTGAGTGGGTTTTATGGAGGCTAGTATCCCTGCGTATGTATGGTTTAATCCATCTACGTCGCTCCGTCTGTTGATTGTATTGGGTGTATTGTAGATATGGCACATTTCTAATATTGGGAGAGCTTTTTTCTTGTAACTGCGATCGACTATTTTGGTGTTGGGTAGATCAAATCTGTGGTTGTTATCTATGCAGTGTTCTACGAGAGCGGTTTTTTCTCTGAGAGCTCTTATCTGGTTATCAGCTGTTGTCGGAGTCGGAGTGAATTGAAAAAGCCAGTTCTAATTTCCGTAAAAGACTGAAAAGGCCAAAAAAGTACGATAAAAATTACGAAACTAACAGTCGACAACGTCTAAAGCATACATAATGGCGAACAAGGCATATCCAAGTTTTTACAGCTACATCAATACACACTACGGTCACACCACCACAAACAGTTTGAAACATTATGCATCTCTAAATGTCAAACTTGCGAATATGGTGAGTCGAAAGAATTTCCTAATCAAATGCAGAAAAAATGGTGTGAGTCCAGCACATATAACAAATGCTTTCAAGTGCATACACTCATTATTAGAAGAAAACAGTCCTTATCTCAGTAAAATCTCAAAACATATCGATCGCTTCAAAAGATCTATACTTTCCACCGAAATTCAACACACGTTTTACAAAATTAAGCAGTTAAACCGACAAATGGATGAATGTAAACAACGAATCCACAGTAGTGTGAATATCGAAGATTCCAAAACATTCATCTTCACACAAGAGATGGCCTATCAAAAATGTTTACAGCGAAAAACACACTGCACCGAAAAGAAAGCACGACAGATCATCTCTAAGCTGGAAAACAAGGTATCGAACACTACAACCTACAACGAAAATGCAATCTATAATGCCACTAAACAACAGCTACCACCAGATACAAAAATCTTGCTAAGCCTGGGTCCAAAATTCACTCTTCCTCACATCACCATAAGCCAACTTCCCATATACCACCTAATAGCGGATGTGGAATCAATAATACGATCAAACCCCGATAAAACAACACAAAATCAAACCAGATGCCTAGTAGCAAACACCATCCAAAATCATATCCACGACATGAAATCTAGAAGACAAAACGACCCCCTAACACGATTCTGCACAACCGCAGTAAAAACCACCCGAAACTTTATTAAAGAAAATCCAACTATACGCGTTATGCCTGCTGATAAAGGGAATCGAACGGTAATAATGGACATCGACGATTACAAGACTAAAATGAACGAGCTACTGCTGGATACCAACACCTACAAGCAAATCACCAGAGACCCGACATCTAGATACCAAACCATGAACAACAGAATAGTACAACGCCTATATGACTTGAAACTGGTCGATAAAAACGAATACCCCGGTCAACACTGAATGTAACACAATGTTGCTGTTATGTAACACAGAAGCAACATTGTAATGTAACAAAGTTATCAAAATTTGACGTAACATTTAAATAAAAACATGGTAGCATTGTTACGTTAAAAGGTTACCTGTAGGTTATGTAACAATAACATTAAGTTTGTTACATTACAAACTTAATGTTCTTGTAACATAACCTACAGGTAACATTTTAATGTAACAATGCTACCATTTTTTTATTTAAATGTTACGTCAAATTTTGATAACTTTGTAACATTACAATGTTACTTAACAGCAACATTGTGTTACTTTCAGTGTTGACCGGGTAATTACTATTTGTGTAATGTTACAAAGTTATCAAAATTTGACGTAATATTTAAATAAAAAAAATGGTAGCATTGTTACGTTAAAATGTTACCTGTAGGTTATGTAACAAGAACATTAAGTTTGTTACATTACAAACTTAATGTTATTGTTACATAACCTACAGGTAACATTTTAACGTAACAATGCTACCATTTTTTTATTTAAATGTTACGTCAAATTTTGATAACCTTGTAACATTACAATGTTACTTCTGTGTTACATAACAGCAACATTGTGTTACATTCAGTGTTGAACACCGTGTGTTCACCACAGAGGTGCTGGACAAAATAGACTGCAAACCCCCCTTATTAAGCTAGCGACATGGGTTGGGTTATTTTTAGACACTTCGTCTACTGTAGAACCACCGACCGAGAAGTTCTAACTTTGTTTTTACTGGCGGGACGACAGCACTATGCAGGCCCTTGCGACTTACAAGGCACTGCGTGTGACATTTGATACTTACCAAATGAAACTGGTACTGGTATATCGATGCTTGTCAAACTGTACCAAAATCTGCAAAAATAACGGAATATTTAAAGTTTCCACCACTACAGGTACTACCACAACTACTCGAGCATCTACCCTACATGAATTAAAAGAATATTGTACCTTGCAGTGCTTTTACGAGTCCTACGCAAATACGTTTTTTAATAATAATTATCCTGTACCTACTGAATACACTGAAACTATGCTTGTCAAGCAAGGAGGGGTGCAGTGGGGAGGCAATAACGACCAACTGATGGTTTAAATTGCTAAATTGCAAATATCTGTGGTAAACGCAGAAAATAACCACGCTAATAATTTTCGCGTGGGACTCTAAATAGGTGGAAACTCCGCAATAAATGATTTGGAATCCAAATGTACTTTTTATTTGTCGATTATTTAAGGAACAAAGATTGGTGACGGAGGCCTGAATATATGTAAAGTCTCGAAAATACTAGGTGAATTGACTATGTAGCTGCTAGTAAATGCGCTTGCAAGCTAATCGTGAACTGCGTGAGTTTATGTTCAGCTTTTAAGTGCACTTGCTAGCAGTTAGTCAATTCGCATAGTATTTTCGAGGCTGTACGTACATTCTGGTGGCAAGCATTATTGAGGTGTCACAGTTAAGTATTTTTTGTGACGTTACAAAAACATTTATATTGTTACATAACAGAAATAATAGGATTGTTACATAACAATGGCAATAATGTAACGTAACGTTACATTGCTTTAATATTATTGCAATGTTACATAAACATTATCGCAATGTTACATTGTAATATAAAAATGTTATGTAAAAAAGTGGGAAATTTCAACCATCCTGTTACTCTCAGGTTACGTAACTACAACCTCACATCATAAACATTACCGCAATGTCACATTGTAATGTAACAATGTTATGTAAAAAAGTGGGAAATTTCAACCATCATGTTACTCTCAGGTTACGTAACTTCAACGTCACATCATAACACAGTTACGTAACAATCTGGTTAATGTTATGTAACAATGTTGACCGGGACTACTCTCTAAAAACAAACACTGCCACCTGCCCCAGAATATACGGCCAGCCCAAAGCACACAAACCGAACCTACCACTCCGCCCCGTTATACCCAACATGACCGCTCCATCGTACGCACTCTCGAAATATATATGCAAAATACTACAAGCATCCATCAAAAGCAACTACAGTGTAACAGATTCGTTTGCTTTCTGCCGGTTTATCAACTCAATTACACTACCACAAAACTACGAGATGATCTCTCTGGACGTGATCTCTCTATTTACAAACATCCCACAGGAACTAGTAACGAAAGGGATTATAGATCATTGGCAACACATCAGATCAAATACCAATATCTGCTTAGACATTTTCCTAGAGATGGTCAATTTCTGCATGGATTGCAGCTACTTTCAATTTGACAACAAATACTACCATCAAATAAAAGGAACGGCTATGGGAAATCCGCTCTCCCCTATACTAGCCGAAATTGTTATTGACACACTAATCGATACAGTAATGAGCACAATACACATATCGATACCAGTTGTTAAAAAATATGTCGACGATCTACTTCTTACAGTTCCGCACGGCAAGATGTCAGAGGTTCTAAACTCATTTAATAGTTACCACCCAATGCTTCAATTCACAGCCGAAGCAGAGAAAGACTGCCAGTTGCCATACCTAGACATGCTACTCATACGGAAAAACGACCAAACCATACAGACCCAATGGTACACCAAAAGCATATCCTCCGGAAGACTGATCAACTACCACTCGTTCCACCCACTCAGTCAAAAAATGAACACCGCTATTAATTTCATCACCCGTGTCGACAGACTCTCTACAAACTATACCAACGCTGAAAAATACTCAATCATACAATCACACCTGAAACGCAATGACTACCCAATCAAGCTGATCAACCGATGTTGGAACCGCTACGTCAACCAAAGCAACCGGAGCTCCGAGAAACCACCACCACCAAGCCCACCACCAAGCCCACCACCGCCACCACCGCCGCCACCGCCACCACCGCCACCACCACCGAACACACCATGTAAATCCAGCAATACAACGACGTCCTACCAACAGCCAGCCATCCATAGACCATCGCCTACCCAGACAGCATCATCACCAGAAGATCGAGAAAGCCAAATACCACCTAACCAGCAACCATTTCTAGTAAAGCAACCCACACAACTTTACAGATCAATCCCACACATAGCAGACTTATCACCTCGAATTGCCAAAATTCTCAAAAGAGAACTTGGTGATATCAAAATTGCATACTCAAACACCAATAATCTAAGTGCTCTCCTCCCACCAATTAAAGACACTCTCCCAACACTAATGCAACACAACGTCATTTACAGTACCAAATGTAGAGAATGTGAGTCAATATACATTGGGATGACAACCAACCATCTCAAAACAAGACTCTCTGGCCACCAAACCACTATCAATCAGCTGGACAAGTTTATAAAAAACGGACTCACAACAGCTGATAACCAGATAAGAGCTCTCAGAGAAAAAACCGCTCTCGTAGAACACTGCATAGATAACAACCACAGATTTGATCTACCCAACACCAAAATAGTCGATCGCAGTTACAAGAAAAAAGCTCTCCCAATATTAGAAATGTGCCATATCTACAATACACCCAATACAATCAACAGACGGAGCGACGTAGATGGATTAAACCATACATACGCAGGGATACTAGCCTCCATAAAACCCACTCAGAAGCACAATTTCCCTACCACCCCTTCCCAATTAGATAGCAACGGTGAAAACAGTTAGTGTGCGAAGTTTGAAAAGTAGGTTCAACTATGATAGTAGCGAAGTTTTTGGAAAGGTTTTTTCACCAACAAACTGTACTAAACTGAGACAGACTATAAATATTAATCTTTTGCAGACGACAGATATGCACAGAAAAACTAAAGAAGACATTTACATTCTTAAAATTAAAGATTTTTAACGACGAACTGAGACAACTGTAGGTACAATCGAAACAAAAGACATTTATAACTAAAACAAACATGACAAAATATTATAGCTATCCTTGAAAAAGACTAAAATAAATAGTCGAAACGTCGGAGTGAATTGAAAAAGCCAGTTCTAATTTCCGTAAAAGACTGAAAAGGCCAAAAAAGTACGATAAAAATTACGAAACTAACAGTCGACAACGTCTAAAGCATGCTTAATTACTTCTCGAGTTATGAGGAAAATTGTGTTTCTTTGGTACAGGAGCCCCCCTCTTAAAGTGGGGAGGCGTCCTAATTTACTATAGAAAATATTCTTGCCCTCGAAAACCTTCACATGCCAAATTTGGTTCCATTTGCTTGATTAGTTCTCGAGTTATGAGGAAATTTGTATGGAAGCCCCCCCTTTTAAAGAGGAGAGGAATTATAATTCCCCTTATAAAGAGGGGAGGGGTCTCAATTTACCATAGAATAAATTCTTGTCACCAAAAACACCCACATGCCAAATTTTGTTGTATTTGCTTGATTAGTTGTCGAGTTATGCAGAAATTTGTGTTTCATTTGTATGGGAGCCCCCCCCTCTTAGTGGGGGGAGGGGTCTCTAACCATCACTAAAACCTTTCCTGGCCCCAAAAACCTCTACATGCAAATTTTCACGCCGATTGGTTTAGTAGTTTTTGATTCTATAAGGAACACAGGACAAACAGACAGACAGACAGACAGACAGACAGACAGACAGACAGACAGACAGACAGACAGACAGACAGACAGACAGACAGACAGACAGACAGACAGACAGACAGACAGACAGACAGACAGACAGACAGACAGACAGACAGACAGACAGACAGACAGACAGACAGACAGACAGACAGACAGACAGACAGACAGACAGACAGACAGACAGACAGACAGACAGACAGACAGACAGACAGACAGACAGACAGACAGACAGACAGACAGACAGACAGACAGACAGACAGACAGACAGACAGACAGACAGACAGACAGACAGACAGACAGACAGACAGACAGACAGACAGACAGACAGACAGACAGACAGACAGACAGACAGACAGACAGACAGACAGACAGACAGACAGACAGACAGACAGACAGACAGACAGACAGACAGACAGACAGACAGACAGACAGACAGACAGACAGACAGACAGACAGACAGACAGACAGACAGACAGACAGACAGACAGACAGACAGACAGACAGACAGACAGACAGACAGACAGACAGACAGACAGACAGACAGACAGACAGACAGACAGACAGACAGACAGACAGACAGACAGACAGACAGACAGACAGACAGACAGACAGACAGACAGACAGACAGACAGACAGACAGACAGACAGACAGACAGACAGACAGACAGACAGACAGACAGACAGACAGACAGACAGACAGACAGACAGACAGACAGACAGACAGACAGACAGACAGACAGACAGACAGACAGACAGACAGACAGACAGACAGACAGACAGACAGACAGACAGACAGACAGACAGACAGACAGACAGACAGACAGACAGACAGACAGACAGACAGACAGACAGACAGACAGACAGACAGACAGACAGACAGACAGACAGACAGACAGACAGACAGACAGACAGACAGACAGACAGACAGACAGACAGACAGACAGACAGACAGACAGACAGACAGACAGACAGACAGACAGACAGACAGACAGACAGACAGACAGACAGACAGACAGACAGACAGACAGACAGACAGACAGACAGACAGACAGACAGACAGACAGACAGACAGACAGACAGACAGACAGACAGACAGACAGACAGACAGACAGACAGACAGACAGACAGACAGACAGACAGACAGACAGACAGACAGACAGACAGACAGACAGACAGACAGACAGACAGACAGACAGACAGACAGACAGACAGACAGACAGACAGACAGACAGACAGACAGACAGACAGACAGACAGACAGACAGACAGACAGACAGACAGACAGACAGACAGACAGACAGACAGACAGACAGACAGACAGACAGACAGACAGACAGACAGACAGACAGACAGACAGACAGACAGACAGACAGACAGACAGACAGACAGACAGACAGACAGACAGACAGACAGACAGACAGACAGACAGACAGACAGACAGACAGACAGACAGACAGACAGACAGACAGACAGACAGACAGACAGACAGACAGACAGACAGACAGACAGACAGACAGACAGACAGACAGACAGACAGACAGACAGACAGACAGACAGACAGACAGACAGACAGACAGACAGACAGACAGACAGACAGACAGACAGACAGACAGACAGACAGACAGACAGACAGACAGACAGACAGACAGACAGACAGACAGACAGACAGACAGACAGACAGACAGACAGACAGACAGACAGACAGACAGACAGACAGACAGACAGACAGACAGACAGACAGACAGACAGACAGACAGACAGACAGACAGACAGACAGACAGACAGACAGACAGACAGACAGACAGACAGACAGACAGACAGACAGACAGACAGACAGACAGACAGACAGACAGACAGACAGACAGACAGACAGACAGACAGACAGACAGACAGACAGACAGACAGACAGACAGACAGACAGACAGACAGACAGACAGACAGACAGACAGACAGACAGACAGACAGACAGACAGACAGACAGACAGACAGACAGACAGACAGACAGACAGACAGACAGACAGACAGACAGACAGACAGACAGACAGACAGACAGACAGACAGACAGACAGACAGACAGACAGACAGACAGACAGACAGACAGACAGACAGACAGACAGACAGACAGACAGACAGACAGACAGACAGACAGACAGACAGACAGACAGACAGACAGACAGACAGACAGACAGACAGACAGACAGACAGACAGACAGACAGACAGACAGACAGACAGACAGACAGACAGACAGACAGACAGACAGACAGACAGACAGACAGACAGACAGACAGACAGACAGACAGACAGACAGACAGACAGACAGACAGACAGACAGACAGACAGACAGACAGACAGACAGACAGACAGACAGACAGACAGACAGACAGACAGACAGACAGACAGACAGACAGACAGACAGACAGACAGACAGACAGACAGACAGACAGACAGACAGACAGACAGACAGACAGACAGACAGACAGACAGACAGACAGACAGACAGACAGACAGACAGACAGACAGACAGACAGACAGACAGACAGACAGACAGACAGACAGACAGACAGACAGACAGACAGACAGACAGACAGACAGACAGACAGACAGACAGACAGACAGACAGACAGACAGACAGACAGACAGACAGACAGACAGACAGACAGACAGACAGACAGACAGACAGACAGACAGACAGACAGACAGACAGACAGACAGACAGACAGACAGACAGACAGACAGACAGACAGACAGACAGACAGACAGACAGACAGACAGACAGACAGACAGACAGACAGACAGACAGACAGACAGACAGACAGACAGACAGACAGACAGACAGACAGACAGACAGACAGACAGACAGACAGACAGACAGACAGACAGACAGACAGACAGACAGACAGACAGACAGACAGACAGACAGACAGACAGACAGACAGACAGACAGACAGACAGACAGACAGACAGACAGACAGACAGACAGACAGACAGACAGACAGACAGACAGACAGACAGACAGACAGACAGACAGACAGACAGACAGACAGACAGACAGACAGACAGACAGACAGACAGACAGACAGACAGACAGACAGACAGACAGACAGACAGACAGACAGACAGACAGACAGACAGACAGACAGACAGACAGACAGACAGACAGACAGACAGACAGACAGACAGACAGACAGACAGACAGACAGACAGACAGACAGACAGACAGACAGACAGACAGACAGACAGACAGACAGACAGACAGACAGACAGACAGACAGACAGACAGACAGACAGACAGACAGACAGACAGACAGACAGACAGACAGACAGACAGACAGACAGACAGACAGACAGACAGACAGACAGACAGACAGACAGACAGACAGACAGACAGACAGACAGACAGACAGACAGACAGACAGACAGACAGACAGACAGACAGACAGACAGACAGACAGACAGACAGACAGACAGACAGACAGACAGACAGACAGACAGACAGACAGACAGACAGACAGACAGACAGACAGACAGACAGACAGACAGACAGACAGACAGACAGACAGACAGACAGACAGACAGACAGACAGACAGACAGGCAGACAGGCAGACAGACAGACAGACAGACAGACAGACAGACAGACAGACAGACAGACAGACAGACAGACAGACAGACAGACAGACAGACAGACAGACAGACAGACAGACAGACAGACAGACAGACAGACAGACAGACAGACAGACAGACAGACAGACAGACAGACAGACAGACAGACAGACAGACAGACAGACAGACAGACAGACAGACAGACAGACAGACAGACAGACAGACAGACAGACAGACAGACAGACAGACAGACAGACAGACAGACAGACAGACAGACAGACAGACAGACAGACAGACAGACAGACAGACAGACAGACAGACAGACAGACAGACAGACAGACAGACAGACAGACAGACAGACAGACAGACAGACAGACAGACAGACAGACAGACAGACAGACAGACAGACAGACAGACAGACAGACAGACAGACAGACAGACAGACAGACAGACAGACAGACAGACAGACAGACAGACAGACAGACAGACAGACAGACAGACAGACAGACAGACAGACAGACAGACAGACAGACAGACAGACAGACAGACAGACAGACAGACAGACAGACAGACAGACAGACAGACAGACAGACAGACAGACAGACAGACAGACAGACAGACAGACAGACAGACAGACAGACAGACAGACAGACAGACAGACAGACAGACAGACAGACAGACAGACAGACAGACAGACAGACAGACAGACAGACAGAAATCCTTCTTTATAGGTATAGATTTCACAGTTGACAGCAAAACAATTGAAAGTATGTACACAATTGTATGCAATTAATTGTAAAGCAACAAATAAAACGCCTAAAACATGCACATGCATGAATATTCCGTCAACCCCTTTTTCCTATAAGACGTCAGTTTTGAATAAATTCTTCTAGTATATGGATACAATCGGGCGAAAGATAAGGTTAATCTTTCACTTTTTTATAAATGTTCACTTTCAGGACATCACATTGGACTAGGTTTATCGCGGTCCTAAGAAATCTTGCTCGCATGAGGAAACTTATTACTTTTTCTGGCGTACTTCCCTAACACAGACATCAAATTGGTCACAGATATCAAATTAGTATAAGTCTGAGTCTGAACATCGTTATAAATCTTCGACCTGTTCGGACGAGGGGGCTTTTTCACTTTTTTATTTATAAAAATTAAGGAAAAATGTAACGAGGACCGAGCCCTAGCCCTAGCCCTAGCCCTAGCCCTAGCCCTAGCCCTAGCCCTAGCCCTAGCCCTAGCCCTAGCCCTAGCCCTAGCCCTAGCCCTAGCCCTAGCCCTAGCCCTAGCCCTAGCCCTAGCCCTAGCCCTAGCCCTAGCCCTAGCCCTAGCCCTAGCCCTAGCCCTAGCCCTAGCCCTAGCCCTAGCCCTAGCCCTAGCCCTAGCCCTAGCCCTAGCCCTAGCCCTAGCCCTAGCCCTAGCCCTAGCCCTAGCCCTAGCTGCGATACAACATTTATCTTCAGTCGGTCCGTCTCCTCCAGTGAGCTCTTGGTATGATGAGCCAAGGCCAAGTCTAATCAAAAGGCAGGCACTTTGTTCCCCATTTACCGCCAGCTCCGAAAAAAAGAACTGTGGCTTTGAAATTTTCGTCTCGTTGATCGTCAACTACAGGACCTCTTTCTTGCACTTGGTATGGAAGATATTTTCGATTTTGCTAATTTGATTACTGTATCTCACTCGAGCAAAATTTGAAAAAGTGATGTATGGGCCGTTTGTATTAGTTATTAGTTACAATATTGCTGAAGTAAGCATTACTATGCCTTTTGTATTTATGTCGATATAAGGCTACTACCCTCTTGGTAGCAAAAAGAGCGCTCTTTTTGCTACCAACGGCATTGCAACCCTACAGCGTCGTAAAATACTAAAGATAAAACTTTACTTTCTTCAGCAATATTATAGATAATTACTAGCTCAACAAATTCCCCATACACCACTTTTTCAAATTCTGCTTAGCTGAGGTGCAGTAATCAAAAGAGCAAAATCGAAGCGAAAAGTGACTCAAGGTGCGGAACGATGAGACCACCGACGCTTTCGCCTTTCTCCAGATGTGATAGGATGCTGTAAATGCCAGATCGGCTATTTCCGGCGGACACAAAATGCCTCACGATGTCCAACTTCTTCGCTCCGGGATGGAGCTAAACAGTATGAACATATCATCTAGCGAAGTTGCTTGATTGTTTTCACCTTGGCTGCTGCAAATCATCTGATATTCTGATGTGACATAACTACTAATTATTATTTATTTATTGTTGTTCACAGTCTTCAGTTCTGTACAGATTAGTATTACTATCAACCTAAATTAACAATTGCATTTCTAAAACTACTTTTACTAATATTGAAGTCAAATGCATGATTAACTTCGTTAAAAAAACCTACAACAAGCGTGAACGGGTAAAATGTGGCTTTTAATTTTTTTCTGTGTTAACAGGGTTGCTTTGGCAAAGCATAGGTGGATTCCCCATAATGTGGCAAGGTAATCCCATGGAAAAACACTAACATCAGTTATTTTTTAATGCATTTTGCAAAATCGCTTTTTAGCCCAGATACTAGATTAAGTTTATCATTGGGTCACAAAGCCTGCTGATATTTTTTGTACAAATAAACAACTCAACAACTTATTGCTATTTTACGTGTAAAAATATGTTTTCCGTGGGGCAAAATGATGAGTTTTCAGTCCATCAAATTTGCGCAATAATAGCTAACATAACCGTAACATCTTCATCGTAACATCTACAGTCAGTTCGGAAATAAAAAGATTCTCGATTATCTTTCTTATTTCATTTCCTATTTAATTTCTGGCGTACTGTAACCTTCGTCAGACCAAAGCTTTTTGCAATCGCTATTTTAGTTTCACCGCCTGTTAATCGCTCTGTTTCACTTCTGACAGTATCTCTAGTATTCTGCAAGTGGGTTGGTTCGTTTGTAATTTCTAGAATTCAGTGCCAAAAAAACAACTGAGAATGATTTCCTACATACTTTTACCACAGAGCTTTTACACCACTCATGGAATGCTCCTTTGCCCGTACCTTTGGCGCGCAAGGCACTTGTTGGTGTTTGATCAAATTGCGAAAAATAGAAATACCTATGTTTTGCTAATTTTTGTTACCTACCACATTTTCAAGAGAAATATTTGAGTAATGAGAAATGTTTCTTACAGCTTTTCAAATAGGTAAAAGTCTTCCATTGTTTCGCATTTCTCACTTAACTGTAACTATGCTCAAAAACACACTAATATTTACGGTAGAATTAGAGCATTCAAATCATGTTTCAGTTCGTAAGAATGCAGTCAAATTACGCAGGAAGGGTGATGATAAATCATTGAAATTCACTTTTAGTCTTTCTTACTCGGAAATTCAAAACGGAAACTTCCGCTATTAATGTGAAAGCACTTCGATGAGATGATGGCCACCAAAATTCAGTGGGAGGGAAATATAAAAGGTGGATGATTCAACTGTTCAATGGGCATACCATCAATTTTCCTAACTTTGAGTGAGCGACAATTTTGTTCGCTCTACCTGTAATGCTGTATTTAAAAACCGGAAAACAAATGGTCTCTTTTTGTCAGGAAAAAGTCATATTCGATCGGGAAAATTTCGGGAATATTTTTTTTATCGTTTTTCTTCCACTTCCCTTTGTCGGATAACTACAAAATAGTATCACAATAATGGAAAAAGTCTCTAAAATCGGAATATAAAATAAATGGTAGGGTTTATTTCTAATTCCCGTTGTAGTAAGTAAAGCCATTTTAATTTTCATCATTTGTTGGATGGATTTAATGAATACTCCAAAAGTTCTTGTGCTAATTTGACTAAAACACATTTACCTTCCGGTCCGTGAACTTTGAAATCACTGAGAAGCGATTATTAGAGCATATTATTGAAATTACGCAACTGATTTTATTTCTTAAATTCGTCGTACCGTTTTAAAATCCGTCCATCAAATTTTTTCATGGACCGAACTAAAAATCACAACAATGTTTACGAAGCTAACGCGCATATATTTGTGTATGACGGCATGACAAATGTTATTCTGCAAGATTTCTGCAGGTTAGACAAGTTTTCATGGCTGTAGAATAACGACAATGCCTTGCGTGAGTTATTTTCATTTATGAACGACGGAAATTAAAACGATTAGTCGACATTTTCTTCTTCGTCGCACGAAAAAACGTAGAAAATTTGGCTGGTAGGACTTCTTTAATGATAAAAAGCATTTAAATAGACCTCAGCTCACTTTGATTGATCGCGTATGATAGACTACAAACTAAAATATTAGGGAATAACTAGTTTTGCATTGTGTGTCACTCAAATGCTGATATTTTTAATAATTTGTGTTGAGTAGGACGGAAATAGGCAATTACGACGAAGCAGCAACATACCCTACTTATTTTTTCAAGATTTTCATTCGTGCGAGGTGACATGCTTAAGCTTTGATAATGCAATGGAGACGCATAGTGTACTATCTTTAACTAAGAAGTAACGTAAGATTGTGGCAAGAAAAACCAAAGCTATACCTATTCGTTTCCCTGTAATAAATATCTGCTTTCCTATAGTTTGGGCCAAACGGGTGAAGAAAAAAAAATATCCGCTTTAGTGTAGCTGAAGATACACTACATGCGCGTCCATTACTTATTGTATTTCAAATGCTAGGATGTGCTTTTTTGTGGTTAAAATTTCGCACAGAAACTCATTTCAGTTCCAGTCTACATAAGGATCGGTTTATTCATCCGCAACTCATTTATTCACAGACAAACCGAAGATCTATTATTAAAAAAACAACCGCGTATTAAAAAGTTCCAACCCACAAATAAATTGTGACTGCTCATCATTACCTATGTACCGATGATTAAAACCGAAGCTGCAGTGTGCACATTTTTTCCGCTACATTGTGTCCTACAAACTGCACGAAGTCAACCGGCAGCGAATGTTTACATCCATTTTTAATTACCCTTGCAAATGCCACACATTTGAATGAGCCAATCCTAATCTAGCTTATTGTTTCTCTTCGTTTGCTTCCGCTCTTGTATCTCCGCAGCTGCGAGCTCGGTCTATGATGCAATCCACCAAACGGTTACGCTACAAAGGTACGCTAAAAGCGAGCAACAGTGTCCACTACGACGGCAACTGCATCCGGCGGAATTCGCTCCAGGTAAGGTTGCATTGCATAACGGTGTTTACATTGAGCACCTTTTCTCGTTGTACACTCCAATGAATCATGATTGCATTCTTCAATCAACTGCATCGCGCTGATATTGCTTTAAGAACCAGTGATTTCATGCCAACATTGTGTTACATCTTTTGTATTAAATCGCTTAATAAGTTTCTAGGTATTTTATTACCTTCATTTTCCTTCTTGAGCTGTACCAATTTGTACCACAAAATACCTCATAACTTTAGAAATTATTTTCTCTGCCACCAAATTATCATATATTTAACCTGCTTAATTCGTAACCCCTCTAATCTGTTTATTATTTTGCTTTCTCACGCAACCCAGATCGGAACCCCACTGGATGGGCGCTGTTCGCCCGCGCCGAGCATGACTACCAACATGGTGGTTATGCTGGAAAACAACCTCAGCGGTCGGCCGCGCTGTTACACGACGACAGCAACGACTGTGCTGTCTACGACGACAACGACGACACCGCCGCCGTCGACTGCCGTCGGAACCACCGAAAACAATCTCAAGGCTCCACCGGTGATACGCATCCACGGCTGCCTGACGAATGTAGATAGTGTAAATAGTGTAAATAATAATAATAACAGCTGCAGCAGCATTAGCCCGGGTGTTAATAAGGAACATAGTTCTCCTCGCTGTGCAGCTTCCCCGCCGCCAGTGACAGCACCTGAGCATACGAGCAAACAACAGGACCAACCACCAACGGATGGAACGGTCGAATGGAATCTTCGCTACGACCGTCACAATGGCAATCAGCCAAATCAGCAATCATCGAACCAACAAATAATTACAGGACATGATAATGACAACCAGGATAACCACAGTAGAAATGCTACTCGAACCTAACGGCCGCCCTTCGGATGGATTTCCTTGTTATGTTGGAGGTACCAGGAGAGAGTTCCACATTATCATTCCTCTTCTATGCTTCTACGTATGACAATTCCTCGGTTGCATATATGAATCCAGTCCGTTGGTTGGTCGGCTTAAGGACGCACATTTTTCCATCAGTCGAGTGTTCAAGCTAAGCAAAACCCATAGTTAAAATGCTTTCAACTATAACTTTAAGAACATAAGCACATTGTCATGGTGACTGGAACGATTCATCCAGTTCCATTCGAACATGACGTATTAAAACAGCGGTTTCCAGCATGTGGTAGCTTTTATACGGCGCCGACTTCCGTCTAGAAAAAGAGAACTTGTATGGGCGACAAGTTGATACTTTTTGTGGACGGTTGACAGGCAAATCCCTGTGCATTGCTATCGAAGCAAAGGTTAAATGGTTTTCTTCAGGTGTGTGTAGAAAACCGAACAAGAATCTGTCGACAAGAAGCAGGGAAATTTTCTTAATATTAGCCAAATTATTGAAGCTTACTTTGGCTTTACTCCCAGCTGCTAAGTGATAGTTGGGAAACATGAACTCTCGACCCATTAATAAATGCCAAAAGAGGGTAAATAATCCGTAGGCTTATTTTCTTGTAGAGGAAACAAAAGACGGCAGGTGATAATTAATAGCGTGCCACGTACCTTTCCCGAATTCCACGAATACAAAGCACACGTTCAACAAAATGTAGTTGATAATGATGCGGAATCATTATTAGAGAAATTTATTTGTTCCTAGATAATAATTTTGCGATATTTTCCAAGAGAGCTATAGTGAATATGTTTATGTTTATGCCTAATATACCGCGTGATATATACATGAGTAAGAATAGTTTATATTTTGAGATGAATAAATCATTAAAGAAAGACTAAACTGTATTTCTGGTTTTCCCTAACTGAACGTTAAATGACAAAAGAAAACTCACTCAATCCCTCTAGTTACGCTAAAGATCTATTAAAATATTAAAGAGCATGCTAAATTTTATCAAATACACAGTCCATTACTTGTGGCAGCTTTGTGATACGTCCCGCGAGGTGAAAATAGTAGTGACTTGCTTCCACATCCTACACATGAAATAATAGCTGCTTGCCGGCAGGCTTGCAGGTTTCGTAGGATCCGCTAGTTTGCTTCAGACGGACGATGCTGGTGCAGTTCATTATTCGTTCGTTCACTTCGCGTTACGTCATTCATCTGCACTCCACCAAAAATGATACGCCACACTTTCCGTTTGAAGACACCAAGCGTCGTCTGTGAATCACGTGAGCGGAGAGAACTACCGGTCATATCAGTGCTTTCTAAGTAGTCATCTTCGCGGTGCAAATACATAAACTGTTCTATAAGTTCGACTTTACCACTTACTTACTTATTGGTCCATGCCCGTCCGGTCCGGCCGAACAAAGGGATGAAATCAGAGATCTCCACTGCCGACGATTACCCGCCATGGCTTTTACCTGTCGCCAGGACAGGTTCTCGCCTACAGCCCGGATGTCGTTGGCTAAACTGCGTGGCCATGAGCTTCTGGCTCTGCTTCTTCTACGTTTTCCTTGCGATTCCAGTCGAGTGCAACTCTACAGATCTCGTTCGCTCCTTTCTTCAAGGAGTAGCCCTTATAGCGTCGTTTCCTTAACAGGTTAGGGGCGGCGTACAAGAGCGACTGATCCGGAGCGGGCGGCTGACTTATGAAACGCTGTGTCTCGCCAGCTATACCCAAGCCGACAGCCCTGCCCGTGTGTAAGTAAAGGTTCACTTATGATTTGATTCGAGCATGTAGACTTACCGTTTTCTCCCAGGGGGGTTTCCTATCTAACCGATGTAAAGCGAGTAGAACTTTCCCCGGACGCGCATTGGCTGCTTGGCGGGCACGGGACCGTTGTTCTGCGGGCGGGGCTCTTCTTAGGTGAACGACACGAGGCTGTCGCCTGCGGGGCAAACTCTTCTTGTGGGTGGATTTTCCATACTCTTAGCGCACTGACTGACACTTAGCCCGTCCACTATAGTGGCTACCACGTGCCCGGGTACATTTTTTTGGAATGGAGTCCTTGCACTGGCTCACCCGCCGATATTTCACGGAAACGGGCTATCGAGATAGCAGTTATTATTTTCGCGGACACACTTCACCTCAGGGCACACGGATTCTTCCTTCTCTCCTCGGCGTTTACACGGACTTCGCCCGAAAAGGCAGATCGACACTAAATCGTGTTGAGAACCCGCTCGCACGATTTACGCAGCGCGGGTGTAATGCGGTAGATTTAAGTAGCGGGGGTTTTTTCCAGGTAACGCACAGCACTTCACAGAACACGGTCGATACGAACTTCCTTCTTGATACCACATGGGAGCAGCAACTCGTTACTCCCACTCTTAGGCACGTCCGATCGCCTCGCTTGCCAGAACCCAAAAAAAGCCCGATCTCCTTGCTGATCGCAGGCAACTCCCCCTTGTAGGCTTAAGCGGAACTACCTTGTGTTACGGCAGAACTCCTCCGCTCTCGGTCGGTTCGTGCGGTGGAGCCAATGGTAACCGCGGCGTCTCGACAAGGGGTTTTTTTTTATATAAATAAACAATTTTTTTCCTTACTCCTAACATGCAATACAAAATACAATTTTTTCAACTATTTACAGTTACTATGGGACATGGTCACATGTTACACGTGAGACTAGACATCGCAGCCCTAGTAAGGCGGCATGCCTAAAGTAACGGAACGGAATAATCTGCGTGGACCTAAGCGAACGAAAAACTACAAGGTTTACAACCCTAAGGGTTGTACGAAAGGATGACGTAGGACTATATCAGATCATTAGATCAAAGACTAATGTAACCTGCATTTATGGCATAAATATGTTTATAAGAATCTGTGAGTGCCATTGTTTAAGTGAATGTTTAAAAGAGAGGAGCGAAATATTCAGACTCAATTCTTCATTGAATGAAATGGTGGCTTTGAAAATACGTTGACGGGGACCATTGCTACTATTGAGACATAGAGATTGCTTTAAAAATCACTTGTGTGCATCATAAAGGTTGAAATAGTAATGAATGACCAGCCCACAGACTATTGTATTATTGTATTGCGTAGCTTGACATGTTTCAATAAGCCTACTTTAACACGCTTGTGGCCTTTAAAAGGGCCATTGGTTACAAATAACATTAAAGCCAAAGCATGTTCATCGCAAATATGACGTGCCAGGCGAACGACCTTCTCTTTTGAAATGAATGGCAACAGGCACGTAAGTTAGCGGCGTTCCCAAGCAACAATGTGAATTTTATTGTACTCTTATGGTGGTCTTCAAGACCAATTTTGGTCTTAAATGTCATCATAAGAGTGTAATAAAACCCAAATTGTTGCTTGGGTTGGTTCACTCTCTCTTGCTCCGAGACGGTTGTACTAGTTTACTTTCACAGCTTACCACTTGTTACATAGCAGAAAATATGGGACACACGCAAAAATTTCTGTTTCATTTGTATGAGTCCTTATCCTCCAATCACAGGGGTTAGAGGTCTCAAACCATCATAACATAAAATCATGCCTCCAGAAACCCCCACATGCCAAATTTAGTTTCTTTTGCTTGATTAGCTCTCGAGTTCTGAGGAAATTTGTATTTCATTTGTATGAGAGCCCCCTCCTAAAGAGGGGAGGGGTCCTAATTTACCATAGAAAAATTCTTGCCTTCTAAAACCTCCATCTGCCGAATTTGGTTCCATTTGCTTGATTAGTTCTCGAGTTATGAGGAAATTTGTATTTTATTTGCATGGGAGCCCCCCCTCTTAGAAGGGGAAGGGGCTTCCGTGCTCTATAGGAAAAATTCTTGCCTTCTAAAACACCCACATGCCAAATTTGGGTCCATTAGCTTGGTTAGTTCTCGAGTTTTGAGTAAATTTGTTTTTCATTTGTATAGGAGCCCCCCCCCCCTTCTCACACCCTTCATAAAATTGCTCTCGTACCCTCTCAATAAAATTGCTGGTCATTTTATCTATCCAATGACATATAAATTGTTCAGTTATGTTCAGTAGTTTAGTAGTTAATATTTTTTGAAAAGATGGTTCTACAATTGATGAAGGGACGGTAAGGGAAAGTAATGAAGAAGGATTTTTTGGGAATGGAGGGGAAAGAGTGGAAAGGAAGGGGGGGTAATAGGTAGCAACGCTTAACAAGTTATTTTTGTGACTCCTACCTTTTGTCTAATGCTGGAAGGTGCAAGCTATAATCTGAGATTATAACCGGATTTGAACCCACAACACCCGCCAGGGCATGTGGCTCGTTGGTACCCGTGTACCTATGAACCACAGAGGCGCTGTGGTAACAAACGACAATGGCTTACTTACTTACTTAATTGGCCTTACGTCTTACGACAAGACCTGCGCAGTATAATTACTCCATCTATTTCGGTCCAAGGCAGCTGGTCTCCAATTGCGCGGGCACCCAGTGCTCGTCAGGTCTCGCTCCAACTGGTTTTGCCATCTCGCTCGCTGTGCCCCTCTTCGTCTTGTTCCTACCGGATTTGATGCGAAAACCTTTTTTGCAACATCGTTGTCCGGCATTCTAGCAACATGTCCTGCCCTACGTATCCGTCCAGCTTTAACCACTTTCTGAATACTTGGTTCGCCATAGAGACGCGCGAGCGCGTGGTTCATTCTTCGCCTCCCTACACCGTTCTCTTGCACTCCACGAAAGATAGTTCTTAGCACCCGCCGTTCGAAAACTCCGAGTGCTCGTAGGTTCTCTTCTAGTAGTGTCAAAGTTTCGTGCCCGTAGAGCACAACCGGTTTAATAAGCATTTTTTATTGTGTGCACTTTGTGCGGGGGCTCTCTGCTTCACGTTTTAGTCTGGTGTACTGATCTTCCACCACCTCAAATGTTCTGCCGACTGCCACGTCGTCAGCAAAGCAGATAAATTAACTGGATTTATTGAAAATCGTGTCCCGCACGATGTGTTAGATTCTCACAGAGCAGTGGATCCCATCCATCCTTGTCATGATAAGTATATAATAAGCTTACCCGGAAAGCCGTTTTCGTCCAAAATTGTTCATAGCTCTTGTCGGTTTACGCTATCATATGCGGCTTTGAAATCGATGAACAGGTGATGCGTGGAGACTCGTCATTCGCGGTACTTCTGGAGGATCTGCCACAGGGTAGAGATTTGGTCCGTTGTAGACCGACCCTTCATGAAACCGGCCTGGTAACTTCTCCCAAATCTATTGGCTATTGGCGATAGTCGATGGAAGATGACTTGGGGCAGCCCTTTGTAGGCGGCATTCAGGATAGTGCTCACTCGGTAATTCTCGTTCGGGATCTCAGGATAGAGATCGCTCGGTAACAATCCTGCTTATCGCCTTTCTTGTAGATAGGGCAGAATATCCCGTCTTTCCACTCCTTCGGTAGTCGCTCCATATCCCAAATCTTAACAATCAGTTGATGCAGGCAGCAGGCCAACTTGTCCGGGCGCATTGTAATAAGTTCCGCTCCAATGCCATCCTTTCCCGCAGCTTTTTTGTTCTTCAGCCGCTGGATGGTTTCTTCAACTTCCTTTATCGATGGGGGTGGCACATCTTCGTTTCTTGCTACACCAATGTGGTCACTTCCTCCGCTATCATATTCTTCCGCCTGCACGCCATTCAGGTGTTAATCGTAGTGCTGCCTCCACATTTCGATCACCGCACGGTCGTCAGTCAAGATACCTCCATCTTTACCTCTGCACATTTTGGCCCGCGGCACAAGGTCTTTGCGAGATTCGTTGAGTCTCTGATAGAACTTCCGTGTGTCGTGAAAGCGGTACAACTGCTCGAGTTCTTCGCACTCCTTCTTCTCTTGGTGGCGCTTCTTCTCCTCGAAGAGTCGGGTTTGCTGTCTCCGCTTCTGTTTGTATCGCTCCACATTCTGCCGGGTGACGCCACGCAGCATATGTATCTGGGCTGCTTTCTTCTCAGCCAATATTTGCTGGTATTCCTCGTCAAACCATTCGTTACGTCGATTCGGTGCCACGCGGCCTAGGACGATCTCCGCTACGCTGTTAATGGCTGTTTTCATGACGAGGGCCTGAGGCTAATCAACTTCGCTGCAGTCAGAGGAATGGCTGTCTGTAATACCTATCTTGTACGATGGAACATTTTGAAGCACACCTGGAAACACTCGACTAGAGAGGCCTGCATTTATCTGACGTGCGGTCAAAACATCGATTCGGACCACCATCTCGTAGCAAGTAAGATTCACTCCCGGTTGTCCAACGTATTCAAATCCAAACCTATGAGGATATGACTGAACATTCGGCGGTAATCAGCGGAAGGAGTTGCTGCAGAGTATTCTCGGAAGACTGATGAGTGGATCGCTGTACACCTTGGAGAGAACCTGAACGAACAGTGGAGGCACATTCACGACGCGATCAGTACTACAGCGCGAGAAGTGTTGGGTACTGCTGCTGCAGTGACTTCCAGTGAGTGGTTTGACGCAGTGTGCCAACGAGTGACTGATGAGAAGAATCGTGCCAGAAGTCGCATATTAGCTACAGTGGTGACACGCTAGAGCAGAAAGAGATACCGAAATGCTAGAACTGTGGGAAAGGGACTTCACCATCGTAAGAAGCGCCTCCAGAATTACCTCGAGAGACACGATACGAAAAGCTTCTTTAATACGACTAACGGAATCCGGGAGCAAGAGTGCTGAAAAACGGCAAATCAGCTGGAAAGGACGGCATCCTCGCCGAACTTTTGAAAGTGGGAAGCGAACCGCTGTATTGTGCAATCCATCAGATTACACTAAAGGTATGGACTGAAGAGGAACTACCTACGGATTGGTTGGAAAGTCTATATGTCCTATTTACAAAAAGAGCCATTGACTCGCATGTAGCAATTATCCTGGTACTCTCCTCAATTCTGCATACAAAATTCTCTTCCGGATCCTGTTTCTCAGATTGACGCTCCACGACGGACCAAATGTTCAAGAATTCTACTTCCGAGAATTCTACTTGCTGACTCACCATTTGTTTATAGACTTCAAGGTGGCTTACGATTCAGTTAACCGAAATGAGCTGTGGCCGTGGCTGTGGCGGATTATGCTTAAACATGGTTTTCCTCAAATCTGACTAGGCTGATACGTGCTACTCTTGATAGATCAGCGTCAGAATAGCAGGCGAGACATAGGACGCGTTTGTGACGTTAGATTGTTTGAATTTTCTATTCAACATTACATTGGAGAGTGCTATTGTAGAACTATGGAAGAGACGTGCATCTTAAGGAGGAAGCTGCAAGGATAGGACTTGCATAAACTCTGCCAAAACGAAGTATATCGTAGCTGGTAGGTGGCAATCGTGATATTTTCGAAATGATCGACGAATTTGTTCACCTTGGTAAGTCAGTGACATGTGAGTCATGAAGTAAAAACTAAAAACTATGGACTATGTAGCCAACTTGTGATCTATAAAATGCTAATTCTCCCAGTGATAGTCTACAACCACGAAACGCGAATGTTGAAAAAGAGCGACCGACTAGATCTTGGCATTTTTAGGCGTAAGATCCTGCGATCAATTCTGGGCGGCATATTAGAAGAATGTGGTGCAGGCGCGTAAACAACGAAATTTATCAAGTATATTTACAAAGATGCGGATATTGTGAAACGACTAAAGCACGGCAGGCTATAGTGGGCTGAGACCAATGAAAACAAAATTCAGCAGAGAACCCGACTGAGGTCGTCAACTTCGGGGCAGACCCCGTACCCGCTGGATGAGCGCTGTTGACGGGGGTGCTAGAACAGCGGGTGTTGGGGCGACTGGAGAGTGGCAGCCGAAGAATGAGAAGCGTGGTGACGACTCCTAAATTCGGCCCAGTTTTGATAAGCGGATTGTCGACGAAAAAGTAAGTAAAGTAAGGAGCCACTTTACTACATGTTTTTGGCTTTTCTAGCTTCAGCCATTAGTTTGATATCCAACTTTTTACAAGATATAATGGCGGATGGCAAAATCCGTATTTGTAATATTTTTGAACAACATTTTTGACATGTTTACATCGCACATTTTCTTTCTGCACGATCTCGCATCAAAAACGGAAGCCGAAAGGAACGTATAGAAAACATATGATGATCGATGTTAATAGAAACATCAAAAATGCGGTTCAAGTATTGTGCCGTGCAGCAACTTTACGAGTCCTACGCAAATTTGTATTTTAATAATAATTATCCTGTACTTGCCAATCACGTTGCCAATACATTGAAAATATCAAGGGTAAGTCGCTGACTACATTTCGTTCACCTCATTCATAGAAAAATTTTTCAGTCTGTGCCTTACTGTGACGCCGAGAGGTGCTGATCGTGTGAAACCTCCCAGGTAACCAATAAGCATTTCCAATGCAATTTAAATGCAAGCCAATAAGCATTTAAGTTGCCTTAAATGCTACCTAAATGCTATTTTGGCAAAATATGCGGCTACTTTACTGCTAGCCCTCTTATAGTGCTGACAATGCTTATTTGCAGCTAGTTACCGACAAGAAGAATTTAAATAGAATTGTGGATGCCAATTTACAACAGTTATGCAGTCAAAAGGCTGATAAACAACAACCTGCAGTATAAAACGCCAGGGATGCTAATAAACGACTGATTTACTGCTTACTTTAATGCTTATTGGTTACCTGGGCTGTCAAACTCGGCTGCGCCCAGCCAGACTCTTTTGATCGTTTTGACAAAAACAAACATTGGCATGGCTGTCAATTTCTAACATTTCAAAAGTAAAAAAGGTGGGCCACAGTGTGCCATAAACTGTGAAATGAATAATGTACCGCAATTGCAATCAATGAGGTAAGCTGTTCTCTAAACTGAGCCTGCCACAATGTTCTAAGCGGCGTACCCTTGGAAAATATGCTTGTCAAGGAGGGGTACAGAGCGGAGGCAATAGACCAAATCAAGGTGACGTCATCTGGCAGATACTGGCGCCCTTGTTTACAAACAGACCGCAGAATCCAAAAAAGTTTCACCTGTTTAAACGGCAAGTTTGTTGTTTAAACCGAGTTTAACCAGCATTAGGACTAAATTTAAAAGCCAATATGCCTGTAAACCAAGGGGTCGGACACTCAGCACATAGTGCCCCGGCACTGCAGAGATATCAAGCGGCACTCCTCTAAAGCCTTATAAAAATAACATTTATAGGGCGTTACACACGTCCGGTTCAATTTTACATATGAAATGGGAGCACTGCCAGTTGTCAAAATCATTTCGCACGGTTGCCAGATCTATCAGATTTTAACGAATTTACCAAATCTTGCAGTTCGGCACTTTCGGTACAGCACCGGCACAGTTCGGCTCGTTTCAAGTCGCCTAACATAAAAACGGCTGTGCCGAGTGACCGACCCCTTGCTGTAAACTGTTAAAACACACGCTACATTCGCTATAAACGAAAAGGAAAATTTTCCAAAACATAAACAAGGGCGCCAGTATCTGTCAATTGACGGTATGATGATTTGATCTATAAGGAAAAACTGGTGGTTTAAGCTGGAATCACACTAACCGTCAGCGAACATCATCGGCAACGTATCGTAACGGAACGTCAGTAATGGTCGCATCATGCATTTTCAATGAGCGCATTCACATCACGACACACGAGTGCCTTGACCTTGGCCTTGACGTTCCGGAAAGAGCGCGGAAAAAAATGAAAGTGCAATCTTTAGTTCAGTGTATCAATAATTGACGCAATCACATCGGTATGTCAATTGACACTCTCGCACCGTGCATCGTGTTGATAAACAAACAGCGCGCATGCACTTTGTTTGACATTTTCTTTCTTATCATCGAGCTGAGTCGAGCCTTCGCCGTGCAGTAGTGATCTGTAGTTGTTTTGTTGGAAAATGTAATTAAGCCTAATTTACCATCATCAGTTGCTAATTTTCGCAGCAAGTTTTACGCAGAAACATTTTTACCACTTCTGACCAACAAGTGACGAGTTAACAATTCACCTGCAGCATTCAAGATGGTTATTTCACTAAATCGTAAGGTGCACAGCTCGAATAATCCGCTTGTGTTTTTAGATATACAAATTGGCAAAGAGCACGGTAAGCTGAACGTTGTTGCTCAGTTGAAATTTTCGTAGAATAATTGTTCTATTTTTCTCTCCCAGTTGGACGGCTACTTATCGAATTGCGTGCCGATGTCGTTCCGCGGACTGCAGAAAACTTTCGTGCACTTTGCACCGGAGAAAAAGGCACTTCCAAAAGCGGAATCCGTTTGCACTACAAAGGTAGCAAATTTCATAAAGTAAAATCCCTGTTCATGTCACAAGGCGGGGATATTGTCAATTTCGATGGTTCCGGCGGTGAAAGTATTTACGGAAAGACGTTCGAAGATGAAAATTTTTCATTGCTGGTATCTTTTTTGAATAATCGCCTTAGTTTGTTACTATTGAGTGATTTTTGCAGCACGAAGACGGTGCCGTTAGTATGGTAAACTTGAGCAAAGCAAACACAAACAACTCACAGTTTTTCATTACATCTGGCGAGTGTCCGCATCTGAATGGAACTAATGTAGTTGTCGGCTATGTTATCAGAGGAATAGGTGTTATCGGTGAAATGGAGAGATGTACCACAGACGAAGGTCAGCCAACGGACGACATTGTAATTGTGAACTGCGGCCAGATTGCACCAGGTGCCGATTGGGGTCTTAATGACGAAGACGAAACAGAGGATAAATTACCACCATTTCCGAAAGATTGGAACCAATTTGAAAAAGATTTCACGGTATGCCTGATCTACATGCTTAACATCTGTTTTTCATTCTAATTTAAACCTATATTTTGATCAGATTTCAGAAATGCTAGTCGAATTGAACTGCATTAAAATGGCTGGAAATTATTTCTTCAAGCAACAAAGATGGATTGAGGCAGCTCGTCGTTATAAGAAAGCTGGACGATATTTCGATTTCTTTAACAATAAAATTCGCTTTATCGAGGATCGACCAAAGTTGGAGCAATTTCAACTGGTAAATTACCTGAATCAGGCGGCAGTACAGCTTAAGCTGAACCTCAACGAAGATGCAGTGCACGCATGCACTGCGGCATTGGGTATCGACCCGGGCAACTCCAAGGCTCTGTTCCGGCGAGGTATAGCACACAATAAACTAAAAAATTACGAAAAGGCAATTGACGACCTCAGACAGGTGGTGGAACGTATACCCAACGATAAGCTGATTCTTAACGAGTATACAAGGGCTAAGAGCAATCTGGGTGATTACAGAGCGCAGCAGAGGATTGCGTTGTCGAATATGTTTAAGTAGATTTTCGAACCTACCTCTTAGTTGTAGAAAATATTATTGTTAGTTGACAAAGTATGGGTGTCTATGAATGTGGCATTAAATGTTATGTACGAAATTTTGTTTGAACTTTCCCAAATTTTGTTAAAAATTTTCACAAATATAAATCCGAACCAGAGACATTCTAGAGCAGTTTCGTAACCAACTTCTAAAAAAAATGGAAATATCATAGCAATTGCCACCACGAGGTTCCAAATTATCCAGAAAAACTAAAAAATCCTTGTATAGCTCAACCGGCATCTAAATATGCAGACCTACGTCTTATGAGACAAGGAGCTATGGTGTCAAGGTGTCATTCCAAAAACCATTTGCGGTTTTAAGCGCTAATCTCAGCGATTTTCTGATGAATTTTGAATATTTTTGCACTAATTGAAAGAAATCTTCACGACTGCTATATGGTCTCCGAGAACACACGATACAAAGATGAACCAACTGGTTGCTGTGGATTGACCACTACCAGTAGCAACAAGATTACCCCAGGTAACACAAGACCGTAATAGAAAGATCACATTAAGTCGTATGCATGTCAATATCACATTGGAATTGCATATAGTGATTAAAGCACAGAAAACAAATTAACAGGCTCGAAGGAGGTAATCGATTTTTTGTGTGTAAAATCTGTCGGTAGCGCCCTCCAGAAATAGTTTGCCAAACGCATCAAAAAATTTCCATGTACCTTTATCAATATTTCTTTGTGCTGGAGTTACATAGCAGCGATGGCAGCGACATCAAAATTTAGTTTGCCACTTACTGCTCGAGGGGTGCTCTATTGAAGGATTACTCGTAGATTACATAAAAACCTTTTACACACTTTTTGTCGATTACCTGGTAGTCTGTTCTCTGTGATTAAATTATGTCAAAACGAAGTAAACTATTTTACTGTAGTACGTGTCCTCATATACAACTCATGATTGCCAATTATGCAGATGATTGTAATAATAAGTTATAATTTGATCATATATTCAGGAGCATTAACCTGTGCATTCTAAATACTGCTGTATACATGCAAGATAGAATTACAAATGAATGTAAAATTTTTCGCATGGTTTAGTGCCTCTACTAACTTTAATACTTATATGTTCAAGCAATGAACAATACGGTATGAAATTGGGAAGGCAAACAAGAAAGCGACCAACATAGCTCTTGCCATCTCAAGCCCCAGCCTAGCGCCTCCACGTGGCCATATCCGGTAATGCTCTATTGAGTAGCCACGAGTAGCTAAGGTACTTAGAAGGTACGATGCTGCGTGATTCCCGGCTGCCTGATTTCAAAGCCGCGATTTTGGTAGACGGCTGTGCCACATGGGCTTGTTAGCAGGTAAGCCTAATATGTCATTCTAATGATTTCTTTCGTTTTAGCTTAACAAGCACTTTATACTGTTGATGAAATCTTTGGCTGTGACAAGTTTAAATAATGCACATGGATATCAGAAGGAAACTCGAGCAAACTAAAACATGATGTCGCAACCATCGCTTATATGTAACTCCAGCATAAAGTTATATTGGTAACGGAACATATATTTCATTTTGATGCGTTTATCAAACTACTTTTTGACGGTGCCACCGGCAGGTTTGACACACCAAAAATCGATTACTTTCTTCCAGCCTGTTAGGTGTTAGTCTGTTCTCTGTGGTATTACCTCTATTACACTGTAATTAAAATACGATTGGCTCTCCCCTTGAGAGCAGCCGGCTGTCAGAATTCGTCCTAAAATAACGTAAACAAATCACTCACACACAGTCAAAGCAGCTGCCACATATCGATTTGCATTTTCAAACTGCATTTTAAATGTGTATTCTGTGCATTTTGTACGTCATCTACGATTAGGCAGTGAATGTTTCGATAAGCAAAAGTTGTTCTATTTAATGATAGCAATAGGCTTTCTGAAAGCGCAACAAGCAATTTTCGGTTTCACAGCTGTGCTACTCGAGTAGAGTTTCATTGCAAATTAGTTTTGCCTGCGATATCAGCGAAAGTCATGAATCGACCTGTTAAGTTTGTTTTCTGCTTAGTGGCAGTCTAGGAGGTAGGAGCAGTGTCGTTTGCGGTTCATATTCAATTCGGTCTGTTGCTGCTTAGTATTGAGCCATAAAGTGATGACGTAGAGCATGCAGTCTGAAGGAGTTTGACAAAATTTCGTTATTATCGTTTGAAATCTGGTTGCAAGTCAATCTCGATAAGAGCATATCGAAAGCGATTGGTTCAACGTGCAACCTGGTAAGTTGGGATTCGATGTTTTGCAAAAAATATCAGTCTGATATTATTTCCACATATGACAAAATGGCTGTGATGGCCGCAAAAAAGGCACTGAATAATCAAATTAACTAGTGCGTTGTTCGAATTTGACCCTTAGCAATAACTTCGATAGGCTATCGGACGACAATTAGCGATGGCCAGGTTTCGCTGACTTAACTTTGGGCTGACGAGTTTGGCCGCTTGAAAGGCCATTATCCTGCACGAAAAGCAACAGTAAGTGCAAAGCTAGGCATATTGTTGAGTTGCAACAATGGAATTCGCCGAATTGATACGAACACCCAAACTGGATGGTGTTTTGCTGTACGAGCAGCTTAAGCGTGAACAAATTGACGGAACGCTTTGCATTACCGGCCATCATTTGATACTGAGCACTCGACGGGAAGGAGCGCGTGAGCTGTGGGTAAGTTCTGTTGCCACCAGTTACTAGCATATGGTTAACTAGAAAAAGACATTTTCGAATAACCAGATTTGGTGCTATTATCAAACTTTTGTGTAATGTTCTCTTGTTAAAAATATGGATGCTTTCATACGAATTTTCTTTGTTTCTGCAATAATATAGCACGGTTTTCTCTTTTTTTTTTAGCTTCTGCATCAGAATGTCGATATTGTTGAACGCAAACCGTGCGTTATCAACAACGTCTTGGAGGGCGGAACAATAATTCTGAAGTGCAAAGATCTGCGGATCATTCAGCTAAAGATCAGTTCTCCGCAAGAATATTTTAACGTTTCTAACTCCATTGAGCAGTTGTCGAATCTGGAGGAAACGAAGAAACTCTATCCTTTCTTCTATATTCCTATGTACAACGTGATGCAGGATGGTCATACGGAATACTCAGTAGAGACTGAGTTTGCTAAGCTACTCGCCACTGATGAATGGCGATTAACCAGTGTGAATCAGGACTTTCGTGTGTGCCCATCCTACGGGTCTCGATTGGTAGTGCAAAAGTCTATATCGGACGAGCAAATCATTCAGTCTGCTGCCTTTCGTGATGGCGGCCGGTTTCCGCTGTTAGCCTACAAACATACAAACGGTGCCGTGTTGTTTCGGTGCTCGCAGCCTCTGTCCGGCCCAGGAGTAAAGCGGTGCCGAGCGGATGAAGCCATTCTGAACGCCGCGGTCGAGCCGGGCGGCAAAAAAGGTTGCATCTTCGACACGTGGGGTAAGAGTAAAAGCACCAACACCGAAGTCGAACCTCACTATCCGCAGTGGAGAGTTTACAGCCGGCCTGTTGGAGCGCTGGCATCTATTTCGGCACTTTTAGATAGTTTTGTGAAATTGATGGAAGCGTGCAACGACGTTAACTCTAGCACAGATCGGTGGCTGTCGCGGTTGGAGAATTCCGGCTGGCTCAGCTACGTGTTGAACGCGATTAACGTTTCCTGCGTTGTAGCGCAGTGCCTTGCTCTGGAGACGGTACCGGTTGCGGTTCACGGTGGAAAAGGTCTTGATATACCGCTGGTAATTACATCGGTGGCGCAGATTATTCTAAATCCAGACTGTCGGACAATAAAAGGGTAAGTGGAAACATAATTTTATGATTATCTTTGTGCTCACCTATTGGTAGACTTTAAAGTGTATGTATTGAAAATTATTTTGAAATTTTGATCTTTCAAAAGTTTATTGAATATCAACTATAGTAATGTTTTTGAATGTAACAATTTTTGTCCTCTAAAAGTGGAATAAAATGTGCTAAATGCCCCTAAAAGTTTTCATCCAAAAATGCATTGTAAATCTAAATGTAAATTCTGCGTCAATTTTTTCTTAGTAATAAACTTTAAAAGGCATGAAATAATGGTTATCCCCAGAATATTCAAAATCTCTAGGTTGTTGAATTGGTCAACATATTCAATAGAATAAAAATTTATTGTGTAGAGATAGACTGCCATCTTGGAAATTGAGATTGCGGAAAATATTTTTCTAAAGCCTAAATTACTTGAGGCGAATTTGCTGGCTGCTGGCAGCGAGCTTGCAAGCTGATTGTAAACTTGTCCAGTGTCATTTGATCTACTTATTAAATATTAATGTTAAATGTTGTTTCATTATACATCTTAATTTCCTATACAATTTAAATTTTAAATATTTAAAGTTAGGTATATGAAAAGATGAAAAAATATAACACTGTAATAGTTCGGGACAATTTTTAGCCCAATCTGAAGCGCGGAATGTTCGAAAAAAAAATTGGTGGTGCCAATCGACGTTTACGGTTATGTTTGGGTTCGTAAAATATTTACCGAATGTTCAGCTGCTCAGATTTCAGTAAAATTTTACCGAACTCGGTACTTAAGTGCGGTGTCACTTGTTGCAAAATGAAATTAAACCCCCCCTCCCATGGGGCAGGATGGGCACATGTTTAAAAAATGAATTATTTGCTTGATGTCGTTTCCAGTGATGGCACAATCACCTTGACTCAATTCACATTCATTTGACGGTACTGTCTCATAGACTAATCTCAAGTTTTTTAGTTTTGACCTTGAAATGCGGTCATACATAGGGGAAATAAGGGAGACTTGATCCCCATTTTGTTTTATGTATATTTCTCAAAAGTCCACTAGAAAAAAAACCTTGGTTTTCAATTTTTCGGGAGTTTACAATACAGCTTACTACCCACAATTTATTAGTTAGTGATACGTAGCGCTAAGCAAAAGATATGGGATATTTTGGAAAGTACCGAAAATTGTACATATTCAAAATATGCGGGAGACTTGATCCCCAATTTAGGCACAATTGATCCATTTACAAATATATATTGTTAAAGCGCAAGTTTTATTTGGAAGTTTTATTAAAATATGCTTAGTTCATGTAGTATCATTATTCAGTGTACAACAGTTTAATTCAAAAGAAAAAAAGGAGTTAGAAATCGTTAAGTGCATCGATCTGTAAAAGTATAGCTTTGGACATCTTTTATAATTTGCGACGAGAACTTTTTCGTTCGGTTTTAATTTATCATATCTGATATCAAAATATCAGAGATATATTGCAAATGTTTAATCGGCCAGGCCAACTGTGAAGTACTGCCGCAAAGACGATTATAAGAAATAAATCTTGTGTGAATACATACATACATTTCAAAATCAACAGGGGAAGAAGAGACAGGGACGTCTCGTACCAACCGTTTCTGATTAACTATAAATTTGTTTCGTTGGGAGTATCTTTGCTAATAAAGGTTAAGTGATACTCCGGACCCTCGGGGATGAACTTATGGCATTAACCAAAGTCAGGCTGCAATAGGCCAAGGTTATAGCGCCTTTTTTCGCTCTCTGAAAGTAGATACATTCCATCTACCTACCTACTGAATATATATTGGCATCATTTTAATTATTTAGTAAAAGAATAAAATTTAGGAATAATAAAATCTATGAATGCAGAAAAATCAAATAGATAAACAAGTCAAGTTATAAAACGACCTCACCGGCATTTGCTTCTCCGTTCGTTCCATTAAATCAAATTTGAAAGACAGTTTGAAGACCTCTTCGAAAGCTAGGCTTTGGGTTGGCAGGATTTCATAAACCGCAAAAGTCACTACCGTATGCACGAGCGTAAATTCGGACCGATTTCAGTAACGGTTGAGGCCAGTAACTCCATCTACATAACTTGTTTGTCACAATTCGTTATATTAAATAATTTTTCACAAACTGTAAGAAAATTTTTCTTGTGTTTGTCTGATTCACATGCGGATGAACTGACCCTATACCAAAACTGTGTCTGTCCTAACCCTACATGTATTTGATTGGCTAAGCCTTGAAAATTGTTATTTTGACTTACATTTGTTCCAAACAAAACTATAGTACTTATGGTAGCCGGCAACGCTTGAGTAGGAGTTGGTCACTAACCAAATTGCCGGGCAACGGGGTACGTTGGGCGGACGCGGCGATAAACTGCGAGGGTAGCGGGTTTCTTGTCGAACTCGAAGCCATATCGATTGCCTGGTTTCTGACTCCTGCGTACTGGCCCGCCAACAGGTCACATCGCATTCGCCATGCCTCCTTCTCCATTTGCAGCTTCCTTTTTTCGTACTCCATTTTGCGCTCTAATTCCATCTCACATAGAACAAATAATGCCTGTTGTTCTTTCAGTAGCTCAAGGTTAAGTTTCGTCCGCTCTGCCATTGGGTCAGACACAACCGTTTCCTTGCGTGCGGTTGGTGCTGGTTCACTGGTTGAGGTTAGAATGGTTGCGGAACTCGTTATCGTAGGATTCTTAGACGCGTCACTCCCGGTACAATTGGTACACTTCCAATGTTCCTCTTTCACCCGTCGTCGAACCCCACACATCCATAGTGATACCATCCACCACATTCGCCTTCGCACTGGACCATATGGTCGATATTATTGGCCAGGCTGTAATTGCGGCAATCGAACCGTTTTGGCTCAGGCATTGTACTCCGAACAATGGCAAAATTCTTTAAAGATTTGTTGGGGATAGTTTCGGGCCACCTTTTAACAGCGTCGCAGATATGTTTGACACAGTTTTAAAGCTACAATTTATTAAATTCAATTAGTATTAGATTTTATATAAATGTATTAAATGCCTTACAATTTTGGTCTCTTCTATTTAACTACTATTCTGTCTGCTAACAAGTAAACTTTTAAGTATAACTATTATTAGAAACTGAGATTCGTAACCTCTTCCTTCTTTGCCTCGTGTATAAGAATGGATTAAGTGAACAAAATGGGGTATAATGTATCGTGGTATAATTGTGACGTTCGGCTGTCACCGACGTTAACCCTTTAACGGGTAAGACCGTCTGTAGACGACCTTCGCTTTTAAAGCTCCAGAGTCGCATACGAAATTTGTTTTTAATTGGCAATATGTGTTCAGAGCAAATTTCTTGACATTTTGATACATACTAATATCATAACATTCTGACCATGCGTTCAAAAGTTATCATCTTTCAAAAACCAAAATTCCGAAAAATTCCGAAAAAAATTAATGCGCGAATATTAACCTTTTTAACTTTTGAAGGAAAAGGACATCTAGAGCAAAATGATTGACCTACAAAGAATTTCTATGAGTAAATTTAATGCATTATTTTAATTTTGTAATATATCTGAATCGAAAAAATATCTGGGCAGAGCATTAGACATGAAAAAAGGAAAAGAGAAATTGGACTTTTTCTTACCTGGCGCTCCTCCAGATAATTATTTTTGCATGAAAATCAGAACTTAAGGTTTTTTTATGTGTACTTTCATGATAAAATAGTCATTAGCTTGATCACATCGTTTTCACGGTGTTGCCCGTTAGAGGGTTAAATGAGCAGGAGTGTTTGTCACTGCATTGATCTGTTAGGCAGACGCGTAGTGCCCCTAACACTTGCCTTTTCCCGTAGAGTACCGTCAATAAAATTTAATGTTTCATTACTTTTTGTCCTAATTTTTCGGTCCTCCTTAACAAACGGTCGTTGCCACTTGCCATAGTCAATGATCATTCCTAGGCTGTGTAATCCACAATGACTCTAATAAATGTTCCGTCTACGTTTTCTTTCAGACTGCAAGCCTTAATCGAACGGGAGTGGCTGCAGGGTGGCTATCCTTTCTCGACTCGTCACAAGCACTCGTGCTACACTCCGTCGGCGCAGCGACACAAAACTTCTAGCGCAACGTTTGTCCTCTTTTTGGACTGTGTCTTTCAACTGTACAATCAGTTTCCCTGTAGCTTCGAGTTCGACTCACGTTATCTGATAATGTTGTTCGAGCATAGCTACTGCAGCCAGTATGGCACTTTTCTGGGAGATTCGGAACGCGAACGCAGTGAACTGCGGGTACGGGAACGTACGACCAGTTTGTGGAGTTACATAAACCGACCGGAGATAATCGACACCTTGCTCAACCCGATGTACGTTCCGAATGCTTCGATAATCTGGCCTTCGGTGGCACCGCTCAGTATTATTCTCTGGTCGGAGATGTACACCCGTTGGGTGATCGATCAGAGCCAATCGCAGGCCACCCGAGACCGTATGCGGGCGATCATCAGCGACGAGAAGGAGCTGGAGAAACGGGCGAAAAAGCTGCGCCGGGAACTGGCCGAATTGCAGCGCGAATATCAGCAGCTAAAGCTGCTGGATGGTGAAGCGTTCGTGCCTGAAGAGGAGGATTACGACGATAACGAAATCGTTGACCGTAAGTAGATCACAATAACCGATGATGCCGGGAAGAAGAAACCTTCTCTCCGTAGCGTCAACAAAGACATACATATTTTAATCGCGAAACGTGACATTCCCGAAAAATTTTATGCAAACACATGACACTAATCAAAAACCCCAGCAGAAAGACAAAAAAAAACTAAATCGAACTTACTGAACGAAACATTTCAAGCGTCAATTTGGCTAATGTTAAGTCCTACGGCTCAGTAAAAAGGTAATGCAAGCTGAGTATACATACTAGTACACAGGCTAATCGCAATTATCGTATTAGGATAGGAAAATCAGTGCCCTCTGAGGTAGTTGAATCTACCCACCAATTGCCATTTTATACCTTTACCGTATGCATGTCAGCACCCACAGTACCATTCATATGCGTTGTTTTGTTGTTAAGAAAGTTGCTCAGTTAAACGATCTGTTCAACGCAGCAGTTTATTAAACACTAGTCATTTGATAAATACCTAGTTGATGATAAGTTACAATTTTATTGAGTGATAGATTTTAAGTACACATTCGCGGAGTTTTAATGAGTGTTAGATGAGCGGAAAGTTAAATCTTGAGCGGTGTTTAAAAGTAATTGTGGAAATAAGTTTCAATTTAAAAACACAATTGGGAATGAATATCTACCTGTCATGCAGAGACTTTTTACCTGTTAGTTACTATTTATGGTTAATTGAGCGTAGACAAAATTACCTTAATGTGACCTATGTCCAATTGTCCACGCATTTTAAAAATTGGACAATTTTCGTCTCTCCGTGCCCCAAGAGTTCAATCTAATGTTTGGTAGAAATTCGATTCTTAACAATTTTGAACGGAGTTGTATAAAATCATAGATAGCATATTATGCCATTATAGTAACGCGTTATGTCATCGATTATCCTTCGTGGTGTTCTGGTAAATTTTAGTTAAACATCATTTTAGTATTTTCCTGTTCTTCTATGTTGTAATGTATGCATTTGTTTGAGACTAATAACTCTACTGTCATTTTTCTATATCATTCCTGTTAAGCAGTTTGTTTTACTTTAGAAAGACTTTCATTTTGGAAATTGCAAGCTGATCAATTTCTTAATTCTTTATTTTCTTTGATCTCTTCAGTTAACATCTTGGTTGTCTGGAGTGATAACTAGGCATTGGCACCATACTAAGCGATTTCAACTTTACCATTGATCGAGTAGCAACTAGCATTCATTTCAATTCTTTCAAGTTACAGACGAGATGGTTATACGCTTTTTTTAACTTACGGTTGGAGAGCCAAGTTGAATCGAATTCATTGTATAAAATTCAACTTAATGCTACCTGTCTGTATGGTACTTATGCTAATTCAGCGATCGAACCTATACCGATCGCGCAATGAAACTTTTATAATAACAAGTCATCAAAAAATATGTCGCAGCATATTGCAGTAACAGTATGCCATGGTGATTACCTCGAGTGCCACGATAACTTTATTCCCAATAAGTTTAAGTGTTGGACCTCCTGGTTCAACAATCGTCTGATATTGCAAATTCCTGAACGTCAAAATTGCCCTCGTGGTTGATAATATTGGATTGTTGCCGGAAGCTCATCGTGAGCTTTAGGTTATTCTCCGTTTAATATTTGAACCGGCTCACCGGCGCTTTGCTTTAATAAAATAGTAAAGTTTCAAAATGCTGATTGCAAATGTGGGAAGAGAAATTCTTGCTAGTATTGAACATGAGATGCGACTCGTTATTAACTTTAGATATTCCAGTTTTTTATGTTTTGTAGGTGTAGCTTAGCATATATAAATGACGTCCTCTCGTGACGTAGGTGTGCGGAGGTGGCCTAATGGTGATCCTGACATCAAGCAACCTGGAATAGGAATGGAAAAACCTGCATAAAAAGACGCTTAGCTTTTCCGTTTGTTCCTTTCGTCATTTTTTTCGTGTTTCCTTAAAAAAAACTTTCGGAGCTCAACGTCTCCTTATTTTTGCTTTCGCACATATTTTTCATGCTAACGTATCCAGCTTTTTATGCTGTTCAAATATTGCGAACGCGTCCGCCATTATGGCTCGTAAAAAACTGGATTCTTTGGTAAGTCAATACAAATCTTTTATTAGTCTTTTATTTGTTCAGTTGGTTGCCGGTATAAATTTTGTTATTGAATCCGGCTGGCTTCAAATTGAGTTTAGCTTATCAGCGGGCCGTCGACATTAACAGATCACTCCAGTCAGGCTTACAAGAACCGCATTTATTGTTCTTTAAAGTGTCTACCCATTTTTACTTGAAACTGAAGATTTTGTGTATCATATTCGTCCATTGAAATTTGATGAAATCCTGAAGCCAGGTCTAGAGTAGTAAACAGCGAATGGAAATGTTTTATACTCCTTTGTGCCGATGTTACTGGCGATCGTCGCGGCTGATTCAATTTAGCCTCACTTGACCGGAGTTTAATCTTTCGGATCCAGGCGAGATTAAAAAAGATTTTCGCTAGAGGGTAAGGAGGTTGCTACATCTCCTCCCCCTTATGAGCTGCTGAGTGTCTCTGAAATAATTATTATGATTTAATATTACGATAATTGTTCCTGTTGTGGTTATTATTGTAATTGTCTCTGTTATTGTTATCGTTGTGCAGTTAGTTGAATATACAGCATCTATTAGTTATTTGGTGTCCTCTGCATGCTGGACAAGGCAAACATTCAACAGCCGGAAACAAGCAAAATTCCTGAACAGATAAATTTCCTTTTCCAGTGATTGACGCTTTACTATAATGTCTTCACTGCTTTGTTACCATTTCCGACACACCGGTCAAAAGTCGAACCACTCTACAATTCATACCCAGATTGGCTTTAGTTATAACTTTAAAAAAGATCTATACTATTTAACTTGTGCAGATTTTTATCTGTCTTTCTGTCAAAATGTTAGCTTATAAGCTTATAATGCACTTATTTTCATACTACCGCTGCGAAACTCGTCACTCTGCGAACTTTATTGCCCATTTCTCTCGTAAAAGTCTTCCATATCGTAATATATCGTTTAGCTTTCCAGCTTATTCCGTGTTTTTGAGTTCTTATAAGTACCCTCTAGAGACGAATCTTGTGTCTGTGAAGGTGCCTTATGGGACGCCTTCGAATTCTACGATAAAACTGGAATAAAACCCAGCTTGAGCTCCGGTCGACCTCTCAGGCCAACACATCGAAACTGAATTCTTTATTGCACTGTATCACATTGAATCTTATCCTGCGACCCTGACTATGGCGACCCTGTTCTATCAATGCTACAATTGTCATTCCTAAATCTACCCCGTTTTCTTGCTTTCTTTGTTGTTTTTCATCGCGAAGCAAACAACCTGCGCATTTTCTACTTTAACTGGACCGCGCGACCTTGGCAAAGTGCTTATGCTGACTGACAGTGAAGAAAAACCAGGCTATCAATTGTGCGGAGGAAAATCCGTGCATAAGCTGGAGTTTAGTCCCAATTTTTGGTTTAGCTTATTCGAGCTTTTTGTTCCCACAAAGGTACGTTCCAACGATAGAAGTCTGTTGTTTGCTATAACATGGTTTATATTTATTTGTCTTATTTCGTAATGTTTCTGGATCCGTGGCAATGTCTTTCGTGCTTTCTTGTGACTCGGTATAATCCAACTTTCGTTATCTAATTAATTGTTTTAGCAGTCGAACAACATAACGCATAGTTGCCCCAACTTTTGAATTGATATCTCAAACACAAGCCTTTCTGCGAATTCTCACAGTAATGCACAGTTCTAAACTGCATTTTATTACTTTCAGGCAAGACGACTCTCTTGACGGAACTGACTGTACGATTCTCAACCGCTTGACTGCTGCTCGACGACTTGTACTTGAACTGTTCCAGCCAGCGTGATTTCTATTAAGTATGTTGCAAGAAGCGACTGCCAAGGCTGAATATCAACCTGTCTTGTTCATCCCAGGTATTATCAAGCATGGGTTTTCTGTGACTGCTGTTATCTTCACTTGTCTAAATTTGTCTATTTGGGGTCTTTGTTCGAGGTCCACAAAACCGATTGGAAAAAGTCCATAACAAAGGATTAAAACAATATTTTCTGATTGATATTAACGTTATTATATTACTTTTACCGATAGAGGTTCAATAAGAACTGACTGACTTAGGGGCCTTAGGGGCTCCTGCCGCTTACTGAAATAAAAACGTCGTTCTATTTCTATTTCGTCGTACCGACCTGAAGGGTCGGATAGTTAATCACCGAATACTTTATTTCTCCATATTACAAAAAGTTTTGTCCTTTGGCCCTATCCTCTATTCGCTCTATTCTATCGCACGCTGAGTGCCAAGCTTAAACCTACCCAGTTCTCTTTCTCATATATTCCCGGGTTCCAATTATTCCGGATGGTTTTTCCTTGTCTTCTCTCGCATTCGTACAGTAACGCATTTTTGGAAAACCCCTGCTCCCGAAAGGTTCTTCTAGTGATTCTTGTTACTTCTTGATTTCGAGTCTCCTGTGTGTCGTTCAATGTACCACTTCTTTCTGGTCTTCTATCCAGAAACATAAAATGCTCCTTGTGTATGCGGTTTCTGTTTTCCGCGATTCACTTCGTTTTTTTTTTCGATTTGTCGTCCATATTCTTCCCCAAGTCTTTAAGTTCTATCTCCTGCGTGTTTCTTATTCTCTTATTATGTTTATTTCCTGTGTTAACTTCATTGTATACTGGCCCGTTTACATGTGGCTCTATTATCACCCGTCTGGTTGTAAGTGGTTCTCTTTTAACTAATGGCACTTTGAATACTATTTTAATTTCAAACTTCTGATTTAAAGAGAAGTCGAAATCAATGTGCTGTATTATTGCAGCGTCTATACCGCCATTTGTGCGTTTTGGAATATTTAAGTCATTTGGTAAGTCTAAATTTTTTCGTTGAGATATGTTTCAATAAAATTTGGTCCCAAAATTGAGAATACGACTTGTGTTTTCTCTTTTCCTAGTAGTAAGTCTAAGATTTGTTTTTGTTGGTCTTTAATTTTCGTTATTAGACGCTCTATCCAAAATATTAATCCCATTAAACTTGTTTCTACATACATTTTCTGTTAAATACTTTCTACAAATTTGGCGTCCATTCCTACCTTTTCTTGAAGAATGACTATTTTTTGTTTATTTGCATAGCTTCCTCGTCAATTGTTATGACGGATTTATTTACTATTTTGTACATCTCTTCTAACGTTGCTGTTTGGTGGTCTGTGGTGTCTTTAATTTGTTCTTCGTTATGTTTGAGTTTGTCCAGGTTTTTGTCGACTCTTACTCTATCATTGTGGTCCATGTCGTCTCAAAATGTCCATGACCTTTTGCACCTGCTTCCTCCCAAAAATAATTTTATGTAGTTCTGGGTTTCTGTAAATTTTCTTAGTATTTTTTCTTGCTTCTCGTAAATTGGTATACAGTGTAACTGCCTTAAATCTAGTTCCAATTTACTACACATCGTGTACCAATTTTCCATTACTATACGCAACTCGCTCAAGTCGTTATTGATTTGCGTCGTGTTTAATATTACATTAAATTCATAGTTACCCTGGGTTACTAAAGTGTCCCCTAGGTGTTCCAGAATAACCTCCGTGGCGCCTGTTCCATCTGCTTGCACCATGATTATTTTTCTGCAATAAACGAAATAATGCGTTTATTCCATTTAAATTTTTTTTTGTGGTTATGAACTATATTATCTATACTGAGCATATTTTTTTTTAGTCATGATACCGTCGTAGTCGGTTGTTATGAATTTTTTCCAACTTATTCCCGTTTTTAATAATTGTGGTCATATCGCTTGGTAGCTCTACGACTTCATATGGACCTCTCCAGTTGCTTTGTAATTTTTGTCCTGTACCAATTGGGACAGCTTTTACTAGTACTAGATCTCCCCACATTGGTTGCCACTCGTTAGCTTTTTTGTCGTAAATTTCCTTTCGCTTTTTCTTTGAAATTAGCCCACATGTACTAAGCTAACTCACATCGCACGTTCGACGTGCAATGTTTGTTATGTTCCATGTGCAAACGTTTGCGCTTGCCCCTGAAACGGCCATAGAAATAAACTTTACAAAAACCGCACCGAAAGGTAAAACTTTCGCTGTCGCGGAAGCTTCGGTCAATGTTAACCGTCAATGCTAGCGTTTGTCAATGTTACCCGTACGGGCAGGCTTCTGGGCACTGACGCTGCAAATTGATAATATTGAAGTCCCTCCTACAATTGACCAACTCGTGGGTGAAGGCGAGTAAATCCTATCTCCCAAAAATGTTTTTTCTTTCTTTAAGCCCTCACCGTAATTCCTAAGTCGAATAATTTCTTCCGTTCCGCAAAAGTTAGTAGTGATATGTTCGTGTCCAGGGAAGGGGCGAGTTCTAGCTTCCAGCTGTCCATCGTAAAATTCAAAATTTTATATTCTGTATTATTATTCATTGTCAAATTGTCTAGTAGCGACACGTTTGAATAAATAATTCTGATGTTGTTGGTTTGGTAACATCATCCCGGCGGTCAGTCTAATTTTTCATGAGCCTCTAACTGTAATATGTGAGTGGTTTGTCCCATGGAAAATATCCACTCCTGATTCGTGTGGTGTTACGTACTCCCATACGTTTGGTTCCTCACTGGCGAACCATATGTCATGTTTTATATTTAAAACTCGTATATTACAATTTTCTGACGAGTTTTTAAAGTTCAAATTTATTAAGCATTCGCTGTCTGTGGATAGCTTACTTTCCTCAGCAGGTAGATTGCATATTCTGTACTTGGGGAACTTTTCACATTCCTTGTACTCTGAATTTGTTAATACGAAACCCCAATCTTTTCCGGTTTCGCGTATTAATATTTCTTTATCAAGCTTGATTGACGCCACTAAAGTTGCATTTATTTGCGGAATAGATGTTCCTCTGTATGCGGTGAATCTTTGCGTGGATACTAACGGGATATTTAGTTCAATTAGCAACGTTAGCCCATTGAAAATGAAATATTTTACCAATAAAAATGTGTATATATATTAATTTTATGTGCAACGTAAGAACACTAAATAACGCGAATACGAGACACAACACTTATGGTTTTTACAAAAAAAATTGGTTTTTGTAAGAACCATAATTGTTGTGTCTCGTATTCGCGTTTGTTACCTACATTGTCTAGGATTTCGTTTATTAGCGGAATGGGGTAAACAAATGGTTTTGTTACATCATTCAAGGCTCTGAAGTCTACCACAATGCGGTACTTTTTGTTATCTTCTGCATCTGGCTTCTTTGGTACGCACAACACCGGTGCATTCCATGGGCTTGTGCTTAGCTTGATAATGCCTGGCGCCCTCATTTCCTCGATTTCTTTGTTAATGTGCCTTTTCGTGGCTTCTGGAAATCGGTATTGTCTTTTGTTAATGGGAATATTAGAAGAGGTCTCGATCTCATGCACTACTATATCAGGGATGGTCAGCCTATCTCCCTTGAACAAAAAAATAAATCCACAAAATCTTCTAAAATCGATTTTATTTCTGTGAAATCTTTGTCCGGTAGGTGCGCTAAATTTATCACCTCCCGTAATTTCCTAATTCTGTCAATTCCGATTGCCCTCGGAGTTTGTTTGTCTTCTAGAAGGTCACAATCCATTCTAGAATCTAGGTCTAAACCTTCGAGGGTTGTTTCAACCTCCTCGGTGCTATCAACATTATTGTCCATCGAGTCTCTTGCGTACTCGTTCGAACTTATATTAAAAATTTGCCTGAATGGGGTATTAATTCTCCCAGCAACAATGTCGGTATTATTATTATTAGTACTATTGTTATTATTATTGTTTTCATTACCATTACTGTTATTGTAAATTGCATCCGCATTTCTGGATTTGCTTGTATAAAAATTGTCTTCATACTCGTTCCTATTTACAAGTGCTGCCTGGCTCTGCAGGTCTCCCTGTGCGCGCGCTCTTGCGATAATGCGCCGGTCTCGTAGTTCAACAAATGAGCTTACTGAACTACGTTTATGTTGGGTTTCTTGCACCTTATTATCTGTTAAACCCCACCGATCCATTGCTTCTTTCATTTCTTTAGCATTCGGGTCTATTACTCCCCTTTCGTTTACTTCCCTCTGCAGCACTATATAGTCGAAGTTGCTGCCTACGTGCAGTGTATATTTTTTATAGAAAACCTGCACCAATTATGCCATCTGCCTCCCCTGGTCGGCTGCTGACCCCGTGAAATTTGGTTGACAAGGTTGACTCACCGTGAATCAGGTCGACCCACACAGTGCCTAATGTTCTAACGTTACCGCCTCCATTTCCGTTAAAAACAGTGGTTTCTTGCGCCTTCGGCAATTTATTTCGCCGTCGTGCGGCGTCAATGGTAATCACATTACCGCAAGCTCCCGAATCCAAAATCATGTTCAGGATTACTCGCTCTTTATCACCTCCCAGAAAGGTCGTCATCAGTTGACGATCGATTGTATAACAAACACGTTTTGCGACGCACAAGCTGGTATCTCTTACTCCATGATGCGCCGATGTTCCATCTAATACTTTTATACTGCTTGGTTCATCGGTATAATCTTGATGGTCTCAAATGCCATATATTTTTCCAAACGTTCATTTCCCGTTGGGTGCCATTGATCATATTCGTTAGGTTTTGTATATATTTTTCCACAGCGTATACATTCGTACCTGTGGCGTTGAAACTCGCTTTTGCTCCATTTTCTATTTTGAAAACACGCTGGCAGGCTCCCTAAGCCCTCTGCGTTTTGTGAACTATGATCATTCTGAGCAAATTGTTCCCGTCGATCATGATAAGTGTTGCTGGTTTCATTGTTGTGTACCACCGTGCACTGGCACATATTTCGCCCTATTGTGGGTCTATTAAATTGTTGCGTGGTTATTGCATCGCTATTGTAATCTTGGGGTGCTCGCCACTCTCCGCTGGTCTAGTTTTTTGGATTGTTTCTCATATAGCCTGTACCTGCGTAGCCGGTACCTTTGATTATATCGTGCATGTTGATCTGGTTGATTACGCCAATTATTTGTGTCGCCGTTTCTTTGTTTCTTTGTTATAATTATTTTTGTTGTTAAAAGATCCTCTGTTATTGCCGTTATTGTTCCCTCTGCGATTATTATTGTTGTAGTTATCGTAGTTGTTGTTAAAATTTGGTGCGTTTCAGTCGTTATTCTCATAGCCTGCATCACCTTCATATCGCTGGTTATAGTTGTTTCTATTACCAGTATTGTTAAACCCGTTATTGTTTCTGTTGTAGTTATTGTAATTTCCATTTCGGAAATTCTGACTCCCATTTCCGGCGTATTCGTTTCTATTCCCCTGATATTGTGTGTTATGATTTTTGGGTCCATTATTTCCTCGATATGAGCTCCTGGCATTTTGATTCCAATGCCCGTCTCTTAATCTGGAATTAATGTCCCTCAGTTCCTGTGCCTCCTCGTTTTCTTTTTGGAGCCACGAGAGCAATTCAGCAAAAGGCTTATCTCTTTGTGATTTGCCCGCTTGCGCAAGCTCACTGTCCTGTAGTCCCCCTAAGAAGTGCCTTCTAAGGGCTGCCTTCGCATAGCATTCTTCGCTATCGTCCTGACTATGTACCCATTCGTACATCTCTTCCGCCCTATGTTTATATTTCACAAAAGACTCATTCGTACCTTGAGCCAGTGTCTCCATTTCCTTAATTAGATTGCCTATGTTTCGTTTTGCACTGAATTCCTTCAGTAAATATTGTTTGACCTCCGGCCATGTGTTCGCTCTTAATTGTGGAAATCGCAGTAAAGCTTTCCCCTTTAATTTGGTGTACACTACATTTAGCAATGGGGTATGATCACCGTTTTCTGGTATCTCGTTTGCGAAATACTTAACCTGCATGAGGAACGGTTCTAGTTCTTCATGCCTTCCGGAAAATTCTGGTATGCACTGAATTGCAGTGACCATAGGGAATACATAGCTGTTTGCCATGTCTTGACTGGCTTCTCGCTGAGTTATCATTTTTACTTTATCGATTGCTTCTTGTATTTTGAAGCTGCTGTCATTGAAATCTTTATTTTCCTCAGACCTGCTCGTAATCAATGAATTTTTTTTCAAGCTTTTGTCGAGTGTTTCTAATATCTCTGATGCTTGACCCGCCTCTTCGGGTGTAAATTCACTTGTAAACATTAATTAATTAATAAATTAAATCTCGCGCCCGAGTGTTAAGGACCGTGCGGTACGGCCACCGCTGTCACCAGAATGTGTTACCCTTTTCCGAGGGTAACCTGCTCTTTCCTTTGAATTATGAAAAAACAACGTCTTTACAATCGCCTACCGACCAGACGGGCCGGCGTGTCACAACGGAATTCAAATTATATATTAAAAACTTATTCTACAATGGTACTTCTTACTTGCTAAAAGTATCACTCTCCCTAAGGAAACTCCTCCTTCTCGAGGTAGTTCCGTCCTATTCTGCCTAGCGACAGACCTCACGCTGTCCGTCGAGCTTCCCTCTCGCGCATACATTTTGGACCCTCGCGCGGAGACTTTGTTTTTGTCAACACATGGCATATTCTTATGAGCGAGTCTGGCACGCTCCGAGCATTTAGCCTCGCTAAGCGGCCAACGCTTTCATGTCAATTCGCCACTGCTTAAGTCACGTGGCTTTAGCACCTCGAACAGTCCCGCGCTTCATTGTTTTACCTTAATCGGCAAAAATCCCAGACTCATCCGGGATTTCGCATCCGGATTCAGGCAAAATTAGCATAATCGGGATAGGTAGCGGGCATGGTCGCTACACGCATTTGATTTAATCGTTTGAAAACGGTAGGATACTACATCCTTCGCCTACAAAAAAATGAGATAACGGAGTGAAATCCTAAGATGACTTAAGATCGCATCTATCCTTGGTAGGGGAAACTTATCTGCGAGAATCTTCTTATTCAGTTGTCTGAAATCGACAACTAAACGCCATTTTTTGTTTCATGATCGGACTTTTTGGTACTAGTAATATTGGCGAGTTGTGCGGTGATATAGATGGTTCTATTATGTTCTCGTTAACCATCGTTTTAACGTGTGATTCTATTTCGTCATGCTGTGAGTAAATCGTTTTGTAGTTGGGTATGTATGAAGGTATGTTATCGCTGCTATTGCCATTAATATGTTCTAGATGTTTAATATCGTTTACGAATTAAAAATTGATTTTATTACTATTACTTCGAATTTCAGCTTTAAAGGAAAAGCGAAATTTGGATAACATAGGACTAAAATAGAATTTTGTTTTCTATATTTCTTAGTTTTAATTTTCTGCGTAACTGTCAGATTAGTTACAAAGCACTAAAATGTTACACTGAAGCGTTACGTGTATTAAATTTTGTTCTCCGTTTTACTTTTGTTAATTTAATTCTCTGTCCTATTTCCCTAATCTCTCTAATTATGAAAATTGTTTAATCAATTATTCAGTATTATTTCTTTACTATATCTAATTACAAGAATTAATTAACTATTATTTCCTTTACTATGGCTGCTGTCAACTCAATAGTCAAAATAATAAAACCTTTGTTTCAATTTTCTGATAAAATTAATAATCAAAGTGGCAACATTTTATTTTCCAATGCAATAATTAATAATTTTATTTCTTGATTTAACCCGGAATTGTAATTTATGAATGCTGTATCCCTCAATATGTCATTTTATTAACAAAATTTATAAAAATTTTTTTTTTCATCATTAATTTAAAGATAAGCGCGACCATAAATTTGATGCTTCTGCTAGAATACACTATGTTACCTCATTCGTATTTATTAAAAAAAATCTTTTAATTGAATTCTAATATATTTGTTCGTGGCACTTTCGCGAATCTACCAATGTTACATAAAAGTTTGATCGTTAGTTATTGTATAAAAATTCCCCAAAATATATTGCTAAATTTTGTACTTGAGACAGTTTGATACTTTAAAAGTGATACACCAGCCAATGAAAAACGTTTTTCTGCGAAATAATTCCATGAATACATTCTACCCTATTGGAACTTCGGTAGTTCTTAGGTTTTTAAACGAGGCTTATGGCAAAAATATTGTTTTAGCCATATCTGAACTACAGGTAATAATGAATCTGTTAGAAGAATATAACACCTCAATGAATTTCCTACAAACCATCATATTCTTTAAAGATAAATTCTGGAATTTGCTCTAGTTGCTCAAGATCACCCGCAATTATTTCCTTATTATAAAATTCATTAGTTATGTTATTCCAATGCAAGACTAGTAACTTGCCCCGTCACTTTAAAATCGAGCTTACGCAATGTAGATACGGCACTGATCTTCGCGACCGTTGATCGGTAATTATCGCAAAGTTTTTCTTTTAGGTAAGTGTTAATTAATTTAATTTAACACAAAAAACTCTAATTGCAATAAAGAGATCTAAATAGATAACTCACCCTATTATGCTATTCCTGAGCATGTTGGCTTGTTCCTCCCGAACCATCGCAGTTTCGATGTCTCGTTCTTCACTGCACTTCACTTTCCTATTTCACTATTCTCCTATTCTATGTCCCTATTTCACTATTATAAAAGCCTTAACTTTGCCGGCTGCTGGTTGTCTACCAGTCAGAAAAGCGTACCTGAAGTGTTATCAATTCTTTGGTCTTGTCACCATTCGCGGAAGTGAAGTATGTAAATTAAACCGGAACTTTGTTTTCATTAAATGTGGTTTATTCTAAATTGGGATCAAACTAAAGGCAAATTCACACCTCCTTATCTACCTCTAACGGATCACGAAATTCTTAACCTGTTTGTCTAACTTTACTCTAACACGGATTTTTAACTCCTACTCTCTACTTGGCTCAACACGACCCTACCCTACCGGAACACGAACTTCTTAACTTCTTCCCTCGCGGCATTGTCGCCGATATTTATATCACCTCTTAATTGTTCTTAGTAAGAAGTACTAGAACATCCCTACATTCCATTAGCTGCTGAGAAAAAAGAGAGTAGAGCGAGACGTTTCAGGTGGCACGCGAAACCTCTCACACATGTACCACGGTAACTCACATCCCGCACGATTCGACGTATAACAGTCAAAACAGTCTAAGTTAGTTAGAAACTGATGAAGGTCTCACGTCGAGACCGAAATACGTATTTATCAATAAAACACAGTAGTAGAATTAAAGGATATAAATAACTTTTATTGTTTCGACGTATAATGTTTGTTATGGTCCATGCGCAAACGTTTTTGCTTACCGCTGAAATGGCAAGAAAAATAAACTTTGCGAAAAACCGCACCGTGAGGTAAAACTTTCGCTGTCGCAGAAGCTTCTGTCAATGTTAACTGTACCGGGTTAGCTTTCGTCAATGTTAACCGTACGATCGCGCTTCTTGGCACTGAAGGTGCACTGGTATGCTTTGAGAGTAAAAGTTGTTGGTGGGTAAATGGTTCATTCGGTAAGCAAAATATGTGTTCGTAACCGCTGATTAATTTTTAAAATTGTCGTGCGCTTCCGGTAGGCATGCTAGATGTATCTACTTCATGTAATATTTGATTTATTCTCTCTTGTTGTCTATGTCCTGAAATTGATGTTTTCAATACTGTATGGTTTCTTAGTGATTCTAGGATTCCGTGCCTTGATCTGATCTTAATTCTATGAAAGTTTTGTAAGTGCAAAATTTTCTACTAATGTCTTAGCTATTGTCGATGCGTCCTTAGTTTTAATGGGAATTAGTACTATATACTTAGTCAGATCACATTGTATACTTATTGCATATCTGTTACCGTTTGTACTGATTGGCAATGGTCTAACAGTGTTTATCGAGATTACCTCGAAAGGGGACGATGGTGTTGTCGTAACCATCATTTTCTCCTTTGTGTGTCTAATTACTTTGTTCTTTTTGCACGTTTTGCAGGCCCTTACAAAACGTGAAATTGAATCTTTCATATCTTTCTATGTGTATTTCTCGCGGAGTTTTAGGTACAAGCGATGTTGTCCGATGTGTCCTCCGGTTGGTGTATTATGGAAATCTTTTAATATCTGTTGTATTTCATCTTTGTTTGATCGGAATTTTGGTTGCCTGCCTATTGCTGTATTATTTGCTGTTATTTCTGTATTATTATAACTGTCCTCTTGAACTGATTTAAGTACCCTTAAATAGTTTTTCATTTATTGACATCGCGATTTTTTCAGCATTTAATTTTTCTACTTGATTTTCAATTATTGGAAGAGAAAACTCTGATTCCATTTTTCGTTTCTTTGTTGCACTTGTGCTACGATTAGTTCTTTGCTTCCTTTAATTAACATAAAAGTCCATAATTTGTTTTTGACAATATATACGCGTAATTTTCATAGTTTTTTTTGTTTCGGGAGGATTCTCGGTGACGCGAGTAAAGAGGTTATCAATCTCTAAGTTATTTGTGTTACTTTGTATGGGTATTTTCTTGTGTATTTTGATTTGATTTGTTTCTAATCATGGATCCTGTGTTGACTTCTAGTACATCATTTGATTTTAATTCATCTGATAAATTCTTTTGCAAAATCAAATACTTCCATGCCAAGACGCATTCTTGTTAGCTTGGAACTTGCATTTTGCATTCCAAACAAGTAAACAAGTGACCGGTGATCTGTCCTTACTTTGAATTTTCTGCCATACAAATCGGTTTAAAGTATTGTGTTGCCCAATGTATGGCAGGTAGTTCCTTTAGAATAATGGCTTTATTTCTCTCACCCGGGGTAAATGATTTGCTAGCATACGCTCTGGGCAAGTCATTCCCGTCAATTTTCTGTGACAGTACTGCCCCACAAGTTACAAACTACAAGGCTAGTATTATTAGTAAAATATTCATTATGCAACAGGGCCAAGTTATGAAAAAGATGTAAATTTTCCGGATTCATCATCAAGTCGAATCTGATGGAATCCTGACATTAGGTATAATGTCGTAAAATAATTTGCTCTCCCGAGTTGACCTAAGATCGTATCTATCCTCGGCAGAGGAAACTTATCTGCGAAAATCTTCTTATTCAGTTGTCTGAAATCGACAACTATACGCCATTTTTTTGTTGCCATTTTGTTGGTACTAGTAATATTGGTGAGTTGTGCAGTGAATTACGATTCTATTATGTTCTCGTTAACCAGGTGAACTGATTCGCCTACGCCAAAATACTATGATAGCGCGATCATGTGCAAGAGGGTCACGTTACATTGAACCCAACCAAGGCACAAGCGTACGAAAGATAAAAGAACAGAAAGGTGAAAAACAACGTGCACATATTGCACCAGCTTTTCCGACGAGCGAGGCAAGTAGCCCGACCGAACAAGAGAATTGAACTCCGCTATAATTTCGTATACCATTACCAAGCCCGATGATGGTGCGCAATGTTAGCAAACAACCGGATGGATTGTGATACCGTTGGTTTAGTAGAAGAGAGAAATGAGGACATTTATTATTAATTTTTCTTTATTTGGGAACATTTATATTTATATTTATAACATTTCACACTTCACTGCATTTTACTGTAGCAATTGTAAGCGTGTAGGGTGCTATATCTCTACATATTTGCGTTGGTAGGAGGAAATGCTTATCAACTTAGGGACTATTTGCTTCAAGAAATGATTTATTGTACTCGTTGTTTCACACAGTCCTTCCTTCTCTCGTGCCTGTGAGAACCCACCGAGTTGGAGCTCACCGATATTCGTAACACGTGAGCTGCGATGTCCTCACTCGTCCCGAGTCGTCTTCCGGCTGTTGGTCTTCATAACTTAATAATATTTCACTTCTTACGTCTTCACACGCGAAAAAGTTATACCAATCTAATAAAAATATACTGTTTTTGAATTTTCTGAGATGCTCTGATCGCACCGAATTTGATTGTTATCTTTCTCTGAGATTGGTTTACATGAAAAACGTGGTTAACGGATTTGCTTATTTGATTTAAGTCTTGACAAAGTCTTCACGCCTTTGATTGTTTTGATTTACTAATGCTCTTCATCGTATGAAGAACATTCATCGTTACTATTGAACTATAACGTTACTGTATCGTTTCAATAAATGTATTATCTTACTCACTTTTCGTGGCTTTCGATTTAATGCCGGAAGTTATTCTTGTTACTCTCCCTTTCAGTTGTGTCTTTAACTTTCAATGTTTTTGCTTTGTAATATTTGAGGCTTCCTTGGCAACCAAGTACCTATTTAAAAAATCTTTATATTTCACCAACTGTTCACTTGAGCAATGTGTGGGGAATGACAAAATTGGATGGGCGCAACAAAACTTGACGTTAGACTACGGAATATCGGATGGCTTAGTGATGTAATTGGTTAAACTGGCACGCTCCACCGGAGATGGAGAACTGCGAGTTCGAATCTCACCTTCGCTTAGTCAATATTTTTAGTCAAACATTACGATTTTCAGTTTATCCAATTTCTCATTTTTCGAATGAAACATTTAATTACTCTTCCCAAAAAAGAAAAGCGACTTATAATCGATGAAAAGAAAAAATTTAAGAAATACTATTGGAATATTCACATATTTATGCATGTGAAAGTACTTGGTAGGTATGATGTTAAAGTCGCATGTATATTCCAATTAAACTAAGCTACTGAAGGTTTTTTTTTGTCGGAAGGTTAGATCACTGCGACCATTATTTTGATCTATTGTGGCAAGTGAAAGGTTATTCCTAAACAATACTTATTCCGCTCATCGTGCATTTCATTTATCGCTCGTTCAATAAAAGTTTCGAAGTTATGTTCAAATATATATACGTTTTCAACTATAAATTAGATCCTAACATTAAAAAAACATGCAATTAGAATGAAGCGCCTGCTGTGTAGATTAGAAGAACGAAAGCAAGTGTAAGCATTCTAATATTCAAGGCGACTCATCCGGCTGAGCTTACTTTTGACAAACGCAAGCAACGTTTGTAGATACGAAAGGCATTTTTTTAAAGTACCAAAAACATACGCATTAACACTGACATGACAGCAAAAGCTAATTCACACTTCTTGTGAGATTTTAAAACATGAACAAAACAAAAACTACATTCTGATATCCAAAAACCAACAACTAAGTGTCAATTTGTGGATAAATTTAAAATCGACGAAGAAAGCAACACTACACTAGCATTTTTTTAAAAAACAACATCGTTACAAAAGGAAACGATAAATAACTATGTATAGGTAAGCGGAATAGGGACAAAACAAGAAGCTCTCCGAACACGGCCGCAACCTGGCGCTTAAATAATTATTCGAAAGCTCTACACATTAAATAGGCACTAGCAATTTCTTGACGTATTCGATTAGCCGCTACGGTCTACAAAGAAAATAACATCTGTATATGTTCGAATATGGTATGTAAAGATAAGTAACCGTTACGACGATATTTTTTTAAGTCTGAAAATAAAATTCATTATACATTTAACCACTGTGCGAATTTTGATTGCCGATAATGTCTCATCGCATCCTTTTTACCCAGCTGCTATTTGGCCGTCATATTTAAACTGGTTGTCAAAGTTTGACAATGAGATTCCCCTTTTGATGAATCTCAGGTACACACACATATGCATATATAGGCTTCCTACCCAGCTTGAAAGCATGTATAACGCAAGTGAAAGAAATATCTAGTTACTCGGTAATATTACTATATAAATTTAAAATTCCGGTTTTATTAACCTTATATTGCAGGTGATGCTGGGTACCTATTAAAACCCTTCCTTATTACACCATTTCGTACAGGTGCTGACACTGAAAGTGGAAAGCTACGATTTAACGAAGTGCATTCCAGGACTACAGACTCACGATTGAAAGAGTCATAGGCGTATTAAAAGCAACATTCCGTTGTATATTGGGAGCTCGAGAGCTACACTACGCTCCTGAAAAAGTTGCGCGAATAGTAAATGTAGTATGCGCTTTGCATTATTTACGAATACAATACAACATGGATTTAGACGAAATTAATGATTTACATATTAATACATCAGACAATGTAGCATAAGACAACATAGCATGACACAATGAAGGTGATGACAGAAATGCAGTTCGTATAAGAGAGGATCTTATGGCTTTGTTCTTATAAAACAGAATATGATTCAGAATTATAAATTTTTAAGTTAAGATATATTTATAGATTTTAAATAAAACTCACAACGTGAAATAACAACAAAAAAAAACAAAATCCTTGATCGATTTGACTGTTGGTCAAGTTTCATGTGTTTGTCGGCTTGTTCCGGTAGGTCAAGCTTCCTTTTCTTCAAATTAGGGATGGGAAAACTATCATTAATTACTGATAGTTATCAGTAAGCAATAATATCACTAAGTATCAGCAATGTTTCGCAGTTATTGATGCTTACTGATACAGTTACGTCGTCCCGTTAGAAAAAATCATTTGGATTAAAGTTAATGGGCGGTAGTTGCGTACGATAGACGAGAGTGACATGTCGTCAGCAGCCTAGAGCCGGGGTAGCTCGTGCTGTTTCAAGCAGTCGTCTCTATTCGCGTTGACGGCATTAATCGATCTCTTGCACACTCATAGAAATGCCCGTATGTACGTGTGGGTGAAAATCTGCCAAAATGTTTCGATCTCTTGCGCTCTTTAAGAAATTCCTATTCCTCTTCACCCCTACAGTAAACTTTTGGAGGTGGCAGCAGCTTACGTTTGTCAACGCGAATGCAACTCGATCGGTCATTCGTCACAAATTTCCCAGTCGTCTCAAAAGTTATAAATCACTTTCGACTTGGTCAAGCCATCTTGCATGTTGAGTCTTCGTGTTTCCGGTGCCGGTGGGGTTGTAGAAAAGAACTGTTGTCGTTGCTCTGCCGTCCGGCATCCTTACGACGTGCCCGGCCCACCGTAGCCTACCGACTTTCGTCAGATGTAGATGGGAGTCTCTGGGATTCTCAAGCAGTGAAAGTATGTCGTGATTCATATACTTCTACCCTTGATGCAAATCATGCCTCTCGTTTCGATACCCGCTCGTCGGAACACCGCCTCAAGAGTGATGTTGAACAGCATACTGGATAATCTGTCACATTGTCCCAACCCTCGCCGCGTCTCGAAGGGACTCGAGTGTGTCCCCGAGACGTGCGTAACACATCACTCGTTCTAATGTAGCTCTGATTAGTCGCGACAGTTTATCCGGAAAACCGGTTTCGTGCATTATGTGCCATAGCTGGTCTCGATAGACTGTATCGTATGTTGCTTTGAAATCAATAAAGATGTGATGCAAGGACACGATGTACCCTCAAGATTTCTGCAAGATCTGTCGGATGGTAAAAATCTGGTCGGTAGTTGCGCGTGCCCCCATGAAGTCCACCTGATAAATTACAATATAAAATTACAATGAATAATGCTGTTATTACAATTTCCTATTTTTTTGCTACAATGCTGTGATGGGTAAAATTACTGATATTTACTGATAGCTATCAGTAACGTACTGAAACTACTGATAGCAATCAGTAACGATTTTTAATGATAGTTACCATCCCTACTTCAAATTGACAAACTGCAGATTGATTTCAATTTCTTGATGTCTAAGTTTTTCGTCATTCCTTATTTTTTCGGGAGCTTGCTTAAGCTTCTCCTCTTCTTTAAGCTGGATTTTTCGTTCCCCCAATTTGAGACGTTTTTCAGCCCAGTAGTAACTTTTCCTTATGTACCTGGCACATTTATTTACGTTTGTCGCAATTTCATATAGGACTTGCGTTTGCTCTTCCAGTAACTTTCGTCGGACGTCTTTTTGTTGATTTGTAGAAGGCAGCATGTTTGTATCATTGTTATTGGCATCATTGTAATCTAAAACTTTGATGCTAATGAGCGTTTCTTCTTCATCTACGGTCTCGACGTCTACTTCAGTAGCTGAAGCCGAAACCCCAAACGCAGGAGCTGTAAAACAGTGATTATAATATAAAAACAAGCATTTTTTTTAAATCTTACCATCCAGATCAATAGCACTACTTAAAGAAAGCATCTCAGCGATTTCCTCTTCAAATGATGATAATTGCACCATTTTGTTCGGCCCACCAGCCGCCAGACTTCGATTCCTTTTTATTGTGGCTAAGTTTTTTTTCGTGTTTAATTTCAGGTCGGCCCATACCTTCTGCCACTCCTTCGCACTTCGAGATGGGGGCCCCATACAATTCAGTTTTGTAGAAATATTGTTGCAGAACGCGCTGTACCTTTCTTTGGATGGAGCAAACTTTGGTCCTTTCGACATCCCAGAGTTTTCTTTCAATTCCGAAACTAGTAGTTCGAACTGAGGTCTCGTCGTGACCTTCATGTTGTCACTTTACTTTCAACAAAAATTTTATTTCGTCTGCACTATCTGCACAGCTTGCGCGATACACGCACTAAAAATTATCCACACGTCCTCTACGTGACAGATCAAATTTCTCTACAAAATGTTTCGTGATTTTTAATTAATTGTAACTGAACATCTATCTGTAAGTAAAAACACATCTATCTGTCGTAAACGCATTAGTATGCGACGTGAAAATACTTTTGAGTGTACAACAACAACCTAACGAACCTAACCTACTAATGTTTACTAAACATTCAGGATTGCAAAGCTCAAGTGCCAAACAAGGGGATGCCATGCGGCAATGTTTTCGAACCTAACATATCCTTTGCAGTAAAGTAGCTGGCAGGCAGCCATGTTTTCGATGCCAACATGTTAGCGTTAGCGTAAACGAGATATCATATATTCGCCACTCTTCACACAAGTTAGCTCTTCAGCTGTCAATGGGGTCCACGACTCCTGAGTCCGCTGTGATGTTAGCCCTTGTCAATGCAAAGCAAATGAGATAAAGGTGTCAGTTAGCTGGTCGCAGTTGGAGAAGAATATTACACGCAATGAGTGTTGGTAGGTACCTCTCAGCATAAAAAGTTTTTCAAAACGGTCCCAGTTTTTACTTTATGTTCTTTTCCATATTCTTATAAATTTTAGATACACTACTACAACGGGCACTTGTCGTGTCATAATGACTTTCCCCTACCGTCCCTTCATCAATTGTAGAACCACCGTTTCAAAAAATATTAATATATGTTTGACCGCATTTCAAGGTCAAGACTAAAAACACGAGGTTTAGTCCATTTAACTTAGTCAAATTCGATGTCCTGAGAGTAAACAATTTTGTTAAAGCATAAGACCACTCCTATTTTCGTAGTTTATCTTTAAACATTGAATCTAGTTTAAATTGATGTGCTGAAAATGATGTGCTGAAAGTTTCATAGAAAAGTGAGCGGTAATCCTTTCCTTTTCCCAGATTGTATCCATATAGGCACTGCAAGAATTTGTTCGGAACTGTTGAAATAGGGCTGCTGGGATATTTGTCCCGGGATACCCGATATTTGGGATGGGATATTTAAGCCGGGATACGAGCATCCTTGGTGGAGCTCGGGTAACCAACCCCGGTGGAAGCCAAGGTCGTATGCTGACAGGAAAGGAGCTTCGTTGGCCCTCCGGCGAAACAGGGGGTTGGTGTAGCAGGCTTTGCAAGCCGGCACCACGAAAAATACTAAAGCACGGAACGAAGAACAAATATATTCTTACTGGAACAATCGGAATAGACCCACGCGACGAAAAAGGACTATGGATTGGAAACTCGGGACGTGGAACTGCCGATCTCTCAACTTCCAAGGGAGCACTCGAGTGCTCTCCGACGTATTGAAGAGCCGCAAGTTCGATGTCGTAGCGCTGCAGGAGGTGTGCTGGAAGAGCTCAACGGTACGTACGTTCAGAGATACCATCTACCAGAGCTGCGGCAACACACACGAGCTGGGTACAGCTTTTATAGTGATGGGCGAGATGCGGAAACGGGTGATTGGGTGGGGGCCAATCAATCCTCGAATGTGCAGGTTGAGAATCGAGGGTCGATTCTTCAATATAAGCATCATCAACGTGCAACGTGCACCCTCACCTCAGAAGTCCCGATGACGACAAGGATGAATTCTACGCGCAGTAGGAGAGTGAATACGACCGCTGCCCAAAACATGATATCAAGATCGTCATCGGGGATTTCAATGCTCAGGTCGGCCAGGAGGAGGAATACAAACCGGTGATTTGAAGGTTCAGTGCACACCAGCGGACCAATGAAATGGGCCTAAGACTTATCGACTTTGCCGCCTCCAAGAATATGGCCGTACGTAGTACCTTTTTCCAGCACAGAATCCATCACAAGTACACCTGGAGGTCACCAAATCAGACAGAATCACAGATCGACCGCGTTTTGATCAACAGTCGGCACTTCTCAGACATTATCGACGTCAGATCCTATCGAAGCGTTAACGTTGACTCGGACCACTACCTAGTGATGGTTAAGATGCGCCCAAGACTCTCCGTTGTGAACAACATTCGGTACCGACGCAAGCCTTGACTAGATCTCGCGCGGCTGAAGCAGTCAGACGTCGCCGCAAACTACGCGCATTCACTCGAAGCTGCGCTGTCGGAAGAGGACGAGCTGGACGAAGCCGCTCTCGAGAACTGTTGGAACACTATCAAAACAGCCATCAGCAGTGTAGCGGAGAGCTCCATCGGGCATGTGGCCCGGAATCAGCGGAACGATTGGTTTAACGATGAATGTAGGAGGGTGATGGATGAGGAGAACGCTGCGCGGGTGGCCAAGATGCGCAGTGCCACACGTCAGAACGTGGAAAGACACAAATAGAAGATGCAGCGAAACCAAATCTTTCGGAAGAAAAAGCGCTACCTGGAAGAGCAGGAATATGCAGAGTTGGAGCGGCTGCATCGTTCTCAGGAAACGCGAAAGTTCTACCAGAAACTGAACGGATCCCGCAAAGGCTTTGTGCCGCGAGCCGCAATGTGTCGGGATAAGACTGGCAGTATTCTGATGGACGATCGTGAGGTGACCGATACGTGGAAGCAGCACTTCAAAAAACGCTTGAATGGCGCCCAGGCGGAGAACCATGGCGGCAGGGAAAGCGATTTCGACGGTGCAACAAACGGGGAAGAGGTGCTAGCCCCAACGATAGGCGAAGTTAAGGAGGCCATCATGCAGCTAAAGAACAACAAGTCAGCTGGAAAAGATGGTATCGGAGCGGAGCTTATTAAAATGGGACCAGAAAAGCTGGCCGTTTGTCTGCACCGACTAATTGCTAGAATTTGGGAAACGGAACAGCTACCGAAGGAGTGGAAAGATGGGGTTATCTGCCCGATCTACAAAAAGGGCGACAAGTTGGACCGTGAGAACTATCGAGCGATCACCGTTCTCAATGCCTCTTATAAAGTGCTGTCCCAAATCATTTTCCGCCGTCTATCACCAATTGCGAATAGATTTGTGGGAACTTATCAAGCCGGCTTCGTCGAAGGTCGGTCTACAACGGATCAAATATTTACACTGCGGCAAATCCTCCAAAAGGGCCGTGAATACAGAGTTCCCACGCATCATTTATTCGTTGACTTCAAAGCCGCATATGATACCATCGACCGGAAAGAGCTATGGAAAATCATGGACGAGAACAGCTTCCCCAAAAAGCTCATCAAACTGATTAAATCTGCGATGGATGGTACACAGTGCTGTGTTCGGATTTCGGGTGGATTGTCAAGTTCATTCGAATCACACAGAGGGCTTCGTCAAGGTGATGGTCTTTCATGCCTGCTGTTCAACATAGCGCTACAAGGTGTTATGAACCGAGCGGATATCAACACGGGGGCACGATATTTAACAAATCTAGTCAATTCGTCTGCTTTGCCGATGACATGGATATTATCGGCAGAACATCTGTGGCGGTGGCTGAACAGTACACCAGACTAAAGCGCGAAGCAGAAAAGATTGGGTTAAAGGTAAATACGTCTAAAACAAAGCACATGCTGGCCAGCGGAACCGAGGCCGAACGACACCGCTTGGGCAGTAGTATATTGATCGACGGCGATGAGTTTGAGGTAGTCGATGAATTTGTCTACCTTGGCTCACTGGTAACGGCGGACAATGATACCAGTCGTGAGATTCGGAAGCGTATTATCAGCGGAAGTCGTGCTTACTATGGGCTCCACAAGCAATTGCGGTCGAGCAGACTAAGTTCCCGTACAAAGTGCACCCTGTACAAGACGCTTATTAGACCGGTTGTTCTCTACGGGCATGAAACATAGACAATGCTCGAGGAGGACCTGTGAGTGCTCGGAGTCTTCGAACGACGAGTGCTAAGAACGATCTTCGGCGGCGTACAGGACAACGGAGTATGGAGGCGGAGGATGAACCGTGAAGTCGCACAGCTCTGTGGCGAACCCAGTATCCAGAAGGTGGCTAAAGCTGGACGGATACGATGGGCAGGGCATGTTGCAAGAATGCCGGACAACTACCCTGCAAATAAGGTGTTCGCCTCAAATCCGGTAGGAACAAGACGACCAGGAGCGCAGCGAGCAAGATGGTTAGACCAGGTGGAGCGAGATCTGGCGGAGAGTACTCGGTGTCGGAGAAATTGGAGAGCGGTAGCCTTCAACCGAGTTACATGGAGAAACTTTGTTCAACAGGCTTTGTCTTAGGACGGCAAGCCACCTAAGTAAGTAAGTAAGTAAGTAAGTAAGTATATGGATACAATATTGGGGCGATTGATAGGGTTGGTCGCTCACTTTTTTTTATCACTGTTCACTTTCAGGACATCAAATTGGACTAGGTTTATTGTGTTCCAAAGAGTTCTCGTTAGAACGAGAGGGATTTATCAGTTATTGTGGCTGTGCTTTCCAAGCACAGATATCAAATAAGTATAAGTCTGAACGTCGCAAAGAATCTTCAACCTATTGGGATGAGGGGACTTTATCAATTGTTTTCTAGAAATAAAGTAATCGAAATCACAGTAAACAGATGGTATATTTAACTGTCGTCCCTGCCTGTGATGCAAGGCGTTCACGAAGAAAATGTATGGGGATATTTTTTTTGGGGGGCTCTGTAGCCGCAAAGTTACCAAGTCTGCGTTAACAAGCGAATGGTCATGGGTTCGAATCCTAGTAGAATTAGGCTATTCGATGTCACCACCCTTCCTTCATGCTGAATTCTATGTTATCCCGATATATCCTATTGACAGTACAAAAATGAGACCCTTAGTTGCGCCAGGGCTATAATTGGAGACAGCGCTGTCATGTGGAACGAGGTGGGTAAAGTAGAGAAAAGCATTGAAGGAAGGGTACTCACACAAGCACGCATAAAATTCAAGAAGCATATCGCTCACTCAATAGCGACTATAGCAAAAATAAATGCAGTGCGGATTATACAGCAAACACCCGGGCGATAGCACAATAGATGAAAACGATACTGGTCGCAGTGATGAGTCCATACAGGAAAAAATGGGGATATTTGACCTTGAAACTTTTTGTTAATTTTCACTATTTGATTGACATTGATTGAAAAAGTAAGTTGTAGTAGAAATCACATAATTGCTACATATATTATGAGTCGATCGGTATCTAAACTATGAAAATCCGTTCATAATTGGCAGAGTTATTAGCGTTCAAAATCTTTCATATTTTTGTGACGCTTGCATTTTTTAATTTTTCCGAATGACATCCTATCCCAAACCTTGCCGTAAGACGTACTCCTACATTAAAAAATCGGCCGACGAATTTTTGAGTTATGCCTTTTTGAAGTTTTAAAGGACAGATTATTCATATAAAGTAAATGAAAATCTTCAATGACACTATCACAAGGAACGTAAATCACAACCAGTATTGATTTTTCCCGGAATCCCCAACCATGTCCAGATATGATCAACGTGACCCTAGCAGATTTAGCTTCCATTGATCTAGTTTTTGAATTCTAGCTTAATTTGAGGTGTCGCATGATACGTTTTTGTACATGTTCAATACTGGGCATTTATGTGGCGTAAAACTCCTAAAATGGTCACCAATGAGCATATGTGGCATAAACCATCAATACCAGCTGTTATTTACGTTTATTGTGGCAGTCATATAAGATTTTTATTCACTTTATATGAATAATCTGCCCTTTAAAACTTCAAACTGGCGTAACATAAAAATTTGTCGAACGATTTTTATTTAAATTGGTTCAGAGGTGTAAGATGGCAATACAAACCAACTGCTATTTGCCGCTTGAATGGTCTATTTTATTTTTTAATAACTTGCGAATGATGTCGATATCATCGGAGCAACTGCAAAGCAGTGGACGGGACCTTCAGGGCTTTCAAATTAGACCCAGCAAGATTGGATCTCACCATTAACACCCCCGAACCAAAGTCATGGTTGCTAGCAGGAATCGTGGCAGTCCAAATGGCTGGCAGAACGAAGAACATCCGCCTCTTTCGTTTAAATTACCGATCCATCAAAATACACAATAACGCAGCAAGTAATTATTTACATTAGGTCGGCCGCCAGTGGTACTAGGGCTATATGGGGCTAGAAGTAGTGGAGGAATTCATATACCATGGTACGCTCGAGACATGTAACAACGACGTAAGCCGCGAAGTAAAACCACAAATTGTGTCTACGGATTACGTAGCCAGCCGAAGTCCCGTAGTTTGTAAATTTGCACAAAACTGGCATTCTACAAAACACTAAATCTCCCGAAAATTTTTGGGGCGTCTTAGTAGAATACGAAACCCGAAAATAAAGTAAATTTAAAAGAAAACTTTTCCAAATTAAATTCAATTATTTATATTTATTCGCGACAGATACGTAACTTTCGAAAGTTCGAAAATAGACACTGATGAAGCCTGCGAGGGCCGAAATACGTATCTGTCGCGAATAAATATGAATAGTAGAATTTAATTTGGAAAAGTTGATGTTTCTGAACGTTAAATTTTGTGATCGAAACGAACGGAAGAACGCAAGTGTGTGCCGCTCATTGTGCGGTATTTCAAAAAAGTTTATGAATTCCATCGAAAACGTGACAAATATGCTTTTTCTATGTTTTCCATGAAATTGTAATTAAACCTAAATTAGATAGGTTGCAAAATGGCTCTGCTCATCCCACAATTACGGATGCCGATACCTGTGGTACTCCATACGTAAGTCAGAAAGTCTATTTCCGCAAGAACTATGTTTATTTAAAAAAAATCACATCGGTTTCATATCAGTTGTTCTGATTTTATTGTAAATTACCATTGCTTTCTAGTAAATTTGCTGTGATAGTATCACCTCCAATCAGTTTCGTGCCTTTGACCTTTATTTTTTCGCATCAGGTTTATTTATAAATCGATTCTCTGACCTTATGGAAAACTTTAAAATATATAATATATATTGGGAGGGAATTTTTGTTCTGTGCTCATTCTTCTCGGTTCATAGCGTGCAGAAAGGGATTTGTTACTTTTATTACTTTGCTTCTCTAGAGGGTGACATCAATCTTATACACCGTTTTTATTAGTTCCCTTGTTGCTTCAATTAGAGACAGTAGTAAGATAGTAGATAGCAGTAGTAGTAGCTCAGTAGTTTAGTAGTTTAAATCTTTGCGATATATTTTGATCATTTATAGTTTTAGATTAGCTTTGTTCAACGTTCATTGCGTTTTGCTCGTTTCTCGACTCAAATATTGAGTCTCGAATCACGAATTCCTAACAGCGGCTGTGTAAACATACCTCTAGCTTGGTGTAGTTTTTAAGTTTAACTCAAAGCATAGCTTCTCCTCGTCAACTCCCAGCTCTCCGCGCAAGCCGTGATAGGTGTTCCCACCATCGCATCGACAGAAATGGCACAACATCGGTGACCAATTATGGCAGGAATTGGGAGTTTTTGTTTTAACTATTCGGGAATACTTTGACATTGCTAACATGTATTACATAATATATCAGTAAACTTTTGATGGTTGTTCGCTTCTATCATTCTTAATCTCTCGTGTGTTCTCGTGTATACCGAGGGCCTATGATTGAGATTACGTTTGGTTTTTTTTCATACTATTTTTTCGGAATTGTTAGGACTGATTATGAAATGTGTAAACTAAACTTATTTTGAACATGAACAAAAGCACAGCTGGCGGTCTGAACTTAAAAACATGCAGTTTTATTTCTGTGGTGTGCTCACAATTATTCTGTACATTTTTACTTGCGTTTTGTCATATCAACAAAAAACAAAAAAAGTTGTGCGTAACGCGTTAAATATTTTTATGTTTCTTTTTTTCCTTACAAAAGAACCCGGTTTCGTTAAAGCTTGCAAAATCGAAAAAAAAGTCAGAAGAGAGAAGCACCGTTTGCATCTCGGTAAAAATGGTAAATTCACAAAAGAGGATTTTTTTTAAAACAAAAATAAATAACCTAATCCTAAGATACAAATAAGGCAAAACATTCAATGAAGAAGTAAAAACTTAACACTGTGAGAACCGCTCGTTGTCCGACGACCGCAGCGGGTTGTTGCGCTGAAAAAAATGTGGTGACTTTTCAAAGTGCTGTGGGATGATGGAAGCAGCTGCGGCCGCTGCCGTCGCCGCTAGGTTGCCCCCGGCCGCCATTAGCCGGGACGTGTGCAGGTAGTTGTCGTCGCCGATCGGAGCCTGCCGGCTGCCGTAGCGCATTTCCCGCGCCAGCATCGTCTTGTACTTTCGGTGGATCCGCTCGAGCGAGCTGGCGATCTCGTTCAGCTTTTTGATGGTCTGGCGCGCGGCCCCCGGATCGTCGCAGGTCGCGTTCAGCGTCGGATCCAGCTCCTCCAGGCTGGCGAAGTTGACCATGATGAGCGAGTGCAACCGCTGCAGGTCCCGGGCCGGGTCCAACGCCGTTGCCAGCTCCATCTGGAATGGTTTCTTTGAGACGGCCGTGCAGCCCGGTGCATACTGGTCAATTTCACTGCAGCTGAAAGCAGAAAGAAAAGGACACAGAGTTAGATTGGCTGGTTGAGTAAAAATGAGATTCGCTTAATTGAAAGATTATTTAAACAATTTCTATCGTAAACGTTTTCCATTACTTTTTGTAATTTCCGGCTGAGTGCTGATGCCACGGTTGGTCGACGGTTGGATAATAAGTAAAACAGACGCCATAGTAGTCCTTAGCTGCTTATCCAGCAGCTCCTATCCCTACCTCCACGTGGTACCAGCCGGAATACAAGCAACCTTAGCGCGATCTCCGCTAACCCCGGTGGAAACTAAGGTCGTATACAGGGAACAGGGAAGGAGGCACATACTTGGTAGCGTAAGCCCTAGTACGGCTACCTAACTAAACTCACTAAACTAAAACTAAAAAGAGTCAACAAAATTCTACTCGGAACATTCGGCATGGACTAAGGTGACGAAATAAGGTCATGGAATGGAGACTTGGTACCTGGAACTGCAGAATGTTAAACTTCGTTGGTGGCGACAGGGTGCTGCTCGATCAGTTAGAACCCCGAAAGTTTGCATCGTGGCACTGCAGGAGATCTGTAGCAAAGGCGGGAAGGTGTAGAGGATCCGTGGCGACAAAGCCCAATTTTTCCAGAGCGATGGAGTGACCAACGAGTTCTATGCGCAGCTGGAGACAACGTAAGACGGCTGCTCACCACGGGACATCAAGATCGTCATCAGGGATATGAACGACCAGGTCGGCAGGGAAGCAATGTATAGACCGGTGATCGGGCCCCATAGCCTGCACACCGACACGAATGATAACGGCCAGCGATGCATCAACTTTGCGGTTTCCCGAGGCTTGATGATCAGTAGCACTTTCTTTCCCCACAAAAATATCCACAAAGCCACCTGTAGATCACCTGACTAACGAAACTCGAACCAAATCGACCATATTCTCATCGAGGGCCGGTTTTTTCTCGATCATCACCAATGGGGTGCGTATATCGACTCGGACCATAGCCTATAGACCTAGTAGCAGTACATGTGCGCTGAAAACTATCGGTTTATACCTAGCAACAAAGCCGCCCTCTTCGGTTAGATATTCGGCAATTAAACAACCCGCCAGTTGCCGAAAACTACGCGAGCGCTGGATGAAGCTTTGCTCTTGTAGAGCTAGGTGCTTCGACCCTCGAAAACACGAAACGAATGCCAACAAGCGATAAAGAAGAAGAAAAGTGCTTGAGAAAACTATCTAAGCATATCCACGAGAGACAATTGAACCAAGTATCTACCAGCGCGGAATGAGATGACCACGATCCTGAGGTGAAAAAAGCGCCAGAAGGAGGGCAGAGATCACGAGGAGCTGGAGCAAGTATTCCTGGTTGATGACACGCGCAAGTCTTACGAGAAGGTAAACCAAACTCGTAAGGGCTACACTCTTAAACCTGACATGTGTAGGGATGAGGGAGGGGATTTGACAGATGTGGTCGACAGGTGGTCGACAGACGTAAGCAGTACTTCGATGAGCATCTCAACGGCGATATAGCAGAAGGAGATGCAACGAAAGTTAACCTAGGAGAGTCAAGAAACGACAACAGTATGCCAGCTCCCAATGTCGAAAAGATCCGGCGAGAAATTCATCAGCTGAAGAATAATAGAGCCGCCGGAAAGGACCGACTCCCGACAGAACTCTACAAAAACTACAAAAATGGCCAAGAACCGCTAGCAATGGCACTTCATTGAATAAATTCAAGGATTTGGGAGGAGGAGAAACTACCGGAAGAGTGGATGGAAGGTGTGGTTTGTCACATCTACTAAGAGGGCGATCGGCTAAATTGCTGTAATTTCCGCGGCATCACGTTGGTCAACGCCGCCTACAAGGCGCTCTCCCAGATTTTGTTACCCCGTCTATCCCCAATAGCAAGAAAATTTGTAGGGCTGTATCAGGGGGGCGTTATGGAGGCCCGTGCTTCTACAGATCAAATTTTTACTCTCCGACAAACCCTCCAAAAATGTCAGAAGTACGACGTTCCCACGCATCATATTTTCGTAGATTTCAGGGCAGCATACCGAAATGGAAAACTATGGACGAAAACGTATTTCCGTTGAATTTTGCAGGGTTACTTCAACATTGCGCTGGAAGATGTTATAAGATAAGAGGCTAGTCAATTTATCCTCTTTGTCGATGTCTGTCGGCAGAATAGGAAGCGGCAAAGGAATAGTACTTCTGACTAAAACGCAGAACAGACAGTATTGGATTGAAGATATAGGGTAGATGCTCCAGTAGTTGTGGTATTACCAGTAATGGTGGAAACACGAAATATTTCATTATTTTTAGAGATTTTGGTACAAGTATCAAACTAGTAGTACCACTATCATTTGAAAAGTATCAAACTTATACCAAAATCTGCAAAAGTAATGAAATATTTCGAGTTTCCACCATTACTAGTACTACCACAAGTACTGGAGCATCTACCCTATACGTCTACAACGAAGTGTATGCTGGCATGCGTTGAAATCGAAAGGGAGATTTTTGAAGTGGTTGACGGACAACGGAAGACAATACCAAGTGTTAAATTAAAAAGCATATTATGAGCGGAAGTCGTACCTACTAGATGGACTCCACAAGCGGTCGTATACAAAACAGCCAAGCAACTTCGCTCGATGTTTTGTTCGTACTGCCAGCTCTATCCCGGAGCTGTGAAGTTGTACATCGTGAGGCACTTTTTGTCTGTCGCATTTTGTCGAATCGGCATTTACCCTTTGAAGGAAGGCGAGAGCATCAAACAGAGGCTTAGTTCCGGCCAACCAACCATGTTGCGAGATCGTAAAGTGAAGCAGAAGCTGCAGAGGAAAACCGAGACCAAGGTAGCGTCGTCATTTCTCGTCTTGTGCCGGTAGGTCGAAGCAATCGGATGAAGAAGTATCTGGTCAAGATGGATATTTTTATGTGGAAGCGTCAGTCGAATATATCTCCCACGCCCGAATTCCCGAAGACTTTCTTTCTGTGGATGACAATCAGTGAGAAGAGAATGCCCAAGCCGCACACACACATACACAGTACGAACTATCTGCTAGCAGTTGTCGCCTTCATCATGAAGTAGCACGCGAAGGAGGATGTGGTCTTTTGGCCCGACTTGGGCTCGGCTCATTACACAAAGAGATCACTGGAGGAGTTGGACCGACAGATGAAACATTATACCGAAGACCGTCAATCCTTCCAACGTTTCCCAGCTGCGACCGATAGAAAAATTTTGTGCGAATCTCAAACGAAAGATCTAATCCAATAACTTTGTGGTCAAAACATGAAGCCGTCAATCGCCAAGGCTACGAACGAGCTGAAGAACATGCCACCAGCCATCTTTTCATCGGCCGGACCATTCATTCCGGCCAATTGTAGTAAGGCGTCGGGCGACAGAACATGGAAGCATTTTTGTAGAAAGCCCAATTAACGCTGGTTGTGAGGAAAATTTGTTTCATAGAATTGTCTTTTTCACCGCCATCCAAAATTAGTCCAGTTTTTTAAGGCATACGTTGATATCAAGCGGACCAGATTTTTACTACACGTGTACAAAGTTCGGATGGCACCGAACTGGAGTGACAAACAGAACACGGTGGCCAAAACTCGCGGAAAGAAGCTGTCCACAAAATTGTTCTGTATTGTGATGAATGATGAAACCTACCAGATCAATGCACAATGGGCAAAAACGAGCTCGTAATCCCAAGAATTAGAAGCCGCTGGTTTGGAATCTTACGAGATACCTATTCCTATGTAAAAAAATGCAGGAAATCGATTGGAGATGGTTTCATCCTACGCAGACTTCGAAAAGTGGTCCATTTTGCACTATTTTCCTCAAAAATCATAGTGAAAGCTATTTAAACTGTATAAAAAATTATTTGCCGCTCGTGAAACAAACTCAAATAGCTTCCAAATGTTGTCAAAACATCAGAAGAAAAAAATCCCATCCATTCCAGACTGTGCGAAATGCAAAAATAGTCCATTTTGTCCAATTCACCTCCATGTACATAGATAACCTAATTAAAGCGACTAAAACTAACTCAAAGGCAAAAACAGTCTTAATAAGAAATGTGTATTTTATCATACTGAATAACTTTGGAGAACAGTTGAAAGCAATAAATAAATTGGATGCGAAGCTATTGCGCAGAATTGGTTTTTAAATGTACTTTTTAAATAAATCATTATATCTCGCAACTACCAAAACATAGATAGTTACTATATTCAGCAAAGTTGCTCATTTTAGTGTGTTCTATAATTTTTCTGAAGAAAAAAAATTTTTTGGACGTATTCAAAAAAACAAAACTTTGTATCACTTTGATAGATAAATATAAGATCACCCAGATAGCTTGAAAAGATGCGCTGTATTTTATTGATAAACTTCTCTGAAGACACTATCGTTCAAAAATTACGATTTTTTATGCAATAGCAAATGAACGTGTTTTTGTAGATCTAGGAGAGAATCAGGCAAAACTAAATCGATAAAATTAAACTCTCCTGATGTCTTTCGAGTAAATCGGTACTATTTGAATATATTTCCCTGTCTTTGAATTAGTTTTAATTGCTCTAATTAGGTTTTATTATGTATTTAGGGGTGAATTGGGCAAAATAGACCATTCTTGCATTTCGCACGGTATGGAATGAATGGAATTTGTTTTTTCTGTTGTTTTGACAACATTTGGAAGCTATTTGAGATCGTTTCACGGGCGGCAAATAACTTTTTATACTGTTTAATTAGCTTTTATCATGATTTTTGGGGAAAATTTCGATTTTTTGGAATGACACCCTATCTCAAAACTTGCCGTAAGACGTAGTCCTACGTCAATAGGGCGAAACGGACCACTTCCCGAAGTCTGCGTAGGATGAAACCATCTCCAATCGATTTCCTGCATTTACATTTTACATAGGAATAGGTATCTTGTAACATTCCAAACCAGCGGCCTCTAATTCTTAAGATTACGAGCTCGTTATTGCAATGCTGGATCAGGAATACTATATTGCCACTTCAAAATTTTCAGTTCCTGAGAATGTACAAAAGAAGAATACGTTGCTGAAAATTTGTTGTCTCGCAAACGATTTGTGGATGACGTAAACTGAGTCAGCCGTTCATTACATTTTTACCTTCCTAGATATAGGTAAATGGTTGGATTTTCGAAGAAAGTACCCAAAGTTTTTTGCGTACTTTAGCTTGATCTATTTTGGTAAAACTCTACCGATATAAACAACATAATTTCAACTATTTTTAGTCAAAAATTCTGTTATGTTTACTCACGCCGTAAAAAGTTAGTCTAATCAGTGTGTCCAGTTTTTTCGAATACAGTTTTCAATATACCCACAACTCAAAAGTGAAAGGTAGAATCAATAAGATGTATTCGGATAGATTGCAGGAAATTAAACGTAGTTGACAGAAATTTTATAGAAACAGTGGAGCAACGGGAGTAACATATGAAAAAGACGTGTTTAACATAAAAAATTAAAATACATCCAACTTTTTCTCCGAATATCTCGAAAACGGCTACATCTAGAAAAATAATTATTATGACCAATTTTGTTGTAAATGACATAAAGAATTGTTGTTTGTATTACAAATTCACATATTGCTTGAAAAATCCCAAGTTGTAAAAAAATCATGAAAGTCGTTGTTCTACGTAGCCCGTCCATAAAAATTGCTCCATCTTAGAATAACTTTTAAAACGTTGCAAATTACTTCTATTTTTTCCAAAAAAATTAAAATTTTCAAAAATTTTTGATATCTTGATTTCAAGTTTTATTTTTAAATTTTTGAAAAATTGATAAAATATTCTTTTCAGTGCATATTTTTGTTATGTTCAGAAATCAATTTTCTACAACTTTCGCTTAGACATATTTTTTGTAAAATCGATAGTTTTCGAGATACAATCTTTCAAACATAGTACACATGAAAATAAATACGCCCTTTTAAAAAACGAGTCTTGAATCAAAATGGCGCCAAAACCTGCGGAAGGTGCATATTTCCTCGTATGAAACACGTTTGTAAAGTTTCATTTAAATCGAAGAGGTTCATATAAGATTTCAGCTATTTTGGACAATATGGCGTGGAGCTGCTCAGGAGAGAAAACTTTTTACTCAGAACTCATCCTGTTATAACTTAGTTATTTTCATTTGATCGGGTATTGATCGGGAAGTCAAACAACGAATTGCAGCTGCGAAAAGAGCCTTTAACGGATCACGTCCTGTAGTTGTACTGAGTGATTCAGAAAAATACATTTAAGGTGGCAATTGTAAATGTTTGAATTATATTCTGCTTCATAGTAAACCCAGTAAGAATCTGTGGGTAGTTTTGTCTGGGACAGTTGAAAAAAGTTCAGTTGGAATGATTTAAAAGAATATTTTAGCATTTTTGTCTTCCTGCCCGAACAATCCGAAATTTACTTACCAGGTCCACATGCCGTTGATGTAGGCACACGGATGGAAGTGCTCCAGCCGTGCCTTGTTGCTCTGGCAGATTTTGCTTAACAGGTCGACCCATTCTTTCTCCTCCACGCAGTTTGCCGTCTGCACATAGAGGGGACGCTCCTTCCGCACAATCTAAAAAAAATGATGAATAATTAAAATTTCGCATACTTATTTGGTAAAGCCGAAAATGTGTGGACAATTTGATTTATTGATTTTAAGTCACGTAGGTATTCATATTTTCTCACTCTCAGTGTGACTTCTGTCTTACCCGCGGCAGTCATATACGCTGAGGCAGAGCATGATTTCTTATGTTGTTTTGTTTTGTTGTCGGCGGAAATAACTCGTACTACGCACGCGATTGTTCCATTGTTTGCCCCGCGAAAAAGTCTTACGCCGTAAGACGATACAAGCAAAGTATGCTAGAAACCAAGTTATGCTTCGGATGCTATACCGTGAAGGCACTAGGCACAAGTAAGGCGCATTACGTTTGACCTTAATTATCCATTCAGTTTGCCAGTACGAAGCGACCAGCAACCGAAACGTGGAACGTAGAGGCTACTAGACTCATTCTAAAACGAATGCGAATGCCGCGTAGCATTGCTGAATCTGCATACGAGATTTTACCGATATGCAAATAGACGCTAACTTAACTTTACTGTTACGAAATTTTCGCCACGTTCAGATGGTTTTTATTCTGGTTTGCTTGATAAAACGTATGAGTTTATGGTCTTACAAATTTTACGATTTCCAAACGGAAAGCACCGGACGATGATTACCTACCAGAAGCGTGTTTCGTTTATTTTCTAAAGCACTGCATTGTCTAGTTTAAAACTAAGTAGGAGAGTCAACAATCGCGATCTTTATTTTAAAATTTAGTGTCAATGAAAACTTTTTATGGGTGGCATGACTTGCTTAGAAAATGCAGGTACATTGAGCGGTCATAATTGAACTATACCTGGTTTGAAAAATAATACAACTGTTAAGATTATTATGCTCAATTTCACTTCACTTAAAACGCCATTACAAGTCAACTCATTAATTTTAAACCCACTCTAAGATCGACAGTAAAGCCTCATCAGGGGTAATTTATCACGTAAATTATGCTGCAAAAGGTAATTTTCTCTTGCAGAGCAGCAGCTCGAAACACTGCAACAACGTATAGCCTGAACTCATCTTCCAATTCCCAGCCAATACCCATCATCAACCCAACCTCCCATAGCGTCCAACGCAACATTTGTGACGTCTCTGTACGATTGTAGGTAACATTAGGTACTATCGACTACGGTAACTTATGCTGCTGCGTGCCATCATGGCTGGCACTGGGCGTACACAACAATGGCAATCGAATCGGCAGGGTTTCACCGTGCGCGACATAATTGTGGGAAATTAGTCGTGGCGTCGCAGGAAACCCAACCGCCTGCCCGCGCGTTCGAGTCTAGGGAAGGGCTCCGCCTCCTTCTTGGTGGATAATTACACTCTTCTAGAGAAATGCAAACAATAGGAGTGCAGTCACATCCCCCACATCGGTGCCGCGGCCCGAAGGACCGTTCGGTGGCTGTGGACAGATCAACAACGGTGGGAACGTAAAAGAATCATCAATTGAGTACATATTGAGAAATGGCAATTGAAGTGCTCTCCTGTTTAGAAACAGAAAAAAGAAATCTCATGCATTAATCAAGTCAATTAGTGAGTTTTATCCAACTAAGTTTTCTACGATCAATTGTACTGGTAGCAGCGGTAGAAATCGTATAAATAAATAGTTGAATAATCTTCCAGTGTACAAAAACCCAGATTTCAGTAAAGTTATCCTATTTGTTCATGCATTATCTGTCATAGCTAGTCTTTATCGACTATATCGTATGCTGCTTTGAAATCAATAATCGCGTGCAGAGCTGTACAGCATTTTATTAGGAAAATCATTGAAAATAAGTTTTTCATATTTAACGTATGTTCGTTGCATTTTACAAGAGTATATGGTTCTAGGCGATTATTGAAAGACTCAAAACACATGTTTTTGTAGAAGGTTGCAAATCTCCATGACCTTTCCTTTCTAGGCAATCATTGTATTCTTGTAAAATGCAATTAAGAAAAGCTGAGTATGAAAAACCAATTTTTAAAGAAGTTTTAAAAAATGTGCCCTATAGTTTAGCCCTCGATAAAGATAGAAATTTTATTTCTTCAGCAAAGTTGCTTGTTTTTACAATATTTACAACTTTGCCGAAGAAACTATGTCTATTTTTCCTAACACAAAAAAGTATTTTTTTCATTTTCATTATAGTAAGCGATGACGAACTTTTGACAGTTTTAGATTAAGGGGGATATTCATACGAACAAAAGTGCTGAAGACCATAGATGATAAAATGAAAACAAGAGACACTAGGAAAAAAGTTCCACTTTTCGCCCTTTTGGACTACTGTGCGGCGGTTTTGTTGGTTTTCAATTAATCCTACTGATTTTATGTCTCAAAATTACCCAGAATCTGAGTTTATACCAATCCTTGGTAGTGCTTCCAGGTTGTCTGTTTGACGCAGAAAATTTTATAAAGGTTTCATTGCGGTATTAATGATTACCTCTGGTTTTATTGTGGCATGCGCAATACCAAGAAGATACGAGTCTAAACACACTTATAGTTCGAAAACCATATTAAAACTGTTGATAAAGCAAATTTATTGTGGTTGCTTGTATTACCACGTTAAAACTGGTTGGCTGTACCACGTCTCTTATAAACTTGTGGCGTAGCAATACAAAATGGGATACCAATCAAAATTGATCTTATCACGGTTGCTTGTCAAAACGCAATAAATCTGCTAGTTTTATAGACCTATTAAAACGGTAACACCCTGACCAGTTTTTTTGCTGCTATTATGAAGAATACTAAAGTTCAACACCAAAATCATTATTTCATGCGAGGCCATATTGCCATATTCCAGTATTTTGTTTTAGCTCACAAACAAAAATTCATCAAAGCAAAGTGTTTTGCAGAAAGAAAGTTATTATCAATCGGTTTTCCTGTCACAGGAAACAACTAAAACGATTTTACGAGAAATTGAGTTTGACTAACTAAATATTTTTATTATATTAAAAATTACAAAATTTCAGTGGCGCGTTGATTTTATCAACCTATCATATCAATATGCAGGATAAAATTAATGCGCACATGCTGTAAACCAACAGAATTGCTTAAAATTTATTAAATATTCTATGAGATATTTTAATATGGTCGCTATAAACCAAATCGATCAGAATGATCTGTCAGTAAACCTTTAACTTTTCTGGTCACGGATATATTTTTAAGTTGACAAAGCTGGTGAACTGATATTTAGCTTTCGCCAGAGCGAAAAGCGTAAAGCTTTATTGAAATATGGCGGTGGCTGTCAAGCAGCGAAAGCTTAATCGGTTTTATTGCTGCTTTCAGCCGAGCGTGATACGACTACTTGAGTTTATAACCTGATTCTTGTAGAGGTTATGAAAATATTCTGAGGAGTGGGCCACTTGGACAGAAATCGGTTTTATAGCAGTCATCAGAAAGTTCTGGTGGAGCTCATAGTTTTATTAGCGGTTTTATGAAATTTGTCATGAAAACCACTATACGAAAGTAATAAAACTTGGAATTGTTACTTGGGAATTCACTGAATCATTCTACAACGAACAACTAGCATTAATAAATTTATTCAACAAACGCGAATTGATAAATACAACCACCAACATTTGCAAGTAAAGGCAGTCCTTGGTACAGGCACCACTAGGTAGATCTTTAAAATATACGCATATTTGTTTGCACCTATAACAAAGCGATAAAGTTACATGATTGAAGAAGATCATGAACAAAAGTGATCCTAAATTACTCCCGTGCGGAACACCAGCTGGCAAGTGGTAAAGAAATATGTGGATCCTGAAAGTATGCCCTGTGTAATTCCACCTGTATAGAAGATTAAAATCGAATGACAGAGTGTTCAGGGCTAAAACCAGTGTTGCGAAACCCGCACTCGTGTGGTCTTATTTTCACAAACAGGCCCATTTTTCAAATTTTGCTTGGCTGAGACGCTACTGTCAAATGAATAGTCAAAGTGATTGTGCCATCCCTGCGTGCAAGCATTTCGCTCGTCTAACGAGAAGATTAACGCTATAAAAATAGTTCTTAATTAGTTCAGCAATTACTATTATGCATTATTTGATGGATTTTAGTTCAGGTATTTGCCCGTTAATTGATCATGTGTGAACAGTTTCTTTTTTGCGATAGCAACATTTGAACACAAAAAAGGAATCAGTTAATAAGACGTTGGCCACTTAGTTGGTATCGAGGTACGATGCTGGCGTAACAAACCAGTTGTCGTATGTTCGAAACTCGGCTAGGCGGTGCTGCTAGATAGAGTCAGTAGGATTGTTGCACTAGCCCCGCACTGTCCTGTATTCTAATAGCCGGCTGTGAAATCTGTCGATAAAGAAGGGTCAAGTCGTAGAAGAACGTTTAAGCCCAAAGCTAATAGGGCGTTAAGTTTGTACATCTGTTTCTACGTTCTTGATTTTACTTTAGCGCAATGGTATTGCTAGCGGTAGTAGTCTTGGAGGAGCTAACGAACCTTTCCAAAATAAAGAGCAATTCGTGGTGCAGTTCGGGTTACTGTCCGTTACGCTTTTACCAAACAATCACATAGGACTGTATTCCACTATCTTATCAGTTTATTGAGTCTCTCGGTTATTCAATTATTATTATTAATGTTTATTCACAGTATGCGATTGTAACTACACACCGATTAGTGGCTACATCAACATTTGAGAGTTGTTTTATAACTTTCAATCGTGAGTATTTTGTGTACCAAATGGTTTGGCAGTGAATGGTTAGTGATAACCTCGTAGAACTCACTCGATTGATCGATTGATATAAACATTTTGTGAATTTGTGAAAAAGTTGCCGGAATTTAAAGTACTCCAAAGTCGACATTTTTGCTTTACACTCGTAGCTTTTCATGAAACACTATGAGAAAAATGGACGGCCTCTGTGTTGTAAAAATTGTTGCCCCAGAAGAAAAGACTTAGACTTCAAAAAAGAAGATTAAAAAGGATTAAATTCCCAGCTCTAATTGTCTCTTTGAATGTGATTATAACCTAAAATGTTGTTTACATTTCGTATAACATTATATGAACTTTAATTCTTGAAAAAATTGTCTCTTGTCTGCTAGCTGCTTATAGTACAAGAAAATTATTCATTTTGCTATACAAACCAATCAACCAGTAACCAACTGCCAGGTCAAATTGCGAACATTTCACGAGGATCCAAAAAGCCATATTCAGTTAAACATTGTAATTCAACACAACGGTTTAATACGGGTCTTTCCCCATTTCGTTAACCAAACACTGTGTTTCTCTTTGTTTTATTATAGAAAATAGCCTTCCTGACGTGGATTATACAAGGAAAACTTGATTATTCCTATAGACCTATACTGAATGACTTGACATGAAACATTGGTTGTTATAACAAATGCACCTTTTTGTTACTTTTTTATGCAGCACCAACTCAGCTTTATATCTCTTGACCGCTATCCGCTATCTATCAGTCGATTTATTACTTTCAAAGATAACATACATGACACAAACTCAAATAACTGTCGGACCAAAACAGCAATCATAAATCGAAAAAACTATAAATTTGTGAAAATACATTGTTGTTGTTCGCCAACATGATTGTAGGAGATTCACTGCGTGTCATTTATTTCCACTTTGATGGTAGATAGGTACCATTTTTCTGAATGATTCATTCAAATAATAATAACAATAATACCAGAGAAGCCATAACTAATGCGATGAACGCATCAACCGATCACGCTTGGCTGACCTTCTCGGTTGACGCGAATTGCCGAACCGCTACTGCTGCGAGGCAACATCATAAACATTAAACATCACCCATATAACTTCCCGGTGCTGCAGATTAAAACTGCCCCTCGGTTTCGATCAGGTGAATCACATTTCCACGTCTGAAACCGCAAAATCCGCTGTCAATCATCGAACGAGGAGCTCGGACGTCACTTTGTTGACCAATCATACATCCTGCGAGGCTACGTGCTTCTGGACACGTTCTGCGGTTACGTCCTCTCGAGACCGAAACGGGCCTGTGGTCACGCCACGCCTTTACAAGCACAGGTGGGTTGGTGTGTGTGTGCGGAAAACAGGAATTAGCACAAGGTTATTGACCGGGAAACTTCAATGGCTGTCCCTGCCAGCATCGAAACTGGGTTGGTGCAGCAAAAGTGGGTCACCCAATGCGCAGAAGCTCAGTGCGTACCGTTTATGCCGTTTGTGCAGGAAGACGCGTGCCAATTCAATTTGCATTCATAACACTAACACAGTGCAATTATACTAGATGAACTTTATGGATGCAACCGCCCTCGCCCCGAGGTTATGCGATCGCAGGGAAATTCGTGGGAGTCGTTGGTGCTGCCATGAACAATGGCACCTAGCTAATAATTGCTGCCCATTGTTGGGTGGAGGAGGTTTCACAACATTCGGGGTGCAATATGTTGCCTACAATTATAAAAAAAAATTGTATGATTTTATTTTTCACACCGGCTGCAGCGGGCTGGAAAACAGTGTGTTTTAGCGATGAAAATTGAACGAGCATTTCGAAGAGACATGCTGACAAGCTAAGTCGGGTGAAAATCAACGCTTTGTGGCGGCAAAATTTACGCTCCCCCTCAGCCCCAGCTCCAGCCCGGTACTGATAGCTAAATAGAGAGTGCATTCTTTTGTTTGGCTTATAGATGAAACTTTCCATTGTGATTTAGCTTGAAGTTTCTCAACGTCACCGCCTGCATTTGAAGATATCATTGAAACCCTTTCTGTAAGGTTCAACGCTCACACGTTGTGTTCCATAGTGTACTTCTACAGAAAAAAATATTGTTATTCAATCTTTCAAAATTAGCCGAGCGATTGAACAAAAACAATCACACCAAGTTTGCGGTACGCAAAATAAATTCAAATTGCATTCCCGACTCCCAAGAATGGCTCTTCGGATGTGACCTTCTTTAAGCCAAATTGCAACCCGATAAACGTCGAGGGCGTTTGACTCATTGAAATCCACGACAGCAGTCAACAACAACAATTGTCGTCGACGAAAAGCACGTCTTGCATTAACCACACAGAAACCAGGCCACCATTGATGCCGCCAAACATCCGTCCATTGTTTTCAAAAACTGTGCCTACCCGTGTTACCCGTGACCTCCGTCCGTGAGTCCGGACCCCAACCATCATCCTTCGGCCATTATTGCAGTGGAGTTGTCAAATACCATTCTACCGTAGTAGGTTTATACCTATTGTCCACATCAAGATCGGTCCCCCTGACCCCGGGCCGGTAGTAACTTACCTGAAAGATGTTCTGCATCTTGAAGCTCCTCTCGGCGACCCGTTCGACGGCCAAAATATCCATAAGCGGTATATCACAGATTGGTCTCTTCCCCTTCGCCTTCGCATAGCTGAGCGACTGGGTCGTAAGCCGAAAGTAGCGCTGCTTGAAGTTTCGCCGCCCGAACCGCTTCCGACCTTGGGCCCGCTTGGTCATCATCCTGCACGGAGCGAGCGGAACATACGGTAGGAGAGGAGGAAAAAGGTGCGATTTTAGTGCTATTAGCATGGTTCAGTTTATTTATTTTATATTCATTGTTTTGCTTTCGACAGTCGGCGCGCTATAAAATGTAGTTTTATTGTGCACTTGGTATTCTCTCAGGTGAAAAACTATTTTACGATCGATGAACAAAGACAATGAGGAACGTGATTCGGTTTGCTGCCGTATATATTGCCACTACTGCAGCAGAGGCTCTCTACACGGTTTTTAGAATGGGTTGTAAATTAAGGAGCGTGAAAGAAAACCAACAGAACGGGTGGATTTAAACGCTAAGTAAAAGAACGCAAAAGAGAAACAATGAGACACTAAAAATACAATAACAGGCAATTGGAGTCGATTGATGGCTACATGGGCAAGACTTACCATTCGCTGATGGAACAATTGCGATACATCCAGCCCCGTTAGAAGTTGGTTCGATTTTTTTTTTGTTTTGGTATTTACAGTACACAGTTAGTGGTTAATAGGACGAGAAAGAGAGAAAGAGAAAGAACGAGAATCAAAGTGTGAGAGTACGAGAGGGGAAAACAGCTAGCAATGCAAAACTGGGTGGAAATTTGATTCTGCAGAATCGAGGTCATGAGAAACAAATTTAGATTTACACTTCGATCGGGCGTTCGACACATCGGAGTCGGTTGGTTTGTTTTTTTTTGCTTTCGGGTGATGCAGGAGGGTTGCAACGAGCTGGGTTGGACCATTTATTCTAGTGACCTAGTTTAGCTCCACTAGACACCGATTACCTCCAAATGACCGATTAACTGACTGAAATGGACTAGTATCAAATAGTAGACAAAGGCTTACCCTTCCTTTAGCACCACCGCCGGTTCCAGGGCCGATGAACTGCAGTCGGTAATGTTAGCCCCCACCGTGGATATCACCTCCAGGAAGTGTTTGATGGCCTCCACGTGCTTTTCGGTGCAGAACTTCTTGTACAGCTGTCCGGTATACTGTTCCTTGCAGGGCTGCTGCGCGGACCGCGAGCTGACCAGGTTTCCAAGCGACTGGATCGTCTTGGAGATAAGCGTCAGAGTACGGGTGGTTTGTTCGTCCTGTGGCGATAGAGGATAAAAATCGATCGTGATTAGTTTTATTCGTCAAGCAAATATAGATTACATAATATAAAAATTATAGAATACTAGTTGAGCCCGAATCTTACGATCCAGAAAATATAAATGTATGTTCAGAATTCAGAAAACTGCGGATACATTCCATTGGCCAGTGTTTGCGAAGATGTTTAATCTTTGTATTAGTTCATTGAGTTCCTATATTGCATAATATAGCTCTAAGATGCTGTACATAAAAGAGTCATAGCCGGAAACTGAAACAAATAGTTTTCATGGTCGTATTGGATTTTATTTAACTGAATAAAAACATTATCTCCACTGTGCTGATTCTATAGGCGGGCAGTATGGCTCTTTTGTGTGAGTGGCTCTGAACCGTCTAACCGTGGTCCGGTCTGGTTTAACACCGACCATATGACATCGCGACAAGCAATCAAGTTGAGCAGGCGAGTCGAGCAGTCGAATCAAGCAGTTGGGTCGAGCAGTCAATTCGAGCTGTTTAATAAAGCTGTTAAATAAAACTGTTAAGTCCAGCCGAGCAGTTGAGTCGAGCAGTCGAGTTGGGCAGTTGAACCGAGCAGTCGAGTCGAGCAGTTTAATCAAGCAGTCCAGTCGAACAGTTTAATCGAGCAGTTAAGTCGAGTAGTCTAGTCGAGCGGTTTAATCGAGCACTCGAATCGAACAGTTTAGTTAAGCAGTCTAGTCGAGCAGTCGGATCAAGCAGTTCAGTTGAGTAGTCCAGTCAAGCAGTTGAATTGAGCTGTCGAATCAAACAATTAGGTTAAGCAGTTGAGTCGAGCAGTCGGGTTGAGTGGCTAAGTCGAGCATTCTAGTCGAGCTGTTGAATCAAGTTGTCAGTTAAGTCGGGTAATCAAATCGAGTAGTCTAGTCTAGCCGTTAAATCGAGCAATCGGGTCGAGCAGCCGATTCGAATAGTCCAATCGAGTAGTTGTGTCAAGCAGTTCATTCGAGCAGTCGAGACGAGTAGTCCAGTCGAGCAGTGAAATCAAACAGCTGAATCGCGCAGTTGAGTCGAGCGGATGAACCATGCTGTCCAGTCAAGCAGTCCAGTCGAGCAGTCTAGTCAACCAGTTGAGCAATCGAGCAGTCCAGCAGTCGACCAGTGCGGTGACTGAGAATACAACCCATTACTACTAAATGACGTCCTGTCAGGGACCTGTTTTTAGTTTCCGATAAGCCTTTTACGACGTCTTGTCAGAGACCTGGTTTTCGGTACAGACATAAGCTTCTTATATAAATAGATTAAGATTATATAAATAGATGCATGCTTATACACACATGATACATTGATCCTGTGCCTTATTCACCGTTTAATTCGGATTCTGGATAAAGTTTTTTGTCAATAAGCGGTTATTAAGCGCGCGGGGGGGGGGTGTGGAGTCAGGCGTGACGTGACGTACTTTCTCAGGGGGATCATGAATGTGTGACAAAATGTGACAAAGGGAGAGGGGTGGTTGATTTTGGGGCAAAATTTGCGTGAAGTACCAAATAAATGCAGGCAGCTATTAAATTTTTCTATTTTTGACACCAATTTTAAACAAATCAGAACCACTTTATTTGAACGCAAACCTTCGTCATCGTCGTTGAGTTGCGAATGTTATTTGAAAAAGCCATTGTCGGAGCCTGATGTTTCTGCAAGGGTTGCTAGTATGTGATTGTATTGATGGTTTGTGTGCATCGTGAAACGATTTCGCTATAGAAAAAAAATTCGCGATGAATACGTAACAGAAATGTCAGCAATTCGCTATGTGCGCGAAACGGTGTTGCCACCTTCTCAAGTTTGTTCTATTTGTGAAGTCGGTGCACAGGTTTGTTAAAGAGTGAAAAGGATAGACAATACTTTGCACCAAATCTTCACAAACTTCCCATATGGCAGTTCCATGAGAGTACAAGAGATCGATTTGTGCTTACATAGCGAATCTTTATTATTCAAACTTCAAACCTACACTCTTAAATGATTCTACCCATAAATAAGTCGGATTTAGCTAAAGCCAGGTTGAAACTACTCAAAATGCCCTTAAAGGGAACAAACTCAGCTTTTGAGTAGTTTTCCAACCAAAAAATTGGCAAAAGGAACTTGAAAGTGCGTTATTTGTCGTAGAGAATACTTCAATTATCGGTAGCAAGTAACCAAAATTGGTCGAATTTTTTACCCAAAGTATCAACTTAGCTTTAGCTAAATCCGACGTATTTACGGATAGATTTTCTACAGAAATTCTGTTCATGAAAATATATTCGCTGTGTTCAGATTGGCAAGAAGACTTCAGTGTCGCTTTTTACGCGGTTTTTTACGCGACTATTTTTACGCGAATTTCGGAATTTACGCGGTTTGTTTTACGCGAATTTCGGAATTTACGCGATTTTCGGAATTTACGCGGATGTGCTCAAAACGTCTATTTTTTCGCGTAGTGTTGAAATCCACAATGTTTTTACGCGAAATTTTGTTTTTTACGCGAATTTTGGAATTTACGCGGTTTGTTTACGTGTATTTCGGAATTTACGCGGTTTTTTACGCGATTTTCGAAATTTACGCGATTTTTTTTACGCGTTTTTCGGAATTTACGCGGTTTTTTTACGCGAATTTCGGAATTTACGCAGTTTTGATTTACGCGGGAGGTATCCTTCGCGTAAAAAGCGGCTTGAGTGTATTTATATTTTTACTAGCTGACCCGACAAACTTCGTATTGCCACAAATTAACCTGTGTTGTACATAAACCATGAATCTCGGATGATCTTTGTCACAATCTCGAGTTTTGCAAGCCCCCCAGTGGGCGGCGCTTCCGACGGCGGGTCACCGGCAACACTCGCGACCGTCTCGTCCTGAATGACCTAGTGTTACTATAGATAGTTTTTGTGGTCTTGTATTGACTAATATTTTATGGAAGAGTCTCGAATTTCTCGAGTTCGATTAGTTTTTGAGTTTCGCAAAAATTTCTGTTTTATTTGTATGAGAGTCCATATCCCTCTACCACAGGGGTGAGAGGTCTCTAACTATCGTAAAATAAATTCAAGACTCCAAAATCTCCCACATGCCAAATTTGGTTCCATTTGCTTGATTAGTTCTCAAGTTATAAGGAAATTTGAATTTCATTTGTATGGGAGCTGCCCTCTTAAAAAGGGAAGGGGTCGTAATTCACCATAGAAAAAATTTCTGCCATCTAAAACTCCCACATGCCAAATTTGGTTCCATTTGATTGATTAATTCTCGAGATAAGAGGGAATTTGCATTTCATTTGTATAGGAGCCCCCCCTCCTAAAGTGGGTAGGGGTCCCAATTCATCATAGAAAAAATTTTGTCTCCAAAAACACACACGTGCCAAATTTGGTTCCATTTGCTTGATTAGTTCTCGAGTTATGAGGAAATTTGTGTTTCATTTATATAGGAGCCCCCCCTCCTAAAGTGAGGAGAGGTCCCAGTTCATCATAGAAAAAATTTTTGTCTCCAAAAACACCCACGTGTCAAATTTGGTTCCATTTGCTTGATTAGTTCTCGAGTTATGAGGAAATTTGTATTTCGTTTGTATAGGAGCCCCCCCTCTTAAAGTGGGGAGGGGTTCTATTTCACCATAGAAAATATTCATGCCCTAGAAAACTTTCACATGCCAAATTTGGTTCCATTTGCTTGATTAATTCTCGAGTTATAAGGAAATTTGCATTTCATTTGTATAGGAGCCCCCCTTCCTAAAGTGGGGAGGGGTCCCAATTCATCATAGAAAAAATTTTTGTCTCCAAAAACACCCACGTGCCAAATTTTGTTCCATTTGCTTGATTAGTTTTCGAGTTATGAGGAAATTTGTATTTCGTTTGTATAGGAGCCCCCCCTCTTAAAGTTGGGAGGGGTCCTAATTCACCATAGAAAATATTCTTGCCCTCGAAAACTTTCACATGCCAAATTTTGTTCCATTTGCTTGATTAGTTCTTCAGTTATGAGGAAATTTGTATTTCATGTGTATAGGATCCCCCCCTCCTAAAACGGGTAGGGGTCCCAATTCATCATAGAAAAAATTTTTGTCTCCAAAAACACCCACATGCCAAATTTGGTTCCATTTGCTTAATTACTTCTCGAGTTATGAGGAAAATTGTGTTTCTTTGGTACAGGAGCCCCCCCTCTTAAAGTGGGGAGGGGTCCTAATTTACTAAAGAAGATATTCTTGCCCTCGAAAACCTGCACATGCCAAATTTGGTTCCATTTGCTTGATTAGCTCTCGAGTTATGAGGAAATTTGTATGGAAGCCCCCCCTTTTAAAGAGGAGAGCAGTTATAATTCCTCTTATAAAGAGGGGAGGGGTCTCAATTTACCATAGAATAAATTCTTGTCACCGAAAACACCCACATGCCAAATTTTGTTCTATTTGCTTGATTAGTTGTCGAGTTCTGCAGAAATTTGTGTTTCATTTGTATGGGAGCCCCCCCTCTTAATGGGGGGAGGGGTTTCTAACCATCACTAAAACCTTTCCTGGCCCCAAAAAACCTCTTCATGCATATTTGCATGCCGATTGGTTCAGTAGTTTTCGATTCTATAAGGAACATACGGACAGACAGACAGACAGACAGACAGAAATCCTTATTTATAGGTATAGATAAACAGAACCCCACCTTTGGGCTCAAAAACTGCTTCAGAAATTGGGCTCTACGACGAAAAGTTAATGACTGCTAATTTCCCGTTAAGAGTGTAGGACAGGATCTGACACGTATCAAAAAAGAGCCAATTTGCTGTCAAAAAGAGCCAGCTTCCTGATTGGCTCGTGCAATTATAGAAACAAAAATGCACCAGCATTGCTGGAAACCACACCACAGCTAACACCGAAATCATCAAGTTTTTAGGTTACTAGGTTACTAGGTTTATCAGAATTTGTTTATCGTGGTGTGTTGACATAAAACAATCTAAATTGAAGTGTAAATGTAATTGAATTGAACCGATTGAATCTATTTTTGTGTAATTAGTGGTCAACTAGGACAAGTGGTTTCCTATCATAAGCTGCAGCTGAAATTCAAATATTCTTGGAAACACTTTTCGTTACCGTAGAAAATTTTGAAAGGGAATCACCAAAACAAAACGAAGAAGAATAAGAAGCAACGTATCACGTCCTGTCCTACAAACCCATCATATTTTGACACACAATCTTCACTTATGCTTGCAATTCACATTAGCTTATTGGTTATTGGTTTCCACAACTAAAGTAGAAGAAAATTTAATTCGTTCGAGTCGTTTGATAATGTTTTCCAGCTAATCTAGGGTTACGGACCCTATTCGTCATACATAAACAGGATCCTTACTTTATTGCGAGTGTTTATAAGAATTGATCCGCAAGTACTCAAGTTTATTACACTAGATAAATCTGACACATCTTGCCTGTACATGTATACCTATTTAGCCCGAAAAAACATTTCGGAACTTACATTTCTCAGTGGAACAATTTTTCATGCTTCAGCGGGAGTTCGTCACACGAAAATTCACTTCGTCATAAGCAAGATTTCTTTCGTTTATCATGAACAGACAGCAATTATTTACAAAAATCTATGCACGTATACTTTGAGCCGTGTCCAAGAGCTATCCAACTACTATAAAAAGAGTGGAAATAGTTTGAATCACAGCTCAAAATTTCAAGTAGTTACTCTTCGTCATACTTAAGCTTCTCTCCGTCATACTCAAAACTGGTAGAAAAACCAAGAGGACTTCTATTTTTTGAACAAATATTGAAAAATAGAAATTTTCTAATGCTAATGCTGGTTATAATGCTGGTTTCTTGTCGATATGTCTGGAAAGTAGACGAAGACCCGCCGTAGACGAACCCATCCAGCACCCTAATAGACATAGGGTTATTTGATGAATTTCAAGCAGTTGAGTTGATAGTTTTGTTTTACATTTTTAACATTGACGTACGCAATATAGTTTTATCCACGACTTTAATATACAGGGCTAGCCCATGCATTGACGGAATGAGCTCATTTCTAGGCCCATGCGCTCTTTCTAGGGGGACTACAACCTCCGGCATTTTTATCGTCTATTTGTCCATTTTATTTGGTCGGCCAGTTCCATTTTTCTAGGGGGCTAAGTCTCTCCTAGAGGTGGACGTGGGGGGGGGGGCTTAGACCCCCGTTGCCCCCCTAGTTTCGCCACTGAGCTTATGTTAAGTTTAGTCGTGGTTTTACCATTGAGTATGTATTACTTTCATATTCAAATACGGTAAAAATAATAACGTTTACTAGATTTGTACAGAAACTGGTTCTTGTGAGGTTGAATTATCAGCAATTTACGCAACCGTGAAATATTCGAAAGATAAATGAAGACTACGCATGTCTTCACATAGATAGGAGGCAGACATTATTTGGCGTACAACTTCTCTTCCCCTGCCGTTATGAGTCACAAGCTTAGAAGACTTCGTGTCAGCTCTCTTAGCAACCAACAAATTTCTTCTTCAGCAGTTTCTATTTGCGTTCGAAAAATTTCGTTATCGGAAATAGTAAAAAAAACGTCTGACAAAACAGATGAAAAAACAACTGATAACGCTTGGTTGTTAAGTACTGGCGGTACAAATTACAACGGTGTACCGTGGGGTTTTGTCAATGAAAAGTAAAAGCTGCCCTATTCCTACAAGGTGGTCTTTTTCTTCACTTATCGTGGCTAGATAAGATTGAAAGAAAGACGCTATTTTTAGTTCCCTGCCGAAAGTGAATCGAAATCGACTAATCATTTAGTCAAATATTAGGTGAACAAAGTCACGCCAGACGTAAACGCCAGCGGGCTTATCAATCATACACTAAGCAACGGATTTTTTACCGCGTCATAAAATGAGACAGAAAAAAAACTTACCACTGGTTCGGTTGTCAAGTCGAACAACTTTGGTCCTAGTATAGCCGGAGCGAAGAACCGCAGGAAGATGAAACCGGACACGACCGAGTAGCGCACCTCCTTGTTCTGCGGGAAGTACTTTGCCGCGCACTCTCGCAGATCGTGGAATATCTGGCACAGGACGGCTGGACATTTGACCGCACTGTTGGTGATTGCTTCGAACACCTTCTCGACGTAGTCCTGCAAATTGAGCAGGTTGTTATCGATCATGCTCTTGTCCTTCACTCGGGCTGGATCGATTTCGCATGGTTTCTTGTCGGCGAAAATTTCCTCCACGATTGGTCGCAGTGTGTTGTGCAGGTAATGCAGTCCGGACAATCGCATCGCTTCGTCCATCATCTTCGAGACCAGCGTGTTTCCACGGAAGATCGTCGTTGGATCTGTTAGCTTCGAGATTTCGTGGTCCGCCAGGGACTTGATCATCGGAGCTATCACGTTTGAATGAGTGAACAGTCGTACCAACGGTTGGGCGACTTCGGTTTTGTTCTGGATGATTTCGCCGAGAATGTGCACTGCGCTGGCCGTGATGGGTTTTTGATCTATGGATTGAATGAGGATGTTCATCAGTTGATCGTAGGTTGCTAGCGGGAACACATGGTCGGCGGTATAGTTCAGCTTGAGGCGAAGCGATCCAAGCGAGTTATCACAAGAGAGCCTAGTTCCGGGCGGAGTAGCACATGTTCGCGATGGCCGCGACTGGCTTGTCCTTGGTTGCAGATAGTACCAAGCGCTGTGCTGTACTGCGTTCAACTGCTGCTTTCCCCGCACTGGAAGTTTAATTTCACCCAGAAACACATCGTCACCCATACCGGGACTGTCATGCCAGAACGTTATGACCACTTCACACAAATCCGCTCCCCCGAGCGGAACTACCGTGTAGGTATTATTACTATCACTTTTAGAGTCACTGCCACACGCATCCACACACAGATCGAAGCTAACCATTTCACCGAATTGAGGATTTACTGTCTTCTTTCTCACCTTAGTACGTTTCGTAATTTTCTTCTTATTCGAATAGTGAGCAGTTAGTATTGCGAACGGATCACAGAGTCCATTTTTGCGTGCCAAATCCATGCACTCAGTCAGTTTGATCGAGATGCGCGAACTCCGGCTAGAGCTGCCCGAGCTGTCGAGAATGTTACGGAATGGTTGCGGCTGTACGTTGTTGCCAAAGTCGCTGCTGCCCCCGAAGATCGTCCTTAATGTACCTCCTCCTCCTCCTACTACTACACTACCGCTACCGATACTTCCCGAAACGCTGCTTTTGGATGGAAAACTTAACTTTAGATTTGTACTATTTGCAGAATTGTTCACCAAATGATGATGGTGGAGCAGATGATGGTGGGAGGAGCTGGAGTTTTCTTTCGTATCACTACTGCCGTTGCTGCTGATCACACTTCCGAACGAGGAGTTGCTGTTGTTTGCCGATTGTCCCATGTGGAACCGACCGAAATCGTCGAACTCATTCGTTTGCTTCAGATTGCCAACGCCATCGTCGACGGTGATCTCCAGATGGGCCATACCCTGCACCTCGGAGTCCTCATCGACGGGCCGCAGCGGAAACCAGTGATCCTTGTGATTGTACTGGTGCAGATCTTCCCGCTTGATCGCAATCTTACCGTACGGTTTGTCCTGCTTCAGGTGCCGATCCCGGTCCCACACGTACACCGACAGGTAGCGGAAACTGCGCGGTATCTCGAACTGGTACTCCTCGCCAAAGAACGGACTGAGCGTCCGTTCGATCGTCGGCGTCCGGCAGATTTCCTCCTGGTCCAGCGCGACCGTACAGTACACATCGCGGTTTTCCTTCGAGCCCGATGAGGAGGCGCCGCAGTTGTTGCCATTGCGACCGAGGAGATTTTTTGCTTCGCCTGAAAAAGGGGTGAAAATAGAAAGTGGTGAAAAACTGAGTTAGATTCAAATATAATATGTTTTTACATTTAATTTGTGCAAAAAATATTAAATCAAGATCTACTATGACGTACCAGTTTTGGCAACCAATAATTTGAGTAGGCAGGTAATTTCAAAAACTTTTAAGTGGCACATTCATTGAATGTAAATCTAGCAACCAATAATGAAGTTCGCATAATTTTGTGGGCGAATTTCCAAAGCAAACCGTAATAATTACCCAGTTGCTTCTGCCAGTCAGTAGGTAGCAACCAAAACGTAAACGGGTAAATTAGCAACACGCGAGGCGATGTTATCGTTACATCTGCTTGCCTTTTAATATCGCTTTTTGTCTCGCCGTGCGTCGTCACCCGAGCCGCCCGTCCCTTTGCCTTTGGTGGTGGACAGCACAACAAAGCACCGGAAGTTGCACCCCGTCCGGACCGGGCCGGGGTAGGATTTCTACTTCTACATCAATGAGCTCTATTGTATCGGGACAGTCGACATCCGTTCCCTGTGGCTTCAGCTCGTCCGTCTGTCTGTCTCTCTTGTACGCTCCTAGTGCTGGACTGTCCAAAGTGTAGATTAAACACGAGAGATAACGCGTGTACAAATGATACCAACACCGATTTCATGGTGGTGATAATCAACCCCAGTGGGCGGTAAGCAAGCATGAGTTGAGACTGGAGCTGAAGAGCCGCCGACGGAGGAACCCGGTGCGATACGGAGTGATAATTGTGGCTTGTAATTATCAAGTCTATATTTGGCTGCACCGCACCGTACAGTGGCGCACACCGACACAGGGGCCGAGGTGGTGGTGAAGGTGGTATGTATGTTTCCTGTCTCCTAGTAGCGACTGCAGCGCGGGGCACGCGGGTAATTCCATTCATTAATTTACTCAGTTTTCATTCAGGCATTATCTCTGTGTGCGCCTGTAAGCCGTAAGAGTAAGAAGTGGCAGAGTGGAAGCAAAATAAATAACGACCGGAAATGATTTACTTGTTGATACAGAAAGATTGCCGCGCGGCGCTTCTGCTGTATAGCGATGAAGAAATATAACCTTGAAATATAATCCTGAGTGCTTTGCAATAGCTGCCGGTCTGGCACTCGACACCGATCGTGTTTGGTGCTCACTTGGCTTCGAATGACATTGAAAAAAATGTACCATGCACATGTGCTTTTATTCGGGTGTAATGAATAGTTGAGTGGCGCTGGAAAAATGGGTCGAATCTGGGGAGGAAATTATTCGTTCTAAACTTTCTAAACTAAAAATTGTAAACGTTCAATTCATTGAACATTGAATTCACATTGAAAATCTTTCATATTCAGCAGAAGACTACAGATAATATCCATACATAAGAAGTTAAATTTGAACAACATTTTTTTCAAGCTCGCCTCCATTTATTACATGTTAGACTTTATGTTGAGATATAAAATATTTGTAAGTCTTGAAACACTAATTGACTTGACAGATTTTGAGTCATGTTTCTATTACACAATAACACTATAATATAAAATTACATTTCTCCAGTTCTAAAGAAATCTCTTAGGGTTCGTGTGTGTATTTTCAGCCTATTAAGGGGGGGGACCCTACTCTGGAAATTCGGAAAAATCTTATTTTTTGCATTTTCAAGAGGCTTCAGCCTTCAGAAATGTCATGCCAAAAGTGTTTTTTGATATCTAATCTCGTTGAAAAGTTACGGCAAAAGTTGCGGGATCACCTCAAGGGAAGTGCATCGCTGTACGAAACTTTAAACGTGTTTTTCTCGATATCATCCCGAGCAGGAGCGAAGAGCAAAATAATATAAAAAACAATATTAAACTATGTTATAATGGTATATTTTGTTATTGAATAGATATGGAGATACATTGATAACACATTTTGTTATTGAGTAGTTGTAGTTGTAAGATGATTTTAATAACTGATTTTGTTATCACATCTTATTTTGACCTTAAAATGACATTCGATATGTATTTCATACAATTTTTTTTATTAAATAAAGAGATTATAGATTATAAATATTTTATAAAATGATTTTTTTATATCTCATATACTACTGCATTTGTTATTCAATACCTTAATAATACTAAAATATGTTATTCTAAACTCTGAATACAGTCGTGTTATTGCTTTGTTATTCAAATAACACAAGTAGTTATTCTTTTGGCCTTAAAGGAGTCCAAATTTTGATATGAGTTATTCGATTTCCCATAACACATTTTGATATTATTTTGCTCTTCGCTCCTGATCGGGATGGTTTTTCAGTTGATGGGTATGAAATAGGGAAGGCAAGGAGGCAAGAAGGAGCGTCCAATATAGCTCTAACTATCCCAAGCCCCTAGCTAGCGCCTACACGTAATCCCAGTGCCATACCCGGTAATGCTCTATTGAATAGCCAAGCTAGGAGGTGAAATACTGGGTGGTTCCCGGCTGCCTGATCTAAAAACCGCGGTGTTGGGCAGACGGCGGAGCCACACGACCTTGCTAATAGGTAAGCATAAGTTATTTTAATAATTTTTTTCGTTTTAGCTTATGAAGTACCTCCTGCTATATAGTGAAAACATTGACCAGCACGAGTGTTAATACTGCACATGGATACCAGAAGAAAAAATTAAATTAATTATTAGAAGCACTTATGGAAACTCAAAGGACGCAACCCTATTCCATTCGTAGGATTGCTGGTGAGATTGTTCTATTTTTGCCCATACATACCACATTTCATAAATAAACTAGAATCGGGAAGAGGGAGGGACCATCCGAGCACTCGTTTGAAGCGGTGTGTCTAGGGAGAGTGAAACATACACCTTTTTAGGGTTGATCTTAGCCCGATTAACAACACATCGTGGATAATGAGCGGGCTCTTCTCCCCACCTGCTGGAGTCATTCTCCATTAAGACGGTTTATTCAACGATTGACTCAGGCGACTTAGTCCTTGGAAGGAGATTCTCTAAATCCCTGGTACGTGTAAGTGATGTTGCTTATCGACCAATTCCCTTTTGGCCCTGCATACAAGAGTTGGGAAGCATGACCAATCGTTGAATATGTAGAACTCTTTTTGACATGATAGGCTCATTGCAATGAACGGATGTTCTGCTAAGGCAGGTGATAGTACCATATATTCATATTCATATCAATATTTCCCAGTTTTTTCCAGTTTATCATTCTTCGCACCAGAAATTCCTTCACTTTACAAAAAATGTAGAGATTGCTGACGGTTACCGTACCCATACTTTGTCACGTCACTTTGCGTATCCATTTTTCTTACTCTGAAAATGAAATTACTTTCCAGTCGTATACAAACAAGCAAATCAATGAAATAATGGATTAAACTTAACTAAACAATAGGTAAACGTCCCTTCTTTAAAACCCCATTGACTAAAAATGGTTATGTTAACAAACAAATGCGCTAGAACTGCCAATTGCGGTGATGCGCAAAAGTGTTGCAAGTAACCCCGGTGTTGCAAGTATCCCCGGATGACGGTACAAAATAGTCAACAGAGAGCGCTTAGGTGTAAAATCGAATGATGCGCACTCTTATTATATATAGACATGGAGCGGGATTTCAACTAGGGTACTGACATCTATACATAATCACAAATATTGCTGTTTTAAACACCAATTCTCGCGAAACTTTTCAAAAGGACCTAAGTAACATTGAGAGACTCTCTTTGGTGTCCCTCTCTTCTGATTATTGCGGCGACATAAATGCATTTTCTTAACGAATAATTAGCTTGTGACGCCAGTAACCGCTTCATGCAAAGCTGATGTATTAAAGTACCTTTGCATCGCCGTGATAAGGGAAAGAGAAGAGACCCGAAGAGAATCTCTCATTGTTACTTAGATCCTTTTGAAAAGTTTTGCGAGAATTCTGGACACCTTCTTTTTCGGGTTCTCAACAAATCCTGCCTCGGAAAAAAATATTCGCACCACCTTTAGTTTAGGTGCAGATGTATCACTTTCAGTTTTATACAAAGCGTGTAGAGAGCAAGCTGCGATTCTTACAACAAAAATATGGCGACCAATCAGGGGCCTGGTTTTGATAATAGACAGAATAAGGTGTTTATAGTTATTACTAGTTGAGCCCGAATCCTACGATCCGGAAAATATAAATGTCTGTTCAGAATTCAGAGAACTGCGGATACATTCCATTGGCCAGTGTTTGCGAAGATGTTTAATCTTTGTATTAGTTCTTTGAGTTCTTATATTGCATAACATAGCTCTAAGATGTTGTACATAAGAGTCATAGCCGGAAACTGAAACAAATAGACTAATCTCATGTTTTTAGTCTTGACCTTGAAATGCGGTCATACATATAATTTTTGGTGAAGGAGGGGAAAGAGCGGAAACTTGAGGAGGGGGGGGGGGGGGTATTGGTAGCTACGCTTAACAAGCAGTAGTTTTGACTCCTACCTTTTGTCCAATGCTGGAAGGTGCTTGATAGCTTGGTTCGACTCTTGCACCTTCCAGCATTGGACAAAAGGTGGGAGTCAAAACGACTACTTGTTAAGCGTAGCTACCAATACACCCCCCTCCTCCTTAACTTTCCGCTCTTTCCGGTGATTTAACACCGACCATATGATATCGCGCCAAGCAATCGAGTTGAGCAGGCGAGTCGAGCAGTCGAATTAAGCAATCAAGTCAAGCAGTTGGATAGAGCAGTCAAATCGAGCAGTCTAGTCGAGCAGTTAAATCAAGCTGTTCAGTCAAGCAGTCCGGTCGAGCAGTTGAGTCGAGCAGTCGAGTCGAGCAGTTGAATCGAGTGGTCGAGTCGAGCGGTTAAGTCGAGCAGTTAAATCGAGCGGTCCAATTAAGCAGTTTAATCGAGCAGTTAAGTCGAGTAGACCACTCGAGCAGTTGAGTCGAGCAGTCGAGTCGAGCAGTCGAATCAAATGGTTTAGTGAAGCAGTCGGGTCAAGCGGTTAAGTTGAACAGTTGAGTCGAGCAGTTCATTCGAGCAGCGCATTCGAACAGTCGAATCGAGCAGTTGAGTCGAGTAGTCCAGTCGAACGGTTTATTCGAGCAGTTGAGACGAGCAATCAAATCGAGCAGTCTAGTCGTGCAGTTATATCAAGCTGTTCAGTCCAGCCGCGCAGATGAGTCGAGAAGTCGAGTTGGGTAGTTGAGTCGAGCAGTCCAGTCGAGTAGTTGAATCGAGTAGTCTAGTCGCGCAGTTGAATTGAATAGTCTAGTCGAGCAGTTGAGTAGAGCAGTCTAGTCGAGCAGTTGAGTCAAGCAGTTCAGTCGAGTAGTCCAGTCTTAAGTGCTCCAGAATGGAGCAGTTAAGTCGAGCTGTCGAATCAAACAGTTAAGTCAAGCAGTTGAGTCGAGCAGTCGGGTTGAGTGGCTAAGCCGAGCAGTTAAGTCGAGCAGTCCAGTTGAGCTGTTGAATCAAGCTGTCAGTTGAGTCGAGCAATCAAATCGAGTAGTCTAGTCGAGCAGTTGAATCGAGCAATCGGGTTGAGCAGTTGAGTCGAGCAGCCGATTCGAATAGTCCAATCGAGTAGTTGAGTCAAACAGTTCATTCAGGCAGTCAAGTCGACCAGTCGAATCGAGTAGTTAAGTCGAGTAGTCCACTCGAGCAGTTAAATCGCGCTGTTCAGTCGAGCAGTTAAGTCGATCTGTCCAATCAAGCAGTTGAGTCGAGCAGTCGAATCGAACAGTTCAGTCTAGCAGTTCAGTTAAGCAGTCCAGTCGAGCGATTAAATCGAGCAGTCTAATCGACCAGTACAGTCGAGCAGTCTAGTCAACCTGTTGAGCAATCGAGCAGTCCAGCAGGTGATCAGTGAGGTGACTGAGAATGCAACCCATTGCTACGAAAGCATGACGTCCTGTCAGGGACCTGTTTTTAGTTACCGATAAGCCTCTTGTGACGTCCTGTCAGAGACCTGGTTTTCGGTACAAACATAAGCCTCTTATATAAATAGATTAGATTAGAAATGTAAGACCTTTTGTGGAGCGGAATTTCAGCAGTAAATCAACCTCTATGAAGGGGCAAAATTATCTGGCAACACTGCTTGACGCATTTGTGATTTTGTTTGGACGTCATAATCTTTTTGTTGTATGAAAATGTGCCAAATATTTCTCAATAAAAATTGTTAATTTTCTTCGTTCAATCGAAGAAAACAGCAGCTCACGCGCATAAAAAACTCCGAAAAGTTTTGCACAGATGCTGTTCTAAGTGAAACAACGTGCCGTAACTGGTTCTGTCACTTTCAAGTCGACGATATCGATGCTACCAACCATCCGCATAAGTAAAATAAGGCAAATAACCTTTAAAGTGAATGAATTGAAGACATTTTCGATGAGGATTGGTGTCGCAGCATTAGAAGTTACCCGCCATACCTTTTCCAAGTGATTGTATGTGTTGGGAAACATTTAAAAGTAAGGGACTTGCGTTCTCTATGATTTGAAGCCACAGGACTTTGAGCATTGTTTTGACGTAGGACTACGTTTTTCTTTACTATACTGGGACTGGGTAGCACTTTGTGAGAACGAAAATAGAAGTGTAACGTTTGAATGAAAGATTTCAAATGCTAATAACTACCAAACTACTGAACGAAACTGAACAATTTATATATCGTTGGATAGATAAAATGACCAGCAATTTTATAGGGAGATAAGAGAGCAATTCTAAGGAGGGCGATAGAGGGGCTCCCATATAAATGAAACACAAATTTCCTCAAAACTCGAGAACTAATCAAGCAAATGGAACCAAATTTGACATGTTGGGGTTTCAGAAGGCAAGAATTTTTTCTATGACAAATTGAGACCCCTACCCTCTTTAGGAGGGGAGGCTCCCATACAAATTATATACAAATTTCCTCATAACTCGAGTACTAATCAAGCAAATGGAACCAAATTTGACATGTGAAGGTTTTTGGAGGTAAGAATTTTTTCTATGGTGTACTGAGACCCCTTTTTCTAAGAGAGGGGGCTCCCATATAAACGAAATACAAATTTCCTCATAACTGTACAACTAATCAAGCAAATGGAACCAAATTTGGGCGTGGGGGTTTTAGGAGGCAGCAATTTTTTCTATGGTATAATGAGACCCATCCGTCTTTTAACAGGGGGAGGTTCTATGGTGAATTAGAACCATTGCTTTCTTTAAGAAGGGGAGATCCCACACAAATGAAATACTAATTTCTTCATAAGTCGAGAACTAATCGACCAAATGGAACCAAATTTGGCATGTGGGGGTTTTTAGAGGTATGAATTTATTTTGATTTTTTTTATTTTATGATGGTTTGAGACCCCTCACCCAGTGTAGTAGGAGGACAAGGACTCTCATACAAATAAAACAGAAATTGGTCATTCATTATCATTTCAACCTTTATGATGCACACAAGTGATTTTTAAAAGAAATCTGTATGTCTCCAAGGTATCAGGCGTTGTATTTATGAACTCCCGTCCACGTATTTTCAAAGCCACCATTGCATTAAATGAAGAATTGAATCTGAATATTTCGCCCTTCTTTTTTAAACATTCACTTAAACAATGGCACATGCAGATTCTTGTAAACATACATATGCCAGAGATGCAGTTTACATTAGTCTTTGATCTGATGGTCTGATATAGTCCTACGTCACCCTTTCGTACAACCCTCAGGGCTGTATACCTTGTAGTTTTTTCGTCTGTAAAGAACCGGTCCAGAAGCAACGAACGAAAGGTTTTTTCATCGCATTGTGATGCGTTTTGAAAATTGGATCCATTCTAGCAACTCAAGGCTGCCAGATTGCCCTAGGTACGTTGCTGGTCTAACAAGTCAGTTGTCATATACTCGAATCTTGGCTGAGCGAAGTTGTTAAAGACAATAAGACCCCGCTATTATCCTGTACACTAGTGGTTAGCTGCAAAGTCTGTCGAAAGAAAACAGAAGGCCGAGTTTCGAAAACGGCATTTGGGTCTAGGCTTTGCTTCTTTGTTACATTCAAAGAAAAGAATATTTTGGGGACTACTCGGTCATCCTTCTACGTCGTCGGCTCAGCCAAATATGCACGCTGTGAAGGTTATCCTGTATATCTGGTGGGACCAGATCGATGATATTTCTTATGAGGGATTCAAACCATACGAAACCATCCCCGGGAAAAGAAATCGCATTCAATTGATGCGATCGGGCCAAGCACTGCGCGAAAAACGGTCACAATACAAGCAGTGGCACGAGAAAGTGATTCTACCGTATGACAACACTCGACCACGTGTCGTCAAATGAGTTGTAAACCAATTACTTAGAAACACTCTAATGGAAAGTCATATTCCAGCCACCATATTGTCCAAATATTGTCCCGTCTGAATATTACTTGTACCGTTCGCTGGCACATGCTCTGGCTGATCGGCTCATATGAAGACATCGAACATTTGGAATATGTTGTATGATGCATTTGTAACTTTTTTTCATAAACAAGTTGCATTTTCATAAAAAGGAATAGCGTTAACTTAGTTGCACACCTAATATATTGGATAGAACGAAGCAAAACGTTAAGACGAAGTAGCAATATCTACCACAGTTTATAAGTTCGAACAACCTCAACCATAATCCATTTAGTTTCAATCGATGCATTTAAGTCAGCGACCTCGAAGACTTATGATTTCACTTTTGCTTTAATATTTTAATTCGTACCACCACCAACAGCACTGCCAGCCGTTGCTGTCAGGTGGTGTCGGTGGCAACTATGTATTGATCGCTATTTTTTATTTTTAAACTAAGCGGAAATTAAACCGATTAGCGCCATCATTAGCTATCCGGTTTTTGCTCGACCTAGTTAACGATTTGTTATTCCCTTTTTGCCTTCGGCACCGCCTGTAATCTCGCTGACTTGATCGGTTTTAGATATTGCTAAATTCAGCCCACTTGTTCGTTGTTGTTGCTGCTGCTGGTGCTGCTTCCAGCTAGCTACCATCCAAGCGACAGATGATCCAGGTGAGATAAGACGCTCATTTATGGAGTTAAACTTTCAAAATTAAAACCTCAATCTAGATAACTGTATCGGTTGTCCGGCATTTAGTCCGGTTAATCCTCCGCGCCATATGAGTTGGTTAGCCACTATTTAAGTATCACGTTAAAACCTGAATCTGAACACGCTGTGGGGGTTGCATTATAAATTGACCAAATTATGCGTCGACCACCTCGTGCTACGAGTGTAGGACAGACAAGCCAGACCCACCCGCGCATCTCGTGGTAATCAGATTAATCCTGGCACAGAGACAGAGGTGGAGACCTCGCCTCAGGTTGATGGTCAGCCAACCGCAAATAGGCGGTAATTTGAAGGTATTTATTGAAATTAACCTCCACACACATGCACACATAATCCGCTGCCACTTTGTTTGCATCATACCACGCAACGAATAACCGATCGTTTCGGTAACTTATGGGGAATATCTCTACACACTTTCCTCCATTAGAGCAGGGCGCCCACAACATCGACGCAACGCGAGTTGACCGACGGATGGATAGCGTGGCAACAAATGACCCTTGTCGGTCATGTAAGCGACGGCTGCTGGTGCTGGTGCTGTTGCTGCCGCTGCCGTGTGTGTCGTAACCGGCAAACCGCCAACCGACGATCGGCATACCCACTCGCACTCGTATGGTTTCCGTTCGGTTCAATCCCGTGCTCCCACACAAACAACGTGCACCGTCTGTGCTCGGATTCGTTTGTTTAATCGATTTCGGCAAGTATTTTTCCAACGATTGTTTACGTTTGCGGCATGAATTGATTTGAAGCGATTTTTTTCTTGGTTTTCCATTCACGAAATCCACTTTCGAAAGTGCGATTTGCAAGTTGGTTAGCAGGTTTTCGTTGCCACCTCCCGCTTCCGCCTCCCACACGTATGCCACACGTTCCCCGCGAATGCCGTTGCACTGTTGCACGCGAATTGCATTGCTCGAAGAGCATTGGTTTAAAAATGACGCAGATGCAGAAGAGGTCTGCTTACTTTGGGATGAAGATTAAGCGTCCCGCGCTAGGTTAAACAACACTCAATTTTGGCCGGTCATTTCCACCTCCGCTTTAGGATGGTGTTTTTTTTAGCATGAGCTAAGTCAGTGAGCTAAGCTCATTATACGGGGTTGTTTTGTTAGTAAATCGATTGTCTTTCACTGACAGATAGACGATTATGGGATCTGTTTTGAATCGATAAAAATTGCACAATTTCCAAACCCGCGACGACACTTGCATGTTGCACTTGCAAAAATCCCACCAGGCTACAATTTTATGTCCTAGGAGTAAAGCGTGTTGGAGAAAAGTTGCGAAAAATTCACTATTCACCAACTTACATTTAGTATGGAATTGATCATTTGAACGTGGTCAAAAGGGTAATCAATAGAACAAAAATAGTTTTTTTTTTGTTTTAAACAAAACATACTCTGCCAGTTTCTAGTGTTCGAGCTCAAGTAAATATTTTACAGTTTCACAACTTTAATGTCAATACAGCAGCTGCATTCTAGCTAGGCACTCAGGCAAAAGCAATCGTCCTCAGGGCCAAACAGGAAACGGCACCGCGCAATGGTAATAACATTCAATCCCAGCTAGCTGTCAGTTCGTTCCAAATGATCGTTTCGTTCGGCGATCAAACATCACCGCCTTCATATTATATGTGCGCTCGCCGGTAGGTACATATCATTATTATTTGTACCGATATTATTGTTATTTAACCTTATTTTTATAGCTTATATATTGACTCATTTTGCCTCCAACGTAGTCGCAGTCATTGTCGCCATCGCCATCGTCGGTTGTCGCATAGCGGCAGGTCTCGTGTGAAAACGGTGAAAACGATTTAACTAACTGCGGCTTGCACAATCTAAAGTATGAATGAATGCATGCATGAATGAATGAACGATTGAATGAATGAACAAACGACCGAGAACGTCGCTTGTGTTGTTGTGCGTTGTTGCCGTCCGTCGAACCGATTCAACTGGGTGCAATCGATCGATCAATTACATCGCACCATCGCACTTTCCCGCTCACTCCCGCTCTATACTAGCTAGCTATAAAGACCGACAGGCTAACGACAGTATAATGCCGTGATACCGCGCGGAACGGGGATTGGTTCGTGAAAAAGTCGTGACCTACGCGAATGCTTATACATCAGGGAGGTTTCATTGAGGAGGTTTCGCCGGTGGGTGGCTCATGGGTATATCGTTGCCAGCGAGCTTAATTTAATTTGCGATATTTCGTGAATTGAATATTTATTGAACCATCAGTGGGTAAGTGGTGCAAAGTTCAGCCGGCGTGTGTTCCCGTTTGGTCAATAAAAGCGGCAACCGGCCGGCCGAGCTGTTGATGAGTGGTTGCACGATTGGAATAAATTTCTACTTTTGTCCTTATGAATATTTCGATCGGTTTCTATGCATGACTGGCTGCTACTACGTAGTTATAGGTTGAACCAGATGTCAATTAGTGTACGTCTTTGTAAGGGATGGCGAAGGATTGTCGATTACGCATTCGGCTCTGCTGTTGAGTTTGGAAGTTATTAACAAGTCACTTCCTGGCTGGCTTCTAACTCATCACTGCTCGCAGTTAGACGCATAGAATTACAGCTGGGATCAAGTTACAATCATTCGTAGCCGGTTATGGGCCCGTGTTTTTTCTTGCACACTGTTTGCTTTGTTTCTGACACAGCTGGCTGTGAGCTGTTGTTAGTATTTAATGGAATAAGCAAACGAAATACGCTTGTCACCGGGCGCTTAATGATGAGAACTCATCAATCGAAAGACAATTTAACGCCACACAACGTATAGAATCTAGTAAAGAGGATTCTAAAATGCGTTTGCTTTTCAGCAACCTTAGGTCACTACTTGCCGGATGTTAGGTCCTTCTGCCTCTGGTGCCAATGAGACTTCTACGGAAATATCATACATTGCTTACTTACTGTTATGCAGTACAAGAGACCGAAGTTGAGGTCATCAAGCAACTGGCGTTTTCATAGCGAGCACGTTCCTTGCACTTAATTCATACGCAAGAATCCGGCCAAAATAGTACGGAACAGGAAATCCGAGTTTCCACAGCCTGGGTCACGTAAATTTCCTGGTTGACGGTCGCGGTTGCAATGAGAGTGTCGCTTTTCAAACCACAGGAGCAGATAGTTTGCCTTGCCGGTAAATACCAGTTGGTTTGCACTGCTAACCAACCCCTCTGAGAAAAATTTAAAAAAATTGGTAGACAAATTTTAGCGTTATACCCATTTAAAATTTTAAAAGCTATAGTACTGCTAATAAGAAGCTTCAATAACACTTCAAAAATGAACATAAATCACAAAAAGTATTGTTTTATGACGACCTTTTCAGGAGTTTTGAGCTGTATTGGGATGATTTGGCAATACAGTAATGTTCCGATTTTGTCAGCTCCCGATTTTGTCTATCTCCGATTTTGTCTACCCCCGATTTTATCAGCTTTTTATCTCAATTTTGTCAGCCTATAAATTTTGCTTAACTTTTGTGCTTCTAAACATGATTTATAATACTTTTCAGCCTGCTTGAAACTATTTTGATTCTCTGGGGAGAGTTTTTGAATAAAGTGATGCCTTCTTGCGAGTTTTTCGGGGTCAAAATTAGGGTATTTTTATAGTAAAAGTTCTATAGTGCCTAAACAAGCAAAGATAGAGGTATACTATATTCAGCAATTTTGTGCATTTTTACTATTTGTATAACTTTGTGAAACAGAAAAAAGTCATACAACTACAAAAACAACTAAAATAAAAAAAATTGATTTTAACGATTTTTCATTTATGAGACACACGATTTGTCTATCTTTGCTGAAGAGATAGAAGGTTACTGTCTTCAGCCAAATTTCTTGTAATAATACGCTGTAAAACTTTGCAGAACACATCAATGTGTTATAATGAAACTGGAGAAAAATAAATTTTTGACGTATGACTACGTCTTACGGCAAGTTTTGAGATAGGGTGTCATTCCAAAAAATCGAAAAATGCGAGCGTCACGAAAAATGAAAGGTTTTAAGCGCTAATAGCTCAGCGGTTTTCCGATCGATTTTCAATATTCTAACACCAATCGATCGGAAAATCTTCTAAGAATTGACTCAAATAAAGAAAAGTATGGATTCTTGATGTTGAACTATTGAAAAATTGAAAATAATGAACATATGTTTTACCAGAATTCTCGCTTCGTGATTGGTTGGAAGATTCTTTACGATGATCTAAACCTATACCAATTTGATATCTGTGCTTGGAAAGTAAGCCAAAACAAGTGACAAAGTTCCCTCATTTCAACAAGATTTCTTAACCGCGGTTCAACCTAGACCATTTTGATGGCCTTGCTTGGGAAGTACGCCAGAGAGAGTGACAAAGCCCCCTTGTGCCAACAGATTTCTTACGAACGCGATTAAACCTAGTCCAATCTGATGTCTGTGTTAGGGAAGTGTGCCAGAAAAAAAATTACACAAGTTCGTTGTCCCAACAGATCGCAAATTCTTTACTACGAGACGATTAAACCTCGGCGAATTTGATATCTGTGTTGGAAAAATGTGCTACAGCTGTAGTGTTCGCTTATAATATGACTCTGTATGAATACGCATGCTTGCCGTTTCATTAGAAGTGTAGTGAAAAGATGTGCTGTTGATAAAATAGGATTGAATTGGTAAAATTCCTTCAACGTGGGAAACCATGGATAATAAAAACAATCTTTAATTTCAGTAAGGTAGCAGGAATGTAATACACTGAAGTCGCTTTTTACGCGGTTTTCGGAATTTACGCGTTTTTTTACGCGGTTTTCGGAATTTACGCGGATGTGCTCAAAACGTCTATTTTTTCGCGTTGTGTTGAAATCCACAAATTTTTTTTTAAGCGAAATTTTGTTTTTTTACGCGGTTTTCGGAATTTACGCGGTTTTTTACGTGGTTTTGATTTACGCGGGACGTATCGTGCGCGTAAAAAGCGACTTGAGTGTAGTTTGAGTTCTTGATTTTGTTAAATTGTTTTCAAATGCACAATCTTTTGAGAATTGAACGTATGCAATGTTACTACTTTGATAAATGTTACATACAACGCATGTAGCATGTATATATGTTGCATATAGCATGTATACATGAAGAATCGAATGATTACAAGCATGAATACATGATACTATCCCTACAAAGAGAGTTACGTAGTCCTGCGTCACCTATATATGCGGTCGTGTCTTGTATACAACCCCTGAGTTTTTATTGCACTTTTAGGGGGCTTAATTAAAATTTGAATTCCGCTGGACGATAGAGCTTTTAATTTCAAGAAACTCTTCCAAAGGTTCCATAAGCCTAAAACCAAGTTTTCCCGCTCAAAGCTAATGCGCACCAAAAAAGATTCTGGACCAGTGGGCTGTGCCCGGTTCATTGAGGTTGACCAATTGAGGATTAAAATTTAATTTTTATTAGAAGTCTTCGATATTGTAAAGTCTTGAGTCTTGAATATCGAAAAAAAAATCAGAGGGGTTGTGTACAAGACACGACCGCATATATAGGTGACGCAGGATTACGTAAGTCTCTTTGTAGTGATAGTAGCATGTATTCATGCTTGTAATCATTCGATTCTTCATGTATACATGCTATATGCAACATATATACATGCTACATGCGTTGTATGTAACATTTATCAAAGTAGTAACATGTATGCACGTTCAATTCTCAAAAGATTGTGCATTTGGAAACAATTTAACAAAATCAAGAACACAAACTATTACTTTCCTGCTACCTTACTGAAATTAAAGATTGTTTTTATTATCCATGGTTTCTCACGTTGAAAGGATTTTACCAATTCAATCCCATCAATAGCACATCTTTTCACTACAATTCTAATGAAACGGCAAGCATGCGTATTCATACAGAGCCGTATTATAACCGAACACTACAGCTGTAGCACGTTTTTCCAACACAGATATCAAATTCGCCGAGGTTTAATCGTCACGCAGCAAAGAAGTTGCGATCTGTTGTGACGACGAACTTGTGTTATTTTTTCTGGCACACTTCCCTAACACAGACATCAAATTGGACTAGGTTTAATCGCGTTCGTAAGAAATCTGTTGGCACGAGGGGGCTTTGTCACTCTCTCTGGCGTACTTCCCAAGCAAGGACATCAAAATGGTCTAGGTTGAAGCGCGGCGTTAAGAAATCTTGTTGGAATGCGGAAGCTTTGTCACTTGTTTTGGCTTACTTCCCAAGTACAGATATCAAATTGGTATAGGTTTAGATCATCGTAAAGAATCTTCCAACCAATCACGAAGCGAGAATTCTGGTAAAACATATGTTCATTATTTTCAATTTTTCAATAGTTCAACATCAAGAATCCATACTTTTCTTCATTTGGGTCAATTCTTAGAAGATTTTCCGATCGATTGGTGTAAGAATATTGAAAATCGATCGGAAAACCGCTGAGCTATTAGCGCTCAAAACCTTTCATTTTTCGTGACGCTCGCATTTTTTGATTTTTTGGAATGACACCCTATCTCAAAACTTGCCGTAAGACGTAGTCCTACGTCAAAAATTTCCCGATTTTGTCAGCCCAAAATTCAACATGGGGCTGACAAAATCGGAACATTACTGTACACTCAAGTCGGTTTATTTTTACGATTTTTGAATTAACGCGGTTTTTTTACATCATTTTTCGAATAAATGCGGTTTTTGCGTCGATTTTTGAATTAACACAGTTTATTTTATGACGGTTTTTGAATTAACGCGGCTTTTATAACATTTTTCGAATTAACGTGTTTTTTTAAAGGGTTTTATTTTACACGGCACGTATCCCCCGTGTAAAAAAAGATTTGAGTGTATTCCAGATTAAGTTACCGCAGGGCGAAAAGGCCGCCGTAACTAAGCACATCATACGAGATCTCAAATCACACTGTAATCTTAAAGCTAGATCAAAGAAAGCCAAATCAACTACCTCAGGACACGTTGATCATATCTGGACATGTCCCCGGAACTCCCGGGAACAACCATATCAGTTCTTATCGCTAAACTTTGAAATAGAACCAAAAACAACGAAACCAAAAGGGCCGAAAAAGAAATTCACTGACATAACTTACTGAGGAGCAAAAAGTTCTGTCACATTTTTGCGACACATAAACAACCTTTTCATGTCAGTTTCATTTAGGATATCTACTGGAGAATTGGCGGAAACTACAGGTGATGTTCATACCTAAGGCAGGTAAAAAAGACAAAACCAATAGATCTGGCATTAACACTTTTCACGTTGACGGAGATAACTATATCTGCAATGAGTTTTCAAAGAACTCTTCATTGCATGAAAATCAACTTATATATCAACATCGGCTATCTGGGCATGCAGATCACTCTGTTTAGCAAAACTTGGGGATTGAAACCTCAACTAGCCTTTTGGTCATATACTACTATTGCATGGCCTAGGATAACCTATGCTGCAGTCGCATGGTGGCCAAAGGTGAATGAGGTGACAGCCCAAGCCAAACTAAACAAAGTTGAGCGCCTGGCCTGTCTTACAGTTACCAATGCCATGCGTACAATACCTACTGCAGCCATGGAGGCAATGCTATGCTTACTGTCTTTGCATCTTCATGTGAAGAAGGAAGCAGAGCTCGGCGCACTACGGTTGCAAAAGAGTAAAACTATACTCGAAGGTGACCAAATCGGTCATCTTCACATCCTTCGGGAGTTCAATCTGACACCCTTAGTAACTTCAGTCTCTGACTGAGGCCCAATATGGACGTTCCATATGAGGTGATTGAAACAGATCGCTCAATGTGGAATAATGGAGGGCCCGATCTTCCATCTGGAACTATCTGCTTTTTTACAGATTGTTCAAAAAATGGGGGCCTGCGCAGGCTCCGGAGTCTACGGACCCGGCATCAGGGAAACTATCTCATTAGGAAAGTGGCCCACCGTTTTTTAAGCAGAAGTATATGCAATATACATCGGTGCAACAATATGCTTGAAACGAAAGTACAGGCACGCGAAAATCGGTATCTTCACGAACAGCCAAGCAGCACTACTGGCACTCAAGTCCGCCAAATGCGTGTAAAATTAGTTTGGGAGTGCAGCACAGCATTGAGGGAGCTCTCCTGCCAAAACAAAGTTTCATTACTGTGGGTGCCCGGTCACTACGGAATCGAGGGCAATGAATTTGCTGACAACCTAGCAAGACAAGGATCAGTTCAGCAATTTATTGGTCCTGAACCGTTTCCGGGCACCTTCACATCCGCCGTGAAAGGCGAACTAATGACATGGGAAAAGCTAGAAATAGTATCCCGTTGGAATCAAACACAGGGTTGTAGACAAGCTAAACAGTTTATCTACCCAAGCCCTGCAGTAGCTAAAAAACTACTCCATTTAACTCGTAGCGAACTGCGCACAATCACGGGACTCCTAACAGGCCACAGCCCCGCTCTTTAACAGTTAAAGAATATCGGCAAGGTATCATCCGACACCTGCCGCTTTTGTAACTCTGAACCTGAAAGTTCAGCGCGTCTGCTCTGCTATTGCGGAGCTCTTGCATTATCAAGGCACAACTTCTTAGGAAGTTTGGAGCCTAAAACGGGTATGAGCGGTCCGTAAACTGTGTACAGCAATCGGGGCTCTGCCACAAAACACGATCATTAAGACTGTCGCAGTAGCCTTTTAACCCAATGCCCTTCTGGCATACAAAAAAAAAATAGCCGACTGTGAAGTCTGTCGATAAAGAAGGGTTAAGTCTTAGAAAGACGTTTAAGCCCAAGGTTTTTTTTTACATAACGAATTATGCTGATATTTTTTTTAACGGTGACTAAATTGAAGAGCATCTGTAATGCTTCAACAAACGATTAGTCCCACTCCAATCCAGTTACTCTAAACTGGTTACTCTATTTTCTACAAAACCAATCATAATTCTATTTCCGGTCAACGAGTAAAAAATAATACCATTGATAACCATTTCCTTTGAAATATCGCTCTCAAAAAGGCCTACCCGTTTCCGGCCGCTGGAAATTCCCTCACCGCTATAGCCAACGAACCAGCAAATTTCCATGGAAAAGTGAAACTACCAGGCAGGCTAGTCTATTCCCACCAGGTAGGCAGTCCAACACGGCGTAGGTAATGATCGAATGCACCACAAAACAATTACCAATTGCCGAGCTCCGTTCATACCACCGTTTAGCTTCGACAGCCCCTCTGGAACGCCACTAAGCACCGTAAGTCGCCTAAAGGGCGGATTGTTTCCCCAATAATTACAGCGACACCGATTCCGCGTAATACATTCGTTCGTCTGTTCGCTGGTTGCATCAATACATGCGTGCGAAGAATGTCTGCTGCTACGTGACAACCGTTGCCGACGATTGTTATCATTTCGCACTAAGTTACTACCTACTTTCTATTTCATTTGCTTTAATTAAGCCCACCAAGCGCGCGATGGGTCGCGGTTCATTTTCGGACGCTTTGATCCGCACGAAAATAACAAAGCACAGAACGGAATGGCGAATGAATGGTTGCTTAGCTCGACGCGTGACGTGCGGTGGTCCGATGCCTATCGTGCCCCGTTCGTTCGTCATCCGTCCGTCCGTCCGGCCAGTGCAAGTGATGATGAAGTATCTGCTTGTATAATTATTACAATTTCAGTACTGACCGCATGGCAGTGAATTGTCATGAATGACGGAATGCTCACGCAACGGATGCGACAACGTAGATTAGCTCAATGACGTTGCGTTCGGGGCTGGTCAGCAGCGGTGCTTCTCACTCACCTGACCAAAACAATAACGAACGGTCACCGAATTTTTGCAGCAACGAATAACATAAAAGCAACATGCTACAGCCGCACGGCGGTATAATTGAAGGCGGTGGCGGAAGCTTTCCACATCCGAAGAGAGTTTTACTATACTCTGACATTGGGGTGCGGAAATTAATGTGTGAATTCTTTGCCGCCCACTACTACTGTTATACTGGTAATGACGCAAAGCTATCGGAGAAGAAAGTGCTTCTTACTTTCCAACCAACAACAGCAACCACATTATGGATGCTCTGAGACTTAGAAAATTACCAAAGACAGACCGACCAAGCGTGGGTGGTACCACCGCTGATTTCACTACCCATTGTGTGGCGTCCTGTTTTGAATTTTTGCACTCCCAGTATGGATTCCCATCGTCATCGTGGAGTGGTTATAGTCGGGGTGACTTCGTAATCGAAAAAATGAAAACAACAAAAATAAAAACTCCACGGACTAGTGAAAGCGAAAGCTCTTGTGTACGGGGAACTGTCACCGGCACTTAAGAACTGCTTGGGTTGTCGACCTTTTTTTATGGGCTTCGGAAGACTAAGCTGGGTAGCATTCATTCATTTGAAACATCACTTTTGATGGAGTTAATTATTATGCAACAAAATGCTAATACTGGTCTAGTACCGATAAGCTTTCTTGGAAGATCCTTCAATTCAGAAACCACCATCAGGCAAGGCATGATCATGTAAGGTAAAGTAAACCCCTTCGATACGATCGAAAGCTCAAGCAACACAGCTAGGAACACTGAGCACATCGTTGTTTAATTTGTGTTCAATGTTTAATAACAATTAAGCTGACGTTTCAGCGAATTTAACAGTAATTTGTGTACTTCCGCTAGGCACCACTGATCGACCATAATCCTGAGAGCTGCTATTAGTGCACAAGCCACAATACCACTCGTGCGGTAGGCAGGCATACTTAATGCTGCTAATTTTGCAGAAATTTTTTGATTAAAAGTTCAATACCCCGAAAACGTTTCCTACTACAATTAGCCTTTTGCTATGGCGGGTGACCGGTGTGCTGCGGTGTGCCGGTCTACCACAATCAACGAAGTGTAGCTTATTTCCGCACGTGCCGCCTGATTGTTCATTATAATTATCATTATCATCATAACCCATCACGGCGATAATCGGCGGGTATTGTGCCTAGGTTTACCACCTTCAAACGTTTTGCCCAGCTTTTACGGACGACTGACGGGCATCAGCTTTTCATTTTCAACCTTCGCCGAAAGTGCGTCGACCGTCATTGCCAAACGTTGCGTTTTTTTTTTCATTATAGCAACAATAACAACTGTGAGTGTTTGGACTGCAAAATATTTTTCCTTTTGATAAGTTGAAGCAAAGAACAGCTATTAAAAAATGAAAAAAAAAATCGTGTCAGTTCCCTCGCTTTCGGAAGCTCAATTAATCGAAAGCTTCGTGCCGCATCTACCCCGGCACAGTGGGCCGAATTGTGCGTTTCTTCACGGTGCGTAACAAAAGGCATTTACTAATTGACTCCGGCTTGTTGAAGAAAATCGAAAAGATAATTCTAAATTCGAACAATGTTTCGAAGCTGAAAGTCAATGGTAGTGTACCGGTATTTTTTGTTTCGGAATTCAGTTAGAAGAGTGCCGTTGTTCGAAGTATAACCAACGCTTAAAGTTGAGGTGAATCGAATCCAATCCGACTATAAGTCGATTGGAGTGCACAGCTTGCAATAGGTAAACTTGTGCATCCTACTGTTTTCTGCACTTTGAATTTGATTGAGCTTTTTTCAATCATTCCAACGGTTTATTACAAGTCGTGCCTAATAAATTTGCAACCAGCAGGAAACTTAGGAAATTGCTTGTGATGCAGAGTTACGGATGGAACTTTTTTCTTCAAAGTACCTCTCACTGGGTAACACCCGCTGATCACTTTGAAAATTTATTATACTGAAATTATACTGACTGAAATTATAAAAAGCTCCGATTTTGCCCAAATTTGTGTTCCTTTTGGAAAGCTTTAGCCCCGTATGTTGGCACTTATGATGCTTTCTTTTGGGCCAGGCTCGTCCCAAAGTAACAATATTTTTGCCCATTTTGCATTTAGACTAAGACCACAGAACTCAAGACCGAGCATAACAGAAGGATCCCATCTACACAGCAAAGGCCGATACTCCCATTTCATTTTCATATGTATAAAAAAAGATCAAAATCAGCATTACATACAAATATACATGCAAATAAATCAAATTGGCTTATCCGTACTATTTTGGACGCGATATACGTGATTACGAATAATTTTAAGCATTACGACTATATAAGTATTTATATACGATAATATCCGATTAAGCGCGACTCGCTCCGTACTGTTATGCGATTTTGTGTTGAAAATCGTATGGATGTCAGTTATTATCATTATATATGATATAAAATCAACTTGGACCTACTTTATCAAAACTTAGTTACGATTTTGAATTTGTTAGGAAATATTTACGATAATTTTCGTACATTGATATACGAGTTGGTGCTAGCTGGGCTATTTACGCCATCTGTTATCCCAAGGGAGTTACTATTTCCAACAAGTGGTAGTGATCACAACCATCTGAGAGAATGTAGAAGCTTGAGGCCGAAGAGGGTGACCAGCGACAAATCAGCGGGACAGTCATAGGCACCCGCAAGGATTTTATGAGCAGTCTTGATGGCAATAATATCTGTTTGGTGGAGCCACGCCACACGCTACATCCGAAAGCACTTATTATTAACTTTCATGCACTTCAGATTCCTCTTCACAGGATGCTAGTATTGATCTAAATCATTAATTGAAAAAAGGTCATAAAATATCCTATCTTGGGTTTTTAGAAAAAAATCGATTTTTAAGTTTATATAGGGGTCATTCCCTCTCAAGTGATCTCACCCGTTGTAATCGACCACCTCCAATTTCAATCAAATTTGTTATAATTGCTCAATCCGATCCCACATACAATTTCCCAAAGTTTTGTACGGATTGATCAATTCCCTTTGCAGTGACATGCAGAGAAAAATGAGTTTAATTGAAAATCTGAGAAAAATAGAGAAGCGGCACTGCAAGGTGGATTGATCAATCCATATAAAACTTTGAGAAATTGAATGTGGGATCGGATTGAGCAATTATAACAAATTTGGTTGAAATCGAAACTTTGTTCAGCAAAATGGTAGATATTAACTAGTTCTACAAATGTCCCATATACAACTTTGTCAAATTTTACTTGGCTGAGACGGTACTGTCAAATGAATCAAAATTGAGTCAAAGTGATCGAACCATCCCTGGCTGTAGTTGCTAATTTCTGTTTAAATATCACTTAATAATTGATCAAATTATTAGTGCTATAATTAGAGTAACAATTTTGTCAATCAATTAGTATAAAACTCATGCATTAATCGCATAGTGTACAGTGATTTTTACGGGCAAAGCTGATAGCAGTGCATTTCTGAACGCTAATTGGTCGGTGTTAGGTCATATCGAACCAAGTGACAAAACGCTGTTTTCGAGAAAAACGCGTTCAAAGTTTGCTGATCTGTATGGTTTATAGCTATCAATCGTTCAAAGTCATCCCATAACTCTGGCTGTTTGCAACATCTATGCAAAGGGTGTCCCACATCAAATTGCACCACGGAAGAAACGCTGTAAAAAATTACCCATTGGGTTTAGAGTGTATTGTTTACCATTTTTTCAAAAATTGGAAAATATGGCGTCACCCGAAAAGTAACGTCGCGAATTTATTTTGCGCGAGCACCTGGAAAATTCTTAACTCTCTCAGCATGGATGATGAGATTAACGTCAAGGCCGCCGGACTTCCGACAGTTTCCGGGACTACTGTACTTCACCGCCCAGCACAAATTTGATGTTCCGGAGGAAGTAAGGATGCTTTCAAAGTTTGCTAAGAAATACATGATTTGGCAAGCGATCAGGTCTTGTGGAAAACGGAGTGCGCCGTTCGGTCACGGTATTGAAGTTGAAATAAATATGCCAAAAGCTTACTTGCAAATGCTGCTTTCGGATCAGTGTAAATTGCGTCGATCTGATTACTCCGCTCCATAGTGCGTAGACATAACGAGGTGAACTCCAGTAAATTAGTTGTCAATGAACTTCCTGGATAAAATCCATGTTGCGAGTTGGAAATGGACTACAATAGATCTAACTAATGGTCGCAGTGGTCCAGGCTCCCATAAAAAAATCGAAATGGAAACCTTTTTACTCGAAACAACTGAGCTCGTAAACCTTTGCCTTTGTAGAGAAAGGATGAATATAGTAGTGATTGGCAATTTTAAGGTATCACAACATTTTTTCACAAAGGCTGCAGGAATACCTTCAGGTCCAGGGAAAAAAGGATTGTTTCATTTGATGAACAGCATTAGCAACGTCTTCTGCGCCAACAATAAAGGTTCCAACTGAAAATTTGCCATTAGGAACGAAGAGCAGAGCATCTGTCAAACTGTCAGGTGAGACTGATTCTGTGCTAAACACGCTCTCAAAGTATTTAATTGACGATCAAAGCACAAATCAAAGCGAGGATGCTACTTCATCATCCAAGTACATTGCAGATGATAGACCGTCTTCTTCACGTTCACTATTAACACACTGCCAACATTTTTCGAAACCGCAAACATTTTCGAACTTTTCTTGTCAGAGGTGTTACAGTTAAATAAACAAAATCGGTGTACTGACAACCCTGGTTGCAATAGTCTTCTGTTCAGGGTTTTATATTTCCGGCTAACCAACTTAAAGTCGTGGCGATTGCATACACTTCTAGATGCAGCACGTTGGCAGCCATCTTTCTGGCTTTTTAGACATCTAAGCTTATGATTTTCCCACACTGGCTTACGACGCGGCCGAACCTGGGGGTCGTGTAATATAAGCTCATGGATTTTGGCAATAAATCAAGCAACTAGATCATCAACATTAGTATAGCTGGCTAAAAAGGATCAATCAGCATTGCACAGTGCTTCTTTGATTGCATCAAAATCGCCTTTTCGGAAGACAAACGCATTGCAATAAAATTCATCATAAGATAGCGCACTGATAGGCTTGTCATATGTAACCATAACGGGAGAATGATGAGCCATTATTGCAGAGCTCGTCAAATGCAGTAGACACTGAGCAGGCTGGTAGCGCATGATTGCGATTTATGGTAGCGATTTTTCATGCGATTACTGTGGTTACCCGTAGCAACCCTGTTATGTATAGATTAAACTTGACAGTTTATCAGTTGATTTGTACAAGCCATTGCGAAAACAGTCAAGCAACTACGCTCGACGCTTTGTTCGTAATCGTACTGCCAGCTCCACCCGGAGCGAAGAAGTTGGACATCGTGAGACACTTCCTGTCCACTGGATATAGTCGATCCTGCATTTACAGAATCCTCTTCCTTCTGGAGAGAGCAGAGAGTAACGAACGGAATCCTGGTTCCGGCCGCCCTATGGTGCTACGCCGTAGGTGCTACCGTAAAGTACAGCTACAGAAGAAGTTGAAAAGGAAGACCTAGAGCAGGCTGGCCTCATCGTTTAGCGCCTCGGATCGGGAAGTCAGAGAAACTTGCCAAACGGTGAAAAAGTACTTGACCAAAATGAACGTTATTATGCGGAAGCATCAGTGTAGGTCGACCGTGTCAGAGTAGCAAGCAAGAAAGAGCAGCTGAAGCTACTTGTGAAAAACATTTTTCCGGCGCGACGTCGTGGTCATAATGCAAGACAAAACCTGATTGACGCTGGACGACAACGACTAGCAGGGATCCGGGTACTTTACGTCTCTCACGAAGAAAGTAAGCGTTGACGTCAAATATATCTTCCACTCCAAGTATCCGAAGTCCGCTATTCTTTTCTTTGGAAATTTTAGGAAAACCGCAAACGGAAGATCTACTCCAAAAATTTCGTGACCAAAACGGGTAGCAGCTGATCACCAAAGCCACGACAGGGCTTAAGAACATGAAGACATCCATCTTTTCATCAGCCATGGCTAAGGTTTCGGCTAACTACCGTAAGGCCGCCCGATTGAGCGTTGAAGCAGTTTTATAGAAGGCTTAAGAAAAGCAAAATTAGGAGGAGTACTGGGAGCACGGTTGATAATTGATGCGGCGTTCTAGATGCTCTAGTTATTTCGTAATTTGAATTGTATTTACGTTTCATGTCTACCTACCTACCTTGTCTACCAACGAAGTAGCAGCATTATAGCACCGTAAATTCAAAGAAGACAGCAACATTTTTCCAACAATATTGTAGATAATAACTAGTTCTATAAATGTCCCATATATTTTTTTAAATTTTGCTTGGCTCAATGTAACACTTTTACAGCTTTCAGCTAGTATCCTTTAGTTAATATTTTCAATACTTTCTTCTGGACAACGCTAGGTAATTATTTTTCGTTTAAAAACGATTGTTTAAAAACGTTTAAAAATGAAGCATAAAATTGAATGTCTAGTTTTGCTGCTCAATTTTGTTTGATTTTATAACAGAAAAAACAACTTACGATGAACATCGATATAATTAGCTACCTTTGAACGTTTTTAAGTAATTGTATATGTCGTTAAGGTCAATTTTATAGTCAATTAGTCCTGTCAACAGCACTTCATTTGCTATAGGTGCAAAGAGACTAATGTTGGCAATTCGTGTTTCTACTTAATTTCGCCCATCATTTTATGTGCATTAATGTAATAAAATTAAATGATTTAACGATGAAGATTTGAAGCATTACTTTCACTTGCAAAATATATTGATTACTAGCAGTCACTGACGCCATTAAATAATTTAGGTAAGTCTAATTAACGCACCCTAGCGATCTTGTGGTTGAATTAATATTAAAGTAGTTTCAAACCATTCCGTTTAAAGTGCAATAAAGTGAAATTGATGTTCTAAATAACTGACCGTACCTGCAGTTATTCACTTTCCAAGGTTTTTCATTACACTAGAAGGGTTTTCGAACGGTTAACCATTCTTTTGGTTGTAAAGTTATAAATGAAAAACGGTCATTGAAATTGAAATATAGTTAAAATTCTCTCGCCTTTTCAAGCTTAAATAGTCGAAATAAATATTATCTCTGTATAGTCATGTTTGAGAAATACTCGGTAAATACTTTTTTGTGCGTTTCTGATCTTTAAGAGCAAGTATCGTGCAGAATGATAAGACAAAACATATTTTTTGTCGGAAGAAAGCATTTTCGACAAATTGATTTCCAACTCTACGAACTATATTCTTGTCTCGAGTAAATTTGTCGCTTTTCGTCCGATTTGTTTCCCATTTTCTTTTGTTCTTGCGTGAACACTATTGTCCAACTGCTAGATATGAGATATATTAGGGAAAAAGAACTGATGATATTCACTATCAAGACATCAACTGACAAAATCTGTTTTGATGAAAGAAATGTTTAACGAATTACAATCTGCGACTGCGAGTAGCTTCATATAAAATATCGCAAACTATTACAAGTTACAGCAATTAAATTCCGAATCTGAAAACGCAATTAATTATAATGCTTATTCCACATCGAATAAATCATCATTCTCAATAAGCAGTTATTACCACTTCTAAGCAGTTCGAACCTAACACATGCTACTCTCACCCAAATCGAATCTCTCATCATGAAAAGTATAGAAAATGCAAACGCATCGCCAATTTTTTTCACCATTCGACTGAATCAGACTTTCCGCATTCCATATTGCTGCTTATCGGCTCCGTTTCGGTGAATTTACATTTTGCTGCGCGGCAGAAAAAAAATTCTCACTTCGATTACCAGCCCACTAAGAACCACTTCCCGTGTCGAGAAGCCCCATTCATGCATTGCTGGCAAGCACAACCGCCTGCCGAAGGGAAAACTTTCCGTGGGACGGGCTCGGTCTCGTCGGGCAATCGCACTGTAAGTACATTCCAGGAATCCGTATGCATCGATCGGGCCAGGAAGCGCAGCCAACCCGCACTTCCTGTCGGTGCAGCTGCTCCGGTCTGAAACTTGTTCGTTCCCACGAGGAGCGAGACCAGAAATTCAGGATTATTTCACCACCTGTTCTTGGCTGCGCAGGGCTTCTGATTCCTTTCATGGTGCGGGGGCATGCGTATTGGTGTTGGTGCCTGTCGGTTTTCGGTCGCTCATTGAGTAATTCACCGTTCGTTCAGAACGATTGATAGTTTTTCGACTGGTTCTTGTTCGCTCACTCCTTCTCGCTTTCTCTCTGTTGACATTCATATTCACTAACACTCGAACGGAGAAGCTGGTTCTGCACTGCAAGCAGCACATTTCTGTTGCTGTTTGTGTAGGTAGATTAATTTCCAGGCAACCTTGCTAGTTTCAGAGGATTTCTTTGGAGAAAAAATCTCATTGCTATATTTCAGTCTGCTGCAGCCGATTAACACACATAATTCAGAGCATAGGGAATGTACACTATCAATCTATCACTAGACACACTTTGTAGCAACATTTAGAAACACTATTGCAAGATAAAAACACAGCACAACTCACCTATTTTTATTTTCAATTGCTCCTCAACACGGACTTTGCGTGTGTCGTCAGCCATATTGAATCCATAACTAGACTGCGAATATGTGTACACAAAACTGCTGCTGCCGCTGCTGTTCCGAACAAATGGGCTGTGACTGGTGTGCGTGTGACCGCCGCTGTACGGATCAATTGCTTGCACTGATACTAAGACACTCATAGAAACTGACAGTACACTTTATTCATCGGAAATCTCGGAAAGTTATTTTTTCTTCTTCTCTTCGTCTCTTCGGGCGCACGTTCCAGCATACATCAACTAAGCGGTGCGATTCAGAAATATTTAATACCACTAACACCGAGTTCGACACTACCACATGAAGCAAGTAAGCACAATTGCACAACTAGTACGATTCTGGAGTCCGCTTTTTAGTGCTGTTCCACACAGAAAAAAAACAGGATGTTAGCTCTAGCTTTACGTTTCTATTAATTACTGCTTGAAGTCTGCTTGTTAACGATTGTAGTTTTTTAGAGCTTTCTTTACAGTCTCTTTTCAAATAACTTTCGTACCATCACACAACCCGTCTAGCGTGCAGTACCTTATAAGTCCTTAGTTTTCGATTAACATTCTATCACCGAACGTTGAAAAAATGTGCCATAACAATCTCTCTTAGCGTAGCTGCATATTACGGCCACCCCCACGCACGTCTACGTTCGGAATGAATTATCCATAAAACTGCATAAATTATTTCAAGCCTGGAACGGAAGAAAAAGTAAAACGAAATAATCATATTAGTATTCGGAGATTTTGAGCGGGTTTCGACTAGTCTACATACATACAGCATGAGTATAACACCTGGCGCGTTAGTGGGTGCGCCGTTTCAACACAACCTCCTGTCAGTCAGTATGATAATTTTAAAAACATAATCAAACTTCAAACGAGAGTGAATGCAAACACAACGCAGTGAACACACCACGCAACGATCTACGATCGCAAGCTTGTAGCTACAACACGCGAACGGAAAAAAATGCGACCAACGACGTCGCTAGTGGAACACAAACTGGTCAAACGTGACGAAGTCGACGACGATGACTGCACCGCTTTCTCGTGTATCGTTCGGTATCGCCTCGTCAACAATCGTAGTCGTTTGGGTAGAGCGTGAAAAAGGAAGTACCTGAGCTGAGCGCGATACTCAAACGACAACGACGACGACGACGCTCTACCCGCAGTAGACAGTGAATAAGAAGAACAATGCGACGGTAAAAGGAATACAGACCAGCAGCGGCTCGACAATATAAACGTACCGAAGGAACGCAGCGATGACGACCATTCCATTCATTCATGTAAATTCATTCATAGTTTTTTTTACGCAGGCGAGCACAGCACATTTGATTATCTCGGGTGGCGAATCACAACGTAACGCGGCGGAAAGGGTATAGAAAAGTAGAGCCGCGCATGAGACAGAAAGGGAAGAAGCACACGAGTGAAAGAGCACAACCGCATAAGAGCGAGTCGGGTCGACCGACGGTGATTGACAGACAGCAGAGACAGCTCATCGACCGACCGGATGGAGTTCAGGCAACCCTCTGGCTGGGTCCGCCGACTCAGATCCTCATTCACTATCAGGATATGCGCGAATTGGCTTCCATTGTCCTCGCATACCCCACGGCTCACCAAAGGAATGCCGTGTAGGGAGAGCGGTAGAGTGGGCAGGCAGCGGTTCTTTTATGCGACTGTTCAGGAAGTTTGAAAACGGGTAGTTGTGTGGTGGTAATGGAGTGGTGGAGGACAGGCAGATGGCGATTTTTTTTGTTTCGTTCTCTGTAGACAAGAAGTGCGACAAATGTATATCGTGATGAATGAGTGGACGGAATTCGTAGAGCCTGTTACGTGATGGCCTCTTTTCTGTTATTCAAGCAGCAGCGTATGAATTTATTCGCATGCGCATTGTTTGGTGGAAACGATTCAAACGACGTTCAGTTTGGGAATTTCCAATAGGCAAGCACATGTAAATCATTGAACAGAATTTCCTACTAGACTGAAGAAGAGTGTTCCTTTTCTCTTTTTCAGGCAGAATCAAAGGTCAAAGGGCAAGACAAGAAATAGTTTTCTGTTTCATTTTCTCCAAACATAAATAAATTCGCTTAGAACATAAATTTTCCGCTTAGATCTGTTTTCAGGTGAAGTACCCAATAAGGTTGTACGTAGTACAATACAAGAAACAAGGAAATTGGGGACTAAAGACTGGGGTTGATGATTGAAGAGATACGAAACATCCCTTGTATTAAGAACGTTAAGCATGAGGTAGACAAGAAACCTAACTAATTTAACAGCTCATTCAAACAAAAGCTGTGCTGTGCACAGGGCTGTCCTGCACTCAGTGCACCTATTTTTCTTATTTAACTGTAACACCTCAACCAAGCAAAATTCGAAAATGTTATGTATGAGGCATTTATAGAGTCAGTTATTATCCATAAGACTGCTGAACTAAGTATTGCTCTATCTCAAGTATTTACGGTGCACTCCCAGTTCAAACTGGGTGGTGCGCAAAGAGTGCTCTTTGTTCTTAAGGTTCTGAAAACATGAACAAAATTTTGCATTTTCGGTTTATTTATTTTCCACTGATTAAACTAGGCGACCCCTGATTAATCCGCTGCTCACCGTACTTGTACGTAGTGTTAATAAAACCGTCCAAATGAGCTGTTTCTCATGCAGTAAAAGCGTTCGGGATGCATTTGTTAGCAGCCAGAAAGCATGGGCCTTCGCAAAATAGATAGCTGGAAGCTTCAGCGGCGACGAAAAATGTCCAGAAATGTTGCAAACAAGCTAGGAATGTCGCCTACAATTTTGTGTGGAGCTAAAAAAACGAGCCGAGCTGATAGACCAAACAAGACCACCAGAACATAAAATCTAACATGGCGCCCAAATCATGATGGACCCAAAGAAAAAATTTATTCCATTTGAAAGTCCTGTTCTTCTTTACAGAACCATGCTATTTGTTAGTTTTTTCATTGCAAATTTAACAAATATCACATGATATAGGTTCAAAGGTTTGCTATAAATTCAACTTTTTTGCTATATTTTCAACTGTCAGGCCTCTTGACGAACGAGGGGTCCACTGTTTCGAGGTATTAAAAGTGTATGATTCCCGTACAGAGTGCACGCGACAGCGACGCGACACTGTTTTAAATGCGTAGCCCTGCTTCCGGCGAAAAAGAGCTGCGTATTTAAATGAATATGAGCGAAGTCGCGTCGCGTTGGTGTCGCGTGCACTCTGTAGGCACCTTAATTCTCAGTTTTAACCATTTTAAACCATCACGTACGAAAGTTTCACTATTTGAAGACCTGGTATCAGTAGTGACCCCGTTTCAATGAAAATTGCTCACTGTTAACTGATTTGTCTCCAATTTGATCACGCCAGTGTTCGTGCAAATCATTTCTTGGTATATGTAACCTTCGTCGACGGTTCTGATCTGTCACCAGACCATTTGGTGCCCTTGTTTCCCGTAGGAATATATTTGTTTATCCACTTCCTCCGCATTTCAGCTGCTGTTGTAAACTTTGATAGCTTCTCGAAAGACTTGATGCTGAGTTGATGGGAGGCACAGCTTCAGATGGTTCGTTTGGTGAGTACATCGGTTCGGTGATAACGATTTGGTTACAGTACTAATACCGTCAGTAAGTGTAGAATATGGCTGTTAACGATGTCTTCAGATTCGGCGAGAACAGTTAACAGAATCTCGTTCGTCCATCGCTTGCATCATACTTTTGACGGATCTCAGTATCCTTTCCCACATGTCACCCATGTGCGGAACGGCAACTGGGTTAAAATTTCAATATTGGCATTGGTATAGTATGCTGCATGTTCGCCTTTATCAAGTTGAATTTGCTTTGTATAATACGTATATCTGTGCCATTATCCAAAAGAATTTCTTTGTTGGCCCGTGTTGACGTATGAGGTGGTAGACTGCTGCGATTAGGATTATGCCGATAAACTATAAGTCAATTCTGACGACTTCCCGTTAGGAAGACGGACATAAGCTATAGTATGCTAGCTATAATTGACATTAGATATAGATATATAGACGCAAAGCCTAGTCGCCGTATGCCTTTCGGTAGCATTCCTTCCGTACTATGTCTTGCGTCGTGTTCCGTCCCCGCCAATTCTAGATGGATCGCCGTCACCATCAATCAACTAAACACTACGACGTACATTATTTTCGAAACACCGTCCAACAGGTATTTCAGCTAGTCTCTGAGAATCAACACCTACATTTGTAAATGGCCATTGATAGGGAACAAACTTCCGAACTAGAAGCGGTGTTCCACGAGAATTTCGAGATTGATCTTTCTACACACTCAAGTTTTCTGTACTCTGCAGATTAAAAAACTTAGACTGTTATTCAAGAACCGTTGTTTACCTTTTTCAACAGAAACCAATTAGTCACTCAGTACCTTAGTACCTTAATTATCTTTCCGGAGAACCATTGAATAACGTAAATCGAAAGATAAAACATTCGCCTTTACTTTTCTTCCTTCCAAGCGGAGCATATGCGACGCACCAATGCACAGTGGGAAAAATCGACCAAACAAACGGAACTTTTTGTTGCCGCTGTTTTTAAGAGGTAAAAAGTGACTTTGGTTATGTAAAAAATCACGAGAAATCGTTTGGAGATGGACTCAACGCGCGGAAATGACGGGAAGTAGCCTATTTTGCCCCATTTACCCCTTATCTTTAATAGTTTTGAAAGAATCATGTACAAACTCTCTCTAATTTGAGATTCTATGGCAAGGAAAAGAAGAAGAATGTTAGGAAAAAGGTATATGAACAATTTTATTTTAATACAACATAACCTAGAAGTCAGTTTTGCCCCATTTTACTCAAGGTTTTTGTACTACACGCAAAATGCCAATTCGATACTTTTACCAGATATTTTCAAGAAGGCATGCCTGTTGGGAAGGTTGAAACAGTCAAAAGATCGAACGACGATTAAGCTTTTCACAAAAATGTCGTGAACGGGAATGTTTTGCCTTGTTTTACCCTTCAACTTGTACTGAAATCCGAGAAAGTATTGCTAGGAAAACGAGCGACGGTAAAAGTGCTGTGATTTCGTTCAAATTTGGTGTGTTTTCGACTAGGAAAAATCTTAAACCCATACTTGTTTATTGGACGCTTTTCTGAATTAAGGTGGCTACAAAAATCAACAAAATAGGCTACTTCCTGTCATTTCCGCGCGTTGAGACCATCTCCAATCGATTTTTCGTGATTTTTTACATAAGAAAAGTCACTTTTTACCTCCTAAAAACAGCGGCAACAAAAAGCTCCGTTTTTTCGGTCAGTTCTGCCCACTGTGCAATGAGAGAAGTAAAGTTATGCAGGCTTGATTTATTCAGAGGAAACCATCTGGATTTTTCAATGATGTCTTCAATTTAATAATATTCATAACTCAACAGTGAAGTCAAACTGTACACATTATTTGAACAGTGCACTTTCCGCTCTTTGAATCTCGTTCTATCGAGACGGTATTTGTTAAACGGAAACTGTTCGTCTAATCAATTTTAGCAAAAACATAGTTTGTTCAAACATTTTTGCGCAGGACTACGTCTTTCAGGAAGGTAGCTGGTATAGGGTGTCATTCCAAAAAATCTTTTTCGAAAAGTGGTCAGGTTTTGAACGCAAATAGCTTAGTGGTTATCCGAACGATTTTCAATATTCTTACACCAGTCGATTGGAAAATTTTCTAAGAATTGGCCCATATGAAAAGAAGTATGGATTCTTGATGTTGAACTATTGAAAAATTGAAAATAATGAACCTATGTTTTACCAGAATTCTCGCTTCGTAATTGGTTGGAATATTGTTTACGATGATCTGATCATACTAATTTGATATCTGTGCTTGGGAAGTATGCCAAAACAAGTGACCAAGTCTTCTCATTTCAACAAGATTTCTTAACACCGCGATTAAACCTAGACCATTTTGATATCCTTGCTTGGGAAGTACGCCAGAAAGAGTGATAAAGCCCCCTCGCGCCAACAGATTTCTTACGAACGCGATTAAACCTAGTCCAATTTGATGTCTGTGTTAGGGAAGTGTGCCAGAAAAAATTACACAAGTTCGTTGTCCCAACAGATCGCAAATTCTTGACTGCGAGACGATTAAACCTAGGCGAATTAGATATCTGTGTTGGCAAAATGTGCTACAGCTGTAGTGTAGCTGTAGTGTAGTGTTATAATATGACTCTGTATGAATACGCATGCTTGCCGTTTCATTAGAAGTGTAGTGAAAAAATGTGCTGTTGATAAAATAGGATTGAATTGGTAAAATCCCTTCAATGTGGGGAACCATGCGTAATAAAAACAATCAGGTAAGGTAGCAGGAAAGCAATAGTTTGTGTTCTTGATTTTGTTAAATTGTTTCTAAATGCACATAGAAATAACTCTGAAATCTTTTGAGGAATGAACGTATGCAATGTTACTACTTTGATAAATGTTACATACAACGCATGTAGCATGTATATATGTTGCATATAGCATGTCTACATGAAGAATCGAATGATTACAAGCATGGATACACGCTACTATCACTACAAAAAGACTTACGTAGTCCTGCGTCACCTATATATGGGGTCGAGTCTTGTACACAACCCCTCTGATTTCATCGAATTAGTAGGCCCAGGGTTACAGAGGCTGCATTAACAAGTAAATGGTCGTGGATTCGGATCTTAGTAAAGTCAAGGCCATTCGAAGTCAAGGGACTTTAACATAGGTTACTTCTCAAGTCTCTCATTACTCTTTCTTCATGCTGGATTCTGCATTATTCGCGTAAAACCTCCTGAGAGTGAAAAATACGCTTATAGCTATAGCTATAGTACAAGTGTACTGATCAGAAGAACGTAATGGGTCCTCGCCAGCGATTACGATAATAGCACATAGTACTGGCTCAAGGAACGAGATAAGTAAAGTAGAGCTTTCAAGGAAGGGTAAACTCCAAAATAAATAGGCACGCATAAAATTAACCCATTATGGCCCGGTGTACCTTGAAATTATATTGAAACAAGTTGAATTGTAATGGGAGCAAATTATAACCGGATTTGAACGCACTTTTCTTCTAGACCTCCGTGATTCGCAGATATTGCATAAGCCTTCAACCACAAAGGCTCTTCCAACTTGGTGTAGGGTAACGAACTACGAAGCTAGAAGTATTGCTTCGAAAAACTCTCCCTAATCTAATTTTGCACTCTTTCCCCTTCACAACTGGTCCCTAACTCTAGGGATACTATGAAACCTTTGCTTTTATTACTTTCTTCTACCATTACCTCCGTCTATTGGAAAGACTAACGTTTTAAGAAATCGAAATAGTTTTTTTACCAATATTTATACAGTGTTAACAACAAACACGTTTACAAAAGGGGGCGATTTAAAAATCTATGGTACCATCCTAGTGAATGTTGCCGATAAGCATTCTGTTGATTGACATGTGTGCAGGGGGCCACCTAGAGTTATAAGAGGTTCTTATGTTTACGACACCATTCTTGAGAATGTTATTGGTGGTCGACCAATTTTAATGCAAGCATGAAAATAATTGTTCATTTTAATGCAAACAACATGACAGTAACCGTAAACGAGGTACCTAGGACATAATCTTCTACCACTAAATCAAACCCGTTTGACATTGTCAACTTTGTTGTAGATAATGCTTTACGATAATCAAACCATTTTTCTTTATCATAGAATTTGCCTGATTTTAACCTCGTTGGTAATAACCTGCTACATCAATTATTATACAATAACATCACTTAGACCAGACTCTAGACCTTCGAGTCCCACTTTGGGATGATGCGCAAAGAAAATTCGAACTATGGCAGAGAAGAAAACTGAACCAACCGCCGAAGAGAAAGCACCAACGGTATTGCCATTTGACCCGCGCCCGCCCGCTGTATGATTGATTGCTCCGACAACGGCTTCGCATACTGTACCCGAAGCGGTGCGGCCCCCTTATCATCGGCTGCAGCCATGTATGGTGTGAGGAAACGAGACAGATTTGCCTCGGACCGGAAACAAACCACGGAAACTGTCTTAATGAAGTCATCGCCGGCCGTTTGTTCAAACAAGCTGCGGAGGAACACTGCTCGCGGTGGTGCCTCCGTTTCTTTCGTCCCCGGCGAGGGTTTATTTATTTGACCGACCATCTGTTATCGGTTCCCCGCGATGCATCGGGCCGGCAACTTTTTGTGTGCC